>NC_139700.1:22681605-23301605 GCF_964188405.1 Protomyctophum parallelum | reverse complement strand
CCCAGTGCCACCACACACAGACCTAAGTGCCAAGTCTGCCAGCCAAACCAGAGCATGGCACAGACAGGGGGCATAAAGTAAAAGTATAAAGAAAGGGGATTTTGACTTGGGTCATAGTTAAGAAGAAGAACAAAGAACTAAACTGACAAAGTGGGGGAGTTCATAACCACTTTCAACCTGGCATCAGTTTTTTGGGGCATGTCAAAATATAGACAAACATTTTCAAACATTTTAGAAATAAATATAATAAAATAATAGATCTACAAGCTTGCAACGTATCACTATTCATCGTACAACAAAGTATACAGCATAATATTCTTAATAAAAAAAATTGAATAATTAGTGATAGGCCAGATTGTTTTTCTAGAAAGAAAGAAAGAAATTGGGGCCAATATCTTTCAAGCTTGGTGAGGAGATTGCTCAAAAGTCCTGAAATAAAGTGAGCTCATTCGCCTTCGGTTGGTTCTAAAGCTCCAGTTCATGGCGTAGCAGCCAGGGCTTGATTCAAAGTGAAATCAGAAAAGAGGAATAACAACAACACATGCATTCATCCACCACTCACGCATATGGTGTCTCACGTTTGAAGCACCCCTCGTAGAAAAAGAGGGTGATGATCGACTTTAAATTAGCTCTTTAAGGGGCAATACAGTCCTTTCCTTGATTGCAAGGAGTGTAACAGAGGTGAAAAACACCAAACATTTCAAATTATAAAAAAAGAAAGGGGGAAAACTGGAGAGAGACGTACATATGGTTTGGGGGGGAGGGGGGAGAAGAGATGACAAATTACAGCAACTGGAGTGGGACAGAGAGAGAGATGAAAGTGTGTAGTAAAACAAAGAGTAAATGGTGATGAAAAGAGAGTAAATTAGTTGGGAACTCAAGATGAGGTAGAGGGATTAGAGAGCTCTCTGAGGACCTTCCACAAAAAAATATTAACACTGAATGTATACACAGACCCTGTCCATGTCATAGTGGTGTCAAACAGCTCCACAAAACAGCATTCTAAAGTCAATGCCTGCCTTCATGTTAGGTTGTGAAAGCCAAGATCTATGTTCATGGGCTTTGGGTAAAAGACAGTTGAGGCAGCTTATTGAGCAGTTGATGGAGAGGCGGAGAGAGAGGCGGAGAGCTCTTTATTGCAAAGAAACAGTAATGCAGCACTCCAAAGCAAGAGACCCACTTTGGCTTTTTATGTCTTTTGTCCCAGGGGATTCGCAGACAGATACACGCCTAATCCAACATCTAAAGGCCTGTGTTTGTTTACAGTCTGCGAGGGGATCCAACCGTAATGTCACCATAATGAGGATAGTAAATAAGCAAAAACAGCGACAAACAGCTCGATAATAAGGAAAAAAAGAGCAATAATGAGAGGTTGTCCCTCTTACGGGCTTGGTGAAAAACTCCACGCCTGTGCCACAGAGGATTAAGGTAGGATTAACTCACAGGAGTCACAGTTCTATCTGGCCACTAGGGGCATAGTTAAACTGTAATGTGCATGTAGGTCATGTTGGGTTGAGGCAGAGTTTGGCAGTAAATCTTTTTTCACAACTGCTCTCTTAAGCCTCCTCCTCCCAGAATGCCTTTCTGACTCAGTAGGGAGGACGAACCTTACACCTCTTAATTTCATAACAGAGCTTACCTGAATTGCTTGTTGTGATCTCTTAGTTTATAAGGGTCCTACAGTTAGTGGCCCTTGTCAGGAGTAATTCATCCCGCCTTTATTTTAAGCATCTGTTGCATCACGGGTTACATGCTTAGAACAGTACAGTAAAAATGGGAAAAGGAAGGAAAATAACATAGGAGCCATTACACTGTCATTATATTCCTGTTTAGCCATCCCTGTTAATGTGCATTGGATTAGGCTCAAAGTCCCACACTGACATTGTGTATAGTGCATGATGTATCCTAAGCATGTTGCAGGGCGCCTGCCTATATGATTGTACAGTGTTTGTGGCACAAAGGCAAGCTTCAAACAAATATCCCTGATTGCGTTATGAAAACAACTGTTAATGACACACTGATTAAAAGGGCAACATTAAATATCAGATTTAACGGTTTTATGAGTGACAATGTAAACACGTGTCTTTAAAAAAACACACAAAAAGTGTGTACACACAGCCGAGCACGGCGAGCAGCCAGGGAGAGAGAGGGCAACATTATCATCACATGGGAACTGAACGGATCAACACAGGGTGCCTCTGTGATTGGGTTTCAAAGGCCATGATAGAAAAGTCTGCTTTTCTCAGCCACACACTTGGCCAAGCGCCAGATTGACCCGAGAGAGTCGAGACTAGGGGGTTATTGTATTATACTGCCGAATGATATTCCATAGACCTAATAATTATAACAATAATATAGGGTGAAATCACATCTGTGCTTTAGCAGACTGGCCTTGATGACTAGCGAATAGGAGCATGCAAACAGGGATTAATGTTTACAGAGTTTAACAGAGGCAACCAGCCTTTGGATGGCGGGTCTGAAGCAGATTAGACTTCGGGAATGAATTTAAGCTTGTTGTGAAATTTAAATTTTCATTCCTAATGATGTGAATTCAAAGCAGAGCTGAGGCAGATGGAAAGAGAGTGGGGCCTTCTCTGTCCTTAACACAGAAAACCTTTGTGATGTGTATCAAAGTGAGTGAGTAAAAAGTAAGAATTCTCAAAGTTTCCAGTCTGAATATGAAGATTGTTTCAATCCAGCCCTGGGGTCTGTTCATATAAGGACACCAATGGCTTGTATTATACTAGAATAAACAAGCACATGAAGCTCATACAGGAGATTTAAGAAAAGAGGTTTTGTACTTGACCATGAAACTCACATCCGCATTTCCTCAACGGTCTAAAGATATCTAAATGGTCTCTCTCTTTCTGTCATAGAAAAAAATAACTCTAAAACCAATGCTAAACATAATAAAGTATATTAATGACCTCTACCTGTTCTAACGTTCCCCTAGTGAGTAACTCCTAGGTCAAATGGCTAATTAAACTGGCAATGAACAGGACATACATGCTTTATAGACTTAGTGTGCAGTTATTGCTAGTTAAATTTCTATAGAGTCCTAAAAATATCCATGAGAAATGTTCCTGAACCTCAACCTGTCTCTTTTCTACATAGTGGCTTCAATTTACTAAAAATAAAATAAAAGAAAGCCACGTACAAACCTAATTTGTCTTCAAGAAAAAGATTGATGACTCAGTGTAGCCATGGCAGAGTGACATGGAATTCAAGTTACTGTGCTTGGCGTGCTGTTGTGTGAGTGTGAATACAATGTGTTCAGATGTGCACTCAATATGATGTCCAATCAATATGGACCGACCATAGTATTGCCTGCCAAATTAATGTTCATTTGGTTCAGTTCAATCATTTTTGTTCAACCGTGGTGACATTATAACCGTTACATGTGCTGACGTCTAATTCCTGGCTGGGACTTCGTAGTGAAAGTGTTTCCTCTGTCATCTAAGTGGTAAGATGATATTGGCCAATGGTTTCAGGGGGTAACAACGTGCCAGGTCACGTTGTTACTGGCACACCCCAGGGCCACAATGGCAGACCTCCCACCACCAGCACGACTGTACCTCCCAATTAACTGTGCCGAGGGTGAATATACTGTATAGGAAGGCCATTTTGCATGACTCACTGACTGCTGAGTGATCACCTGATCTCCCCAAAAAACCTGACAACTATATTTTTTACAAGCATGCGCAAGGATTGCTTCGCAGAAAATGCAGCTTATATACGTAAGAGACTGAGCATTGTGCTTGACATTTCTGCAACCCTTGCTTGTGTACTGTACATATGGGTTTGTGCACCCAGACACAAAGAGGTTCCTGGAAGGTGCAGAACACAACCCAGACATCCTCACAGGTCATGGTGGCTAACCAGTGGGTCTCACACTTCTGTTCCCTCCCACTATTGGCTGTTGGGCACTGGAGCTGCCGGAGTCAGTGGCCAGACACAGCCCACCCTGGGAATTTCACACCTGAGACGGCCATGACCGGCGACGGGCACAGCCCATCGCACCCTGGTGTGCCATTTCTGACCCAGCAGGCCCGACAGCGGTGAACAGATGCTCTCCCCCAGGGCAAACACTGGGCAACCCCGCCGCTGTGGACTTAGCAGCTTGGCGATGTGTACTCGCCCCGCCATGCTGACTAGGAGTGAGGATGTTCCCAGGGAGACGGGGTCTGAGGTGGGTTTGATGGGTGGTGGGGGTAGGTGGAGGTGGGTTTGATGGGTGGTGGGGGTAGGTGGAGGTGGGGGTTGGGGGAGAACAAAGAAGAAGGATCCACACAGTGGAACAGCATGCTGCACCTGAGGTGGGTTTGATGAGTGGGGGGGGGGGGGGGGGGGGGGGTAGGTGGAGGTGGGGGTTGAGGTGGGTTTGATGGGTGGTGGGGGGTAGGTGGAGGTGGGTTTGATGGGTGGTGGGGGGTAGGTGGAGGTGGGTTTGATGGGTGGTGGGGGGTAGGTGGAGGTGGGTTTGATGGGTGGTGGGGGGTAGGTGGAGGTGGGTTTGATGGGTGGTGGGGGGTAGGTGGAGGTGGGTTTGATGGGTGGTGGGGGGTAGGTGGAGGTGGGTTTGATGGGTGGTGGGGGGTAGGTGGAGGTGGGTTTGATGGGTGGTGGGGGGTAGGTGGAGGTGGGTTTGATGGGTGGTGGGGGGGTAGGTGGACGTGGAGGTTGAGGGAGAACAAAGAAGAAGGATCCACAGAGTGGAACAGCGCTAGCCTGGCTAATAAGCCAGACTCAAATCACACGGTCGTGTGGTATTTGAGTCTGGAGAGGCTGTGTATGGATCTTGTTTCCCGGGGGGGCGGGTTGAAACATTTTCTCTTTGACGCAATTGGTCAGAGCTACTGTCAGTCAAAGGTCTCAAGCATTGAAAGTCACTGTACCAAAGCCCGCCCATATTGCATGCCGTGTCCCGATTGGCCGCCCCAGTTCTCTGGTGTAGGAAATGGGCGTACAATTGAGCCTCTCCAGACCGCCAACGGCTGATTCGGTCTGGTTTATTAACCAGGCTAGAACAGCGCCTGAGGTGCTAAAGATGCACTCAGGGCTCACAGTTAGTGGAAAAGCCCTGCATCAGACGGTCCTTTTGTGTAACACCAGGCCTCCGATGAAGTCAGCCAGGCAACAAAGGCACAGGGCGATTCAGACAGAGATTCCTGTTTATGGAACTGCACCATAATCCAAGACACCGGACAAATCCAGCCCATGTGCTAATCATGTTAGACAGTGAAAACAAGTTAAACACTATGCTGTGTCTTTGCTGTGTCTGGCTCAGACTAAAGCATGGTTAATTGAGGGGTTTCTAGATTCACAGACTTAAAAATGTCGCCTGGCTCCTAGAGCACAATGACAAGGTGATCTCCTAGCCATAAAGACGTGTAAATATTTCATCTTCGGTTTTCCCTTCTGTAAGGCCTTTATTACAGCACATGCTGTCTGATCACAGAGCGTTTGGATGGAGACGGACAGAGGCGGATAGAATCCCCATTGAGCTGTCTCATGGCCTGCGACCCCCGCAGTAAAACAAACAGGAGTGATGCCTGGACCTCATCGGCACAAATAGGCCTTTCAATGCCCACCCCCACTTTTGTCCCATCAATAGTGCACTCTCATGGAGACCAAAGCCACCTCCACCAGCCTCCACACTGCTCCCTCCGAGCACACAGAGAGGTGAATGGTGTCTACTGTACAAGTTACCACTCCCTTCTCTGTGGGGTAAAACACATTCTGACAGCCCTGTATTTATGGCTGGCTACAAGTCACATTGGCATGAATCATAAGAAAGACCAAACTCATCTAGTTGGATTTTTCATATGCCGACTGTTGGTCACCGCTGTGTGTCCCTGCGTGTGTGGCCTCCCTCTGTGTGTGTGTGTGTGTGTGAGCATGACTTCTGCAGCTTCAAATGAGCATACAAGGCTGTAACGATGTGCATGCACGCAGCACACGTGAGTGTATATGTGTGCATGCATGTGTGTGCTCTCCATGTATATAAGATCATAAAGATTAACTTCTGCCGCATTACTGGAATATATAGGCCATATCCTGTCTCAGCCAAAAATAACTTCCCTGTAAACAAATCACATATTCCAAACTAAACACGCAAACCTCCATAAGCCGTTCGTTTGAAACGTGCATAAAAACAAAAACAAAACAAAGGATCTTTAGAAGACTATAGTGTCATAGTGCCATAGTGTCTAACTCACATGTGCATGCGTGCGTGCAGCGTGCATAGTATAATCGTGCACCGTGCGTCACCCCATGGGACCTTGTCCCCAACAGTATAGTGTCCCAGTTGGTGTGTGGCAACAATGGGAGCAGGACTAAGCTCGAGCGGGCCTCTCTTGGTCTTTCTCCACATAAACCTTTAATATAAGGCCTCCTCAGCAGCAGTCGGCCATCTAAAGGCCCTGCACCCTGTAATTGACCTTAAAAATACTTTCCGTGGAGGTCGGCAGCCATGTCATTGGCCGTCCGCCCAAGCAGCGGCCGCGTCGCCCCAGCCCAGAGGAGCCTGGGAAGGCCTCGCAGGGTATATTTAGTGGCCCTATCCTTTGAATGGGGTGAGAGATGCAGATAATGCCAGTCTCTGTATAAAACCACTCCTGCCGCCCTTCAGTGGCCCTCTCTCTCTCTCTCTCTCTCTCTCTCACAGGCATATTTCCCCATGCCATGCTTTGTGCAGCTGGGGTCAGAGGTCGGCCACATGCGCGCCAGGTGCACGTGCAGACAGGATGCGCATCACCAGAATACATTAACCATTTAAGCTCTATATACTGTACCTTTTTTGCATGACAGATACTAACAATGACCGATCTGCAAGCTCATACCACGTCATGTGCCACGCGTTGCCTTCTGAGCTTCTCTGCACTTTTGTAATTTTATTAAATTCTGAAAGTCTTTTTGACAACATTTGAACCTTTTTTTTTTTTTTTTTTTTTTTTTACATTTTTAGCTATAATGACATGTCTGCAAACAGGAGACACACCCATCCGCCCCCACCCCGAACCCACCCGTCCTCCATTAAGGAGGGGCATGTAAACTTTCACCTCACCCTGCAAACAGTGTAGCACCCATACCTAACATTCCTGCAGGGATGCTGTAAGTCAAGGGGCATCTCAGGTACAGTAATTTATGGGACCTTTTCATGAAAGATCATTGTTTGCGATATATCAAAGCCACTGGCTGTCTAGTAAATCATTAGACTTGAGAACTATAAAATGGGAGTTGACAAGAAGAAGAAGAAAAAGAATATCCCTCCCTCAGTGCCCGGCCAATAAATAAAACTGCATCACGTGAGAATTTCTGCATCCAAGCCTTGTATCTTGATGTTATGATAACAGTGGAGTTCAGCCTCACTGGATATACAATTTCAGTGAAGAAGTGCACATTTTATTTGATGCGAGTGTGTTTTATGACCTGGTTTAGGTAGGTCAGTTTCAGGTCAGTGTTGTTTTTATTTTTGTTTTAGTCATAGTCTTTTGAATAGGTTACATTTAGTTTTAGTCACATTTTAGTCAATTGGAATGGTTTAGTGTTAGTCTAGTTTTAGTCAACTAAATATCAAAAGATTTTAGTCGACTAAATCTACAGTTGATTTAGTCAACTAAAATGTATTTTGGTGGGTCTTGAATCTTGATGCCATCGTAATGGCTGATTTTGCACTCTTGTCCACTAGACCCTCCCTAACATTTTAGTCTAGTTTTTATTTGTTGACGAAATTGTTAATATATTTAGTCTTAGTTTTAGTCATCATAGATTAGTTTTCATTTAGTTTCCATTTAGTTTTCATCAGTGAAAAAAGGTAGTCGATGAACATAGTATTAGTCGACGAAATCAACACAAAATTTGTGTTTGCAAATATGTACAGATATACATTCATCTATGCATTTTTGTCTATAAAAACATAAATCAATAAATCCAATAAGAGTGAGCCACCTTAATTCCTGCACTTACATACCAGGCAGTATGCCTGTTTCAATTACCGCCACTGGGCAATCATAATATTATGTAACAGTCATACGTCTATGTCTAGTTGCCCATTCCTATCTTACTGTACAGTGTAGTGACATTTCTTTGCTGTCATTTCTGCTCTGTTATGGTTGAGAGATCACTGACAGGGTCCTCTGTTTTATCTCAGCATGTGTGATCACACCTTAACATTCCTCTGCGTATAGCGCCCTGAGTTGTTGCAGTCACTTGTGCTTGCCTCATTGTCTCCACCAGGCCGAAGGCATGGGGAGAGTATTGCTAATCTCTGGCAGTGTTGGCTTGATTCTTTTCTACATTTCTGACAGTAGGCTACAGATTTGTTCCAAACATCATGCAAATCGGTACACAGTCTCTCTATAGCCATTAAACGAGAAATGGGGGTCTTTCAGATTTTTCATACTATTTATTTTTTACATCTGCGCTTCATAGCGCCACCAGGACACAATTTTGGAAATTACTCCTTCAGATCTGATCCAAATTTCACGCAAATCGTTACACACATGTGATCAAGACGGGTTTGTCTGATTCCTCATATTCCATCCTGATTGACATCTGAAATTTGCATATTTTTGTACAAAATCATGAACACACTAACACAGTGTGATTTCTGTGAAATTTTATACTGTAACGCATATTCTTGGCTGAGGAAGAATAGCCACTTCACATTTTTCAAATCAGCCTCATGGTGGCGCTATAACAGGCAGAGTCACGTCTTTACCTAAAACTGTACCGATCTGCATAAAACTTAGTATGCACACTCCCTAGAGGACAAGGAAAAAGTCCTGGCCTGCATTTTTTTATTCTGCCTTTTAGAGCACCACCAGGAAGCCAACTTTTTCTTTGTGATCCTGTAATAATAATTATGATCCTAATATGATAATATCCCAATATCCTAATATGATAATGTGATCCTGTCATAATCCTCTTCTACAACACACTACAAGTTCCAGCTACAATAAGTCTTTGTCTATTGGCAATTAACTGTTACTTCTATCATCACTTATCAATACCAGACAATGCGGCCACAACAAACGTTCCTGACCTGGTGGAGAACCTTTTCTAGTTACCCAGTGGGAACCACAAGGCTTTGGCGAGCCCTGAGGCCAGCACTAAGCCGGCTCTACTAACTATAGATTCTCTGGCCCCCTGCAATGTGCACACGAACCATGCAGTGGCAGGACCGTGTCCTTGGATCAACCAGAGAAATTGTGGAGCATTCGAGCGGCGTCATAACCTAAAAAGATTGATCAGTAGATGAACGTCATGGACTAGTGTCGCTATTATGGGTACGACATCACACCTGAACAGGTCAACATTCAGTCAAAATAGCATATCTACAAGCTCACAACGGGTTCAACACAATGCGTCATGAACTTTTAGATGATCTACTATTTTTGCTATTTGGCGTATGTAGAGGTTAAGTGGTTAACTTCATGGCTAAGTTTCGTATCAAGCACTTTTTTATGTTACTGTAACAGTTACAGTATAGTAGGATAGTAGGAAATAAGAGAGAGAGAGAGAGAGAGAGAGAGAGAGAGAGAGAGAGAGAGAGAGAGAGAGAGAGAGACGACCGGAACCTTCTGGATCCTCTCCCAGAGTCGTGCCCCTGAGTATGCAAGCCAAGCCCAACAATAACAAAGAGACACTTTTGATTCTGCGTATAAAAGGGCAGCCATAGAGCTCAACAGACCAGGGGTTTATGTGCTTGGTCGCGGTGACAGATCCTTGCCCATCTGGGCTGCCGGTGGCGCTGTGCCTGCTTTCAGAGGACAGCGAGTTCAGACCCATAATTTAGTACAGATGAGGTAAAGCAATATTTCCAGATTAATACGAGCCATATTCCTTGAGAACTGGCCTCTCTTTCTTCTTCTTCTCCTTCCTGCTCTTTTTTTATCATCTTACATGTCCAAAAAACTTCTTCTGGCTGAGGATGAAAGAAAGGGAGAGAAGAGAGAAAGTTGCAAGGAGAACATTGGAGATGAACACCTAGTTTTTTCTTTGTGAGGCCGATACTCTAGCATCGCGAGAAGCAACAGAACAATTCCTTCTGTTACCTTGCCTTATATCATCTAAGAAATTAAATTGAACCGTAAGCCTCTTAAATTACCAATGCATGATCAACAAACTCATAATGCCTAGCGATACAACGTGCTGTAAGCTTGAAGATCTGCTATTTTCTCTATTTTTGAACGGGGTAGAGAAAAATCCCTGATTGTTTATTTATTTATTTGTTTGTTATGGGCATTCAAGATATCACTACACAACACTCAAATTAGTTCCTGAACTGATGCTGAAAAATGTATGTATACAAGCCATTTCGTAGCACTCTGTTGATACATGTACTGCAAGCAAAAGATTCCAATCCTAACATACCACGCACGTCTCATCCAGCTGTGAGCTATACATACATGTTAGTAGTTGCTTCCTCCCAACTGAAATTGAAGCCCTTTGGCTTTTGCAGACCAATTCCAAAATAATGGTCATAATCATAAAATGTGTCTGTGATTTGTTGGAAGCATGTTATAGGCAGGGCTGCATCAGATGGAAATGAGTGCTCTGCAGCTGTGATGAAGTCCGGCTTGGCTTCAGTATCAGAAGTGGGGACACAGGAAGTCACAGGCGTCCTTGCACCACAGCTGCTCATCAAAACCTGTGACAGGCAACAGAATCAACCTATCCTCATTATACAGTGCAGTGTAGTTTATGAATTGTTCCGAGAGAAGCATTTAGCTATTCAGCTACAGCATCTCTGCCCTGTTCCGGTAACTTTAAACTGTGTTGAAGTCAGGGGGAAAGGGATCTAAACAAGAGTCTACAAGGCAACCGGGCAATTGGCAAGCATTATCATTGGACTGCAGCCAGCTGGACCAATTGGGGGCTTGCATACCGAGGCTTTCATCAGCTGGCCATTTTGTTCACGTTGTGCTTGGAAAATTAGAGATTAATTGGCTCCTAATGGTTGCAAAATCCTGAAGATCAATAGTCCCTCTGCAAAGTAGAGCCCGACCGATGCCAGATTTATGGGCCCAATGCCAATCACGATTTTGGAGAGTAGGCTACTATACGCCTTTCTGATGTTTCGACTGATATTTTTGAAAAACTTTTGGCTAAAATGTCTATTTGAGGTGCCCAGGTGCAGGCACAGTGATAAAGTACCTCCCAGACGGGTTTGAATCCACCTGGATCAGCTTTTTATAGAACGTCTGGTCTATACGAACACAATTGGCCCGTGTTCAGGGGAGGGAAGCTGAGCAGGGAAGGCCACTGCACGTAATCCTATGGGCTGGGGCAGTCACAGCAGTGACAAGTAACACACAGAAATGTGTGTGGGAGGAATGAATAGGCATAATGAAATATTTGGCTACTTACAAAATTTGTAATAAATAAATAAATAGATTAAAATAAACACATACACTGAACTTTAACTTAAAAACCCTATTTGAAATATTAAAAAAATATAAGATCTACAATTTCACAACGGGGCACATTGTGAAATCTGGTATCTGCTGTCTGCCATTTTGAAAGTGCTTAGAAATCTGGAAACATCGGACACAACTGCCGACAACAATGTCATCAAAAAAGTCCAATAATGGCTTGTAAATCGGCCCCTGACCAATTTAGAAGCTCTACTCCTAAACACTCCTATACAGCCAGGAACCTTGGTGTTGTCCTGGACAGTGAGCTCTCATTCAAAGCACACATTACAGCCGTCACTCGATCCTGTAGGTTTACACTCTATAACATGCGACGAATTAGATCCCTCGCTGCCCACACAGAGTACCCAACTCTGATGCTGGCATTCAAAGCAACTAAAGGTATGCTTATGTATGATTCATGATGATTATTTATATGTATACGATGTATTACCATGTTTTTGTTCTTGCTTACTGTAAATCGCTCTGGATTAAGAGCGTCTGCTAAATTGTAAATTGTCTATAGTATTGTTTGGCTATTTACTTCACTGCATGTTTGCTGGATGTATGCAGCTTACAGCCGTTCTGGCTGTGGTCTCTCCTCTCCATATGGGGGAATCTTGCTGATGGAGGACTGTTGAATGACAGACAGTGAATGACACCTCATTCACATCCTTGACTATTTTAGGGTTTTCTGATGCCAAGGTATAGGACACTGTGTTTGTGTGCTCTTTGTTTCATTATCATGGCTCTTCTTCGCTAGCCAACCGACTACACTAAACTATTGCTGGGTTTTCTAGGATGGATAAGGGAACTCGGGTTCAACGGCTGACTCTGACTCCACATCTCTGTTTCTGGTGTTTTTTCTGGAACATTCTGGTCCTTCCCCATCATCCGTTGGCCACATTGCATGACTGTGATGTCACAACCAGGCTCTTCCATTGGCTGGGCGCTGTTCACCCACAGCGCTTGAATTCTGCACAGCCCCAAACTGGAGGTCGGTTTTGAGCGAGAACGTGAAATTAGTGGTGACTCATCTCTGGCCACCATGTTATTATATCATTCTCCACCAGCAATGATTCTGATCGATCTAAAGTTCCATCAGACCGAAAGCCAAAATTATGCAGCTCCGCATCTACAAGATGGAAAAGATGATTTCCTGCCTCTCACAGCCTACACACATACGTTATACATTTGTTTAAATTGTGTACAAAAGGTTACAGCATGAAAAACTTCACACATGTAAGATGTTAAATGCCTCTTTACATTACAGAGAAAAGAGGATAAATGTCCATCAGTCAGAGGCCTAATTTCCATAATCCAGTAAACTGGAAATTTGTGGTGTCAAAGACAATTAAATGCATGACATGGAGATTTCATAAAAAATGTATTTACAATGTACCAAAAATGTGGAAAACTGCCTCCTTACAACACCTTTTAGCTAGGTTTATGGAAGAGGAGTGGGAGGATTGCTTTCAACACTGAACCCTGAGAGAGAAGCTTAGGTTCATAGGTCACGCGCTACTCATTTGACCTCTGAGCCCTGCTGCTCCCAGCAGTCACATCTGAGCTCTCTCAGCATCATTATGGTAACACCCTCTCCCGATTCTCTACTGTATGGAGCAGTTACGGTTAGCTCAAACAGAATCACAGGAGCGTTTATTTATGGATCAGTCATTTCTAAGGACTTCAGTAGAAGAATTGTACTTTTTTTAAACTCTCATGTTAGTGGCCTTTGTTATTTTTAAGTTCTTAATCAACCTAGATTAAACACAAATGACCAGAGCAGACACTTAGTTGATCTGCAAAGTAAGTAAAGCAAGCCGCTATGTGCAGTGCTATCTACGCTCTCGTCTTCTCTGCCCATGGAATGAAGAGGCAGTCAGACAATGCTTGGAATAACATTTATATTTGACAGAATTATCACTCACGTCACACCACACATTCCTGCTTATATACAGTAGAACTTTAAATTACAGCAATTAAGTATTAGCTTAACTGGCAACTGCTGATAAAAACAACTATTAACACAAGGAATTAACAGTCACACTTTTGTGCATTACAGTAAAATTGTAATGACAATCACATTCACAATCACTTAATTCAGTGTTGCTCAGCACTGAGGCGCTTATGTAATGTCGGATACTACGTTTGCATATAAGCTCTAGCCATTCATTGCCTTTGAATATAACCATAATTTATACACATAAGTATCACTGATTATAGAGAATGTTAAATTATTGTAATCCGTTCTTTATTTCCTGCGTGTGTGTGGTTTGGAGCGAATAGCACTGCGCAGCACAAATCATTAATTGTCTTTGAATAGATTCAACACAACACAATTGACACAAGGAATTGACACTCACTTTTGTGTCACTGAGATTCGTTTAGAAGTAGTGTGCGCCAGGCCATTTGCATTGCAGGTGTGCTCTACCAAACCTGTGTGCAAGCAATAAGCAATGCCTGGTGTGTGAGATTTAACATGCTCTGTATACAGTACAGCACAGTACTGTACTTGGCACGCACCACACTTAAATGCACATACTGCAGTATCTATAGAGCAGTCCACAAACAGCAGAGGCTAGAGGGTGTGAGAGCAGACTGCATGATGGGAGCTGTCATCATGGTCTCGTCCCACCAGAGGAGACGCACGCCAGCGTTACAACAGCACTGTCAAAACACAGGGCTGGCTGGGAGATGGCCACAGAGTCGACTGCGCCAGGCTCCAGCCCATCTGCACACCACAGGAAAACCCAACTCATCCACACATTCCCCTGCTTGGGCTTGACTTTGACCCTGGCGACCTGTAACTGTGTGTGTGTGTGTGTGTGTGTGTGTGTGTGTGTGTGTGTGTGTGTGTGTGTGTGTGTGTGTGTGTGTGTGTGCGTGCGTGAGTGTGTGCGCGTGTGTGTGTGTGTGGTAGACACTCACACATCCAGTACTCTACAGAGCATTGGTGGGCCAGGGGACCACACCAGAAGAACAGAAGAGCTTTGCCTTTATAAACAACTTTGAAATCAACCATAGCCTCCCTGTTTTGGTTAAAAGCTACATGACATGAATCTACTTTGTGGACAGGCGGACAATTAACAAATTCGGACAACAAATTGCCCCATTAAGTCTCACACATACTGTAGTTGTGACAGCCATGGATGTTGATTTACTGCCATACATTTTTATCATAACCCCCTAATTAGAGGTTTTTAGCGAATGTAAACTCACTCACTTGCATTCTCAGCGGAAGCAGCCGTGAGGTCTTGGCTCATGGACACACAGATTTACAATGCACTGAGTTTCACTGTCTCTTCTATGTACAGTTTCACTCTGCATGCATGACGGTATGATGTGCACATTTCTGTGTGGAAGTATCTAGCGAAGCACACATTTAGCCTGGTGGAATGTAGCCTTGCAATGCTGAGCGCCGGTTGAGATTTATGTGAGCGCTGTGAGGCGTGCATGTGTCTAACAGATGGTTGCATCCTGCTCCTTTCTCCTTCTGTGGCACATCCTTGCTGATTCCGCCCGCACACTCACCCACTACCGTTGCTCAACCCCTCCGCTGTATCGACCGGCACACTTTCACTGCCACTTCAGTGGTCGAGTCTTGACTTCAGGCCTACCTCGCTCAGTTGCTGAGCACAGACAGCCACTATCTCTCACCAGGCTCTCAACACGTGTCTCATCCTTGCTATGCTGTAGTGTACAGAGTACACCCACTCTCTGCACCCTGCAAACGCTACAGTCAACACCATTTTATTACACACTCGAGGAGATCTATACCAGAAACACAAGACCAGGCACCACATGTACGATCTCAAGGCTCTCTTCCTGGTCCAGCACAAACATAAAATGTGTGCACAACATGCGCCGCAAACAAAACCTGACCCAGACCCCCGCTGATTCTCATCCCGTCTCCATGGGTTGCGTTCCAAGAATCCAACGCCTACATAGCTGATGCTAAGCGTGTTTGATGTTCACTTAGCAGGACAAATTGCTACCAAGCGGCGACACGTGAAAACACTTCAGGCATGTGGACATCTGCTCTACTCTCCTATGCAGATCCCTATTGGACATTCAAAGAATTGGATTCAAAGCCGGATGGCCAGAGCCGGGAGAGCATGACAAAGTGTCTTTGGCCCGTTAGCACTGCCGATGAATCTGATTTAGTGGCTGCTTTCGCCTCTCATCGGTCACAGTTAGCACACGGCTGACTTCCAACACTCCAACACGCAGGCATATCGTGTTTACAAGACACAAGAACCCCCCCCCCCCCCCCCCCCTAAATCCCACTGGGTTATAGAAGAGAACAGAACATCTACCTAAATGCATCATATGTAAACAAAACCTGAAGGTCCTGTAGTGTGTCCTGTCCCAGAACAGCTGCATGACGGTAAATGAGCTGTGTTCTGTCCTCCAAACCTTAATTCATGGTCCACTAGGGGGTGGACTGAGCCAAACGGACAATCTTAGTTCCAATAAGATCAGCCACACAGCAGGGGGGGGCATCAAATGATATACTGAACCAGCTGAAATGGATGACTTGACTTGCGACTACAGGAGCTCATGCACAGGAGCAAGGATCCCCAAATTGATACTGCAGATACAGTATGTATTTGCCCATGGTCCACCATCAGAAAAGTGTAATTTTGAGTTGTTAAAACAAAATTATTTTAAATTGAATAAAGTAAAGTCGCTGATTTACAAGCTCACAACGCTTCAAATTCCGATGCTTTGTAAGGCCTTCAAAACAGATGGAAGGCAATTTACCTTTTTACTTTTGGGAAATAATATTGAAAAAACTGTTAACTGGTTAATGTAATGTATTTACCATCACTTAAAAAGTGTCATTTTGTTTACCTGGACAGCGCTGGTTGGCAGTTATCAACTATTAATACACTTTTAGACCGACATGTTTGTGCCAGCATGGGTGATTAGATTTATTTATTGATCGCCTCTTGTCTTGATTGTTTAAACATGACAATCATAAGCCCAAAGCTTATTGATACCGGGTACTCAATAAGCTTGTTATCGGGTTTTTTCGGGTATCGGGTATCGAGCTCCATCCCATTAACAAATTTAGCTGGGGACCCTCTGGAACCCCCCCAAGGACCACTGAGGTCCCCTGACCCCAGTTTGAAAAGTACTAACGCAAGTAATTTTGTAGTCTGCCTACCTACACACTTTTGTGGCATACACATGTGGCATATGTATCATAGACCACATTAACGTATAGACACAGATGCAGACGCAGACACAGACACACATGTACGCATGCACGGCACACACACACACACACACACACACACACACACACACACACACACACACACACACACACACACATACACACACCTCGATATCAACAGACAAGTTCACCCACACATCCATGGTCATTTTGTACAGATGCAAGTACTCTCCTCTGTTAATAATACCACGCTCAGAGTCTGGGAATGTACAGCTGTGTGGTTCTGTGACACACTGGGCGTCCTGCCACAGGGAGTCACCTCAAGGTGCAGTGTACGTATGTGTATGTGTGTGGGTGTGTGTTATATTGAGTGAGAGAGAGGGAGAGTGTGTTTTTGAGTTCATCTGGCCCAGGAGACTACACGACTATACAAAAACCACAAGGGGTTTAACATTTTTACTGCTTTTGCACACTCGAGCACGCATGTACGCACACACACACGCGAGCACACACATGCCTACATAAAAATATATAGTGTGACCATGCATTCCCATATGCACACAATACAGTCATGAAGCCTGGGGATGTATAATTAATGCTTTAAACCACTTAAGCCCTATACACGAATATAGCTGCAACTCGCAATGCATCGCATGGTGACGCGTTGTTGTGAGCTACTGTAGGTGAACATTTTGAAACATTTCGAAAATGTGCCCATAATCGAGACACCAGGGTTACATGTTTAAGGTTGTTGAAGTCAGTGCATTGGCATGTCACTGGCTTGTTTTACTGTGTTTACATGGACCATATCCATGGCTGTCGTTGCTCTTTTAGCCGGTCTCTGACTCATCATTATTAATGAAAAAGGACCACAGCAGCAGAAAAGAGCAACGCTGTGTGTGTCTAAAGCTGTGTGTCTCACCCAGCACTGAGAGTATGATAAGAAAGGTTATCATGAGAGGCAAAGACAAACATACCCTTTTCTGTCACTCCTCGCTTTATATTTCTGCTTAGTAAGCGCACTCCCCCGCGTGCCTCCTGAGTGCAAAGTGTACAAGGTGACATCACCTTGGGAGAGAAAAAAGGACTCTGGTTGGTTTGGGGGAAAATAAGTTAAAGGCCTTCTTGCATACTTAATTTTACATTTCTATGTTGGATTTGTTTTCTTTAAGTGTGAACGCCGTCGTTAGGGTGTGACCGAGCATAGGCTTAAGAGCGTACGTACAGTATGTGTTTATATGTGCGAAGAAGTTTATGTGCGAAGGAGTGTGTGTGTGTGTCTGTGTGTGTGTGTGTGTGTGCCTAAATTAATTCTCTATGCACATGTATGTGTATACAGCACATACGGTAGGTGAATGTATTAAGTGCTGATGACCTGCGCTGACCCACTGTATGCCCGCCTGGCCAGCGCTCATGCCCGCCACGTTGGGAGGTCTCATGTTCTCAGTGGGATTGCATCAAAGGTCGAGACGGAGGATGCATTCTGGAGCCCGGCCTGAGCCTGTAGCTCCCACACTGTTCTCCATGCTCCCCCATGCTCCACACACTGTGCCGGGTGGGGCTCGTATATTTTAACTACCCAAGATAATAAACACAGAACTGATATAGGAGGTGGGCTTGGCTGACGCTCCGGGCAGGAATTCTCACTCCGTGAGGTGACGTGCAATTCAAATTAAGAGAAAGAGTGTTCACAGTTGTCAAAAGTCTCCCCACACTCTCTCTCCACGCCCTGGCTCGCACCTGAGGGTGCGAGGAAAGTGCTAATCTGAGTCATAAGTCACATTCAATCTTTTGTTTTGGGTGGTGCCTCGGGGAGCACGTTGCATCCTGTAAGAGAGCTTATGAAATGTGGCACAAATGTTTATTTGTATACTATAACTACTACATGTGTACACCAGACTCATGGGCATTGATTTAAAGCCATTCTCAATAATGTGCACATTAACCACTTAAGCTGCATTTTATACTTTATCCTATGAAAATAACATGTTCTTGTTGATCTGCTATTTTCATTAATTTTGAACATTTTTGAAAGATTTGCAATATATATATATATATATATCGACATGCCCAAAATGGCAAATCCAGGTCGAATGTGATTAAGGGAGAAAAGGGGAATTAAATTCACTGCATAAACATGCAGTATAGCAATGCAACACTCTGCACACCATTAAAAACAACTCTCCAACGATTTACGACCGGGGTTGCGTAAGAGCTCATGAGGATCAGGAAAGACAATGTACAACAATCACGGTCCGTCATGCATATTCATGTAAACAACACATTCCAACTGTAAAATATTTCAGCTGATACAAATTGGGGTTGGCATCAACAGCAGCTAGTGCACACCAAAACATCCAGGGGATGAAATTGCTTGATATCCATTGCTTCCTGCAATGCTCTAGGCAGCGGCGTGGTTAGCTCACACCAAATGGGTTCAGGTCTTTCACTGAAGCTCGAGCAGCACGTGGGAGAGGAAAAGCTTAATTGGAAGGAAGTGCTGAGCCCGGGTCTGCAGTGAGACTTTGTGGTGTTTTGTGATAGTTCGGCAGCACCCCAGCTTGGTTTGTGGGCTCCATTCCCATATGTTTCTTATTTCCTGCAATTTACTAGATTGGCACTTTATTCGGTCCACCGGAGCTCTTGCTCTGATGTCCGTCAGCGAGGAAAACAGGAACAAACAACGGAGTGGCTGCGCGTCTGTCTTCCCACGCACATTGCTTATCGCGGCCCGGCATCTCCAGTACCAGGGCTTGAAAAGCCCCAGTGAAGACATTGCCCTGCCGCCCAATGCCTCGCACCCAGGGAGCTAAACAGCCTGCAGCTGTTTATCCTGCTAAAAACCCTGCTCCACCACATACCCTTACAGGCTGTTATTGTGGGCCAATGGCTTTATTATGTTACATCCTGGGTGTTAAACCATTAGCCTTTAGGAGTGAAATAAAATGCAATTACATTGCATCAGACCTGTATCAATCTACAGTGCGTCAGTTAGCTTACACACTTTCTCTGATCTGCTTAAGCTATAGCAGGACTTTTCTTGTTTAAATAAATCCACGAACAAGGGCTTCATTGCCAAACTTTGACAGCACATATGAAGCCTCAGAAATCTGTACAAAACTGAAATCATTAACGTGTCTGTCAAAAATGTTATTAGGGTGACTGTGTTGACGAGGTTTTAAATGTAATTAAATAAGACGTACCGATTTTACTGTGCTATGGATTTATTCATTGATAAATGCCAGTGAGAGCATGCCTGTGTCTGCTTTTTACAGCGCCTGAAAATGCCTTCTAGCATAATCTTGCTGCGCATACATTTCACTCTACACGTACAGGTAGTCCAAGAACCTGACATGCATTATTAAGCTACTGTATGGAGGCATGTTTTTATGTTTCTGCATTGACCGTACATTTTAAACAGGATATATTGCTTAAAGGTATCAGGGTTATAGAAGTAATTCAAGCTAAACACATTTGGCAGAACCACACAGTAAATTCCTCAATGTTATATCACAATTATATCAACACTCTACAGTGTACAGTGTAGGCTAACCCACACCAAGAATGATAACGACAACAATTGTGAGCATATCCACCACACTAATGAATGATTCTGTAAACATGTTGAACATGATCACATCGCTCCAAAAGTGATCTCAATGATAGCTCGCCACAGCCAATGGCTGAGTTTCCCAAAGGAAATATGCATAGTGAGTGGGCGTGTGTTCTTCTCAACAACACCGCTTTCACTGTGAACAATATAGATATTCCGTGCATAGATGTGCCACGCAATGGTAGGCCTGAGGCCTATATTGGTAGGCCTGAGGCCTACCATACCAGCCTGACCGGTCAATAAAAGAATGCTGAATTAACTCGCTTGTTTTGGTAACTTTGACTGCACAATAGCCTCCCATTTAACCTCCTTGTATAGGTCTATATTTATTAACCCACAATCAAATGTGATTCCATTTAATTCACTTTCACAATGGGACAGTAGTGTTTTCATATAGGTCTATATTTACCTTGCCGACATCACTTCGCCTCTGAAATTAAATTAAATAATATTTGGACTGCTGACAGTAGGCTCTCTTCATATATATATATATATATATATATATATATATGAAGAAAGTCACCACTCACATCACACATTTATCTGAGAATGGTTTTACTTATACTGCCACATGTCGACAGGTGTGTGACTGTGTGTATACTAAAGAGGCTTTAGGGAAACAGGTTTGTTTATGTATTCATGCAGGAGGCCTTACGTGCACAATGAGGACAGGTATGGCTGTGCTCTAGTCTAGGTTGTCTAATTCTATGTTTTTGTGTTTGACAGTGTTTCCCAAAAAAGGTCATAATGTCGGATGTCAATTAGGTCGCACACAGGCTTCTGTGTGCGGCCTAGAGGGGTGTGTTCAAGCTATGTGCAACACAACATTTCTTTGGGAAACCCAGCCGTTTATGCACTAACTTGAGTTAAAACAATTTTCCTAAATTAATCATTGTAGAAAATTGTTTCATACATTTATATGGTTACCATACTTTGTGTGGACGACCCTTTGGAGCAGAACAGAATGCACTGCTGTCTGTGTAATGATACAGCAGCACATAAGAGATGATGATGCACATTCAGAAGGAAAACAGGCAGAGAGAGGGAGGAAGATGAGATGATATGTGAGAAAGAGAAGGGGGGAAATAAGTACAGAACAAGAAAAGGAAAGCAGAATGTCTCATGGGAGTGGCCATAGCTCCAGAGGTTGTAATTGACTAATGAGAACCACACCGCTGTCATGCCAGGACCACAGAGTCCACATGAAGATAGGCGAACATGGGGTTAAGGATGCAGAGGAGGAGGAGGAAGACGTTGAGAAAGGAGGAGGAGGAGGAGGAGGGGCCAGAGGTAAAGTAAGGTAAAAGGGCACTGAGCAGCGATATGGTTTTCATTGTAGCAGAGTTTTACTGGTCATCGCTGAACCACCGCAGGCCAAGCCTTTCGTCGTACAGCTGGAAAAAACAGTCCTCTCCTTGATTTTCTATTTGTTCCGTCTTCTACTCCTTTCCATCTGCCCTCCTCCTCTGAAAATATAATCCTCTCAGCTGTCACAGACATCTTTATCCCCTTCCCCTCCAGCATCATCACAGGACAGCAACTTACTAACACGCAGTGGTGGGAAAAGTACTCTCATGTTTTACTTAAGTATGAAAGTATTAATGCTGCAATGTAGAAATACTCTGTGACAAGTAAGTCTGGAATTCTAATTGCACTTGAGTAAAAGTACAAAAGTATTGTCCTCAAAATGTACTTAAAGTACTAAGGGCCCTAACCTATGCCATGCCTTACCCGCATATAGCGGATTTAGAACCTCCCACTATCCTTCCACTATCCGTAAATGGTATCTTGCCATGCTTGTGTTTATATAATTGTCCATTCAAATAATTTATTTAATGGATTACAAATTACAACAATATATAATTTCCCATAATCAGTAACACGTAGATGATACTTGTGTCAACCAAATGTGGTTTTATTGAAAGCTAATTAAAGGCTAGATGGTAAGGAAGCAACAGGTGTCGCCTCAGTTCAATGCAAGTCTGTTTAATTAATACGATTTTCCTAACTTTGCTTTTCGCTTGATACTGTTTCATGGAGAGACAATACAATCAGAATCTAATTACCAAATGAAAAATGGAACCTCATAGATTACACAGAACTTTGTGTAAAAGTTTTGCGAGGTATGGCCTAATGAAATGACGAGTGTTCTTGGCTGTTCAAGATAGCAATTGTTATGGGGGAACGTCACTTACGCAATGCTACATACCCAAATTACAGATTTAGTGCCTCTGACGCAAGATAATAACAATAATAATAATAAACTTTATTTGTATAGCACCTTTCATACATAAATGCAGCTCAAAGTGCTTCACAGTAGAGGTGGGATCGGGCCGACTTTATACTACCCGAACCGAACCCGTCACCGACAGCTTTGTGTCCAAACCGAAACGAGCCCGACCTTAATTATTAATATATGCGCCTGGCCCGTGCCCGATACCTGACACTTTTTTGTTGTTGTTGAGGAAGGCACTTTAATAATTCCACTGACAGCATACAACTTGCCTGGCTGTTACCTTTAGACATATTATGCCACACTATACTGTATGCCTTGTAAATTACCATGAAAGGGGTCCGTTTTATATAGCCTAGCCTACTACGTTGATTAATAAATAGCTATAGTATAACACGCCGTGCACACTACAAAGCACACTGCACAGCACTGTGCGCAGTCAGTTGCATACACACCGTCATTATTACACACACACACACACACACACACACACACACACACACACACACACACACACACACACACACACACACACACACACACACACACACACACACACACACTCCTGCAGTTTTATACCAGCATTGATGATTGATTTGACATCGGCAACTCTGCATTGGCAATAGAGCACCGAAGTCTGACGTCACTTTCAGTAGAGGGCGTCAGTCCCCAGGTTCATGTATTTTTTTAGTTGCATTGAAATCGCCATAGGAGGATTTTTAGATCGCTTCATATAAGAACTGTGTTTGAAAAATAAACATGTCATCCCGGCCGTTACACTCATATGGATATGAAGAATCAACTGACTGAGAGAAAACGCTAATGTTACTGCTACTGAAATAGTTACATTTTCGCTAGAAGCAGACTGTATCATATATGAGTGACTGACTGTTGCAAACGATACAGAGACACCTCCCTGACAATAACGCAGAGACAGCTTGTTTATTTTTGGACCACAACGCTTATAGTAGACGATATTAAGATCACCCCATGTTATTCTCCATAGAGAAATTACTTCCGCGAACCAGGGGAATCGAAGGGATGAGCGAGTTACGTCAGGACTTCGGTGCTCTATATTTAATCCACACAGCTTGTTCGTGCAAAGTTGCAAACTGCTATTCAATCAAACAATCCGCGCCAGCGGGAGGCGATTATTGGTAGCCTAATTTGCCATGGTCCATGGGCAGGATCAAGTAACTACTCAACTCTTCACTGTTCAACATCTAATAAATCAAACTATATATATTAATCCAAAAATCGCGGTTTACATGTTGTCATGGAGGAGGAGGATCGCATCCGCCGTGGGTGAGTTCAACCTAGGCTAACGCCGTCCTCCTCTCTTCAGTGGTTCTTCCAGCTGCGCCCCATATAATGTAGCCTCGGATCCCTACGATCATTCTGTAGCTTCAGACCTACAGAATTAGCGTAGTGACTGAGGTTCACAATTTCACATGGGGCTACGTTCGCTGCTGCTGCTGCTTGCAGCATGTGCGTTGCAAGCTTGCGTTGTTGCAACTTGCAAGCGGTGCTGCTGCTTGCAGACAGAGCATTGTCACGCTGCACCACCTTAATATAAAGGCTACTCTAAAGTGCACCATGCGTCCTGGTTAACCAGGAAACACACAGAGAGACAGACTAGTCGGATCGTTTTTATTCATATTTACACTTTATTTTCTATATATCAACAGCATGGTTGCCCGAACCGAAGCCCGACGACCACTTATCATAATGAGCCTTACCCTAGCCCGACCCGTCGGGTACCGACGGGACCCGTCGGGTTTCGGTCGGGTATCCCAGCTCTACTTCACAGGGCAGGACACAAAAATAGAATGCAATAAAACACAAGTAGTTAAAATGATAGAACAATGGCAAAGAACAAAATTGAATATAAGAACATAAAATAAATAAAAACAAATAAAAACACCACATGCAGCAAATCAGTCGGGGCAGGGTAGGAACGTGGCCGTGCATATTAAAACTCAACTAAAAGAAAACTCTCTTGAAAACTCTCTTGAGTTGAGATTTAAAAATGTCTACAGAGGGTGCGTGTCTGAGCTCGAATGGAAGTTTATTCCAGGCTGTTGGGCCGTAGAAGCAAAAAGCTGCCTCACCATATTTTTTTTGTGCACATTCTTTTAGGCACTTCAAGTAGGCCAGCATTGGAGGACCTGAGGGGGCGGTTAGGGACATATCTATAGGTAGGCAGTCACGGAGGTACGGAGGTGCAAGGCCATTTAGGGATTTAAAAACAAGTAAAATAATTTTAAAATCAATTCTAAAAACCACTGGGAGCCAATGCAGTGATGATAGAACTGGGGTGATGTGTTCTCTCATTTTAGTTCTAGTTAGTACTCTAGCAGCCGCATTTTGAACAAGTTGGAGTTTGTCCGTTGACTTCTTTGGCAGGCCTGAGAGGAGGGCATTACAGTAGTCTAATCGAGAAAATACAAAAGCATGGACCAATGTTTTAGCATCATCTAAAGATAAATATGCTCTAATACGTGCAATGTTTCTAAGATGAAAGAAAGCTGTCTTGGTAGCTTGATTAATGTGCACATTAAAATTCAGATCTGAATCGATAATAACCCCTAGGTTCTTTACTTTCGACTTACTTCCTACATATAGGTTACCAAGTTTATTTTTTATCAATTCTTAGAGCCAATTATAAGAACTTCTGTCTTATCCTCTTTCAGTTGGAGAATGTTCTTACTCATCCAGCATTTGATGTTGGACAGACAGTATAGCAGTGGGTCAAGGGCAGAGGGGTCATCAGGGGCTATGGAAAGATACAGCTGCGTATCGTCCGCATAGAAGTGGAAATTCACTCCGAGGGCGCTAATGAGTTCTCCCAACGGCAGTATATAGAGGGATGATGAATTCCTGTTCTGTTATGATGAATTCCTGTTCTGTTCTTTAGCTACATAGAAGTGTCTATTTGTATGTCTCTAAATGTTTTGATGAATTGAACAATGTGGACCCTGTTGTAAACAAGTGTAATGCTTAATTGGGTCGTCCACTCACAGTTAACAGTCTTTGTATTGAGTTTGTGCTTAAAATGTACTGTAAATTCTACAAACTGTTAATAAATATTTCAATCAATCAATCAAAACAATAGAGGACCAAGGATCGAGCCTTGTGGAATACCGGAATCAATATTGTGCGTGTCCGATACAAAGTCGGCTAGGCTGACAAAATAGCTTCTTCCTGATAGGTACGAGGAGAACCAGGATAAGGCCGTGCCTGACAGGCCTATCAAGTGCTCGAGACGTTGTATTAAAATTGAGTGATCAATTGTATCAAAAGCGGCTGTTAAGTCCAGAAGTAGTAGAACGGTCCAACGGACACATGTTTCTTGTCGGCGGATAGCCTGAGATCATTGATTACTTTTACAAGTGCCGTTTCAGTGCTGTGCCCTTTTCTGAAACCGGATTGAAATTTATTATGTATATTATTGTTCTGCAGAAAAGTGTCTAGTTGGTGAAAGATGATTTTTTCTATTACCTTGCCCAGAAAGGGGAGATTGGAGATTGGTCTGTAATTTCCCAACACAGAGGGATCAAGGTTATTTTTCTTAAGTAGTGGCTTAACTACGGCTGTCTTAAGTGAGTCAGGAAAGATGCCTGATTGTAAGGAGCTGTTTACAATTTGCAGGATTTCTCCAATTACACACTCTAGCACCTCTTTGAGGAAGGGGGTGGGAATACCGTCTAGTGAACATGTGGATGAGGACATCCGCATTATGGTCTTGCGGAGTTCCTCTTCCTCGACTGTGTGAAAATACGCCAGGCTTCCCCTAGGGCGAACAACATTTAAAGACGAGGCACCATTTGCTGTGTTTGCAGCTGCTACATTTATGATGCCAGCTCGAATGCAATTGATTTTGGCATCAAAAAAGGATGCAAATTCGTTGCACTTAGCCGTAGAGGCTGGAAATGATTGGGGAGGGTTAAAGTACACGTTCAATAGTGGAAAATAGTACTTTTGCATTTTTCTTGTTCTTAACAATGATGGCCGAGAAATATGCTTGCCTAGCCAAGCGCAAAGCTTGTTGAGATCTTAAGCGTCTCTAGATTGATCGTGTTCATATCTTTTCTCCAGACACGCTCTGCTCTGCGACAGTGTGTCTTCAGTGAGCGTGTATGCTCATTTATCCAAGATAAAGATCCAAGATAGGGCCGTAAAGGGCCATTCTAAAGTATAATGCAGAATGTCCCGTTGAATTGCGATAAGATAGTGGAGTACAATAGAGGGTATGCGCGTGACATCATCATCAAACCAGGAAGTTATGCAGGAATGCCTACTGAGTGGCAAAAAACTACTTTCCTGGCCCCGACAGCCCATACATCCACACAGAAAAGTGATCTGATCAGTGATCTGATTGCATTAAACAACATTAAACAATGTTAAACTCACTTTGCATGTTGCTTTGCCACTCGATTTGCCACCCGATGTTCCATTCACTTTAAGCATGCGCATATACCCTCTATATTTGCCTCTGAGATGTAGTGGAGTACAAGTAAACGTATTGGAAATTCTCAAGTAAAGTACAAATACCTCAAAATTACAGTACTTAAGTAAATGTACTTACTGTACTGTAGTTACTTTCCACCACTGCTACTAACACGCCTTCTATAATCCCGACTGTTATCCATGATCTTAGCGTTTAATCTGGCACCGTCAGCTGACAACGTTACAGACCTGGATCCCTGACCTCACCCCCATGGACTCACTTCTCATAAATCAATCATTTCTCCTATAAAGGGTTTCAAAGGAATACCTGGTAGCCCCCCTAATGTATAGCGGGAGGGGCTATTTCTTTCGCTCATTGACTGGCAACCGGTTATCAATCTGTCCCTGCTTGAATCGTGATCCGCCATCGCTTGTGGTCATCTGATATTCCTTTTGTCATACAGTAGTTGCATGTCTGAATCTGTTTGAGGTATAGAAGCTAATATGGTGGGCTTGTTTTGTGTGGTCGCAATCGCATGCCTTAGCATGCGGTTTGGAACATCAAATCAAAACATAAACATCCAAATGTGTGCTGTGAGGTACTTTGTCGATGCGCATGCACACGCACACGCGCATGCACGCACGCACGAGCGCACGCATGCACGCACGCACACACGCATGCATGCATGCACGCACACACGCACATGGCGCACACATAATTTGAATCCTTTATTTATTATGTCGACATCAAAGCAAAAGATAGAGGGATATAAACAAAAGAAAAGATGTAGTCAGATAGTTTTGATGGGCCTGCCAGCAATTGACACGCATACAGACACGTGTGCACACACGTCACGCATTTGGATGCTTTATTTGTGACCACATTGATGCTAAACACATGCATGCATAGATACTGTACGTACTGTACACACACGCGCACGCACGCACACACACACACACACACACACACACACACACACACACACACACACACACACACACACACACACACACACACACACACACACACACACACACACTTCCCGAGGCAGAGTTGTGGAGGAATGTTAATTCCACTGCCTTGGCCTGACCTCCCGCAGCGACCTCCTTGCTATCTACAGTACGCCAGGCCAGGTCCACCTCTTAGCGATCCTCAACCTCAACCGCGTTGCCACAGCCTATCAGCTGCTGGCTGGCACTGCGGGGCTGGAACCCGATAGCACAGCAACCCACAAGACATTAGCAAATCTGACTGGCACCGCGACAGAGAGGGCAAGGTGACGCACAGTGTGGCACGTTGTGAGCGTGCAGGACACAGTGTAAACAGAGGTGTAAGGATATACAGGTATGGGCTGAAGGGTGCCAACACTGCAGCTGCAGCTTGGAGACTTGGATACTGTACAGTATCACAGCTTTGATGTAACCACATTCACCCTGCCGTCCATGTCATTATAGGTGATTTTTATGAAATGTGTTTAAAAAATCACACCCGTGTGAACTGAGTGGTGCAACTCCCCTCTCTCCCCCCCCCCCCCCCCTCCTCTCTCTGTCTCTCTCTCATTAGCAGGCAACAGTGCAGCACTATCTCTCTCTCTCTGTTTCTGGCACAACAGCGCCCCTACTGGTACTCATAGTCACATAGGTTAACCAACACGGACATTGCTGTTCTTTGGAGTGGTTGCACCACTCAAAAATCACACCTGTGTGAACTGAGCGGAGCAACTATACAATTATTGTTATAGTACTGTACTGTGCTCTGTACTGTATTGTAGTGTACTGTGCTCTGTACTGTACTTTGTAATTTCTCAAAGATTCTTTCCAAAAATGATCAGAGTTACCGTGTGGGGGGGTCCACCGGAACATCCAGACCCCCAGGAACACGCCCAGGGGGCTGGGCCGGTTCCGGCGAGCCTTCCCGTGTCCGAAACAGTCGTGAAATTACAGAGATACCGCGTGGGGGTCCCAGGAACATCCAGACCCCCAGGAACAGGCCCAAAACGTGAATGGCTGCATTCATGCAGGCCCTGTTCCGGCGAGCCTTCCCGTGTCCGAAACGTTCGAGAAATTACAGAGTTACAGTGTTGCAGCATTCCGTGCTCAGACAGACACGTACAGGGACACACATAGCTGCGTAATGGAGCGGCGGCACCGCGCAAAAAAAGTTCACAATGTCTCACAATGTGAGTCATGCAACATGCTGTGAACTTGCTGTTCTGCTATTTAACCGTTGAGTCACTGTCACCCCGGCATCGTCTCCCACTTACTGTGTTTATGGTCTCCCACTAACTGTGTATCAATCTATTCTGCATTTTCATCGCCTCACACACTGGAAGGACTGTTGTAGATACAGATACACACAAAAAAGGGAAAAAAAGTCTGTCTCAAACAAATGGAATCCTGCCGTCTTTTAAACGTGACTGTAAACTGTGCATGCAGGCTAGCCCATATTGTGGCCAGATGAGATCCTGGTCCGTCAGACCTCTGCACTGTACTGTAGGAGTCTGCTGCTGCTGGCATGATGGGGCTCCATAAATTATCCTTGATTGTCCAAAGACCTCTTGCAAACGTCCCAATACGCATACCTGCACAGTAAACAGGAACAGCCTCATGTATACACACGCATGTGCATGCACGCACGCACGCACGCGCGCATGCTCCAAATGACAGGGTAATTTATGCACACACCAAACTGTGATCTTTCCAAATGCAGACCTGTCAGGCATGCTTGAAAGGGTGATGGGTGACGGAAGGAGTGTTTAAACATCAAAACGTGAATGGCAGCATTCATGCAGGCACATTCTCCGAAAACTCACTGCACAAACAGATTCAGAGGCATATGTACCCCCATGTTCAATCAATGCTCTAATTCACATATAATCTCAGTCACACTTTCACCTACATACATAGGGTATACCCCCCCTACACAACCACACACACACACACACACACACACACACACACACACACACACACACACACACACACACACACACACACACACACACACACACACACACACACACACACACACACACACACGTGCATGTGCACACTCAAATAAATACACAAATATTCAGCTCACCTTGCAAGCTGCACTCTGACTTCAATCTCCACCGTGTCTCTCCTTTGTGTTTCTCTCTCTCTCTCTCTCTCTTTCTCTGCCTCTCTCTCTGTCTCTCTCTCACTCTCTTCTCATCCTGTAGTCATCGCGTGGCTCTAGTTACACTATACTGTGGTGAACTAAGGAAGACGGGGAAAGGAGGCGGGAGTGAGGGAAGAGGGACAAACGAGTCCTGTCCTGAATGATGAGAGAGCCTTGCAAAAAAATAAAAAATAAGAGAAAGAAAAAGAACAGAGCACAAAACTAAATTACATCAAATATATTTTTTTCCACTCCTTCCACGTTTCCTTTACTCTCTCCTTCCCTCCTTCCCTCTCACCCCAGATCCTTTAAAGTCCTCTTTGAACCTCTTAAAAGTCCTGCCACTCGATTTCACTGAAAACCTTCTCACTCTCTCTGTCTTTTTCCTTCTCAGTCTGCCTGTCAGTATTTCTCTCCGCCCGTCTGTTTGGGCTAACTTTCCGTTTGTCTTTTTCTCTATGCGCGCGCACACACACACACACACACACACACACACACACACACACACACACACACACACACACACACACACACACACACACACACACACACACACACACACACACACACACACACACACACACACACACACACACACTCTCTCTCTCTCTCTCTCTCTCTCTCTCTCTCTCTCTTTCTCTCTTTCTCTCTGCATCTGTTTCTCTCTCTATCGCTCCCCTCAATACCTCTCTGTCTCTGTGTTCTGGCATGCAGCTGGGTCAATGAGGCAGGCACACCTGACCACCTGCCTGGCTCTTATTAAAGAGTGTGTGTGTGTGTGTGTGTGTGTGTGTGTGTGTGTGTGTGTGTGTGTGTGTGTGTGTGTGTGTGTGTGTGTGTGTGTGTGTGTGTGTGTGCGCACACATGTGCACATGTGTGTATAGGAGGTTACCCACTGTGAGAAGCTAGAAAGGGTATTTTCTTCCCTCTCTCTCTCCCCTTTGTCTTGTCTTCTCTTCTGCCTTTTTGTTCATGTTCCTCTACTGAATTCTGCTCTGCACATTGTACATTGTATTGGCATACAATGTACTTTACCAAAAGTAAAAATTACTCATCATTTAAAATTTCAAATGTATAAACAATATTTTGAAAATAGCATCAGCTTGTAGATCTGCTATTTTCAAATGGCCGAAATGCAGGGCTGAAGTGGTTCATGTATTTGTTCAAATAATAATCTAAATCCACAAGGTAACTAGTAACTACATTTTTTGTTTCTGAGAGGTAGTGGAGTATAGAAGTAAAAGTATTGAAAATTGGAAATACTCAAGTAGGCCTAATAATACCTCAAATTGTACTTAGAGTAGCTATAAGCAATATGTCAAAATGACCTTTTTTATGTATTCAGACAGCCAGCAATGAGTAAAATGCTCTCTCTCTCTCTCTCTCTCTCTCTAATTAGTCTCTGTGACACATCTAGGGGCCACAATCTGCATTCAAATATGTTCCTAGAAGCTTTGTCATTGGCCAAAAAAAACAACTGATCGAAATGACTAACCAATTAGGAAGTTGACCGGTAAATCGACCAATGACAAAAAAAAAGGTCATTAGAATGTTATGACATTATTGTTGCTTATATCTGCAGCTTTAAGTACTTACGCACATGTACTTAGTTACTTTCCACAATTGACTGTATACAACTTCAAGGACACCGGAGCGTTGCATGTGATGTTAAAGTGCATGTATTTGTAATGTGCATGTAATTATGTCAAAAATATAAAAAGAAGATGAAGAGAGAGACAGCTGCAACACACACACACACGCACATGCACACGCACACACACACACACACACACACACACACACACACACACACACACACACACACACACACACACACACACACACACACACACACACACACACACACACACACACACACACACACACACACACACACGTTTTTTATGGCCTTGACACTGTCTTTCCAGAATGTGAGGAATGCCGAATGCTGATTGGGTGGCAAGTGTGTCTGTTAAAAAAGGCGAACCCACTGTCCTCTAGGGGTCATGTCTCATTGAACAAAATGGAAGAAGCAAAAAAGGAACCTCTTATGATCCCTCGTACCCACACAGAAATCAATGCTTTGAACAAAACAAAAATGGGTATAATATAGTTTTAAATAATAAACAGGTCAAATTCAACCTCATCCAGTTCTTGGGACATCCCTGTCCAGTACATGGACTGGGATATATTCCAGGCCAGGGCTGACACCCTGACAGCAGCCCTCACATCACATCCAAAAGCATTCACAACACATCCCATCCCTGCGGGAGCTGAATGAGGTGCCGAGTGCATGAGCATCAGCTCAGCTGGCCCAGTGTTATCACTGCATTAAGGATAAGACCCCTCACTGATGCGTATCGGGGGGTGTGTGTGTGTGTGTGTGTGTGTGTGTGTGTGTGTGTGTGAGCCGCTCAATTTGGAGGAGGCGTTGTTTCCTTTATCCATGATTTATGTCTGCTGCTCTGTGTCCGACATGTCAGCTGTACTGTATGTAACGATGTTTTGCCGTCCATGCACGTTGTAACTGGCTGCTCTCCCACTGTCAAACTGCACTGGCAGTGTTTATGTCCTTTGTACAAGGTATTCCTGTACTTCTCATTATGTGGACATAAATAAACATTTCAAATGTGTATGTGTGTGTGTGTGTGTGTGTGTGTGTGTGTGTGTGTGTGTGTGTGTGTGTGTGTGTGTGTGTGTGTGTGTGTGTGTGTGTGTGTGTGTGTGTTCTGCATATTCTGTAAAATCTTGAGTGATAATTTGAGTGTTCTTTCTAGGCCTCTCTCGACACCTCTCCCCCGGTCTATTATGCAAGGTTCACAGCGCTGCCAGCGAGATGACAGCAGAGATGCAGGGCAGACCATGCACGGCGAGTGTGTGAGTCAGCACTCAAATTATGAGAAACATTCTCTTTACAGGCAAGGGGGCCTTGACCCTGTGAGTCATCGTGAAGCCCTTAAGAATCTGGCAGAGGTTACTCTCTCCTCCGCTGTATGGTCATCCCTCACTCCCCAGAGAACTTGCTGACTCCCCCTGGTCAAGTTAGAAGCATTCCCACCGTTTTCTCACTCCCCCTCTCTGCGTGTCTCACTCGGTCACGTCTCTCTCGCCTTGGCCTCGTTCCTTCTCTGTCTCTTTCTCATCCATGTCTTTATTATTCTGTAGAATTTCATGATATGGGTTGGGCCCAGTCAAGGACCTTAGGGCTGGATTTTGAAGATCCGTTTTACAATGGGGTAATACATAAATTGCCCACGCTCTGCGCACAATCGTATTATGAAAGGCATATCGGCCCGTGTTGAACGCACACACATATGGCATACGGCGTTCCTGAATATTTTAGCATTGTGGGAGTGTCCATATGTTAATTATTTTCGCTTTGCGCAATTTGCTATTAAGCCCCTTGACCTAAAAACACTCAGCGCATAACGATTAGCCTTGGGTCTGACCACCTCATAAATGCAAAAAGCACTGTTTGATTTTACACTTGAGCGGCTCTGGGAGTCTGCTGGAGTGTTGCCATGTCTGTTTATTATAAGCGGCTTCTTTTTTCTGTAAAGTTGCTTGTACATATTGGTAGTTACTAGTTGTGGTTGCTTTTCTTGTTTCTAAAGTGGTTATGTGGGCTTTTCTCCTAATGTTGTTTAAACCAGTGATCCTCACACAGCACATTCCCATGTCAAGGATCCCCAGATGAATGCATTTGCCCAACTAAGGACGGCTAATCCAAAAATGTAATTACATTTTTCCAAGATTACTTTTGAAAATAGCAGATCTACCAGCTCACAATGCATCACATTCATTCATTAAAACTATGAACTCTGACTGCAGGGGGATATATAATGATCATTATAACAACGTGCAAGAACATATTTAAAAAGAAGGAAGAACTTTATATTTGTGGACAATCAAAATATGTTTTTTTATTTTAATGTGGTGTCATTAAAATTAATCTGGATATGGCAGACTCACTATCTAGAAAATAAAAACATGGCACTTCATTTAAAATAGGTTACAGACCCCTGTTATATGCGCTTATTTTGGGATTATTTTTATAGACCTATTTACTTGTTTCTATGAGACATGGCAACAGCTCTTTTGTTGCGTCTTTTTTTTGTAAAATGTTGAGATTAGAAACGGCCATAATTCTTTCATTTCTCAACCTTAAAAATAAATAAAAACATCTCCATAATCCTTGGGAAGTTTGCTTTCATACGCTGTATCACACCCGATTCAAGTCTTCTTCAATAAAATGCTATGAGCGAAGACCATATACAATGGGGCCACAGGCACAGCATTAAGCAGCACCCATTCAACTCATTCCTTCATCGTGACTTGAATGAAATAAAATAAAATAAACTTTATTTTACTGGTGTTTTTCAATAGAAACTAATTATTTTGAGGCATAAAGGTGACAGCATGCAGTGCAATAGGAATAATTAACCCAAATGTGACAAAGTCATGTCATGTCTTCTATGGTGCCAGCATGAAGAAATGTAATACCACGATCCCCAAAGTGCGCATTCCGTATGTGACATCAGCTGACTGGTAAAGAGAATAGTACGGACATGTTGATTGGGTACGTCTCAAACACTCCTTAAACACTCCCATGACTAATTCAAGGCCGTTTTGCGCAATCCATGGGGTGTCGAAAGCGCTTCTTAACATGCCCAAAATTGCAATATGACATACCACACGCCCCCAGCTCATAAAACTGTAATATGATATGTAATATTATTGGAACTGGTTAATGGAGCCCTTAATCTCCTAAGACTAAACAAAGTGATTGTGAAGGGGGATTTTGCATTCCGCACCACTTAACATGGCGAGTGTGTGTATGTGTGTGTGTGTGTGTGTGTGTGTGTGTGTGTGTGTGTGTGTGTGTGTGTGTGTGTGTGTGTGCGTGCGTGTGTGTGAGAGAGAAAGTGTGCGTGCGTGCGTGCGTGCGTGCTTGCATGCGTGAGTGTGTTTGTTTGCGGCTTACATTTATAATGTTGTGCATGTATATGTACAGGCTAGGCCTAGATATATGTACACAGAGTAGTAGTACACACAGGCTTTTTGTTAAATGCCATTGACAATGAAAGGAGAATTTACGTCATATGTAGACGAGCAAAATGTTGTCCTAACACAAACATTGAATGGAGAATTTACTTCACTAGACCTTACCCGTTCTGAATATATGAACACCAAATTATGTACAGTGTGGGTAATGTGATGTAATAGATCACATTACTGATTGGGAGGGAATTTATCCCCCAAAAAGCAAAATTTGCAATAAACGTTTTTTGCAGAAAAACTATCCTGAAATTCTGATTCACTTTCCCTGGATTCCTGTCATGTTACGTCATGATGATGTACAATGATAAGCTCGCCCCTCGCTTCACACGTGTGTGATTATTAAAAACCATGCACCTTATGTATACTGTATTTGGTGTTGTATATATTAGTGTCCATAGACTCCACAAATTTACCCATCTTTACAGGTTATTAGATGATGTATGATGATGTATAATATAAGAGCGCCCCTCACTTCACACAGGTGTGATTATTAAAAACCATGCACCTTATGTATACAGTATTTGGTGTTGTATATATTAGTGTCCATAGACTCCACAAATTTACCCATCTTTACAGGTTATTAGATGATGTATGATGATGTATAATATAAGAGCGCCCCTCACTTCACACAGGTGTGATTATTAAAAACCATGCACCTTATGTATACAGTATTTGGTGTTGTATATATTAGTGTCCATAGACTCCACTAATTTACCCATCATTACAGGCTATTGCGATTAACACATGGGCCTGCATGAGGAGATATTTTGATATTGTTTCCAGAGTCATGCTAAAGCAAATGCTGTCAGGAATCTAGACAGGATTAACTTTAGCATTAACTTCTGCTTGTTTATCCCCCTCCTTTGCAGAGGGCTACGGAAAATACATTCCAGTGACCAGTTAGGAGCTGGCGTCACGTTTTGGCAAGAGTAATAATAAATATTATTTACACTGGTGAATTGTTCTGATTGGGCTAAAATGTTTGAAATATAACCCTCAGCATCAGCAATGAAACCAAGCCAAGCTAGAAATACTCAAAACGCAGCTAAAACATAGCAGCCAATACCTTTATTAGCATTTCAATGGATACAGTACATTGGTCTGGGGGCTATCATGTTGCAAATATAACCATCAAGAATTAAATCAAGTAATTTTAGGCAGACAAAAAACATCAGTCTGCAGAGAGGAGCTGCAATCACTTTTTGCCAGCTATAGAAAAATTCTTCTATTGGCTCTATACAGGTATTTCAACAGGTACATTGGACTGGGTGGGCTATCATTTTTGAAATATAATGCTCAGGAATTAAGTAAATAAAACATATTCTTTGGGTTATATTGGCCCTTTAAATGTGTAATTTAATTTAACCTATTGTTGTTATTGTATTGTGTGTTATAATGTTTGGTAGAATTAATCAATTTAGCCAATGATCCAATAAAGTAAACTGCCAACTGCACCAGTAGCCAGTTGGAAAATTATAATTTAGTAGTAGAACATTATTATATTTTGGAACATTACAAAGGGTATTTCAAAGGGCACATTAAATATATTTAAACTGGTAAAACAAAGGGCTGTTTAATAATGCAGAGTTCTGTGTGTACACTAGTACAGTATATAAACAGTATATAAATGAGTGCAGATGCTTCCTTAGTTCTGATCTGGAGGGCAGTAAACACACCTATCCACCGGGGGTTCACAGGTCACTATCGTAAACAAACCACATTTGCTCCGTCAGAGAGCATAGGACAGCAGTCTGCTCTAACCTGGGATAGACAGTAAGCAGATCATAATTCACTCTGCCGAACGTGACCCCAGAGCACATAATACATGAGAGCTGGTACCACAAAATGTAAGGTAGTCTCCCATATAATGGATGGCCCAGTGGAAACTCTGCATACCCACCTCAGGGTTCCAGTTAATAAGAGGACTTACAAGCAGTGTGTGTGTGTGTGTGTGTGTGTGTGTGTGTGTGTGTGTGTGTGTGTGTGTGTGTGTGTGTGTGTGTGTGTGTGTGTGTGTGTGTGTGTGTGTGTGTGTGTGTGTTGGGAGGGGGGGCAAGAATGAGTAAATCAGTGGGTGGTGTTTCACCAGCATGACTAAGGTCTTGAATGATACACACTAACTAGAAAAATGTAGTCATCTTTACTAGTGGTTTGCTGGGGGGAATGTCTCATGGTACAAGCTAGTTTTTACAAGGGCAAAAAGACCATATTATTTTGGGGTAAAAACTACTCGGCCATCCTTGCGAAATGAACAAGCACAGTACGGTACAGTACGGATACTACAGTATACAGTATGGTACAGTATGAATAGTACAGTATGGTACAGTATAAGCAGTGCAATACACTACAGTACGAACACTACAGTACAGTACAGCACTGTAATGTACAAGCTATTATTGATCTATTTGTGAGTTAACTGTCTATAGCAGGGGTTTTCAACTGATTGTGAACCAGGGACCACCACCTTGACTAAGAATCAACCTGGGGACCACTGTTGTGTTGCAATGGGATATGGGCTAAGATTAGTGCTTTCGTAACACTTGCTATGGAATACCGTTTCTCAAACGATGGTCCACGGACTTAACTATACAGTACTGACACATATGGCCCTACTGTATCTTGGGCGTGCCTTAATCTTTATCCCTAAACTTTTTTGCCATATTTTATTATCTTGAAAAATATTTTAAAATAGTTCAACTAGCTGATCTACATCCACACACTATGATCTTGTAGATCGGCTATTTTAATAATAGTAATAATAATAGTAATATATATTATATATATATTAAAAATGTCAAATACGTGCAAGATATAGCACATGATGACATGATTATATGGGCACATTTCCTAATAATGATGACTCAATGAGGTAACTGGTACACCTTCTTTCCCTTTTCTGTGGAATTTCTTAACCTCAGACTTCCCAGTAATTCTGACAACATTGACACACTTCCACGGAACAGTGCACAAAAGGTTTAATGCACTGTTCCGTGGAAGAAAATACAAAATCTTCACTTTGCTACATTACTAAATGCATGGTCAGGGACCACAAAAGTACCTTCACGGACCACCAGTGGTCCACGGACCACCTGTTGAAAACCCCTGGTCTATAGCAATACTTGTAACTGTACTGTTGTACTTGTTACGGTACTGTTGTACTGTAATGCGCACACACACACACACACACACACACACACACACACACACACACACACACACACACTGTAATAAGTTGGTTATATATTTAATCCTGTAGACTTTATATCAGTGTAATTCATAATTATGAATTAATTATTCAAAAATATAAATTATAAGTCTAAAAATTAAGTCCAAATCAATCTGAATTTTAGAAGGGGCACCAGTGAAATGAGCCATTTACTGCTACCATTTATTGAGAAATTAGGATCTAATTCACGCCAGCATTTTTTTAATTTGAGCTCTTATTTTGAAAAGCCACATTTTGCCTCAACCGGAAGTGGGCTTATCCCGGCCAGCTTTACGTTGCCAAGACAACCTTTGTTTACATGATCGGATCAATGCCGGTACACTATAGCCCTCCACAACGTCGGCTCGTGCCGTCAAAGAAACGCTGTTTTGACCAAAAATGCCATCTGGGACAAGGAATAGGAGATACAGGCGATTGAAAGAAACGGATAGAATGGATTCTTATGGCGACGGCGATCTAAGATGAACGATCCAGTGCAGTGCTAACAACACTGCTAGCTAACCGACTAACGTGAGTAGCATTATGGCTCGATCGATCAAACGCACTATAAAAGTGTTAATATCAAAATGAGGCTTCAATTGCCGAAGGGCTTCGGCAATGGCGGCAAGAGGGTTAATAATAAGCACAAGATTAATTTGTATTTAACCCTTAAGTTAAACCACTAATAAAATAATTAAAAAGATTATAAAATAATCAATTATAATTTTATCTTAATAAATCTATGGAATCTGAAGGTAAGAGATAATTTCCATTACATAGCCTTTCTTACTTTGCATGTGTAAAAAAACAGTAAGTTCAACTTCTTGAGCAAATAATAGACTTGTTTAAAAATGAATCAATTTATTTCCACACCTAAGCTTATAGACAAATTCAGTAGAACAATAATCAAATTAATTCTTAAACAAGGGTTAATACAGGTTCAAATAGAATTCAAGAAACAAATCAAATGATAATGAAATATCTATATGATAGATAATGTTCTTTGCCATGAACTTAGAAACTTGATGTAATGCATCACTTTCCTGAGAGTTGGTTTGTTGAGCGCTTTGAGAGAGAGAGGCAGACTGGGGTCGTCTGTCTTCTGAGGGAGAGAGGTTGCGTGGCAGGCGGCAAGCGGCAGGGGTTCGATTGCTGGTCTGGGTAAGCCCTGAGCTTCTTGTTGTAGTGCCTTGGACTGCCTGGGATCACCTGGGACGCTCAGGTCAGAGCGTCGGGAGCTGGTCTTTTAGCGATGTGGCCAAGACCCTCTCATCAGACATCCTTCTCTCTGGTTCCGTTTGGTTCCTCTCCTCTCCCTTCATCCGGTCATCTGGATCTCACTAGTCCTATACCGTCCCCGATTCTCCCGGACTCTCCACTATCCTAGTTTTCTTCTTTCTGCCTCCTCAATATATAGTTCTCTTTGTTGTGCAATGCATGGCTCAGTTACCATGTATGTCACTCTCTTTGCAAGATGGAGACATTGAGATGTCTTGTGACATTCCCAGACGTTGTCAACATGTTGCTGTTGTGAGGCAAAGTTTCTTTGAAGTTCATTTTGGGAAAGGTGTATACGCATGCACTTATCATGGCTTTAGATTTCACATAACACACAATCTGCAATAATTACATTTATTGTATAGTGAATGTCATATTTCCAATTGATGGTCAAGGAATTGTGAATGAATGCTTTTATGACTGAGTGGAACATTCAACCATTATGACATATCTAAAGTCAGGGTGTGATCTGTGGCGATGACACTTAATCCAGCTGAAATGGAATCAAGTCTTTATGGTACAAGGGTTTCTCATGGGACTGAGTCTCTGAGTCTGTAGGGAAACAAGTCAATAGATTGTACTTCCTTGTACATAATATGAACATGAAGGCCAGTGGTGCCTGGAATTGGACAGTTCCAGTAAGAGTGTGTACATTTGTGCACACAATTATGCCACATGGGCAGGATTTGAGACCATTCTTGAGGGTCAAAAGGTCAGCAGACCCCTCTGCAGGGCTATAACTGTCCGGCTCCTCCACTTACATGTACTGCATATGCATATGACGTCAGTATGGGAGAGAGAAATCACTTCAACATGTTCATTAGATATCATCCAATGCTGTATGTGGTATAGCTGGATGCGATAGCTTAATTGTGCCTTTATACCCCTTGTCTACTACACACACACACACACACACACACACACACACACACGTTGGGGTTGGCACTTGAATCTTAATTAATGGGCTTGAACCATTTGTTTTTTGTTTATTTTTACTCGAAAATATATCTCGGGGAGAATGCGATATGCATAATAAGAGTACTATGTTCATGTTGTGTTTACAATGATTTGAAAGTCCAGCATGACAGCAGAAGATACAGTCACACACACACACACACACACACACACACACACACACACACACACACACACACACGCACACACACGTACACACACACACACACACACACACACACACACACACACGCCGATGTGTTAATTGCAATAACCTACTGTATGGTGGTAGACAGATCGTGGTATTTATTAGGGGTGGGACGATATATCGATATCGCTATATATCACGATATATCTCGCCGCGATATATATATCGTATCGTTAGTTAGTTAGTAATAGTAGTAGTAGGCTACCCATTGTTGTGGACAGACAAGTTGTGGACAAGTTGCAAGGTTGCAGTCAAAATCTTACAAAAAATCTTGTAAGATTTTGGAATAAATACATTAATTTATGGTATTTTTTTCAGTTACAGATATCGTGATATATCGTTGATGAAATCTCTATTGAATATCACAATATATCGAATATTGTGATATTATCATTATCGAGGGCCTAATATCCAGGGCCGCACATAACAAGTGTGCCAGTGCGCATGCGTCGTCAAAAGGTTGGGTGAGCGACAGATCAAAGGCATGCCAGGCGCATTTGCGTACAAACAGCTGAGACAGGAATTTAGAGATTCCTCCTCCTGACACTAACATTCCGCTGCACACAGCCAGCTGAGCCAGGCACCCAACGTGGCTAACGTCCTGTAAGTATAACTTAGAAATAAAAATAGTGTTGTTGACTAAGCATTAGTGGCACTTATTTTGAAGAAGTCAGATAGAGCAGGGATTATCAACCCGTGGGTCGCGACCCCTCGGGGGGTCGCCAAATTATTTGGGGGGGTCCCCAAATTATATATGTATAAAAAAAGATACAACAGTATTTATGATGTATTTTTCGAGAAACATTCTTATTGGCCGCACCCGCCCGGAAACGGGCCCGAAAGTATTGGATCCGGTCCGAAACGGAGCCTAGAAGGATTTGACTGTTTGGACCTGGTCCGACCAAACCGGTTGTCGGGATTGGGAGAGGTAGAGACAAAGCGAAAGAGAGAGAGAGAGAGAGAGACGGCATGTCGAGGTGCATGACGAGACCCAGCCCTCGGCTCGTTCACTCTGTTCAACAGACAATATGGACTTTAGAATGTAATAATTATGCACGCATGTCTATTTTTTAAACCTATTTTTAAAGTTGAAGGGTTTAATATAAAGCTTGGATCCTCGCGGGTAATTTTGGTAAATTGCATTTCAAGATCCGACCAAGACCCGCGGCAATTTGGAATGGATCCGACCCTGCCCGAGGGACAAGTCAATATTTTGGGCCTGAAACGGCTCGGTTCTTGGTTCGGTCGGCTCTCGGGTATTCGGTTACGGATAGACCTGTGCTGACCTCTACTGCTAGCAATTGTCCTCCTGCTGCTTAACAATTACAAATACACTGTCTGTTACTCTGTGTAACTTTGCATCTTTGTATCTGCCCGTGTGAACGCAGCATAACGTTGTGGCAGAGTAGACCCCCCCCCACTGTGCGCATGCACCAAGCTACATCTCTAGGTGGTCCTTTGAGGACTAGCCCAAAATAATAACGTGGACCCCTGCTAATATCGCCACAGATATCGTATCGTGATGTACCCATATCGTCCCACCAGAGTGTAACATCTGCCCCAAATTCGAGCATCGGTTTTGGAGTACACTCACGTCGGCACGACATTTATAAAGTGATCCCAAACAGCTGATTCTGCCTTAATTTCATTCCTAGCAGTGATAAATGTGACGGCTGAAATCAATCTGGCACGCTCTATGAAATCAAGCCTCGCCCTTGTTTTGCGATATGAACAACTGCAATACGACCAAACAACGTATACGGAAACCATAGTTACTTGATGGAAAAAGCCAATAAACAAGTTTCCCCTGCTTGCCTTGCTGCCCGCCTCACCCCAGGACACCCCCCCCCCCCCCCCCCCCCCTCACACACACACACACACACCGCCTCGCTTGTCTGGCTGTCATGTCCACGCACTCACGCACGCACGCAGGCATGCACGCACACACGCACCAAGGCTAAATGACAGTTGCATCGCCATGAATGGTAGGCTACTATGTTAATTTTACCCATTGGTGTGCAGTGCTCAGTACTGTGAGCAGTGTGCTGTTCTGACACACAGCACACTGCTGTGTGCATGCTGTGGGTGGGTGAGTGAGTGAGTGTTGTTCTGACACACAGCACACTGCTGTGTGCATGCTGTGGGTGGGTGGGTGAGTGAGTGTTGTTCTGACACACAGCACACTGCTGTGTGCATGCTGTGGGTGAGTGAGTGTTGTGATGCCTGCAGCCCTGCACTGCACGTTAATGAGAGATAACCTGGCTGGCAAGGCAGCCATTAAATAATCAACGTTTATAAATGGGTGAATGATTAAGCCCCTTAAGTGCTTAATTATAGCACCTATCAGCCTATATCCTATATACAAATGGGAAAGCTATATGGAAATAAAGGCGTGCAGTCCATTTATGCCTAAATATAGGCTTCTGATGTCACACTGCGCTCCCGAATCATCTCACAAGTGCATGCGCTCACATATATATATGTTTAAGAAGGCCAGTAAAGCGCTGTTTGATTAAGCATAAACTTGTACATTGTTATATTGTTTTTAATTGCGCGATTTTAATTGCTTGTATTTAAAGTTGGAAATTTCTCTTTTCTTTTACATACATAATACAGTTTTATATTAACATTTTAGGAGTGAATACATTATGTTTAGATGCCTGTGACAGCCTGTCAGCTGGTCAGTCAATGCTGCTCCACTTTTCTACGACAGAAAAACAGCTGAGCACAAAGCCTACGACAGCTCCCGACCTGACGCGCTTTTTGTCCTGGCCCACGTTCAAGTTCAATGATTTGCGGAAATGATAAATGCCGAAAATTGCTTACCAATGCCGGAATTGGTAATTCCGGCGTGCACCCATATTTTGGCGTACGCCACGTTGATAAATGAGGGCCCTAGTGTTTACTGGTATATGGAACCTGCCTGTTAGGCATTACACATTCTCACATTACTCCCACTCCAAATATACCCCATAGTTAGGCAGGTGCTTTCAGTAACAAACAGCCAGTCTGACATGCACAAAAACCCAAATCCAAACTTCATCTGTATAATAATGAGCACATTTAACTCATCAGACAGACCAGGTAAAGTGTGCCAAAAGACAGAGACATTGCTGAAAAAAAACCTCTCTGTCTGGTTTCAGGCTGCGTTACTGTACATACAGTATGCGCTAGGCCTAGGGCATTAAGCAAATATTCAACTAGTCGACTAGTAAATCCACTAGTCAACCTTGTTGGTACTAGTTGATTTCCCCCCCCGGGTTTTGTAGGCCTCAAGATCAAGTAGATTATAGCTATAGTCACCAATGTACACAGTTTACAAATATATATATATTCTTTTTTACATAATAGGTAGTTAAAGTCGACTAGTAAACTAGGGAACTAGTCAACTAGTAAAAATGACTAGAAGTGAATGCCCTAATATGCGCCTAAAAAGGCACTGCTGTTGTGGTTTAGTCAAGCTAGCCAATTCTATCCCATACTGTACTACAGTATGTCTGACAAAACATATAGGTCACGGCCCAGGTGATGTCCAAAAAAAGACATATTGATGGATAGAGAGAACACACCCTAATATATGAGGCATATGTATACACACACACTTCATGGGTGATTTCAGTAGATAATGAAGGAATGAAGGAATCCAAGCCCAGGGGCGATACAATCTTTGATGGGCGGCTAAGTGGAGACAGAGAGAAAGCGAAGGAGTGTCGGTGTGTAGTGTACAGTAAGAAAAAGCGAGAGAGAGAGAGAGAGAGCGAGAGAGCACGAGTTCTCATTGTTTTCAGTCACACCTGCTCGTACTTTCTTTTGCCCTGGGAGACAGGCAGACGAGTCTATGCAGGCAATTTGCACGCATGCTCAGCCCACCCCACGCTGTAGCCCTGCATAAATCTATGCCAATTGAAACCTTTAAACACTGGTAGATTCATGTTCTATTTGCCACACTCTGTACAGTTGTCTAAACTGAAATGACAGTGTTTTGATTAACGTGTAATATACTCAGGGCCCGAATTTGACCTTTGCAAAGCAGAGTGCATGATGTAACGTGACTAACGACCACATTAGCAGTATGTACTGTACTGTACTGTACTGTACTGTACTGTACTGTACTGTACTGTACTGTACTGTACTGTACTGTACTGTACTGTACTGTACTGTACTGTACTGTACTGTACTGTACTGTACGCACAGTATTCTCATTGAGTTAATAGCGAGCAGGGCAAAACGTGTCACGTATCAGTGTCAAGTAGAAAAATTCTAAACAGCCCACTTCCCTTAAGCCAGAGCTTATGGTTTAAAGCGCTGCGGTATTGCAATATAAACTCATCTCTGTTATCATCAAAGAGAATCCCCTTCTCCCTGAGTCTGCCTTAATGCACACAGGCTTGCTGAGGCGATGATAGACACCGAGAGATGGAATGAATCAGAGCTGTCCAGTGGAGATCTGTACCGTGGGTCTGCTCTCCTTCAGAAACAATAGTGTCTGACGGGCCTAATCCGGATGTGATTCTGCTGCCTTCTGTCCGCGGCCCCTAGGGCCGAGGCATAGCTAAAGCCAACATCACAGATGAGCGGCACAGCGTTGAGAGTGAGGGGTTAAACTCACCTTTATGGGTGCTGTTGTACACTGCGTTAAATGAACACTCTGGATTTTGCTCTGTGGATTACCGTACCTACTTGGACAAGGGTGCATATCCGGGTTCCATAACCTCAGTATACTACTCCATACTGTACATGGAGATACTCCATGATACAGATAGGAACAGGGGAGTATGAATGTACTGTAGTTACGTGTATTTAAAGATGGAGTGTCACTATTTTTGTCCACCCTAAAACAAGATCATCAGGTATTATTATAATATAAGGAGGAAGAACTTTTTCCAAAAAGTGTACAGTATTTGTAAAAATCATGATGAAGTATGCCTGGTTTGCCTGGTGGGTGGTGATGGGTGGTGATCCACCTGAACTGAAGCCGCAACCACAGCTGTAGTTGTATGATAAAGGGGAGGGGTTAGGGGAGGGGCTGATAATTTGATGTCACTATATTACTGTTTATTTCATTGGCCCGTTTGACTGTCAAGGGTTCAGCCTCCAGGAAGAAACCCTAAATACAAAGTAAATACACCATTGCACATAACAACGACTCCAGGGTGTCTAATGAAGTACTGTCACCTCATAGACACATGAAAAACTGGAAAAATAAAAAAAATTAAGTCAGGCAGGTTGGAGTAACAAGATGCAAGATGATGTAGGGAAGAAGACTGAACATCCAGTGAACCGTGGTACCCTTTTTTCTCTTGCATCCCTAGTTCCCACGCACCGCGGGTCTGAGCCCCACATGAAAGACTGGCCTATGTGCTTCCCTCTCCTCAAAACAAACAGAGGGAACAATAGCAAAAAGGAGGACCACAATCTGGATTTACTTACTAAGAAGAGTAGTTTTTCTGTCCTGCAGGTTGGGGACTCAGGGTAAAGCAGTCCCATATGACTTTGGTGGAGTTATCAATTGAAAACTGTCATTGAATTAGAAGTGAGGGAAAAAACTAATAATTTACAAAACTGTACTATTATACGAGAGACAAGGGCTGATGGGAAAAAGCGGAGTGAGAAGATAAAAGACGGCAAAGCTCTGGAGGATGGAAATGTTGAAGATTTGGTCTTGGAAGCAGATAAAACAAATGCATTGTGGGATAAAATGTTGAATAACTATTGTGCACTAAGATTCGTTATCTGACCATCTCATATAGAACATTACTGACCTTGTCAGGGAGAGGTCCCTGAAGCATAACGTCAAATGCAAAAGTGTGTGAATATGGAAAATTGTGACCGTAGAGGCCAAGAGAACAAGGTCATGATGGCTTCAGCAATATAGAACACAATAAGGAAACAGGAGCGAGGAATAATTCCACCTCCAGTTATTTCATACATGTGTTGCAATACCTTTTCACACCAGGGAGGGAGCAGAAGCGACCTAAAACATAAATCCACCACCTCTACTGACCACTACTACACTACTACCCCTACTACGCTACTACTACTACTACTAGGCTACTATAGCTACAGAATGGTTTCAAATATTACTTATAATAATAATTATAAAAAGAACTTTCATGTAACCATGGTCAACACTAAAGCAACGGAATGTCCATCAAGAAGATTCAAGACAAAGATGTTGAATGTATTGAGTTGTCTGCCTAAGGCAACTACAGTCTAGCCTCTGGTCCACACACTGGCCTCTTGCTGTCCCTTTATCCGCCCCCTTTGCTGAGCTCTGGGGGGTGTGTGAGGTCAGGATAGGGATGAGACAGGATGGGACGAAAGGGGGACGCTGGGACCTAAATGCGGATCCTGCAGCCGAGGCCACAGGGAGACAGAGAAGGGACCACAGACCACGGCACTGTACAATTATCCCAAACAAGAGAGGCAGGCCAACCTCCTCTCACTGAGGCTCACGACAACAACATAGCAAGCTACAGCCAAAGCGAGATTTCACTGTCCTTTACCCCCTGGATCACACACACAAAACACACACGCACGCACGCACGCACACACACACACGTGCGCACTCACACACACACGTGCGCACTCACACACACACACACACACACACACACACACACACACACACACACACACACGCACTCACACACACACATGCGCACTCACATACACAGATATGTGCAATCACGCATATGACCGTAGACAGTGCACTCTCAACCATTTAATCTGTTACATATTTTCTGAGTCTGTGTAATGCCAAGCTGAATTCATTGAATCCATATTGGCTCCATATCAAACACATCAACTCAGCTGATGACAGTTACTTTATGTAAATAGGCATGTGCAGGGTCTGTCTTGGGATCAGGCCCTTAGAAGGCAATTTGCCAAACTCCAGTGTAATCTTGCTATACATATAAACACCTTCAATAGTTTCACGCCTGGCAGACAGATATATGTGCTCCTCTGCCTTTGTAGTGAATTACTGGGAGTCAGAATGCAGAAGGCTGTCTAGAGCTGGCAGACACTGGCATTCCTAAGGAGAGGGGCCCAGCAGAAAGGCACTGTACCTGCGAAGGTACGCGTTTGCGCGTGTCGTGTGAAACACGCTTCCCGCTGCCCATGTATGTTTTCAGGACGACTTGAAATGCATAAAGACTACTCATGGGGTGACTTATTGTTGAGCATAGATGCTGTGGATTAGTTTAGAAGAGTTCATCATACTTGGTCGACATCCAGGGTGAATACGTCCAGGCTGAGGGCTTACGCCCCGTGCGGAGGCCCCGGGAGGGGAGGGGAGATCAAAGGGCCGACAGCGTGCTTCGGTCTGTATGCCGGCTGGACCCATGAACATGTTACAGATGAGCAGGGGCGCCAGAAGACCATCTGGGGTTATATAAAGGTCCGGTCGTCCAGTAGAGATGGAGCGCACATACAGGAATATGGAAGAGAAAACCGTATGCACGCAACAAAATGTGTTCGTTTTGTCCTGGAGTTACAAATTGATATTTGTTACAAGTTACAAATTGATATTTGTAACTGATATATGAGGATTTTATTGTGACATAAGAATATCTGGAGTGTTAAGGCCTATTCATAGTCGATGAAGAGGTGACCACCGTACATAACGTCACGCTGCGGTGGTCACCACTCACACAACACATCTCTCTGTTTTTACTATAACCAAAACGGTGGTCACCTCTTCACCGAAAACTGGACTATGAATAGGCCTTTATTTATCTCTGAGCACCTATCTATATCTATAATTGCACCAAGTCTCTCTGTGTGTGTGTGTGTGTGTATGTACGTACGTACGTACGTCACGTGTGTACGACTGTAATCCACGTAACTCAAAAACCGTTTAAATTCAATTTCGATTCGACCTTTAATTGCAACTGCAAAGTTTAATCATTAGTGGGAAATGAAACATTTAAGAGTAGTAATAGGAGGTGGTTTCAGTAATGAGTTAATGGCCCTAATCAGACATGATGAGTCACCATAAACTAAAGTCTTTGTGTGAATGAGATCAGTGCAAGCAACACGATCAGTGCCGTCCGCTCATGTGATTCCCGCTATGAGAAATAAGGTCATAATGTACTCCCTTTGACAAACAGTTTCCATTCCCTGTTGGAGGTAAATATGGCCGCAGTGACACATCATAATAAAGAACAGCCCGTGTGCATTAAAACAAATGAGTGAGAGACTCCCATCGATCAGCATTATGATAGGGACAGAGAGTTACATGGAAGCAACACAAAGCACATTTGAGTTAGTGCTCTCTCAGGGAGCGCTCCTGACAAGTCCGTCCCATCCAGCACCAGCTGGAGAGCAGAGACACCCCTGGAGCAGTGGAGGACACAACGGACCGAGCAAGTTCCTCCTCGCAGCCCTCTGTAGCTTGACAGCTGAACTCGGAAGGGAAGGGCCTCTGCGGTGAGAGATGCGCTCCTCCGATCAGCAGTGGCTGTGATTAATTGGCGACCGGGGAACCCATCCAAGTCGTCATGTACGAGCGGGGCACTTTCCAGCCTGCACGACGTGTCCTCTGTTTGTTCACGTTCATCACCAAGTGCGAGAGTGCTCGCCAGAGCAAAACGAAAATAAATCTCCCCCTCCTCCCCCCCCCCTCTCCCTCTCATTCTCTCTCTCTCTCTCACTGTCGTCTCCATGCTTCTTTCTTCCTCAGAGATTTTTTCCCCCCTTTCTCTCAGTGCGATTGCATCACAGAGAAAGCCATCTCTCTCTCTCTCTCTCTCTCTCTCTCTCTCTCCCCCCTCCAGCTGTAACTACGCTTCTCCTCCATGGTTCTAATTATGCCCTGTCACTGTGTTGCTTGAAGGAGAAAGGTGAAGAGGGTGAGGGCTACATGACACATCATGGAGCCTTTGACTGACAGGCCGTGGTCCCATGCTGTGTTTCACAACACTTTCATACACGGAGGTGTGTTCAATACAAAGAGGGGCATGTGTGTGTGTGTGTGTGTGTGTGTGTGTGTGTGTGTGTGTGTGTGTGTGTGTGTGTGTGCGTGCGTGTCACTGTGTGAGCGTGCACGTTTGCACAGTGCAGGCACAGTGTGTACGTCTATACGTGTGGGTCGACGAGCGTGCACACAAAGTAAAGATGATCTCATGGCTCCCTGGAAGGAGCGGCTGGGGGTAAAATTCACATAGGCCAGTCATAAGGATATCTCCACAAGCCCTGGCTTGGGGTGGAGAGGCTATCATTACTAGGATCATGTCACCTGAGGAGATGACTGGCAGCACAGACCACAGGGAGGGAGAATGTACGTGTCAGGATCACTGAAACCAATTTGATTCATTTTTTTTTTTTTACATAAATATGATAAGCCTTATTCACGCATCCACTATTTCAAGAAGTCAATCATTATTAAATTCAAGCACCGCTGTGTGTGTGTCTATCCACTTCCGCATAGAGCAAAGCGCCTCCTCACAACGCCACAACGCACGGACAGCCTCACGGAACCTAGCGCCGCACAGCCCTGTCCTCCAACCTCAATCTGCCCTGCATTACACACGCCAAACATTCTAACAATCATCTTAATTAAATTAATTTGCGTCAAAAACAACTCATCTCCCCGGAAATCACGTGTCACCAGTGTCACCACTGACATGCATCTTGGGACGGCAACAGATTAATATTGGCACACATTCCCCACCACTGTGACCGCACCTCCAGCCCCACGCTGTGAGACACACACACACACACACACACACACACACACACACACACACACACACACACACACACACACACACACACACACACACACACACAACATTCCATCCCCGTCCGCAACAACACAGAGATGGACAGTCACTTCTTCCTACCACCACCGAAAACTACAAAGCCATGCCGAAGCACACAAAAACATCCCTCAGCTATCTTACGCCACACGCCAAACAACAACGCTTGGCTAAAGCAACTGCCGTACAAATTGGACCATCCATGGACCTCGCATCAGTGCTACGGGTTCACAACTTCACAGTAGACTGTGGAGGATTTTTGTATCGCATCTCGGGGTGTGTGTGTGTGTGTGTGTGTGTGTGTGTGTGTGTGTGTGTGTGTGTGTGTGTGTGTGTGCATGGACCACGGGTTCACAACTTCACAGTACAGATTTTTGTATCATCACCACCAACGCCTGGACCCTGCAGCTGCTGCACTACAACACGCAACAGGACAATTCCCTCCCAATCAGTAATGTGATCTATTACATCGCATTACCCACACTGTACATCATTTGGTGTTCATAATATTCAGAACGGGTAAGGGCTAGTTTAAAAAACTCCCAAGAGGAAATGTTATTATGCACATTGCACAAATTCAGTGTTTGAGAAAATGTTTACACTTTAACTAGGAGGATCCGTATGACAAGTATAGGCGTTTGATATCGCTATAACATTGCCTCGCTGTGTTTCATTTTTGGAACCGATCCGGTTGCTATGCACGGTTGCCTGGCCCCCGCCCGATGGGAACATTGGTGTTTTCTAGAGCAATTGGGTGGACCTCATTTTAGCATTGATGCTATGCTTTAGCATTCAAGATGGAAGCCAAAAGTGGACACGCTTTATATGTTTCATCGTAGTAGTAGTACTATCCGCAATTTCGAAACAGATCATATCTGACTGATTCCCACCTTATCGGTATGTACAGTATATGCATGAGAGTTTGCAACCCTGCTTAAATACAGCCTGGATAATAATAGCAACGGTTTGTCTTTTCATACAGTCCAGACACGCAAAACAAGACAGACCAATTTGAGGGTCGGCTACATGAAGGAAATCGAAGCTAATGAGAAACCAAGTGGGTCGGATGCTTGGCACCGACATGAAGTGGAAGCTGACGCCCTTACTGACCTTTATGAACCCTACCATCAAGCCTAGGACAAGCAGTGGGAACATGCCTCACAGCCCTGTCCCTCCCTCAGGATATACTGCACAAAGCCTGGAGTCTGAGGAGTTTGCTGTTGCAACCTGGTTGAAGTGGAAGATGTGACAATGGATGAAGACCAGGAACCGCATGGGAACATGCTCTGAAAGTATATCTTCCCTCCCACATCATCCGATACATTGACCACCGTGGTCAAAGGGGTCCAGAAAGACAAGATGAGGGCCAGCCAGAGAACAGTGACCAGACCAGTGAATTTTAAGACATGCTCCTGGGAATGATAAAAAAGAGAAATGAACGAGGATGAACTTTGCCGCCTGGCTTCTAAACTCAAACATCTGTCTGACGAACAGAAGAGCCTTTTTTCAGATTTCTGTAGCTGAGTTACTTAATATGAGATACGTTTTTCATAATTTCATGCAGCTCAAACTTTTGGCAGGAGGTATTGGTGTTTTCTGGTTCCAGGTTGTGTGGCGTATTTGACAAGTAATATTAAAATGTTCTTCTCTTATGTGTGTGCGTCGATAACGATACCCACATAATAAGGTATTGTTACCAAAGCAAGCAGTGACGTTCCACCGTGATTTGTTTTTTGACATTGTGTAATAAAGAATAAGACTGTGAACTGTGTTAAAAAATGCAATGCACTTTCAGCTACATGAGGTATTATTTGCAGTCATTTCTTATTAGACAGTGGATTGTGTTCAGAAATGTAATGCATAACCGTATCTGCAATTGTAACTAGCAAGCGGTGACTGGTTAAGTACTGTATGTGCCTTGAAAATGTTAGGTCCTGGGTTCACGCCAACCACTTTGGTTTGGTTTTGTCCAATCACCATGGAATGCCTCGGCTGTTCTTACAGTACATTGGTGTCAGACAGTTGAGTTGGGGGTCATGCAGGTCTCAGGAGTACCCCCAGTTTAGTCCCACTCCTATAGTTGCTCCTGGCACGTGGACATGCTTCTACGGACTAGGCTGAACACTTTGGGTTCAGCTGACTTTACATTATATCAAGTGGTGATCTTTTTCAATGTATTAAGAAAGAACATAAAGTAAATAGAACGGATGAGTTCATTAAACTTGGTGGAAATTATCTGGGGCAAAATGGGGAAAAGGTCAAGATCACAATGGAGGTTAAGGTCATAATTGGTGTCACGGTCACTTTTAAGGTTATGGTCAAAATCACCTAATTGGTCATATCTCAGTTATAAAATGGAAATTCTTCACATTGCTTCATTGTGGATGTATGTGCTCTATTGGATGGAGTCTTTCTAGTTTATACCCAGCAAGCACGGTCAGGACCTGGAGAAGCATTTAGTTTTTCTTTAATCATAGATGATTTTAAGCCTACAGTAAATGAGTGACAATAGAATAACAAAAGAATATTAAAATTGTAGAACAGCTGTCAGAGACTTTATTGTATCTGCAGATATGGGCTACTGTAAAGCAATATAAGGCTCATTTCTGGAGATAGAGACAGTCCACTGCTGTATGAGATTAATTATGAGGAGAAAATATTTTGGCTGTAATGGCAAAGTATGAAATTATTGTTTGTACAACCCAACGTATTTTGAGCTTCTATATCAGCAATTTTCAGTGTGCATCACCTGCGCAGAGCGCACAACTATATAATTCAAATCAGGCATTTTTGTCAAGCCCAGATGACGTACATTTTATTTAAGTTTTGACACCTTCTGGTAAATCCATACGTGTTTTGAAGCCTTTACATTCCAACAGCACTGAACTCCAAGCTTGAGCATGCATGCATCCAACAAGGGTTGCACACTCCCAACTCCACACTCCCCCGACACTTGCCGTCCCTAGCGCCTTATCGACGCGCCGGAACCCGCTGAGGAACCGAACATGTCCGGTCGGTTGCCGATGTCAGGAGTGACTAAATGCTCCACTGTAGAGTGGACTTTTAGTCTGCTCGTCATGTTTCAGGGCTGACTACTGGTGTAGTGTGTGAACTAGATACCATATTATCAATATCAACTCCCAATTCATATATGTAATACTTGTTGCCAGATTCTGTGAGTGAAACAAGCGACCAGGTCTAAGAAAGAAAATCCAAAAGAAGCAACCAGTTTCACTACTTGAGCCCTATTACATCAGCTATTTTTTGAATGAATCATGAAAGCAAGATCAAATAAGCAACTACACTTCAGAAATAAGCCCAAACTATAAAGCAACGGGCAACTATGAACATTAAGCTATGTTACAGGACAACTAGCCTAAAGTCGCTTATAATAAGCAGACCTGGCGACACTGCATACCAGCACTTTCTGCAATTTGCATGGTGGAAAAGGGCAAGGTGTAACAGCTGACCAAATAAGATGTTTGAATTAATTGCCATGTATCACAATAAAAGGGAATATTTTTCGGTCATTTTCGATTAATTGTGCAGACCTACATCCAACTACCCAATGCCAGGTTTTAGCAACAGTTTTCCAGGAGCAGCTGTCTAGGCCAAGTGTGCTCTCACCATGTGGAGTAGATGTTAACTAATTTTTGCATGCGTTTAGGTTGAAACTATAGCACATTCATTCTAAAACCCAGCCACACCCAGGAAGTTTTGTTCAAATGTACTTGACCCGATTCTCAATGTAGAACTACATTCCAGAGCTAGAGTATAGCTTTTACTGTGTCATTGTCATATTACTCACTGTGGTCATCTTGCACTTTGTAAAATACCAGCAGGATAAAGACTGTAATTTCAAAGACGTATAATTTAACATATAACCAAGTTTAAGTTTATGGGTAAGGATTAACCCCTGGTGTAAAGCTATATGCTTGGGTTAACTTTGTATCCAAGATAATAGATAGGTAATAGATAGATTTAGAGAATTGTCAGTAATGCTGAGTGTGAGGTTGAGGGCAGGGCCAGGGGCTCAGCTCTGGGAATCAGTGTCTCATTTTTATCCCACAATGGTGTTTAAAAAGGGCCGGGCTTCCCTTTAATACAAGTATAGGCAGTAAAGATATGGTAAACTCTAGTAAAGGTCTGGGATTGAGCTTGGAATCTGGTTGGATAACAACATCATAAAACGTAATTCCAAGTATGTATGGAAAACCTCTGACTTGGGTTTCCCCCATGAGGTTTGAAATAATTCTGGATATTTCCACAAACAAATGTTTTCACTGGTGTCTCCATTCTATTTTTAGACATGGCGATATGGCCAAAGGCTCAGGGCTGCAAAAGTAGTTATCTCTACCATTGACACTGTGGGTAGATTGTTGTGGGCTTAATGAGATGCCTGTGCTGTTCAAACTCGCCAGTGGGCAGATGTCAGACAGTAGAGTTGTTGTGGGGTAAAGAAAGGGTAAGAGAGAATTGCTGTGACAAAGTCAGTGTATGTAGGTTGCAAGCAAGGTTTTCAAAAGTCATGTCGTTCATCATACAGTAATTGGCTGCCAAAAACCAGAATGCAAATATCCTTGAGGAGAATACTCGTGTATGAGAATACTAGTGTGTGTGTGTGTGTGTGTGTGTGTGTGTGTGTGTGAGCGCACACATTTGCACAGTGCATGCACAGTGTGTACGTCTATACAGTACATGTGGGTCGACGAGCGTGCACACAAAGTAAAGATGATCTCATGGCTTCCTGAAAGCAGCGGCTGGGGGTAAAATTCACATAGGCCAGTCATAAGGACTGTGTGTGTGTGTGTGTGTGTGTGTGTGTGTGTGTGTGTGTGTGTGTGTGCATGCGTGCGTGTGTGTGTGGACTGGTGTGAGCGTGTGCATGTGCACGTTTGCACCGTACAGTATAGGCTAGATACACAATGTGTACATATATGTGTGGGTCAACTAGTGAGAACACAAAGTAAAGATGATCTCCTGCCTGCCTGCGTGCGTGCGTGCGTGCGTGCATGCGTGCGTGCGTGCGTGCGTGCATGCGTGCGTGCGTGGCAATGTGTTGGAGGGGGGGCAGAGTTTCTTTGAAGCATCAAAGAATCTCTTGACCAAGAAACTACCATGAAACTACCATGGGAAAACTGGAATCTTGGCAAAGAAAATCTGTTTAAATTGAGCAGAACTGTTCCTGTTATAAAGGCTGCCATTTTATGAAGTTGAAAGATGATGGTTATTAAAATGAAACGGCACTCACACATTCATATTATGAATGTCTGAGTAGATATGATGTATGCATTTCTGCCCCATTGGCCTGGGAGGGGAAAATTTATCATATGAACCATTTCATACGCCAGTTGAAGATTTACATCAAGATCTAGGCCTACATCAGAAGTCCACACTAGAGCCCCTGCACCGATGTCAGATTTCTGGGTCCGATCGCGATTTTCCTAGCACACAGTTGTGAACTTGTAGATCTGCTATTATGAAATCACACCCGTGTGAAGTGAGGGGCGCGCTTATCATCGTCCGATTTGCTTGTCCACATATGATGTCAATTCTCCATTCATTGTCAATGGGAAATGAGTTTGTGTAAGGGAAAAATCTACACTATAGCTGAATATAGGAGGGGGCCCTAATTTTGTTTTTTAAATGTTTGAAAATGTTCACCTATAATAACAAATAATGTCCACCAAACTGACATAACCGCCGGGCTCTAGTCCACGCCCAACTAATAATGGACTTGTCTGTCACTGGTGGCTTCTTACACCAAAGCATCATCTAGGAGCCAGGCATCAGTCAGGTTCCTGCAGCCCTCAAGCCCTGCCTCGCCCTGTGACCCCCAGAACACTCTGTCAATCACCAACAAGCTCCACAAGGAGGGGCAGAGGCAGCAAACATTGTATCAAACCTGGCTTAAACCAATCCTTGTGTGTGTGTCCTTGTGTGTGTGTCCTTGTGTGTGTGTGTGCGCGCGTGTGTGCGTGCATGGTGTTCTCCAACCCTTCACACTGACAGGTTAAATCCACTCCATTGAAAAGAGCTTCCTCCAACATGGCTAACACTTAAAAGGCAGAAAATTAAATTGGGAACTGACAGATCTTATGAGTGTGAACTATTGTTCTGCTATTTCAGTGGGGAAACATTTCTGCAGAAGACGATTACCCTGCAAGCTGTGAGCAAACGAGAGTGGTGACAGCGCACTGCTAAGCACATGGCGGGGGTGGGGGGGGGGGGGGGGGGGTGTGTGATCTGTTTCCGCTGAAACTGCGATGTTGCATTTCAACTGAGCAAATAGGGATGTTTACATGGGAATGTCGTGTACGGTATAGTATATGTCAATTCAATGACGCGAATAAAGCGATGCCTTCCATGTATACAAGAGTGACTCGGCCGTTCTGTCTACAGCTGCGGTGTTCTTGTCACGTTACAAACAATTTGGGGGGCGTGAGCAGGCTACAGAATAGTTTGAATAATACATCAGTAAGCACCATTAGTGAGCTCAGTTAATTCACTGGTTCTCAACGTGGGGTCCTGGGACCCCCTGGGATCCTTGAGGGGCTTCCAGGGGGTCCCAAGCTAAATGTTTGAATATTAGGAACCAGATGGACACATGGTCAAGTCCTCCCCAAGCATTTCTGTTTTGCCAATGCTGGCCAATGAGACATAATACTTCCATCCAACACCCCGACGCTGGCAGGCACAGTCCCAGCCCATAGTAGGCCTACATGCAGCCACAAAGATCACACTCTCTGCCTGGCTTCCTTCTGCCCAACGCGGGCCACTTGTGTTCATATAGACGCTTAGCCAAATCACGTGCATTGCAGTGGTGGATTCAAACCCCTAGAGCCTAGACTCTGCAGTGGTGGAAAGGTACTTTTACCTCTGTGTCAACCGAGCTACCCAGTCTGTAACTCTGAGAGTGTACAAATGGAACCAAATGGACCTGAAAGAGTCAGGTTATGGTCCCGGGTTTACAACATGGTCCTACAACATGAAATTCAACTTTTCTAAAATTCTTGGTGTTTTTTGCGCATCCCTATGTGTTTTCTAACCCCACAAATATGCAATTTTGAACAATCAGGCTTTCACATCATATACAGTAGGGGCTTTTATGGAAATTGCTCTCAGGAACAGCTCAATTGATTTGATTTTCCAAGCTGGCATGCATATCAGTGCCCCCACCACCTCAGGAGATTGTGGTACTGCAGCTAAAATGGCTTCAGAGGCCAGACAGAAATGACAATGTCTGGTTATATCAGAGTGGTGATTTAGGCTCAAACCATTAGAAATTAGTTTGAGGGACATAAACAATATGATATTAAATATTAACATTAGTTTTAAAATGCATGATGTAATTCCTTTAAAAAAATGCATGAAATGGGGGCTTGGCTGGCCTGGGCTGTGGTCGAGCGGTCAAGGCAGGCACCTGGGCTGGTAATCCAGCCTGGCGGCGTGTCACGGGTTCGAGTCTCGATCTTTGCCGCATGTCTTCCCCCCCACCTCTCTCCCCCTTTCCTGAAATACTGTAAGAATCTAACAATAAAGGCAAAAAGCAAAATAAAGAAATGGGGGCTTGGCATATCCAACTGGGGGTCCTTGAAATTAAAAAGCTTGAGTATCACTGCTGCAGTTACACCGAACAACTATATGTCCTGTAACAGTATTTTCTGCACTGTTAAGTAGCTTGTCCAGGATTTCACAATATTAAATGATTCATGACCAAGCCACCCCACTGATCGTTAACCCCTTCACAAACTTGAACCTTGAATTACCATCAGTGACATCATGCCAGTTGAATCATTTTATTTTAGGCATTCTTTCCACCAATCCTTGGATCTCTTCCTGTTACTCTCCTGAACGCATCTTTCCTTACGGTCCGCTTGCTCACCATTTCCTCTCTGAATCACCCATTCCCCCAAATTGCCTTACTCACTCACTACCTTGGTGATTATTCGGAAGCCCCTGGGCTCAGAATGTCCCCCAAGAACCGTGACCTTGGCCCTGACCATGGCCCCAGTCCTTGAGTGCTTCTTCTCCCCCTCCCCCTCCCCCCAACTAGCGCTTCCTCCCAGAAGCCATTAGGGTCGTACGTCCCATGGAGGCCTTGTTTTCTTCAGTTTGAACTGAGCTTCTCTTTGAAGTCACTCGATATCCAGGTCTGTGGTGGACTCTTCCCCCTTGCCGAAGCATATAGTTATTCTTAGTTGCGCGAGGGTGTCGTGCACCGAAAATAGCAGATCTACAAGCTCACAATGCGTTGCAGTGTGACAAGTTGCGCGCTTGTATATCTGCTATTTTTTGGTGCGCAACACTGGCGTGCAAACTAAGTATAATGGCCCCTTAAAGTTGACATACTGCAGTTTGGGCAGGAGTTCACTCCATCTGTCTTCAGATTACACCTCTTATCTTAATGACAGCATTCATTCTTTCCTGTGTGTTTAGCTTGCGTGTGTGCGTAGTGTGGGTGTGTATGTGTGTCTGTGTGTGTGTGTGTGTGTGAGAGAGAGAGAGAGAGAGAGAGAGAGAGAGACAGATAGACAGACAGAGACAGAGAGAGTGTGTTCACATCTCTCTCTCTCTCTCTCTCTCTGTGTGTGTGTGTGTGTGTGTGTGTGTGTGTGTGTGTGTGTGTGTGTGTGTGTGTGTGTGTGTGTGTGTGTGTGTGTGTGTGTGTGTGTGTGTGTGTGTGTGTGTGTGTGTGTGTGTGTGTGTGTGTGTGTGTGTGTGTGTGTGTGTGTGTGTGTGTGTGTGTCTGTTTGTGTACACGCTTGCATGCATTTAATGCACAGTGCATGCACACACATTTTGTGTGCATGCACTGTACAATTTGGTGGGTTTATTTAACTCTGAGAGGGTTCAGGTTGAACCCATTAATAATTTAACTGCATGGGCACCCACTAGAACCCCCTCAAGGAGGTTCTTATAAAGGTACAAGAAAGTCTATTTTTGTGAGTGTTGTGTCTTGACTCGTAGTTTTAGATTCAAGATGATGTAATCTTCTCCCCCAAGCCCCCAAGCATGACCAGAAGCTCAATCATTAGTGTCTGTCAAACACTCCGACTTTCCTCCTGTATTCCACCACTAACACCATCCATTACAGTCAGCCTCTCTCTGTCTCCGTTAGCTAAATCCCAGCAATCCCATGATATCATTTTCACAAATCATAAATTACACTGCAGGCACGCTGTTCAACGCCGCAATATATTGTAATTTATACGCCAACACAATCATCATGCAGAGATGATCAAAACGGAAAATAAGGTAAATTGGGCGAAGGAGTCAATGATAGGGAAAATGGAAAATGGGACAGGAGCTGACAAAGTGCAAGAATTATGGAGGTACAGATAGCACCTAAAGCGATAGTAACCGAACATTGTTATCGGAAAAGGAAAATGGCATGTGCGAGGAAAAGCTGTCATGGTTGAAGAAAACAAGAAAAGAAAACTCCTGAACAAGATTTGGACGAGGATTCATTCCATGTTCCGAATCGCAAGAGACCCAGTACTGGGCAAAGGTTCTGAACCAGACCGGAGCACAATCCCAACTGAAACCCCCCAATAAATGTATCATCTGAGAGGCAAACATTGTAACTGGGCCGTACATAGAATAGTTAAACGCTAACAGGAGAGTTTTACTGCAGAGACCTAATAGCCTTGGTGGAATAATAAACCTGATAGATTTAGTGAGCGGGAGCAGGATTGCACATTAGGGGCAGAGCATTGGCTGAGCACTGGGGAGAGCTGAAGTGCCCGTGCTTGAAAGTGTCCTCACTACCTCTGACGTTCTTCGGCCTCTTTTGTGGCTTTGAAACCTCATGTCTTTGGCCTCCACTCACTCTCTATTTATGCAAGAAAATAAAGAAGAGAACGCTGCCCCTCCTAAATCTGTAAACTGCAATTAAGCTAAATTCCAAGTTTATTTCCAAATGCCGTCCTTGCTCCAGACCATGTGAGACGCTTCAGTCTAAAATTATCACACATTTGGTCAGGCGGCCAAGAGCGAGCAAGCTCTGCAGTATGATTTCTCCCAGGCCACAGGATCACAAAAGATTTGGTCAATGGCCGTAGATTTCTTAATGGGAAGATCTTGATTCAGTGACAATAATATGCTTTAATATGATCTGTAAAGGTAGAGGAATATCTAATGACTCTACCTGTGTCTAGGCAGTGTAAATAGAGATTTTGAGGAACCAGACAATCTTGAAGACATCCAAAGTCAAAACTGATAAAGCTGCTGATGAGGAGGGTTTACATGATGAAGATATGATGACAATTAAGATGGAGACCATTGCATGACTTTGAAATTCACTAAAAACAATTCGTATGTGTTTGGCCAGAGACCACAATTTGAAAAAGGTTTTGTGTCCACGGAACAAGTTTTCCACCATTTGGTCAAGATTTTTCCAACAGTTTCAAAAATACTTGAACCACTGCTTTGAGGTATATACTGTATCAACCGTTTCACGGTCACCCAACCCTTTTGTGATCGAATGGGCCCTCACCATGCGACGCCATAAGTGATGGTATAGCACTGGTTAAGGTCTTTATGATAGTCATTCTAACCAATGGTCTGACTCCTGGTTGCAAACAAAAAGCAACCCACGCACCCTGGTCTGTCACCCTATCACATCTCTCTCTGTCTCTGTCTCTCTCTCCATCATGTGTTTACACACCAGCAGTGTAAGTGACAGGGCTGTAATCGGAAGCCTACAACCGTGTCATTTGGAAGAATGTTGTCTTTTCCTGGGAGCGTGGTGGTCAGGACACAAAAACAAGATTTACAGTACATCTCATAGGGAGGGGCAAAATGTCAACCGTGCATTATCCGCCATTGGCTGTGGTCAGAAGGGGGTGTCAACTCGTGTGGGGGAGGTGGGAAAAAAGACACACTAACGTTTGGCCCGTGGGAGAAGTTGTTACCGTATATCAGAAGACACAGAATTAAATTTACAAAAATGTCACCTTAGTGAAAAATGGGAAAAAGAAACATCACACTTGTGTGAAGTGAGGGGTGCTCTTATCAATATACTGTACATGTTCATACATCATCACATTCCGGCCAATCACAACTGGCGTCCTCACTTTTCTGTCCTCACTTTTTATACTCAATTCGGTCAATCAGCCAAACCATTGTTATGGGGCACACACACACACACACACACACACACACACACACACACACACACACACACACACACACACACACACACACACACACACACACACACACACACACACACACACACACACACACACACACACAGCTGGGCATAGGACAGGGGAGCACCCCTAAAAAACAGCATGTTATCAGTCACTCATACATTATCGATTTAATAACATGATTCCTCTTTGATCAAGACCTCTTTGGCCAATGCACCACTAGTGATTAATCGCATACTTACTGGTAGTCCGTGGGGAAATGTTTTACAATGTTCAAAAATATATATTGTACCTTTGATACACAATTAAGTTTAAATAATATTTCAAATTTATTTATCAAATTTAAGAACTGTTTTGAACTGTGTAGTGTATAGGGAAAGAAATGCTTGACATTGATCTTTAAGGGCTTGATATATTTGCGCGTGGTGTCGTGTGGCAGGAATAACAGATTTACAAGCTCAGAAGTAGATTGTCTATTTTGTTTTCTTTCTTTCTTTTTTTTACAAAATATATAGTAAATGCCTTCTTATAGATTAAATATGTATATTGTTAGGGTGGTCCTTGACAATAGATCATAATATGCTAGTGGTCTGGAAATCAAAAAGGTTTGAGAACTACTGCGTTAGATCAAAATATGATGTACTTACTGTTGATGCCGTCAGTCAGTCAGTCAGTCAGTCAGTCACCCTCTGCATGAAGTTAAATGCCACCTATGAACAAAAGAAGTAGTGAGTCAAGGCAAGAAAACTTCCTAAAATGTCATTCTGTGGTCTTGGAAGAGGATTCTGGGTAGTTTGGGTCGCATTTTGGGAAAAGTCTATATATTTGTTTTTCTTCCTTTGATATCGAGTTAGCTTTCCACTTTGAATTGAAAATACAGTTTAAAAACAAAATGAGCAACCGGCAGGGTAATTAAAATGTCCCTTTCAATGAATTTTATAACAGCTTTATTTATTTCTTTACGATGTTTACTGTTTATTCTCTCTATGAAACATTTACCACCCTGGTGTTCTTTCACCTCCTGGAAAGAATTAACACAGAAAGCTTGGAGCGAACAATATTGCTCAGAAAGGAAAAAGGAAATAAATAAATGTGGGAGCTGTAGTACAGGCTAAATGTGATCAGATAAGGGATAAGAAGAGTTATTATACATTTAAATGACTTTAAAGCCTGCATGTTCCCTCTTTCTATCTCACTTCTGTCAAGATGCTCACTGATGCCCTTTAGACTTTGATGCTCTGAGGATTTCTACATGGGAATCCCACAGCCTGTGATGGTCTGCAGGCTGGGCACAGACTGAGACAGACACAGAGGAAGAGCTAGGGCCATGAGCCTCAGCAACACTGTGCCCTTCTCCAGATAAATCCAACCAGACAGACACAGTTAATCTCGTAGGTTCAAAGCTCCTTTAAAGCACATGTGGCCTCAACCTGAACAGAGTTAAGCAGAGTGAGACACAGAGATAGAGAGACATATTGTAGAAAGAAAGCAAGAAAGCAAGAAAGCAAGAAAGCAAGAAAGCAAGAAAGAAATGAGAAGGCAAGTGGTGTCATCTGGTACCAGCTGTGTTGTGTTGTGTTGTGTTGTGTTGTGTGCGTGCGTGCGTGCGTGCGTGCGTGCGTGCGTGCGTGCGTGCGTGCGTGCGTGTATGCATGCGTGCGTGCGTGCGTGCATGCGTGTGTGTGTATGTGTGTGAGAACAGTATGCAGTAGAGTAGACATTCAGCCTGTGATGTTAATTCACAAATCAGTGGTAAACAGCTGTATATGACCTCAGCCAGGATATCAAGCCCCTCCCTGCACCGGGCCATTCAGCCCTGCATGGGAGCATGACATGGATAGCTAGGGCCACTCAGCCCTGCATGGGAGCATGACATGGATAGCTAGGGCCACTCAGCCCTGCATGGGAGCATGACATGGATAGCTAAGGCCATTCAGCCCTGCATGGGAGCATGACATGGATAGCTAGGGCCACTCAGCCCTGCATGGGAGCATGACATGGATAGCTAGGGCCACTCAGCCCTGCATGGGAGCATGACATGGATAGCTAGGGCCACTCAGCCCTGCATGGGAGCATGACATGGATAGCTATAGGGACAGAAGCAGTCTGACTGTGACTCAGATGGCTCTATCAAACACTATATGACCCTCATCATAGAGTTCAGCATCCATGCAGCAACACATCCTTTGGAGTGGTTACTGTGACTGCACTGGCCATTATTAGAGCATACACACAGAGAGCACTTTTACAGGTACACTTACAGTAAGTACAAATATTCATGAAAAAACCCCCCCCAAAAAACATGCACGCACGCACGCACGCACAAACATGCAAGCGCTGCTCTGGAGAGAGAGGGAGCCACCGCCCTTTGGGTCGGGTGATTGACGACAGATATCTCCCACATCATCAACTCAGACAACTAGGCGCACCTGCGTTCATCAGCGCACCTGAGCGCAGCAGTATAAAAGGAAGGACTCTCCGCCTCACTAACAGATCCACTCTCCAGAGACAAGGCGAGGCTGAGGGCAACAGCATTCCTTATACTGACGAGCGCATCCTCTCTGTATCTCACTCGCAGGCAACATACCGGGCACGCGCTCCTTGGCCGACAAGCGCGTGCATTAGACCGGCTAAATAAGAAGTGACTATCGGCTTATGGAAATGGAAGGAAAGCGACCAGAGTACACCCTAGGGGACAAGGGGAGAACCTGCAAACTCCACACAGAAAGAACCATTCGCCCAACCCCACCTGGGTATATGCGCACTGATGACACGGAGGAGAGAATGTATGACCCTAATCGATAATCAACCTCGGGCCACGCAGAATTTAAAAAAATTTCAAGGTGGCCCGTGAGTTTCAAAAATGGCTGCAACTGGACATACGTTTTGGACTATATCACTTTGCTGGGGCTGTAAATATTTGTATTTCCACTCATTTTGATGTAAGAGAATATGTTCTGGAGGTATTTCTACCAAGTATGATATAAAAAGTAACATTAGGTTCCAATATGGCGGCATGTTTTCCAATATGGCTGCGAATAAACTGTTTAAATGTACATCTGCTCATGGTTAATGCACAGTTGGTGATGCAAACATGACATTTGGCACAGATCACCTTTATGACACCCTAATTCATTATCAACCTTGAGCCATGCAGAATGCCTACATTTTCAAGATGGCCGCCAGTTTTCAAAATCGCTGCAACTGGACCTACGTTTTGGACAATATCACTTTGCTGGGGCTGAATCTTTGATTTCCCCCTAATTTTGATATAAGAGAATATGTTCTGGAGGTATTTGTACCAGGTAAGATACAAAAATAACATTAAGTTCCAATATGGTGGCATGTTTTCCAATATGGCTGCCGATAAATTGCATAACTGTACTACTCATGGTTCGGCTCATGGTTAATCCACAGTTGGTGATACAAGCATGACATTTGGCACAGATCACCTTTATACCACCCTAATTATTAATCAACCTCGGGCCATGCATAATTCCTAATTTTTTCAAGATGGCCGCCAGGTTTCTCCAGTTCAAATGGCTTCAACTGGGCCTACGTTTTGGACTATATCCTTTTGCTGAGACTGTAATTTTCTATTATTTCCCCCTCATTTTGATATAAGAGAATATGTTCTGGAGGTATTTCTACGAAGTACGATCAGAAATAACATTAGGTTCCAATATGGTGGCATGCTTTCCAATATGGCTGCCGATAAATTGCATGAATGTACATCTGCTCATGGATAATACACAGTTGGTGATACAAGCATGAAATATGGCACAGATCACCTTTATACCACACTAATTGGTAATCAACCTCGTGCCATGCAGAATCCCTCAATTTGTGAAGATGGCTGACAGGTTTACAAAATCCCAAAAGCCCAATTGACAATTTCTTATTGTGTTATTGCAGTACCAGGGCACACTGGTTTACACTATAGCTGTGATACTCAGCATGGGGTTCAATGCTAATACATTTTCTATAAGGTTTCCTAAATGCTCTATAGCTTGCCCCAAATTAAAGTTAAACTGCTGCACCTGAATTGACAGGATGTGCCAGCGCGGGAGAGCCGAGCCAAGGAAGACAGGGCTTTTGTCTTTTGGAAGGTGTACAGGTGATCTTACTTGTTACTTGTGCAAGCAGAGCGTGCAAGTAATGTTATCAGTCAGGTGCTATGATGCGTATGTCCCTTAGCAGCATATGATATGACGGCATATGTTGGCACAAAGCAGACCGTGCAGTTATGTTTTCCGTCATGCTACGAAGCATATGTCCCATGACGTGATGAAGATACATGTATGTACCAATGTCCCTTAGCAGACATATGCTGGCACGGGACATATGAAAGCAGACTGTGCAGGTATCCATTTATGGCCTACTTGTGTGCAACAAGCAAGTAGGCACTCGACAGAGTGCAGTTCTAGTTAGAAATACCTCCAGAACATGTTCTTTTATATCAAAATTAGGGGGAAATTAAAAATAAATAAAAATACAGCCCCAGCAAAAGGATATAATCCAAAACATAGGCACAGTTGAAGCCATTACAACTGGTGAAAACTGGCGGCCATCTTGAAAAATTTAGGAATTATACGTGGCCCAAGGTTGATTATGAATTAAGGTGTCATAAAGGTGATCTGTGCCAAATTTCATGTTTGTATCACCAACTGTGCATTAACCATGAGCAGATGTACATTTATGCAGTTTATTGGCAGCCATATTGGAAAACATGCCACCATATTGAAACCTAAAGTTATTTTGATCTTACTTGGTAGAATTACCTCCAGAACATATTCTCTTATATCAAAATAATGGTGAAATCAAAGATGTACAGCCCTAGCAAAGTGTTATAGTCCAAAACGTATAGGTCCAATTGCAAACTGGCGGCCATCTTGAAAAATGCGTTGCCTAATGTTGATTATTATTTATGCTTGTATCACCAACTGTGGATTAACCATGAGCAGATGTACATTTATGCAATTTCTCAGCAGCCATATTGAAAAATATGCCGCCATATTGGAACCTAATGTTATTGTTTTATCTCACTTGGTAGAAATACCTCCAGGACATATCTTATACCAAAATTAGGGGAAATTCTAAGTTTTATAGGCCCCGCAAATTGGTGTAGTCCAAAACGTATAGGTCCAATTGCAAACTGGCGGCCATCTTGGAAAATGGAGGAATTTTGCATGGCCCGAGGTTGATTATCGATTATGGTCATATAAAGGTCATCTGTACCAAATGTCATGCTTGTATCACCAACTGAACTATCACCTCTATTTCCCGCCTAGCTAAGAGTCCCCGTTGGGAATTAAACCAGGGACCTTCAGCTGTGATGCGACATCACTACCGACTATGCCACCTTGCTCCAATAGTAAGGGCCCTATTATTATTTATTTTTTTAAGATTTGTTTTTGTATTTTCTGCCTTTGTTGATAGTTTCAAGTGAAGACGGACAGGAACGAGGGAGGGAAGGACGGGGCATGCAGCAAAGTTCGTCATGAACGATCGACAAGCTGTCAGGCCAGAGCCTATATGTGGCATGCGCCTGGACCGCTAGGTCAGCAGTTGCCCAAGGGCCCTATTTAGCTGGCTATGGCACATTTTGATAGTTAAACGGCAGTTACCGGTATCTTCTGTGTATTTAGTGTCTGAAATAGTCATGGATGTGTTTTGTGTGTAACATGAAATCCAGTGCAGTGATAGTTCATTGAGACCAGGGGGGCAGTCAGCCAGATATTTCGTGAAGCCTCATTTGAAATCGGTAGTTCATATAATGGCCTGTTGTGGCGCTGGACTGGACCCAAAAAGCCCCATAGAGGCCCATGTATTTTGGCCCAACTTCACCTAGACTGTATTACCTTAATAAACATGGTCATGAATACTTTCTTCTTCCAGTCACTAGTTAAAAAGTCTCATTTCTAATGTCATAATATTCTTTTTGGAAAATTATGGTCCCATTAATTAAAATAATGACCATAAAGTCGCGTATGTTCTGAGGGGCGTGGCTACCGTTACCGTCTATGATCGGGATTCCCCTCCCACTCAAGAGTCTACTCCTCCCACAACCAACGGAGAAGAAGGGGGGAAGTCCCGCCTCGTTGTCTGGGCAGCCAATGGCCAGCTGGACCCAAACGGAGCCAGCCAATGGCCAGCTGGTACCAAACGGATCTAGAAAGATGGCGACTTACATCAGGAATTAGCATATTATTACAGGCTTCATTTTACGTTCATGTTAGACCCGGTGAACGCTTTGTCCATATTTTTTACAGTCTATGATTGAGACACGGAAGGCAGAAGGTTTATTATATAATCTCCCCTTCATTCTCTATCAGTAATTAATTATGTTCCTTTCAATCAGCATTCTCTCTCCATGTCAACTCCCTCACTCTCATTGGCTGCCAGCTAACTCACTCATGCCCACATTCAATCCTGTCCTCAGTCTTCATGCTAGCTGACTGTCTCTGTTGTTCAGATGTCAGCGTTAACATTTCCTCCACCTCCTCCCTGTGACAATATTTCTGTAATGGGTGATTCTGTGATTATAAACGTGATTTATGGATTGTACTAGTGGTATCTAATTCTGTTAGGTATCTCTAATTATAATGTGATAACATGTGATATGTTCAGTATCTATCTACTGTATGTGGTATATGGATGCATTGAAAGTTATGTTGTTGTTATGTCTTTATGTTATGCTCTGCTCTGGGGTTCGTTGTTGATATCAGAGCTGTATCTCGGTGTCTAATCTGAGATATCAAATGTGATATGATATCAGATGATATGATATCACAAGGGCAGAGCCACACCGCCATACTAAATGCAATAGCTTTGCAATAAATGGTTAAATGGTCATTCTGAGCTGAAGTGTTTCAATGAAATAATCAAATCGTAGCGTCTTTTCCTCTTGCCGCTTGCAGTGCACAATGGTGCAGTGAACGGACCGACTGACTGACTTGAGTGCCATCCTTAGAGCCGAGTTGTTGGTAAACATCAAGAATTGAACAGTGTTGCTTTTACAAATATGTGCTTTTTTTAAGCATGGGTTGCAATCAATCAAACAATTCACATCAGGATTAAATCCCAGGCAACCTGTGTGTGTGAAACAGACACAGATTGTTGCACTCGCATGCATACAGTACAAGAAACACATGAAATGGGTTTGTTCACATTGGGAGCAGCATATCTTCAACATCTGTGCCACATATTACATCTCATAGAAAAGATTCTTCTTGAATTACAACCTTCCTGACAAGATAGGGCAAAAGAGTACTGTACTGTACTGTACTGTACTGTACTGTACTGTACTGTACTGTACTGTACTGTACTGTACTGTACTGTACTGTACTGTACTGTACTGTACTGTACTGTACTGTACTGTACTGTACACAGTATGACCACACATCTTAGATGAGTTACACTTTCTATAAGCATATTGAGTTGAAGTGTGTGTGTGTGTGTGTGTGTGTGTGTGTGTGTGTGTGTGTGTGTGTGTGTGTGTGTGTGTGTGTGCGTTGGGACATGCGTGCATGCGTGTGTTTGCACATGTGTATGGTATTGGCATGTGAGTTTGCTAACACACTATTGCACGTTCTGTTTTCCCAAGTTTGCGTGTGAGTACGAACACCTCTGAGCATGTCAGTGTGAGAGCTTGCATGTGTGAGCGAATGGGTCTCTCTCCGGCTCATTCCCATTACCCGTGCATTGAGAACACACACCAGCGCTCCGAGTTTAAAGGTAAACACTTCCTGGTGATGCGGGCAGGGGAGAGAGTCCCGCTCGAGGAAGGCTGCATCACTGAAGGCCAAACATTGCCATGCTCAATCTAAACAGATGATGTGAGAACCAGGGGACTCTGAAGAGTTCACAGTTCACCAATGGGAGAGGAGGAGGGCCGCAGGAGGAGATATATACGTGAACAAACTAGCAACAGCTGCACATATTTTCACTCAAGTAGTACTACTACTACTATGGGGCACAGCACAGTGGCGGCCATTTTGTGGCTCCAGCAGATTTCTTTTCCCTGCATGCAATTTCTGTAAATATTTACTTCATTCTTTGTAAGCCTGGCTCCTGGTGTCAAAACAGATTTGATATGCCCATATACAGCCCATATTTACAGTATAGGCATAATGGAGATCCGGTTGTTGCAAACCATCGACAGATATGCCCATACAGTATATGGGCATAAAATGATGTGACAGTGATGTGAATAGGTTTGTATTGTATATCTTTCTTGTATTGGGTCCCAGGACACAGGGGTGGTCATTTTGATGAGTCCCAGGTACATTTTATGAGTCCTAATTCAATGATGTTAGAGTACAGTACTGAGTACAGTATTGCATCCCAGGACGCCCGGAGGGTTACATTTTCTCAATTTAGTGAGTCTAAAGCCCTAACCACACCAAAGGGTCACCATGCAACTCCTTGGCTCCTTGGGTTGCAAGGAGTTAACGCTAAAACCGTCTTGACCCTTTGGTCAAGACCAAAATGGTCAAGACGGTTTTAGCATTGTCCCTACGGTGTGATATGTCTTGTTGCACGTTGACCCACGTTGACCCAAGTGATTCAACGCATGGAATTCAATGGCCCAAACCACACCAAAGGGTCACCAGCGTTAACTCCTTGCAACCGTTTGGACCCAAGGAGTTGCATGGTGACCTTTTGGTGTGGTTAGGATGCAGGATGCATATTTGCATCACTGATGTAACATATGTCAATATTTACTAATGAAACTCAGCAGGGAATACCAAGATAATCAGTTTTCACATTTATGAAATTTCACATTAAACAATGCAATATTCCTCAAAAACAGTACTCCATTTGATGCAAAACAAAATAAAAATGTGTGGACTAAAACAGCATCATCAGCACATGTGTTATCAATGAGCTTGGACCTTTTTGGTATGATACTGTATGCAGTTTGTCTGTCAGTGAACACATTGTCAAAGGGAGTTAGAATAGAGCTCTAATACAGACCCCTCACTCAGTCAGCTCCTCTCTCAGAAGAACTAATTCATTCAAACCAATGGAATCCTCTGCACTCAATGTTTCTGTATTGCTATATCATGTGTATATACAGTACATACACAAAAGGTGTTAGCAGAAACACCTTCATACATTGTAGCAGCATTAATATTAAACATACTGTATAATGTAAAAATAAGGAATAATCAAGAAAGAGACCATTGTCATATCGCCTTTAAATTATCACCTGCCTGCCTGCCTGCGTGCATGCTCGCGTGAGAGAAAGAGAGAGAGAGAGAGAGAGAGAGAGAGAGAGAGAGAGAGAGAGAGAGAGAGAGAGAGAGAGAGAGAGAGAGAGAGAGAGAGAGAGAGAGAGAGAGAGAGAGAGAGAGAGAGAAAATAAAAAAAAAGAATGAGGAAAGGGAGGAAAAAGAACAGGAAAAAGAACTGGACATTCTTAAAGCACTTTCTTCAATTGCAGCAGCGTCATGGGTTGCCAAAATCTGAATTCTTCGGGTATTTACAAATTAGACATTTTATTACTGAGGACACTTCACTTTTAGCCAATAGTTCCGCTTCACAGGTAGAACGAGCCCTCTCTTTGCAATTATCTAAGAAACAAATTTAAATTTTCTGTGACGTATTGAATTCCTACTCATCTATATCCTCTCAGATTACTAAGCAGTCCTGGGAAAAAGATCTGGACGTCTCTATTCATGATGAGGGCTGGGCAGATATGTGGGCCTATGCGAAACAGATTTCAGTTTGTAACCGAACTAAATCCATCCAGTTCAGAATATTACATCGTATACATATAACTCCTGCTCTCAAGAACAAAATGGATGTCAGTGCGTCCCCATTTTGCTTTAAGTGCAAGACAGAGATTGGTAATTACATTCACTGTCTTTGGTCCTGTGTGAAGCTTCAGAACTATTGGTATGACATTGTGTCAGAACTCTCTGTTATTTTTGGTGTCTCGATCGATTTAGATCCGTTGTGTATTTTACTTGGTCTCCCGGATGTTCATGACATTGATGTCAAACATAAGAGGTTGTTCAACTTATTAACGTTTGCTGCTAGGAAAAATATTCTTTTGTTTTGGATCAAGGATGTTGCTCCATCAAAGAATTCATTATAATAACATTATAATGGGCTGTATTCCTTGTGAATACATTACATGCATGTTGCATTCTAAATTGGACACTTTCTACAAAATTTGGGACCCTTATTTGAACCATATTGGGACCACACTGTCTGCCACGATACTTGGAGGTTTTCCGTACCAACCTTAGATATCTTATATGCCAGCATTCTTCCCTAGTAGGTGCTCTGCTTTGGGGCGGGGGCTTGTCTGCCCTTTGGGTATGGGGGGGTGGTCGCCCGGGCAGGGGTCTCGATGCGTTGCGTCGGGGCCTTTTCTTGGGGCGGTGGCCCTGCCGCCTGGAGGGGTGGCGGTTGCCGCCTTTGAGTGGAGCATGCATGGGTCTGCTCTTGTTGTAATGATTTGGTGCCTATGATAACTATTGTCTGCCTTTTTAATATATGTATTTATGTACTGTATGGATGTATTCCCTGATTGGGAGTCTATCAAAATTCAAAAACCACTTGTCATTATGGTTCATTGTCCTTGTCATGTCTTTGTATATTCAATCTTTTTATTTATAATAGTGTTGTGCCTGAGCTGTTTTTCTTTTCTTTTCTTTTGTTTGTTATTATGTTCTTGTTGTGTAATGTCTGTTTGTCTTTAAAAACCAATAAATATACTTTATAAAAGAAATAAAAAAAAAGGAAATCAGGGAACTTGAATCAATCAATGCCAATTGATGAAAAACAAGTGTTCTCTCATTTCCTTCACGGACGAATAAATGCAACAGACATCCACACCTCTCATCCAACCCACTACTTCACCATGTCAATTTGGTGGTGTAAGGATGGACACGTATGGATCCATTTTCACACCATCAGCTGCGCAAGCACAACTAATGACATCACTGCATTCCCCGTCAAATGTACTGTATACTATTAGCTCCAATCAGCACCATAGAGCATGACACACACACACACACACACACACACACACACACACACACACACACACACACACACACACATTCACAATTCCATAAACCTGATGATTAACAAATAGAGCAGAAACTTCATTCATCGATCATGCCATTAGGTCAGAGCGAATGGCTAATGTTGCCCATCAAAATAAATAAACACTGAGTCACTGTCTGGGGGCCTGCATGGAGTCATTGTGATGGCCCACAGGCCACTTACCATAAACAAGGCCTTGACCTTTCTGTTACATTAACACAACTCTTGAGCCTCAAATGGGAACAGATATATGGAGTGTCTCTGTGAATATGCCAGCCTCCGCTCATTCCAATATCCTCGCTTGGGAGCCTTCACACACATATCCAATTACGGTTTTGTCTTTGCTTTCCTACACACATTCACAGCAGTTGCATGTCTGTTTCTACTGTGTGTTTCTACTTATTGAAAAGGGGGGGCGGCTCTAAACAGTTCCAGGAGGGGGGCCTCCGCTAATGTCTTCCTTATTGTTTATACTTCACTGGATTTTCCTGACCCGCTGCGGGGCTTCCAAACACCTCTTAACTGACTGTGACACTCTCCCCTGTCACTGTTACAGTCCTGCAGGCCTGGAAGTACGCACACCCCTCACTGACCCCTGAGGCTTATCCATGGCCACATCTGGGCCAGCCGGCAGAGACCCAGGTCCTGATAACATAAACCATTAAACACTCCAGTCTGCATAAAAAAAAACAGACTGCGGCCTTGCGGCTGAGCTCCGGTTAACCTCCCTATCTCACCCCCGTGCCTCGGGCCCTGCCTGCCGCTCAGACACAAACACACAACCCACATGCCCCGAAAATCCCAAACACAGAAGAAAACCAGACTGTCGTGCCTCTGCGAGCCAGACGCAGACGAGACCGAAAATACTGCCGTCTTCCTTCCTTTGGCCGGTCAGCCCCTCCAGTTCCATGTCCTTCCTTCCATCTCATTCGCTGAACAGTTTCTGGCTGGACACTCGAGGCTTGGCTCTGAATTCTGTCCTCCCTAACGCATGTGATGTACTCAACTCATGCAGGAGCAACAGGGCAGTGAAATGAATGAGCAACGAACATAACATTCACTCGCACAAGTCGCACGTGTGCGTATACAGAACAACAACATAACCATTACAGTGACAGTGACAGTGACATACAGTATACTGCCAGATTGTGCCCTTCGTCGTTGAAACATATGAACCAAGGAGTTGGTCAGAGAAGCAACATTTTGTGAATGAGTCGTGGCTTGTACAGGACAGAGGAAGACTAAACACATGAGATACCATCCCTCATCCTCTCCTCCAATGAGTCACAACAGGCTGAAAAACCACCACAGTGGGGGGATGACATGTACTGGGAACGCATAAACCCCCAGATACTGTAGCTAGCTTAATCACAGAGACACACAAACACAAATGAACACACACACACACACACACACACACACACACACACACACACACACACACACACACACACACACACACACACACACACTTACTTTCAACCACACATGCACATATTCTGCATGATGTGGTTTTGAGAATACATTTCCTTCTTCTCCAGCCTGTCAGGCATGTGGTCCTGAGTTTGAGAGAGTTCCAAAACCTGCATAAAGTCCATCTGACAGCTCCCAGAAAACAAAGGCCTTCTTTAGACTCCGAGGGAAGAAAGTTGATGGTGATTGGCAGACCGCCTGGGGCATATTCATTATATTATTTGCCGGGAGGGCTCCAGGCTCACAGTTCAGTTGGAAAACGTGTTTGAAAGCCATCTCGTCAGATTCACTACTCAGATCGGCCCAAACCACTCTGATCCCCATTTTGAATATCTGCAGGGATGTCGATAATGGCTTCAAGACATCAGATGATGCTTCGCACATACAGTATAGTGTACGTAATGTGGCCAATTGCTTTGCTCTGCACACCCCCACCCCCTCTCTCTCCCCTCTCTCTCAATTTGTTTCTATAAGCTACTCTATGATTGTGATTCTGCCAGTCTCCTTTATCACACACACACACACACGCACACACACATGCACGCACTTCACAACTAAACTTTGCACTGAGTGCGTTGCCCCAAGCAGCGACGCTGGAACAGTTTAGTCTGGGTCGCTGTGGGATTCCCCCTGTCGGTGTCATCATTATAGGGAAGTGTAAACCACTCTACACGCCCCGCTGAACTATCTCACGAGACGCACATGGTGGACATATAACACACACGCACTAGACATGCGCTTAAAACACACTAACATGGGATTTACACAAGATTGATAGTGGCTCCACTCATTAGAGGGTTCCTCTGTGAGCCCCAAGACAACCTGTCTGCACTCTGCACGAAACCGTGCACACTCTCTCTTTCTCTCTCTCTCTCTCTCTCTCTCTCTCTCTCTCTCTCTCTCTCTCACACACACACACACACACACACACACACACACACACACACACACACACACACACACACACACACACACACGCTCAATCCAAGCGCGTGGCTCTGTGCCAGCTGACTGGGTCACAGGCGGGCGTGGGGCTGGTACATAAACCCCCACATTACTCAACACTAATATGACCCTGGAGACACTGGGTCACTATTACTCGAGCAGGCACCGCAATGTTATCTGAAAGCCATGAAGTGCTCCTTGTTAGCACCTAATCAACTCCTCTTTTATGAACTCGGGGGTAAAGCAAACCATCCCTCGGCGATGTGACGAGAGGCAGTGCCTACGAGCCTTTGGCAGGTCTTAACTTATCGCCCTCACAGGGCCAAGCAGAGGGCAGCGCTGTGACTATGGTGGGAAGCAGGCAGACTCAACGTGGACCAGTGCCATGCTGAAATGTGTGGGTGGGTACAGTATTATCAAACAGATATGCTTCAGTTAAACACACACAAGTGCGCGTGCACACACACATGGCCACACACAAATATGTAAACTCACTCACTCACCATGAGGAACAGTCCCTTCTTTATCCCTGTTTTTCTGGCACCAGCCACTTCCTCAGGATATGGAGTACTTTTGTTTAGCTTCAAACACTGCCTCTCCCTTAGTTCTCCCTCTCTCTCTCTCTCTCTCTCTCTCTCTCTCTCTGTCTCTCTCTCTCTGTCTCTCTCCAAAAGATTATGGCAAAGCAACAGGGGGGATTGAACCGCAGAGCATCCCAATCTGCAGTTAGATGTACCGTAAAGTGCACACAGGCCGGTGCTACCGCTTCCTAGCCACAGGCTTCCGCCTTGTTGAAAACCAGCCGTAACTCATATCCTTACCCTGATACTAACCATACACACAACCCCAAATTACTATCTGCCAGGCAAGACTATCTCCCAAGCCCACCCACAACTCTACCCATCTTGCCTCCTCAAAGCTGGACAAACTACTACCTCCACCACACACACTGTAATCAACCAGGGCTCGAGCCAGAGGCAATGGCTGTGTGCATGTAATATTTGGATGTGTGCGCGGGTCCGTCAGTGTGTGCGTGCGTGCGTGCGTGCGTGCATGCACGCGCATGTGGGTCCATCTGGATTTACTTGAGCTCGTGCATAATGGCATGCGCTCAGGCATGTGTGTGCGTGAGTGTTCAGTTTACAAAGCAAAGGGATTATATACCATACGAGCAGGTGCTCTGTGTGTGTGTGTGTGTGTGTGTGTGTGTGTGTGTGGGTGTGTGTGTGTGTGTGTGTGTGCGTGCGTGCGTGCGTGCGTGCGTGCGTGCGTGCGTGCGTGCGTGCGTGCGTGCGTGCGTGCGTGCGTGCGTGCGTGCGTGCGTGAGAGATACAGAGAGATAGAGAAAGAGAGTCAGAAAGAGAGAGTTAGAACAAGATATAGGGAAGTAGGGAACTTAGTGTGGGTGACGGCACGCGGCCTGTGCTCTCAACTCTAGCCAAAGTGTGGATTCCACTGACTCTCCACCTGATAGCATCACTGCCTCTGGTTACACTATCAAACACATGAAGCAGGGAGGAGCTCTCAACCTGCAACAACCAACACGATTATGATCTCCTTCACTGATAACTGCCAAAGTCATTACGAAAGGCAGCGAAAGGCAGAGAAGTAGAGAAGAGAAACAGAGTGTGTTTATGGGTGTGCGTGAGTGTGTGCGTGCGTGCTGTTGGTGCATCTGGAAATGGAAAGTGAATTCCGGGCGTGTACAGTGTACACGTACAGTGTGCCACTGTGTGTCATACCAGGCTGCAATTAGGATGATTTAAATGCAGTCTAGTGTGTGTTCATTGTCTTGCATGTATTGCGTGATATCCACACAGTGCAGTACGAAAACAAGAACTGATCAATTATCAGTTAATTACCAGTGGCTGCCTTATATCTCCAGAATTGTGCTATGAAAAGTAAATATCTGCCTGTCTGTATTTATGTGTGTGGAAACAAGTTAACACCAAGTGCCACGTGACGCCTCCTGACACCTTTCTTTAATGTATCCCGTTGGTACAGATGCCTAATGACGCCTTTAAATAAAAAAGGGAAAAAAGAAGAAAGAAATTGTTTTTTTTTTGTTGTTTAAAATTTTCTTTGTATCTAATCTGGTGTGACGACGATGTGCACAACTGATTTTAATTGTCTTGTATTTGTGGCCAAAAATGGCACAACCTCTACACTGAATGAGTTAACAACAACAGGATCTGTCGAGGTGACTCTGTAACTGACAGTGTAGCCTTAGCCTACTACAAATGGAACCAAAGGACCCTTTTATAACAATAAACTCTGGTGGAAATACAAATGGACTGTTATGGGTCCATTTGGTTGTATTTGTGCACTCTCAGGTAGCACATTCTCCAAGCCATTATAAGCTTGTAGTGGGGACACAAGTGGCATGCAAGTGACATTTTCACATGTAGCGCTCTCATGATTGTGATTTCGGAACAGCCAATATTACATTTTACTTATTATTTAATTTAATTTAAGTTCTATGTTCATTGCACACAAAGTTTTACCAAAAATCCATATTCAATGTTGGCTACCAACTGTCTCTCCTTAGTAATACTAGTCTTTGAAACACTGTTCTCAACCTTGGATTACTGTACCCTATGTGGCCGTCAAAGCCCTGTCGGAGAAGCCCTTAGCATTGCAGTGTAGGGGCTGAGCTGAGGGCAGAAGTCTTGGTGCGTATGGCTCTTGTAAAACCAGGGAGACCTGTCTGCACTATATAAAAGACATCAGTGAGGCCTCACTAACACTGGGACTATCCCTGAACAAGCCTGACCTCTCAGCCTCCAACACAGGATTTCACCACCTACTCACGGCACTTTGGTAGGATGTGCCTGACTGAATAGGCCAAAAGTGTGTGTATGTGTCCATAATAAGCACGACTGTGTGTGTGTGTGTGTGTGTGTGTGTGTGTGTGTGTGTGTGCGTGCAAGCATATTCAACTCAATGTGTATTTCTTATTCACTCTCTGGCGGAGGGGCTGATGTGTGTATCTTGGCTCTACTGCCACTGAAATTGAGCTGAAAAATGAGCATGGACAGCAGGCTACCTGTTATCACTTCAAATATTTTCTTTCCACATTCCCAGAGTTTAACTTCAACAAATGACTGCAAATTAGATTAAATGCAGGCTAATGTCATTTAAATCAATCTCTTTTTCAGTGGACGGTTTCGTGCGACCGGGCTCCGCGGTAGACCGATGCAGAGGGGACCAAGTTCAAAGGTCATGGACTATTATTAACTATGATGAGCCAACTTTCATGTCGTAACCATTCGAAAATGAATCCAGAAATCATGTGTGTAGCATTATTCCATAATACATTCCTGGCAGTGCCAAGAGGAGATCCATCAATCCCTGTGGAAAGACTGAGAGGTTCCTGGCATAGTTCTTCAGCTTGCTTTGCCCTACGTGACAACTACGTGACAACTTTTCAAAATAAAATAATTCCGCAATCAATGTCATAGTATTTCATCCTGATCATGGATAAGTAATATGCCATGCTTTTTTTTTTACAACTTCAGTATCTTCAATTTTGCAGCTGATGTGTCTGGTAAAAAGTCAATTTCTTTCCAAAATAGCCGATCTACAGTATACAAGCTCACAATACGTTGCATAATGAGGTGTAGTGTGCTTGTAGATCAGTTATTTTTTTTAATATTCCGCCGTCCGTCCATGTGTCCGTCCATCCGTCCGTGTACAGCTAATCTCCAGCATGTTTGTTCGGTTGACACCAAACTGTGCACATACACTCCCTGCATGCCAACGACGAACCTCTGCCCCAAATCTTCCAGGATGGCCTGTTATAGCACCACCATGAAGCAGGTTTTTGCTAAACTTATTACACATGCAGATTACTCATCCATGCATCACGCAAATCGGTACACACTATCTCAATAGTCATGTGATCAACACTGATCTGTCCGATTTTCCATATTCCATCCCAATTGGCTAAGATTGCCTTCCAAAGTTTGCAGGATTGGTCCGTTTTGAACAAAATGCCTCAAATCATCAACAAAGCGTGTGATTTAGGTGACATTTTACACGCACATCCCCAGTAGGCAGATATGCCATGCACTTAATCTTTTCAAGTTAGCCTCATGGTTTTATATACAAGCATTTCGTTAGTCTAGGACTCTCAATTGAAAAATTGCAGGCTCTACTCTAAATGGCACTGACTACTGTATGGTCACATAACCATTTTGACCAATTTGGATCAATAGGCTCAGTGAAAGTCCCATGTGTATTTCTGAAAATTGCGTTCCATTCCATCCTAATTGAGTACTTGGCAAGAACTTAGCTACAGTAGTTGAAGTATATAGAACCGATCTAGCAATATCTTTTCATAATAGTCAGGAGTTATATTGGAAGAGCTGTGAAGCCAATTCATGTACCAGTTCATATGGTCTGAAGCAAAAGTAACGATTTATTGAAGCTTTGGCAGTACAGACTACTATTATCCTGTCAATACTGCCCATTAAGACTGAGTTGACTTAACCACATGAATATGAAGGGATGGCAGAAAAGAACTGGCAACATGTGCTTAGCCCTCTGTTTAATGTCCCCAGCATTGTGCCTGAACCCCATGGTAATGTTCCTATTACCTCATCACCAGGCCAAGAGTAGCGCCCCCTGTAGTTAATCCTACCAGGGCCAAGGAACCCAGCTCAACTCTGGAAAACCAAACCAGCAGCGTGGGACCCCTGCCCGTCATTTCGTTTCAGCTGCTTGTCAGGTGGGCACCAATCTTGTCAAACAAGACACTGAAAAATTGCCTGTTGAGTAATTTATGATCAGAATGCCAAGGCTGACGAACCCGATATCTGTACAGAGTCACACAAGGCCTACATCTGCAGCACAACTGCGATTCCGACAGCATCTGACATGAACGGTAGCACACGAGGCATGACACCATATACAGGCCTCGAGGTATATAGAGCTCTATGCTGTAGCTGTGGAAGAAGCTGGGTTTATTAGGTTACAGGATACAATAGGCTCACCGATATGAACACCGGATCCAGCAGGACTCTATGTTTCATAAGAGAGTCACGGTGAAAACGTGGCACTGTTTATGATTCCTGCTAATAAAAAAGCGTCAGGAGCCTTCCTGTTTTGTCTTCACACCAGCGTAAGAGCGGGCAATCATTCAGGCCTCCAGAATTCCTCAGTGTGTTTTCTTTGCCCTGGTAATAAAGGCTGCGGCTTGACCCCCGGCATAGAGCCATGTCTGTTACTCTCCGAGGGCTTCAATCAGGATGTAAAATATGCCATAAATTGTGCATTTTTATGGGTTTCACTCTGTAGGTGTGCACTTGACAGCGGACTCAGAGCTTCAGAGGCGCTGAGGACTATATGCGGTAGCATGCTCAAGATACAAGACAAAACAAGTGCAGATAGGTCCCATGCATTAATTGGCCATGTCTGAAGGGGTTACCAGCTGCAAGAACCTGGCAACCCTGCAGCACAGCCAAAGTTAACAAAATGTAATGACCTTGACTTTTCTTGATTTGGGATCAATTAATATAATGCTCTAAAGAAGGAAAAAAAAGCTTTTATAAAGAGCATATTTTTAGATTTGATTCTGATCTGTGATTTGCTGATCAAAAGCCTCATTATTTGTATTATAATTATGACATATAATAATATAATCTCTCTGTTTATACACTGATACTTTATTACTGTCCACCTCTGATTATATATTATTATGAATTATAATAATATTATAATTAATATAATCTGTGTTTATAAAACATATTGCTGTTGATATTGTATGAAATATTACTTTGGTGAGTTGCAAAATTGGCTTCGATACTTGGGAGTTCATGTTCTTGTCTGTGTCCGAAAATTACAATGAGTCACATGAGAAAAGAATACTAGAGTTCTGTCAAAAAGAACAAGAAAAACACAAATCCTGGCTGTGCACAGCATACAACCATAACATGATCAAACATCTAAGCTGCAGCTCATCAGTCTCCGTCTTGAACAAACCCACCAAATCTCAACATTTACAGCTAACAATAACAGCGAATATCAACAAAAGCGCTGAACGCTAGCACTCCCACTGTCCATATCTAAGAACACACCACAAGGCACACTGTGCATACATCCATGAATACTTGAAACCAAACCACAGCAATCTGAAAGAGAATAACAAAGGGCACATGCACGCATACGCACCGCAGTCACAGACATGCACGCTCACATTTTCGCATGCTGATGGTAGATAGGGTGCCTGTGTCTAATGGAAAGATTTTAAATATTTTCCATTCTCCAATAGAGCCAAATAGTCTACTTGCCAGCCCATAGAGTCCCATTGTGAACGCGGACAATTTGAGTACTAAAGTTTTATGTTAGAAATGTTGACTTGCATACTGTATGTTGGGCAATTTTCATAATTAGCGTAATAAGCTGGGGTACCATTAACAACCAATATAAGGCAACATTTTCAAAATGTCATTATGCTTTAAGTAGCGTGTGACGGGTCAAACTAGGGGGTTTTAGTGATTCTGAATCAATTGCAAGCATCAGTTTTGCACAAAAAACACTTCTTGGGCTAAAGACGGCCATAGCCGTCATCACAAATATGATGAGGTCAGCACAAGTGGCTATGGCCGAATTTAGCCCAAGGAGTGTTTTTCGTGCAAAACTAACTAATCAAAATGTCTCGGTTCTCATTCTGGCAAGTAGACTAAAAGGTGTAGGGGCAACTTACAGACTAACAACTGCAGCTGCTTGCTAATTCCATTTCCCTCGTTTCTCCTACCTACCTTATTTGATTTCCTTCGTTCCTCCTCTTTACCTCTATCTTAATTGACAGTACAGTGGCGATTAGACATGGCAGTGAGAGAACAGGAGAATGTCATGCAGCAAATGGGACGTACGGCAGCAGGAACCGTACCAGGGGTATCAATATAACCTATGGGGTACGGCAGCAGGAAGCGTAACAGGGGTATCAATATAACCTATGGGGTACGGCAGCAGGAAGCGTACCAGGGGTATCAATATAACCTATGGGGTACGGCAGCAGGAAGCGTACCAGGGGTATCAATATAACCTATGGGGTACGTGTGTGCCTTCACTGCCTTATAACCACTTGGCTATTGAAGACACTGTGAACTTGTTTACATAAAAAACATTGGCAGCTATTGAAAATAATGCAGTAGTGTCTGTGTATAATTGAATATATCATATGCATGATATACACATGCATATGATCTTGGTATATTCAGTTATACACCAACAGCATTTAAAATAAATAAATAGGCCTATATAAGCCTTTCTTTTTTGTTCTTTTTTTCCATTTCAATTATTATTAATTTTTTTCGGTTTTATTATTGTTATTAGTATTATTACCTATGTTGCTGCATTGCCTGGAAGAAGTTGAATAAAAAAAAACGTTTTACTCTTATGTACTGTACCTGTATGCAAGATGTAATAACAAAATACAACCTTGAACCTAATTTCTATCCCATGATTTCACAACCCATTTTTTCAATTATCTAATGTAATCCTGGACGCTACACTTCCTCTGCCAACCTGGGGAGAGCAACGGACTGACCTCATACTAAAGACGGCCATAGCCGTCATCACAAATATGATGAGGTCAGCACAAGTGGCTATGGCCGAATTTAGCCCAAGGAGTGTTTTTCGTGCAAAACTAACTAATCAAAATGTCTCGGTTCTCATTCTGGCAAGTAGACTAAAAGGTGTAGGGGCAACTTACAGACTAACAACTGCAGCTGCTTGCTAATTCCATTTCCCTCGTTTCTCCTACCTACCTTATTTGATTTCCTTCGTTCCTCCTCTTTACCTCTATCTTAATTGACAGTACAGTGGCGATTAGACATGGCAGTGAGAGAACAGGAGAATGTCATGCAGCAAATGGGACGTACGGCAGCAGGAACCGTACCAGGGGTATCAATATAACCTATGGGGTATGGCAGCAGGAACCATACCAGGGGTATCAATATAACAAATGGGACGTACGGCAGCAGGAACCGTACCAGGGGTATCAATATAACCTATGGGGTACGGCAGCAGGAAGCGTACCAGGGGTATCAATATAACCTATGGGGTACGGCAGCAGGAAGCGTACCAGGGGTATCAATATAACCTATGGGGTACGTGTGTGCCTTCACTGCCTTATAACCACTTGGCTATTGAAGACACTGTGAACTTGTTTACATAAAAAAATGTGGCAGCTATTGAAAAAAATGCAGTAGTGTCTGTGTATAATTGAATATATCATATGCATGATATACACATGCATATGATCTTGGTATATTCAGTTATACACCAACAACATTTAAAATAAATAAATAGGCCTATATAAGCCTTTCTTTTTTGTTCTTTTTTTCCATTTAAATTATTATTAATTTTTTTCGGTTTTATTATTGTTATTAGTATTATTATTTATGTTGCTGCATTGCCTGGAAGAAGCTGAATAAAAAAAAACGTTTTACTCTTATGTACTGTACCTGTATGCAAGATGTAATAACAAAATACAACCTTGAACCTAATTTTTATCCCATGATTTCACAACCCATTTTTTCAATTATCTAATGTAATCCTGGACGCTACACTTCCTCTGCCAACCTGGGGAGAGCAACGGACTGACCTCATACTTCCCTCTATGCATGAGGAGTCCAAGCTGCTTCTTTTCACCTGACAGGTGACCTTGAACCTTGACACCCTTTCCATTTTATTACTTGCGCAAGCAGAGCCCGCGAGTACTGTGGTCGACTGGATCAAAAGTGGTACCAAGGTACTGTAGTACAGTAGAAACAAAATAAATCACACCCATGTGAAGTGAGTGGTGCAACTGGGGGGGGGGGGGGGTTCCAGACCCACAGGAACGCACCCAGGGTGCCAGCCCGGTTCCGGCAAGCCGACCCATGTCCGAAACGGTAGAGAAATGACAGAGTTACCATGTGGGGGTCCCTCTACTGTAACCTCTACTGTACTGTACTGTCACTGTACTGGCACACCCGAAAGCATCATATATACAGTTAATATGTGTGTGTGTGTGTGTGTGTTTGTGTGTGCGTTAGGTTGCGCACATGTGGTGAAAAACAACCATGTTGTTTTCGTGCTCATACCCAGACACCCAGCCACCCAGCTACCAAGCTACCCACACACATAGCTCCGTAAGGGAGTGGTTGCACCACTCAAAAAAGGTGTCTATATACAGTACAGTCAATCAGTGCATCAAGTATCACGCGTCTCATCATAATAAAGACAAGAAAAAAATAACGTTAAAAGTGCAATGCCAAACAATACAGTGTCCATTAATTGGTCAGTGCAAGAAAGAGTAAGATGTGGGTTAGTAAAATCCTAAATCATGTTCGGTAATCTGCTACAGTTCCCATTCCCTCAAAATCGCACATTGGAGTTTTCTTTCGCATCCAACTCCGATAAACAATCTTGCTGTTCTACTTAGCACGCCAAAATACACTTGTAGAGGAAACTATTTTCTGAGTGGGTCTGACCTACAGTAAATCCTGGGCATGCCACTGTAATATTTATCAACTAACTACTGTATGGTGAATGGTTATGCTGACACTGGCTAGGGTGGGGGCTTTATTTCTATGATTTCAACATAGATTTGCCGTTCACAATGTAGAATTATCAGGGGGAAGATAGTGTGTGGACATGCCAATAGTGAGTTTACTGTGTCTTTTTGCATTTTAAAAGGTGTTTAAAGGGATATTTCACTTTCAAATAAAATAAACATAAAAAAAAATCATCATAAAAGGTTAAAGCTCTAAATTCCGAAAATGTCCTCCAATCAGGAGAGAGAACCCCACAAATATCAGTTTCTGTTCCAGTTACACTTTTTTCTGCTCATTTTTATTTCATCACTTCTGAATTTCCCTTGTTGATCTGGTATGAGTTCTCTCCTGGTGGGGTGAAATTGCTATCCTGACCTGAAAATGTAATTTTCTGTTTACAGGTGGAGATAAGTGCTTAGTAAGTAAGTTAGTAAGTAACTAAAGGAGACCCCTGTTATTGTAACACTTGTTACACATACTGATTACTACGGGAGTATATAGCTATATAACACTTATTTTAACAGCAACATATCACTTACAGCACCTTTAATCGGTCACAGATGCAGGACGTATATGTGTGAAACACAAACAAAAACCCTGTGGCATTAAGGCTTTTCACTATTTTTCATACTGCCATTTCAATATAATATCATGTTTCATATTGACTAGATGTGGAGGTCTAGAAACATACAGTGTGAGTCAGCAAAACACACAAAAAACATACAGTATATGTGATTTATTACTGCATATTAGTGCAACACACTCACATTAACCCATTTTTGGCGGGAACCCCTTTTGGTGTTAGCATTATGTTATGCTTTAGCTATTGAAAAATAGCAGCTCTACAAGCTCATAGCGCGCCACTCTGTGGTGCGCTATGAGCTTGTAGGTCTGCTATCTTTGAAAAATCAAAGAACGACATAGAAACATAGCTTTTTCAGAAAACTGTCAGGATGTAGAAGACATTTTTAGAATCTGATCTCAGGTCAAAATGTGGCAGTGGGAATCAATAGTCTACTGTAGGACCTGTTGCTGTGCAGTGTGTGAGAGAGTTCAGGGATAATCCCTGAGTATTAGTGTTGCATTTGCTGATCAGGGCGGCGAGGTTTGTGGTATTATTCTACCCACACTGTTGTGTTTGTGTTTGACAGAGAGTAATGTGAAAATCCTTAAAGAAAACAAGCAATTTGTCGTCTTCACAATGCTTCTTACAAGCAGGGAAAAGCCAGGTATAGGATATTGTGATTTTGTCAAGTGCTGACATATTTTTTGGCATTAGTCCACAGGAAGGAAACTGGAACATTGCAATTACCCAGCAGTTAATGACTGTTGGAATCAAGGTGCTGAGTACAGCGGTGGCCATTCATTTAGTGTAGTGATTGATAAGCGCATTATCAAAGTGTGGGGATAGAGCCTAGAGTAGTCTCTCATAACCCCCAGAGTTGGCATCACCACATGGGATTATGGTGATTTCAACAGGAATGCTCACGCCTACCATGTAAACTGTAAATGTCAGTGGATAACACTGTCTAAACAAAGTGTTATGCTTCAGTAAATCACCTGAAGACAGTAAGAATGAAATACTTTGAGATTTGGCAAGCCTGTTAGTGAGTGACCTCGAAGTCCAACGGCTTCATTGAGGATGCAAGAAAAAAGGAAAGAGACATCATCTTCTCTCTCTGGCTTGAAGCTTTCCACAGTCAAGTCCTCCTGTGTGCCAGAGCAGAGCGAAGGGGAGCCAAACATGCTGAGCATCACATTGTAAATTAAGGGGCTTCTTGCTAACTGATGGCTTTCCCAGACACCACACCGCGGTGAGTGTGTGTACACACCATAGAGAACCTGAGAAGTTGTCTTACAGCAGTAGATATAAACAGAGCTAAAAATACCCTGTGTGAGGAAATACAAACAGCAACCCAATGCCTACATTAAAGTTCTGCTCCATTACTCAACAAAGAGAAAAACAAAAGAGTGATGGTGAGTGTCTGTCCTGCGAACCACTGAGAAACCATGTGAGGTATCCCGAAACCATCTAATGGAGAGAGCCATTCCAATGTCAATGTGTGTGTGTGTGTGTGTGTGTGTGTGTGTGTGTGTGTGTGTGTGTGTGTGTGTGTGTGTGTGTGTGTGTGTGTGTGTGTGCGTGTGCGTGTGTGCACGCGCGCACGCCACGCTATCATGTCTGTAAATGTCTTAGTCACTTTCACTGACCAACTAGCCTGGCTACTATACCAGCAGAACCCATTAGTATCACTATAAAGAGCAAACAGGAGTCAAGTGGACATTTCTCAGTAACTGACGATAAAAGCTATTTGACAAGAACCTTGGGTGGGATGTGCAACATCAAACTAAAAAAAATAAACCTTTTAACACTTCAAGCTACAGTAAGTGGACCATGCCAGAACACAATAGTGTCTTTTAAACACAAGCAAGGAAAGCTTCTAGTCGTCTCATGAGTGAAGAGAGTGATGGTGGAGCCCAGAGCGCAAGAGTGTATGTGGAACCAGGGTGAACATGTTGAGAGCTGCCTGGCGCCTGTCAGTTACACACTCTGTGTGCAGAACTGTCTTTTCTCAGAGCTAATACTCCATATACAATGCCTTTCTATGCTGCAAAATTAGTCCTGGGCCTGCAGTATCTACTTACACGCTCTGCAAATAAGCCCAGGTTTTCAGTATCCACTTACACATTGCTGAGTTGATGGGCTATGATGGGAAAATTGCAGGTCTGTTGATTCCCCATAAGTTGAGGGCGGGGACAGGAATAAAATTAAATGCAAATTGTCACAAGAACTGTGCTGAAGCGCACAGCTCTTGACAATTGATAGGACGCACATGGCGGCCAGACAAACAGTAGCATCATCACCAGATCCCATGCACTGTGAAGACCAAGGCCTGCGGACCATGAGAACACAATGAGATGGACCACAGAGTGGCCTTGTGGCCACTTGGGACAGCAATATGCCTCACCACGGGTTATAAGAGCTTGACCAGACTGTGACCGACTAATGCCAAAGTTAGAGCCACAGTCGCTGAGCCACGCTCTGGTGTTGGCTCAGTCAGGACGTGGTGTCAGTGCCATGATGGATAGAACGGTGGCAAAGTGCTTTGAGTGCATTTCATGAATCCACACATTGGCCTGGTTATATACTGTATGTTACAGTAAAGCCACTGTGTTTTCCTGTTGACTCTGAGGCACGCGAGTCTCACTGTCGCAACACACAGTAATCTCTCTCCTAGCATCTCCGCCTTGAAAGAAATATACAACAAATCCTACTCGACACAAGATAGTGGACAGCAACGGAGGGGAGAGAGAGCTTAGCGGTGTGTGTCTTAAAAAGTTCTCAGTGAGTTGCCGTGGCAGCACAGTGCACACATGTTAGCTGAACAGGCCAGATAGTGAAACTATATGGCCGACGGGCATGTTGCCAGGAGGACGTCCGGCTGGCAGAGCACGATGCCTCCGCAGGGGTGGGGGCGGGGGCGGAGGTTATGGCTTGCCAGAGCCCGTTGGAGCTGCTCCAGGATATAGCATGAGATGCTGGAGCCGCTCCAGGCCAGCTGGGGATAAGGAGAGTCAAGTCCCACAGTAACCTGGAACTGTGTGCGGTGCCGGCCACACTGCTGACAGATTTATCAACCTGCTTGGGCCCCGCTTGGAGGAACGGCCTCCTTAAACTATAACATACTGTACTCAGTGTACTGTAGGTATGACCACTGTCCCAATAACCCCTGCCTCCTCTCCCTTTTTCTCTTTCTACTTAATGTAGTCGACCTAGTTTCTTTATATTTTTTCAAGGTTTATGTTATTTGACTTTCCCTTCCATCGCTTCCTACCTGATTGACACTCTTCCACTGCTTGATAGAACAGATTACATCTCACAGCTAGTGAGTAGATCATTTAAATTACTCTCCTCACTCCGACTACATCCCAAAACTCTCCATGCCAAAGCACATCCCCATTTTCAATCTGCTGACCAGCAGTGACTATTACCTCCTTGGTAACGCTTATTAATAACTGCGTTTATTATTTACCGGCGTCCCTATTTTGGGGTGAAATTCAAGATTCAAGATTCAAGATTTTCCATTTAAAAGCAAATCTACAAGCACAGCTATTTTTGCATAAATAATGGTTTAATGAATTGGCGGCAGCTAAGGCAAAATCTAATGCACTGTATTAGGAGCTACAATAATACAGTAGAATAGGGCTGCGTGAGGACAGAAGAGGTTGGGAAGAGAAAGGAGTAGCCATGGAGAAGCTGTGCTGTTGGGGCTGAGGTGAGTGCTGAGCTGAACACCTGCCTGGCTGATTAAGCCACAGACAATGAGCCCTCTGTTGCGACATGTCCACCTGTCTACAGGCTAGAGGCCCTCTGCGCTACCTGTCCAACCCTGAATTCCTCATTGCCCCTCCCTGTATAGCCTCTGTCCACCTCTGCTTGATAGTAGTATAATCACGCATGCACGCACGCACGCATGCACGCACGCACGCACGCACGCACACACACACACACACACACACATCCAAAGCGCTTTCAACTCCACGTGGGCGTTCTCAGGGGGTCCCCGAAACTTCCAGACCAACAGGAACACGCCCAAGGTGTTGGCCCGGTTCCGGCGAGCCACCCCGCGTCCTAAACGGTCGAGAAATGACAGAGTTACCGTGTGGGGGTCTCCGGGGATCGCCGGGGGGGTCCCCGGAACATCCAGACCCCCAGGAACACGCCCCGGGGGCCGGGCCAGTTCCGGCGAGCCGCCCGTCAATATTGATGACATCAGCGATCTGATAGTAGTGTTGTAGTTCTCGAGACCAAAGACCGGTCTCGAGACCGGTCTCGAGACCAAATTTCCGTTGTCTCGGGCTCGTCTTTGTCTCGTGCTTCTAGCCTTTTTTTGTCTTGTGGTCTCGTCTTGGTCTCGCCCCTCATTTGTCTTGGTCTTGTTTCGGTCTCGCTCTTCTCGCCCGATCATTTGTCTCGGTCTCGTCTTGGTCTCGCCCTTCATTTGTCTTGGTCTCGTCTCGGTCTCGGACCAATTGTCTCGGGTCTCTTCCCCCACCGAGACCACTCGAGACGAGACAATGCAATGCAAAACGTTCTATTATATCAACCCGATCGCAAGGACTGATCCCATTTATATTAACATTAAAGACAGCTGTAGGAGCACAGCGCAGCGCTGAAGAAGAGCACACGTCTAATCTTAAGTCTAATGAAATTCGGTTATATTGTATATGAAATGATATCAGGCTGGCATAAATAAAGTGTCAGAGAGTTACACAGCGCCACAGCCTGACTTTTTAGGTATAGTGCGAACGGTGCAGCTTGCAAGGCCTCGCGCTAGACAGCTTTTTTTAATTCTTTGAAATGGGAACGGGGCTTTTCTTTCTCTCTCTCTCTCTCTCTCTCTCTCTCTCCTTTAAATTGAGATATTAACTATTTAATTACATATTTCCATTTTGCACCAATATTATACTACCAATAATACAGTGTTGCTTTTTACAAATAAAATAAGCAAATTAAGGTTGATCACAAAGTTAGTGTGGGTAGGCAGCAGGCTACTTTGATGGGAATGCGATGCGATGAAGAACACCCGCTGCTGGGTTTGACTGTGAACAGTGAATCATTCTAGTTTCTTACCTTGTGGCTCATGCTGGTCATTTGAATAATTATAATCCAATAATTATATAATCCAAGGTTTGTTTGTCTGGAGATCCAACACTATGTCATTATCAAAGTAAGTAAACTTTAAGAAGAGCTGATCATTGTGCTGCAGTCAGAGTGAGAAGCTGCTCCGCTCTGCTAATTGATCTGACCTATATATTTGCGCAACTGACTGGCAATTCCAATAGGACATTTGAAAAGGCTTTCATATATTATTATTTTTTCTAATAAGGTTTGGCTTTATAGATTTTGTATAGTTTTTGATATTGATTAAATAATTAACACAAAAATGTTTCTCCCAGGCGGCTCTGATGTGCATGCCTCATTGTTATTCATTAATTGATATTTAAAATAAATATTTGAATGAATCATGCTGTAGTAGGCCTATACCTAATTTAGTAAAATCTATTTGCAGTGTTTCAGATCAAGATTGCTTTCTATCAAATAAACAAAACAAGGTCTTGGTCTTAACTCTCGCCTTGCGGCGGTCTCGGTCTCGTCTCGGTCTCGACCCTCCTAGGTCTTGGTCTCGCTTTAGGTGGTCTCGACTACAACACTAGACAGCAGGTCGCATTTGCTAAGACATCAGGGTCTCCACATCTCCATCCCTGATGATGTCACATGATGCCCAACACACACTGGTGCACGACACACTGAAGGGTAAATGTGTGATTCCATAGTTAACTGCGACTCTGTTATGTTGATGCAGCGCAACGCATTGTGAGCTCATGTCCATCTGCTATTTTCTGCTAAAGCTTTCCTCACAATACGGATGCTGGGATTTAAGTGGTTAAGATCTTCTGTTTCCCAGGTGGCCTCTCAGCTATGGCCGCCTCTTCTTCCCCTCTGTCCTGATGGGAATGGTCTCTTCCAGGATAACAAACCAAACTAAAAAAGTTCTCCTCGGAGCACAGGTCTCAGGTCAGGAACATTTGTGATGTTTGGACAAAGATTTGTAGGAGTAATATAAACGTTGGCATTGATTGTTACTCAATGGAGCGTGCAAAGTTTCACATGCTGCAATTGGATGCTGTGTTCATGATTTGAGACATTTTGTTCAAAACGGGCCACACCTGCAAACTTTACATGTGAATCTGATAGCCAACCACGAACATGAAAAAATCACACCGATTATTGATCACATGATGTTGTTCATGTGTGTTCATGATTTGCGTAATTTTGTACAAAAAACTGTCCTGAAAACTTCGTAGCCAGGATCAGGATCAGGATGGAATATGAGAAACCAAACAGACCCATCTTGATCACATGACTATAGAGATAATTTGTACCGATTTGCGTGATATTTGGATAAACTCTGAAGAAGTATTATAAAAATATGTGTTTTACATAAGTCTGCCTCGTGGTGGCGCTATAAAGAGCATATGTGAAAAATGCAGGTCAAAGGTTTTCCTTTGCCTCTAGGGAGTGTGCATACAAAGTTTTACACAGATCGGTGCAGTTATAGGTAAAAACACGAATGGGCCACTTATAGCGCCACCATGAGGCTGATGTGGAAATTTTCAAGTGGCATTTCTTCCAAGCCAACTTTCCCTCAAATTGCACTCTGCGTTTATGATTTGAGGCATTTTGTTCAAAACTGACCAATCTTGCAAACTTTGGAAGGCAATCTTAGCCAATGTGGATGGAATATGGGGAAGCGGACAGGTCCGTGTTGATCACATGACTATAGAGATTGTGTATACCGATTTGCGTGATGTATGGATAAAATGTGTTTGAGACACTGTTGGTTTTCCCTTTAATTTGTCACCTGTCTGCAGATGTCTGTTTCACTGCCGTTGTTGTTATGACACCTGAAGTTCCCTCCGGGGATCAATAAAGGTTTATCTAATCTTGTAAGACATCTATGTGGCTCTGCTCCAAGACAAGCTGTCATTGTATTTATTTATTTTTACAGCAGTGTATTCTTTTGCACGTGTGTGTGTGTGTGTGTGTGTGTGTGTGTGTGTGTGTGTGTGTGTGTGTGTGTGTGTGTGTGTGTGTGTGTGTGTGTGTGTGTGGCTGTGGATGGGCGTGTGTTTGTGAATAGTGATCAAGTGGGCCCAAAGGAATTAACACATTGGGGTTTGCACAACATAGGAATGTCTGATGAATACATAGCCTACAACCTTTTCCCACGTGTACAATGTGTGTGTGTGTGTGTGTGTGTGTGTGGGGGGGGGGGGGGGGGGGGGGGGGGCGGGGCTGTGTGTACGTGTGAATGTTGTGCTACAGTAACGTGCGTAAAGGTACTAACGGCACAAATTGCTGGGAATCTGGACATACGGTTTTCAGAAAACAAGAAATGACCCTAAGATCAACTCACAGCAAGCCAAGCTCCTTGTGAAGTAATGTCAACTACACTGTTTCAGAGACATAGCGAATGTCATTCTTATTAAGCTATTCATTTTAATATCCCTGCTGTCGGGGAAAAAACCACCTAACTAACTCCAAAATGTTTTCAGGAAAGGAAAAATATAGATATTAAGAAAACCTTATATTTTGAAAACAAAGCAATACTGCCTCATCAAAGTTGGTGTTGTGGCTTTATATCATACTATAATTAAGTCAATGTCTGTCTGAATGTCTGTCAGAAACACCACCATATCTCCTCACCGCCTGCACCAATCGCTCCCACTTTCACACAGGCATTGACCATAATAATATGGAGGTCTTAACGAAGCCCTTTTTCCAATTTAACAAATTATGAATTAATAATGAATTTATTAGTGAATAAAAAATGCGAAAACACACCCAGGGCGCAGTACCCCCCACGACCACAAGGCGGGAAGTATTTTTCTTAATGAACGGCAATTAAAGATATTTATGGGGGGGCAATATCTCACAACGGGTAAGGGCTAGTATTGTTAATTACTTGCATGAGAGGGGGAGAGGTGGTGGTTAGCTGCAGTTTGAGGGCCCAATGGAGTTAAGAGTCCAATTGGTTCAATATTTTCAAAACAACACGCAGACGTAAAGGTTGTTCAATAGCACAGATTCATGAAAAAAAAAATCTAAAAAAATTGAGCTACAGTATGTGGTTTCCTTCAAAAAGCCTCACGCATTGGCAACTATTGTATTGTATTTTTAAAGAAAGCTACGCATGTTTGAATGGATAAAAAATTATTACCCTTCGCCAAACAAACAAAACAATGCAGTTAAGTGCATTTTGAAAGCTTACAAAGGCGAGATTTTACAAGGCTGTGAGTATGGGGGGGGGGGGGGTGGTCTCTGTGTGTACGTATGAATCTTGAATGAGACATTCGCTACAGTAACATGCGTAAAGGAATTAAGGGCGCACACTGCTGGGAATCTGGACATACTGTAATAGGTTTTCAGGAATTGCTCTGTCCATCGGCCAAAACCAACAAAGACCTCTATCACCATGCATGCTCTCTGTCTCTGGACCGAGTCTAACCCATCCTAGTGCCTCACGCCCCACACATACCCTCTGTGGACCACGCCAGAATGCAAAAGGGTATCACGGACTCTGTGATGAATGATGTGTAAAGGACAATGTGCAAACCAAAAATATCCGCCAGTTGATGCTTAATTAATTCCTGGTGTGTATAACTTCTATGCATGTGTGTATTTGTGTGTGTTTAAGAAAGAGAGACAGCTTGGCCGGTTTCAGCAAACACAATTGGTCATGTTCCTGGATGGGGAAAACGGCGGGGGAATGTGCACCAGTGTTTATTTTGACAGCAATCTTTGATTTTGTTTTAGTCATAGTTGTTTGAATCAAATTACATTTAGTTTAGTCATATTTTAGTCATCTGAAATGTTGTAATTTTATTCCAGTTTTAGCCGACTAAATATCCAGATTTTAGTCGGCTAAATCTACAGTTAATCTAATTGAATACATTTTATTTTGGCAGGCCTTGATGTAATGGCTGATTTTACACTTGGTTGGATGTTGAAAATAGCCGATCTACTGTACACAAGCTCACAGTAAACGTGTAGATATTCTATTTTCAGAGTGTGACACCCGAGCGCAGTCAAACATCAAATTACTTGTCTTTTAGTTCTACTTGTTCTTCTCACTAATCCCTCCCTAACATTTTAGTCTAGTTTTTATTTGTTGACAAAATATTCAATAGTTTCAGAGTTTCAATCATCATAGCTTAGTTTTTATTTAGTTTTTAGTTTTTATCAGTGAATTTGGAGTGGAATGGAGAAGACATGTCTACACTGTCACCATGACCATGCAGCCAGTAGGGATCAGCTGTAAACTAACTGCAGTACAGGGGCGATGTGGGAATTGGCGTAACGACTGAAATGAAAAGAAAAATGTAAAATGGTCAAAACAATGGGGAAAAAGAAAATAAGAGTGACAGAGGGCAGAAAATGTAATGTAAATACATAGACTAGGCTACAGCCCACAGCTGTAAGACACTGAGACAGCAGTTTACATATTTTTGCACGTTTGAATGGATAAAAAATAATTGCCCCTCGCCAAACAATCCGAACCATTCAGTTAAGTGCATTTTGAAAGCTTACAAAGGCGAGATTTACGAGGCTGGGAGTATGGGTGTACAATAACTCCTAATGTGGCAATAGGATTGTAGAGAGAACAACTGCAGAGTAATGGTAGCAATTAAGTCCCTTTTGAATATAGATAAACTAGAATTTCGCGGCAGCTTTGCGGCCGCTCATCCCAGGGTTACGTTGCCGCACACTATGGGAAGAAGGAAATTGCGGGAGTTGACTCCACATGTAGTAACGGATGGGTTATTAGTTATTATTATTAGTTATTAGTTATTAGTTATTATTATTATAGTGTCCTTATTAGTGTAGTGTAGTGTAGTCAACACGTTATGGCTCATACACACTGCCCATTATTTGCTCCGATTATGCTGTCGGGGAGCATTTTTGGCGCTGGCCGACAAAACCCCTGATCTGACGTTAAGCGGTGCCCAAACGTTATAGATCACAAAGGTTTTGCAGGTAGAGCACATGACATGGCCCTAAAAATATATCACCCATTCTTGAGATAAGGGACAAAACTTTTTTCAAACTAGATTTTTTTTTTTTTTAAGATACATTCAAATCAAATAGATGTATTTGTAGACACAGGTCTCAACTATCAATCTTGAGAAGGAACAGGTTTTTCGCATAACATTTCTTTCTAAAATGGGACATTTATGCACTTAATACCTGATTCATGTCAACTCCGTCAGACACACTAAAATCCCTTTTAATTGAATTTGATAATTTCAACAATAATATAAAGTCCTCAGTTATCTTATAATGGCTTTCAGTAATCAAGTTAAGTAATACAATAATTTTAATATTGTTTTGATCCAATATCATACTATTATGAAATATCCAATTTCTCAAATCCGTCATTTCAAACTTTATTTTCAATATTATAACATGAAAACCATGTAAAAAAATAATAATACATCATTACGTATCATTTCAGTTGGTGTTTCAATACATAAGCACAAAAGATTTAACATCGAATTTTCTATTTCTTTGGAAATTAACAAAAACATCACGGGACGAACGTCTGACGGAGTTGACGAACATCTGACGGAGTTGACAAGTTTAACTGATTTAGGTTCTAGACCACCTAGGATCTTGATTCTGGTGACTAATCCCACATTTTCAAGGATGAGGAATACAGTGGTACTATTTATATTGGCCCTGTGACCATGGCAGACATTTTCAAAAATGGTGGACCTGCTATTATTTTACCAAATTAGTCAGGGAATATTATCAGAATAATGTCAAATCTGTGAATACATTTCTTACCAAGAATCTTTTCACCAATGTGTTTGTAAAGGTGTCTACTAACATATCCCAAATTGGTTTCTATTGAACCACCCTAGGGGCATTTTTGACAGCTGCTGAAAGTTGGGTACCATACCAAATGGCTATGGCCAAACTAGGGAGTCTATGGCCAAACTAGGGGTCAAACCCCTTGGGCTAAATTCGGCCATATATCCACTTGCCCAAATGTGCTGACCTCATTTTGTGATGACGGCTATGGCCGTTTTCAGCCCAAGGAGTGTTCTTCGTGCATAGCTAATGCTTGGAATGCATTCAGAATCATGAAAACTCCCTAGTTTGACATGTCACATGCTACTTAAAACCTAATGAACATTTTGCCTTATATAGGTTGTTGATGGTACCCCAGCTTTCAGTAGCTGTCAAAAGTTCCCCTAGGGTGGTTGAATATAAAGCAATGTGGGATATGTTAGTAGACACCCTTCCAAACACATTGGTGAAGAAAATTCTTGATAAGGAATTTATTACCAGATTGTATTAATATCCCCTGACTAACTCATCTTCTAGACCACCTAGACCCGACTTCACCAACAGAGACCCGATTGACACCTAAACAACAAGTTTGGACAGCCCCACCAATTAGTGTTACGGAAAATAGCAAGTGTCTACCCTAGGCCCAGAGGGAGACACAGAACTTAGATGCGGCTCACATGTTGCACGACTCCTCAACAAGCTGCCACCAGAGATGAGAGCTGAATTCTGCCGCACAATGCTCTGCGGCCCAGAAGCAACCAACACCATGTTGGAGTTCTCTGAGTGGTTGAAGCACGTGTCCTAGCCATATAGCCTGTGCAAAGGCAAACACCTTGAAGACCTGCTTGAGGTGAACAGTGAGCAGTGAACAGTGAGCGAAAGACTGAAGACAGAAGATCTGCCTTCAGGACTATCAGGCAGGATGTGCAGACACTGAAGGCATCAGTGTCGTTCTGTGTCCACAGCATGTCAACCAAAGCAATGTTACCAAATCAAAGGAGCCTTCACCTCAAGTCACCTGGGGCTGGGTGAGCAATCGTATCCTGTATCTAGCCTCACAACTAAATACAGACACTTGGACAAACTGCCGTTTGAAAGGCTCAAACCTTCATCCTGATTGGGGAAGACCACCCCACCTAATCACACCAACCGAACAAGTGAGGTTGGGGCCTCCAGGTGGGCCAGCAGCCATCTGCACAAGACTGGGCTGGACCCTGCAGGAAAGCAATCTCCAGCCAAGACAATGTAAGTTGACTATAACAGAGCCCCAGAACACAGAGCTCATGAGAAGGATGGAGAAACACTGGCAGGAGGCCACCAAGATACAAGTGAAGTCAAACTGTGCGTCTGTACCTGAAAGGGACAAGTCAAAGGCCAGAAAGCCCACCTCCTTTTAATGTCCTGTCAGTAGCAACTCAACCTGCACCTGAAATAAGCCCTGACCCCTCCCAGAGAAAGTTCATCCTTGAAAATGTAATGATTAGTCACCAGAATCAAGATCCTTGGTGGTCTAAAACTTGAGTTATTGGTAAAATAACAGCAGGTTGGTGGTCATTTTGAAAAGCAATGGCTGCCATGGTCACAGGACAAATCTAAATAGTACCACTGTATTCCTCATCTTTTAAAATGTATTATTAGTCGCCAGAATCAAGATCCTAGGTGGTCTAAAACTTGAGTTATTGTAAAATAACATCAGGTGGCGGCAATTTTGGAAAATGGCTGCCACGGTCACCACGAGACAAATCTGTGATGGCCCTATAGCCAAAAATGTTCCTTAAGGCATGCTCTAACTGTGTGCCAAATTAGAATACGTCCCATTATTCAAAAACTATAATTTTATTGTTTTAGGAACACTTTTGTCAACTCCGTCAGATACATGTCAACTCCGTCAGACACAAAACCTGACGGAGTTGACGTCTGACGGAGTTGACAAAATGTCATTTGTTTTCATCTTAACCCTCTATAGTACAATGTAGCCATTTTGTTTTTGCTTCATTTGTTAGCTAAACCTAACCCTAAACTAAAATAATAAACATTATTTTGGAATTCTTAACAAAGATCATAATAATGTCCTGACGGAGTTGACATGTAAAAGCTGTGACCTCATTGATATCAACATTGTTTGTTTAAAATATCAAACAATTGAATGCTTGTCAGACCAGGTGCTCCACTGTTGCAACAAATATAAACGGGACTTGGAAAAGGAGTCTTCAGGCTAAATCTGTCGACAATATTTTCTGATTAATTTAAGACTTTGAAAAAACCTGACGGAGTTGACGGGAGACGTGGGACACACATTTGATATGAGATATCTAATGGAAAATATAAATTAACTGTGTATATTGTTTGCTATGTTGTTGACAATCTACTTTCATTTAGTATGTATATTTATGTGATTGTGACAGTATTAGACACTTTTTTAGCAGTTTGAAATTGTGACCACTTGCTGGGGACAGGCTAAATACAGGCGTTTTTGGGTACAGTGCCTGCTTTTAACTAATTCAGATGGCATATGAAAACAATTATAATGAAATTAATGGCATAATAATACACAACTGTATTACATTTAACTTTGCAAGTGCTTTTATTTTTATGAATTTATTTATTTTTAACATAAATAAGGCTCTTATGTGTGGGACATGTTTTTTCCACTTTTGTCCCTCATCTCAAGAATGAGTGATATATAATTTTAATATAAAAAACTATTTTTGCATCTGCCGCTTGAGATGACCTGAGATGACTTGATTGATTGACATAAAAAAGGGCCCCAGCTCAAACACACAATGCAATAGTTGTTGTTGCGTACAATCATCAGTAGCAAAGTCAAATACCAAAAATAAAAACCCTACCATTTCCATTTCCCCCGCTCTATTTCCCATTCCATGTGCGTTTGTCTTATAGTTTCTCTGGCCTCTGTACTACTGCCACCTACCGTCCATTCATTGTATTACACAGTGGGTGGAAAAAAACACACCCCTTAAGACTAAACCCGACCCATCAGAGGTGTGGCTTCCAGAGGTACCTTTGACATGACATTTTGTGTGTGTGTGTGTGTGTGTGTGTGTGTGTGTGTGTGTGTGTGTGTGTGTGTGTGTGTGTGTGTGTGTGTGTGTGTGTGTGTGTGTGTGTGTGTGTGTGTTTCGATGTGCAGGGCATTGCTGAAAGCACCTGTGCTCAGCTACTTCCCTGGGTAAATTAAAAAAAAAAAAAAAAAAAAAGAAAGGTACCTTTCAAAACCTATAGAAGTCAGCCTGGTACAGACGAATGGGACACCACTGTATGTAGCCTCAATTACATTTTGTAACTATTTTCTGCAATGGGATGATAGTTTTATTTGGTGGGTATATGAGCTCTGAAGTAAAATAAAGTGTGGGCAGCCCTGGTATAGATGAATATATATATATATACAGTATATATATATATATATATTCATTCCGTGGGTAAATCCCTGTAGGCTACCCACATATTGGTAGCCTATATTAGCCCCAATATTGGCGTTATGCATTTCACTTGAATAATGTTGTGTGTGCACGTGCGCGTGCAGAGAAAGACAGAGTTATTTAATGAAAGTGAAGATTATAACATCCTGTATTGGTAGCCTATATTAGCCCAATATTGCCGTTACGCATTTGACTTGAATAATGTTGTGTGCGCACGTGCGGAGAAAGACAGTTATTTAATGAAACTCAAGATTATAACGTCCTGTCTTGCTGGCGCCGCGTATAGCCTGCATGGCTATTCCTGTGTGTGTGTGTGTGTGTGTGTGTGTGTGTGTGTGTGTGTGTGTGTGTGTGTGTGTGTGCGTGTGTGTGTGCAAGCCAGGCGTGCGTGTGCGTGTTTGTGTGTGTGTGTGTGTGTGTGCGAAATCAAAAGTACTCTGCAGTATGGCTTGCAGGCGAAATAGCCCAATGCGATCTGTGTAATCGTGAATACTTAGCACAAACCAACTTCTGACAAAGAACAATGTTGATGTAACTAAGAGATTCGCTGAGTGTTTTAAATTTTATATACAGAGATTTAGAAGGAATAAGCAAAATCGTGAGGCTACAATTCCTCTCCCCTTCCTCGTTTCTCTTCTCCTGCGGGAGATCAGAATCAGATTCTGAGAGCTAGTGTGGGCCTATTAGAAGACAGGGCAGTGTTGCCAGGTTTGCGAATTGTAAGCGAGTCGTAGTGTGTGTTGAATGGCATTTGAATGGCATTCATGGGCTTGTGAATGAATTTTCTCACATGTAATTTGTGCTCACTTGCATATACCTGGCGAATTTAGCGTGGTGAAAGGGCAACAGTGTTCCGGGGGTGTGGGTGCTTCGGGCGATAATGTTTGTAGTAAACAAATGCATTGGTGGCGTGAGTGTGGAAGGGAGGCATTTTTGGTGGCAGTGCCAGTGCCAGTGTTTGGCGGGTGGTGTCGACTTTTGGCGTTCGGCGCGATAGGAGGAGATAGCGTTGCAACACTGCGAAGGTAAGTGTGTGACGTCACTGCCGTGTGAGTGTGTGTGGGTGTAGTGTGTAAGATGGTGTTGTGGGTGTTGCAATAGCGACGTAGCTGTTGTGGCTTTGGGTTTCTTGCCATGTGTTGGGTACAACTTCTCCAATATAGAAAAGATTGGTGCTCCTCGGAGTGAAAATCCCTGCTTTAGGAATGTTTAGGTTAAACAATGATAATATATGTTGTTAAACTACATACTGAATGGTTACGTGACCATTTCAGGTTTGACAAAAGCAGAAACATTTTGACTGACACAAATTTGTCTAAAACAATTTGCCATGCTTTTGTTTTGGGTTTTTTCCTCATAGCACACTAATGAAAGCCTTCAGAGAAAGTGCAGAATGTCTCTAAGATTGTATTGTTAAATGCCCATGTTTTAAAGCCCTACAGCTGTGCTCTGTCCCACCGCCAACCATATCCATTAGAACGAAACAGTAAGGGTTCCAACTGGTATTGCTTTATGTGAATCTGATACATGATTATATGACGATTATGTATAGCCTACACCACCATCAGAAAAACCTTTGTGCGTCTGGAAACTCTGCTGTGGCCTAGCTCTGAGGGGCGGACGGAGGAAAATGGCGGTTTCCCCACGGTGAGGTTAATCCACTTTCCCATCATTCCCCTGGTTATACTCCTTACATTCCACCACCACAACACAGCCAGGCTTTAGGGCACACATGGGTACTGTATGGTCCAGTTCCACCAGGGGGGAATATGGGTTAGGGCTTATTATTACCCCTCTTGTGTCCAAGAACCATAAAATGCACAATAGTAATCTGAAACACCCCATTTCAGTGGCTAGTATACTAATTACCAACGCACTGCTAGCAGTGACTTATTAATGGGTTTGTCCATAAATGCTCCGCATAAACTACGGTACTTCTGTCTCCTGTGGCAATTCATTTGAAATAAAACAGAGACAAACAAGCCAGTTATTCACAGTTGACCTCTGCTTTCCTCGCCAAGTCAAGTTGCCATATTCAGCCAACAAGAACGTGTCTGCATTACTGTACATAGCCACTTTGAAATCCTGCCGGACAATGAAATAAGTTGTTCCGTATAAACAATGGGAAACAAAGATGGAAAATATTCTGCCCTCTGTGATTACTAGATTATGTTACATAGAGTATTCCATGTCTATGATTTGCAATAGAGACAAATAGCCGAAGGGGGATTAAGAACATGGAATCAGACAGAGTCTACAGTAAATGTGGTACTAAACATCACATGAAATTAACTGCAAAGAATGGCCTGACTGAAAAAGTGCATCTCGGAAAACAGATGCTGGAATAATCTGAATGATATATATGGTGAGGAAGAGAGATGTTTATATATAGAACGTGCGAGCCCTGGTGTGGAGGGTAAAGTTCACTCCACTGCTTTATTTATACTTGGCAATCAAATGCTCGCTCGCCGTCAGAAAAGCCCTACTCCGCTCATACAGGAACCCATAGCTACTTTAACTCAGCAATGGGCAAGAAAATGTGTGACTTTGGCTTGGGCCAGCACTGCATTGACATTAAAGTGGCTTATGAGACATTTATGAACGTCGCTGTGCTTACTGTGGAAGGAACAGAGGAGGCTGTTACTTGCTCCACATCACAGCCCTGGTACTGAAGCTCTGTCCAGCAGAGAGCAGACTCACGGCGGGCCAGCCTAACTGGCCTGCATCCACAGGCGGCAGTGATGACCATCATCCCAGTGGTTCCACTGTAATAGCCCAATTACTTCAAGATGTACAGTATACTGTGTGAGGGAAAAGTGTGTTTGTGTGTCTGAGAGAGCGAGGGTTGGTTGCAGTGGGAGAAATAGAGAGACAGCGAGAAAGAGAGAGGGGGAGAAGGACAGAGAGAGAAAGAAAGAAAGAAAGAAAGAAAGAAAGAAAGAAAGAAAGAAAGAAAGAAAGAAAGAAAGAAAGAAAGAAAGAAAGAAAGAAAGAAAGAAAGAAAGAGAGAGCAAGAAAGGGACATACTGAAGAGTGAGTGTGAGAGAGACTGAGAGAGATTGAGAGAAAGAGAATACAGAACAATGAGAGAGGGGAAAAGAACGAGAAAGAGAGAGGGACTTAAAGTGCATGTGTGTTTGTGCTGCAGCGCTTGCGTGCAGTGTGTGGTATGTCACCTGCAGTGTGATCTCGGCAGATTGTTTTAACAGCCACTTACTTATTAGAACTTCCACTATTAACCATAATTAAGGCCTATAGTCCTGCCACTCTTCCTCCCTTCTCACTGCTTCCTCTCCTCAGTCTCCACTGCCCCCCCCCCCCCCCCCCCCCACACACACACACACACACGGAGTGGGGGAGCAGGCGTAGTTTCATTTCATAATGAGGCCGTTTATTTCTGCAGAAGCACTTCACTTGCTGAGTGTCAGGCACATGGGGATCTCACAGCCACGTGATGTGTTGCTTTCATTCCCTCCAAGGTGGTAACACACACCGTGCATGATTGTGGTTAAATCTCTTACCTTTCAACCCGGGAAAATGTGTGTAGGGGCATATACTCGCGTGCGTGCGTGCGTGGAGAAAGTGGGGTTGGAGGCCAATATGAAATAGATCTAAGATGCATATAGAATCACGAGAATCTCTCTCTCTCTCTCTCTCCCTCCCTCTGCGGTCCCTGCCAGAGACATAATGAATGTATCGTGTGTGCTTTGGCTGTGGCTCAGTGCTGGCTGCCTGAGTGAAGTGAGCATGGCTACAGATGGCTATCAGCCTTATCTGCTGCTAATAAATCTCACAGAGGTCTTTCAGGGACCTTAATGCTCGGACAAAAACATCTCTGCACGTACACATGACACGCACTTGCACGCACGCACGCACGCACGCACGCACGCACGCACGCACGCACGCACGCACGCACGCACGCACACACACACACACACACACACACACACACACACACACACACACACACACACACACACACACACACACACACACACACACACACACACACACACACACACACACACACACACACACACACACACACACACACACACACACACACACACACACACCTTCCTTTACCTCACCCATTCAGTACCAAACAATCTGTTGCATTGGCTGGCATTTATTTTTTTCCCCTTTTTTTTCAACCCTGTCTGTGTCTTCGTCCGGAGCTAATCTTGCAAACCGTTGGACTGATCGGGTCACTAGCATTTAGAAACTGCCTGATGCTAACTTGCATATGTTGGGCAATTTTCATAATTAATATAATAAGGTAGGGTTTCCATTATCAACGTATATAAGGCAACATTTTCTAATTTTCATTATGCTTTAAGTAGCGTGTGACGGGTCAAACTAGGGGGTTTTCATGATTGAAAAGTTGCCCAACATAATGCAAGTTAGCATCCGGTTTCTAAATGCTGGGGACCCATACTCAACATTTCTAACATAAAACTTTAGGGTACTCAAAATGTCACAATGGGGCTCTATGGGCTGGCAAGTAGACTATTACTGTAGTTATTATATAGTCATTTTGTTTTTCACATATGTTTTGAAATATTTAATGTTAATTTCATAAGTCAATGTGGCTCGGATCACAATGAAACCGTGCCCAAATTTGGAGATTACTGATGTCATTAATATGACATCATCGATGCGCTACATTGAAATTATAAAAGCTACATGCACATGCCTTTATTACCATTAAAGCATTGGCTCTGTAAGAGCACCTTTTGCAATACGAGGCTTTTCCTAAAATCAAATCATGCATAGTGTGTAGTAAATGTCATGCTGCCATCTCGCCATATTTGGGCATGATTGATGTCATAAAGTGCTACATTTTGTTTACGGCAAATGTAAACGAGCAAATCAGCTAACCAATCACAGGCAACAGGCATTCTGATTGGCCAGAATTAACCAATAACAGGCAACAGGCATTCTGATTGGAGAGTAGGGGATGATTCATGATGATGTATGGTGATAAGAACAGTTAATTCCGCTAGATATGACGTAAATTAAACATCTGAAACTGTGCTGGGACTGAAACGGAGCTGTCGATCGATTCGCTAACGATTCGCTACGATGACAAGGGCGCCCCTCATTTCACACCGGTGTGATTTTTGTTATACAGTATGGGCATGCCAAAACATCAACCAATCAATTAATCATCAATATGATTTTGGGGATTATGGAACATGCCGTTTGCCAGGTCAGTATTACGTCATCCCCAAGGCATAGGCCTACTGTATATATACACTGTATCACCAGCAAGGTGTTTTACAAACTCTTTGTGCCAAAATGCAAGTTATCATAGGTGATCCCATAGATCCTGGATATCTTTCAAAATTTGAAAAGAAATATGACGATGAGAAGACGAAAGGGTATGTGTCCAAAGAAACAAGGTTTCAATATGCATGGTGTCTCATTAGGAACAACAACACAGATGACATCAAGAAAGGAATAGTCCTGTTGGATGCTAAAGAAGATCAGAAAGCAATAAAGGGTGACCACAGGTACATCCTCTTCTATCTATCGGTGGCCTACTACAAATTAAACCAGTACCAAAAGGCCTTGAGGTTCATCAGGGCCCTGCTGAGGAGCGAGCCGGAGAACAAGCAGGCTTTGGACATGGAGAAACTCGTAAACAAGGCGTTGATGAACGACGGCTTGTTTGGCATGGCGATCGTCGGGGCAATTGGCCTCGCCGTGGCTGGACTAGCAAGCCTCGTCACCTTCGCTGTGGCAAAGTGAGCAACAAAGTGATATAGATGGAGTTTGGCTGGCTGACCTTTCCTCTTCCTGGAAAGGCTGATGAATTGACCATTGCTTTCCATAACAAATTAAATCATTGAGAAGGCTTTGTGGGTTTCTGGGTTCCTTTGTGCAGAGAATTTCAAAGAATTACATTTTACAGGTATTTTCTGACAAATTCTGTTTCTGTTTTCTCACCGTCTCCTCCAGGTGAAGGCAAAAGGGGGAGATCATCATCAAATGTCAAACACAGCAGCCAGCAGGCTACTTGTACACGACTACACTTCTACAGTGTGGTTCTGTTGGAGGCTAAAGCCATAGGTGTCTGTCTGGAGTTAATGCCACAAGCCCATGGAGAGATAGATAAGTGCCATATTCCTCAAGGAGGAAGTAACTCTGCATGTTTTTAACTTTGCCCAAATTTGGAGTCATATGTAATGGATATGTCATAGATGGCAACCTGAAGTTTGAGATCCATATGGGAACCTCGTTAACACGTGGTTCTGAAAGTTGCTAGCCGTCTAGAAGAGGGAGCTAATCTTGCAAACTGCTAGACCAATTAATGCCACATTTGTTGTGTGTACACTGACACTAGGATAGGAACCCCGTTCAATTTGTGTTATACTTAGTGTAGGAGCCGTAATGTGTTTGCATTCTAATGTGCTATTATGATTGACTAAGGTATGTCACTTTAATGGGCACTGCACAGGTAGTGGGCGTGTCACCGGGGCTGGGGCGCTGACACTCTAGTTTCATGGCGTTACCTGTCACTTGGGTGAGGGAAGTTGGATAGAGAGAGGGGTGAGCGTGGGAGAAGACATTTCTGTTGATCGCATCTTTTATCACCTTAACAACCACGTTTTAGTTACAGCTAAAAGCCTGGGAACTGTTGTAACTTACGTTTGGTGACTGAATAAACGGTCAAACTTACAGCTGGAATGGACCTGACTTCATTGCGTGCGCGTCATACAAGCGTCTCTTTACTCTCATGTTTAGCTCCTCGTGGCGGCCTTTAAACCGCCGCAACACTTAGAGATGTTGTCCACATCTGGCCACAGATTACGTATACTGATGATGCCATTGATACTGAACATATAATGTTTATGGGCTAATAACTGGCGACTCTTTCAGAGCCAGGTTGCCTTTAAGGAGGGAATGGCGGTCCATTTGAGCTGAAATGTTGCCTACATGGTGCCATGCTATGAGTGCGAGTCCTCACACTATATTGTTCAGCTTATTGGGACATCTTATGGGCAGCCTCCACACAACTAAATAAATATTTTTCAGCTTATTTGGACATCTTATTTTTCAGCTTATTAGGACATCTTATGGGCAGCCTCCACCCAAATTAGCAGTCATAGATGACCAGCATCATAGACTGGCCACATGATGTCAGAGATCCACATCTTGTTCTTTTTTCCCCAGTCTAGTCATTATGCCCATTCACCTGGGTGGTGGTGAGGAACCTTTCCCCTAAGAGCACCCCAAAGCCTGTGGTGGTGAGGAATCTTTCCCCTACGAGCACCCCAAAGGCTGACATTTTGGAATATCAACAAAACTGATTAACTTCCTCACTGTGTGACCATATCTTTAGGGTTTATCGTCGGTTTACAATACAGAGCCTCATACAGTAAAGTCTTCGTAAACATTGCATGGTATACATTATACTGTATAGTCTGTGTGGTATTTTTTGTGCATTATACGATGGATAATGCATCACAGCCTGCCGCCTCTTAATGTAAATTATTCGTACTGACATACTGTTAAATGTACATTTTCCTGTACTTTGTATGTACAATGTGACTACATACAGCAGCTCTTCCAATGTTCTCAATCCACTGTACGGCCACTGTATGCAACCTCTTGTTCTCAAGCAATATTTCAAATGCTACCGTATTTCCACAATATAGCAGAATTATAGTGGCTCACTGTATTGGAGCCAAGCCCCTCTACTCTGAAAATCCTAAAAATAGAAGAGGCTGGCTCAGGAATGGAGGAAAATATAAAACAGTTCCCCTCACCCCTGTATTATTTCACAAGAGAAGAAATGTATCTGAGATAATATGATACAAGGCTGAATCATTAACAGATCAAACATCTATGTGGTCATCACATGCAGCGACCACATGAACTGTACAGTATGAATACGAGCACTCACGTTGTATAGGATTCTTGTTTTATTTTGTTCCCCCCCAGCAGCAAACAACAACAGTGTGGATGTTTCGGCCCAAGGGCCTTCCTCAGGGTAAATCTAAATAATACTGCGTACTGTAGGTGTCACTTATAGAGGACCTGGGTGCCACTCACAAAGCGGTCCGGGTGCACCACGAAATACATCTGTTTACCGGTACATCATACAATATCATTATTTTCTGTTACATATTATATTCCAACAGGAGGCTTGTTATATTTAAGACAAGAAAAAGTAAACAAAAAAAGAACACAAACATAAAAGTATTAATATACGGTGTGTATTAAGTAAGATCCATATTGGAAGCTCTATAAACAAAACCTGATCTGTGCAGGTCTATCATTACAAGTATAAGTGACACCTATGCAGTATTATTTAGATTTATGCTGAGGACAGTGGCCTAGTGGTTAGAGTGTCCGCCCTGAAACTGGGAGGTCGGGGTTCGATCCCCGGCCGGGTCATACCAAAGACTGAATTTAAAAATGGAACCCTCCCTGCTTGGCACTCAGCATCAAAGGGTTGGACTGGGAGGTCAAATCTACTAATCAAATGATTCCCGAGCGCGGCACGGCTGCAGCTCACCGCTCCTTGGCTGCGGCTCACTGCTCCAAGAGATGGGTCAAATGCGGAGAACACATTTCACTGCGGTAACGTGTATGACTTTGACTTTGACTTGAAGGCCCTTGAGCCGAAACGTCCACACTGTTGTTTGCTGCTGGGGGGAACAAAATAAAACAAGAATCCTATAGGATACAACGTGAGTGCTCGTATCCAGAACCGTGCACCCGTTACGTTATGACGTGGAATTACTCAACTGAGTGCTTGCTTTTGCTTTCTTCTTCCAGTGACCACATGAAAACATGCAATTGATCAATAATGAATGTTGACTTGCATTCCTTTGAAACATGTATTCTCTTTTGGGAGAGGGCAGATGAGACGAATAGCTGTGCAAATTTGCTATCAAGGAAACATCTGTATGCCAGATATGGCGATGATCAAACATTCAACTGACTATCACCTCCTGACTATACAACACACACACACACACACACACACACACACACACACACACACACACACACACACACAACCACGTACCCAGGTGGTGATTATGTCCACAGCCCTACACATCCACAGCGACTAGGCTTTATACTCACACTATGGGAGGAGATGGGGCAGGGTGGGCTGCTACCTACTGTACCTCTGCCCGTTGATTTTACTGGGGAAAATGTGGGGAAGAAGACTCACTCCAACCACAGCCGCTGAATGTGCACACACACACACACACACACACAAACACACCGTTGCGGTCACACAGAACAATGGCACTGCAATCCAAGCACAACATCTGTTCCAGTTAGAAAGCAAGCTATGGCCAGAAACATGTTCAAAAAATAAAAAATATAAAATAGCCTGGAAAGCAATGGAGTAAAAGAGAAATGAAGGAATGAGAGAGGAATTAATTAGAAAACAAGAGTCTCCGTTTCTTTTTGATATGCTGTATTTTCTGTGGCACATGGTGCCATTTTCCGAGTGGCTGCGGTCCCAAAGACTTGGGCTCACAGAGTCCTTGAGATGATAAATTCATATTGACATTAAAAAGGCGCTAATAACTAGGAATTCAAACTTTTAAATACTGGAATAAATGGAAAGAAAGGAGAAAAACTGACATCATATTTTAATGGTGTGAATAAGAGTTTTATTTTAAAAATATATCATATTTTATTTAAAAAAAAAGGTTTCCCCATCGTTCCTTAAAAATCACACGATTTAAATGTTTTTGATACAATGGAGGAAATGTCCAACGATATTCTACATGACAAATATAGAACATTCTGTTTTAGAGTGAAAATTAAGGCCTCTCTGCTTGTGCACATACTACTGTACAGTGTGTATATTCACCATAGCACAAATATGGATGTGTACTTGTGTAGTGTAACTAAATTCACATGGCTTGGCAACACTAAAGCATTTCAGATGACTAAAATATGACAAAAACTAAATTTAACTTTTTCCAAAAGACTTCAGAGATTTCATTCATGCTTGCTGTAATTGAAGGATTATAGGATTCTGAGGAATCCACACCGTAGTGTTAATACAGTTCTCGGTGCAGTCTCTCGTGACACACTGGTGGCTCTCATAATTTACAATGCTTCCGCCTAGCACACACGCACACACGCACACACACACACACACACACACACACACACACACACACACACACACACACACACACACACACACACACACACACACACACACACACACACACACACACACACACACAAATTATTTTAATCTACTACTGTAGCTGCCTGGCAGAAATGGACATTCAAAAATGCATTTTAAAGATATATTTTTTAATATATTTTTTAATTTCCATCACAAGTGATTTGGGGAATTGAAATGACAAACAGATGACAGCTTCCTGTCACAACTTAGCGAGGCACAGTTACAGACTCTGGAGAAGAGTTGTCTGGCTTGAGGACTGCACGTCAGAGTTACAAATGGATACATTTTACTGTGTACAGTAGCTAATCTACTGTGTAGCTACGGTAGCTCACTATAGATGAACCGACAGAACTCTGCCCACGGGACAGCATCTCAAGCAAATCAAGGCTTGAATATGAGTCATCACAACCTCCCAGTACATTTACTGGAATAGGGCTGGAACAGTCACTGTGTGTGTATTATTCTGAATGCAAATTTCAATGATGCATAATTCATGCATTTTCTTTGGTCTGCTGCACCATGGCCCCATAGAACACTAGTCTCATGTACATCACTTAACTCAAAAAAGCTGTTTTTCCAATAAATGATGCCTGTAAATTGTCCATCTCTGGTCGTAAAAGTAAAGTCAGCTAAATGGGTTAGTGTACTACTAAAACGGCACCCTACTGCACATACAGAAGATGATGACTGTTCCATGCTATAGCTTAACTACCTAAAGAGCATTATCTCATACCTGGCTGGCAGGGCAATGGTGAAGATAATTACAATAGATTCCCCAAATGATTTCCTGAGGCGGGCATGTAAAAGAAGGGGGCTGTTAAAAGTCAGGTAAATGTGCCTCTGGTGTCGACCCATTAAAGTCTTCCCGTCTCCTCCCCGACAGAAAGTAATCCAGAACATATGGACATAATAACTCCCAAGGACAGACGAAAACACACACCAGCTCTGAGCATCAACATATGCAATCTTAATTAAGTAATTTGTCTCAAGCATTAGGCGTGGGCCTGTGCCAGGATCCATCGAAAGAAAATGTAAACAAACAGGATTTGATCTCCCATCTCTCCGGCATGCCCTCCGCTGACCTCAGCCTGTCGCCTGATTAAAAAGCCCTATCACAAGTAGAACGTTTCATTCACTTACCGCTGTGAAAACAAACACACGCGCGACCAACAGCGTTGCTAAGTATACATTCTCTCTCTTTTAAAAGGGCATTAACGATTGGTTGTACCGAGCCAAAGGGGAATACATTTGCCATTAAGTCTGACGGCGGGCGGCTGTGAGAAACATCGTTTTTCCTAAAGAGAGTTGACAAGAGAAGGGATGGGACATGAAGTTAATGAACCCTACCTCCTCTTTAAGCACTGTGGGATCCTTTCCTGTTATTGGCTGTAAGAGACCATCACTTTAACAACCTGAGATGATTCCATCCTTGTAACTCTAAGTGTGTCCCACGGTATGGCATATACATACTGTACATGTGTGTGTGTGTGTGTGTGTGTGTGTGTGTGTGTGTGTTTGTGTGTGTGTGTGCGTGCGTGCGTGTGTGCGTGTGTGTGTGCACGTGCACATGTCCAGAGCCTCAGAGTGCAATTCAGGACACATGGCTACCGTTGAGACGCTGGCTGTGAACACAAGAGACGGGCAGTGGCTGTTTTGGCGCAGTCAAAAAAGACGTTGAACAGTGGAAGAATTACGATGAATGGAAGGCCAAGGTGTGCAGCCGGAGTCCTGCAACGAGTCAGCTGCATGTGGTGGCTCAAAGACAGAAACAGGAAGGGACAGGGGGGAATGGAAGAGCTAAGAATGGGGGAAAGAGGGAATATGGGAATAGAAGAACCACGTCCAAACCTGTCTCCCTCCTGCCTCAGGTTTCTGCCCCTGGGCCTTCAAATTAGAGAGGGGACATTCTATAAGCTACAGTATGTGAAAGGAGGAGTAATAAGTCTTTTTTCGTTTCTCCTGAATTTCGGAGCCCTGTCCTCCCCAGCTGAAGTTCACACTGATGGAGCTATGGTTCTAGTTGTGATAGGGGATGTTGTGTGTACAGTACCTGTTTGCAACGGTTAGAGCAAGTGCATAACTAAGCAATTCCCAGACAGCGAAAACTCTTACAAAGTGGGGGCTACGGGGCATCAGGAGGTGTCAGGGGCAACGGGAGGGGTGAAATGATTAGGGAAACATTATAATCATTTAAAAAATCACACCCGTTCATTGACACATATGGCCGTTTGACCCATCGACTTCACATTTGATACACGTGTTCCACACCCCCACAGGGAGTGCAGTGCCAGGTATCGAGTCGGTCAGACCCACGGTTCTCCAGAACCACAAAAGGCTCTGGTCAGGCTCTGCCAGTGGGCCTAATGAGGCCAACTCCTTTCACCTGTGCTATTTCCAGCCTCTGCCTCAGCTAATTGAGGCTCAACCAATTAGGCTCTGCCAGTGGGCCGAATTGATTGCCAAATACACTTTTCAGTTTGTAGTCTTCACACACAGGCACACAGGCACATACACAGATCTCCTCGTTGCACACTGGCTGACGGGTGCTATGACAACGTATATCATTAGGTTCCCAAGTTGCATCGTTCCCAAGTAGGCCGGTGGCCGACTGCGACGGGCACGTACAGGTCTAGTAAATTCAATGTTTAATGTTTGTGTTAGGGCAAAATAGTCCACATATGACGTAAATTATCCACTTATTGTCAATGGCATTTAATGTTTGTGTTGGCAAAATACATATGCCTATAAATTAATTGCAACCATAGGTCGCAGATTATGAAAACCTGCAAAACCTGTATATGCTCCATATATGAAGATCACGACACTGACCTCATCAAACCCTGGATAGCCATAAATGGAGAAGACTGGATCAGATCTGCATATATGGAGCCGGCCAGCAACTCTACATCTGACCTCAAACCCTTCGATCCTACCCGCCAGCACGGAGCAGTGCATGTTCGACTGCATGTCCGACCGATGATTCCGCATGTCGGTCCGTTGGTGTGTCTGATCTGCGTGTGCATCACCTCCATATATGGAGCTGGCCTGTTCTTACATTCCATGTGTTGATTCTTCCCCACCCGTCCTTCCTTTTCGACTGATACCTACCTATATATATTTGTCTCCCTTTTGACTGATACCTGTTCATTCAAACTCTAGACAGGCCCCAAAGTTAGTTTAGTGCAGCCGTAGAAAACTAGAGTTCTCAACATGCCCGAAGATTAAGGCCTGGCCCCTGGATAAATGAAATGTTTATTTTATTCGAATGAATTGTTTTTTATTTTTCAAAATAAATTACAATGTGATGTTCATCAAATTAGAAATATAATGTTCTCCAGATATAAAGAAAACTGGTGTAGGGACCTAAGCTGCGAATCTACTGCCTCATAAAGGACAGTTACACCATAGAACTGTACTGTATGTGAAGTATAACTTAAACAAAAGACAACGATCTCTCTGTGCACAAATACGGTCAGGAACATTACCATTAGCACTGGAGACTGGCAGGTTTAATGCCACTCCAGAAGAAGAGAGATATTGCTTGTTCTGTGAGCTTGGTGAAATTGAAAACGAGGTTCACTTTTAGTTTTATTGCCCTAAATATGATGACATAAGAGAAATTCTGGTTAACAAGATGTCCTCCATTTGTGGGGATTTCTTAGAGTTAAATTATTATGAATGGAGATATGTTTTGCCAAAGGGACTTTTGTTGTGGCAGATTTTATTTGTCAAGCTTGGGAGAGAAGACAGAGTACTCTGTTTTACTCTGGGCTGTAATAAAATGTATTATGAATATAATTGTAAACATGCTGTAAACGCAAATGTGAAATGGTGTCTTATGAAACCATGAGGGCTGGGCACTTTGTGTGCAGGACACAAAAATAAATAAATAATCAATCAAAATAGCACTTATAACAGTTTTCAGATAGGCGAGCAACCTCGCTACAAAGCAGTTACTATGGCTTCTGCCACTAATTGAAGTACAGTAATAATGCAACATCTATTTGCCTAATTACTCCAATGAGACAAATAAGTGCCAACACAAAAAACATGAATAGAATCACTGCCTTATTTGACATGGCTTAATCAAATCTCACTGAGCACCACAGCCAAAGCTTGTGGGTAAGTAAAGGTCACTCACAGAGGCAATTCTTGCCTTGAGCACTTGAGCTGCACTTATTTGTTATTTTGCCATTTAACCCCTCGGGATAAAAATATAGCTTGTGTTGAATGGACACCTGCCATGTAACCAGTGTTGGGTAACGTTACTTTTAAAGTAACTTCGTTAGGTTACTGGATTACTGCCATTGAAAATAATCCTGTTACAAGATTACCCGCTGAGAAAATTAACTTGTTAGAATACTTTTTGATTACTTTTACATTACCCGTTGTTGTTATGTAACGCCGTTGCCATTGTGCCAAAAAAACGAATGGAAACAAGACCGCAAGGTCTTTCTTCTGTGCTATGCTTTTGGACCAAGTGCTTAACTGTACTCTGTGCAATTTTTTGTCTAATGAAGTAATCAATAAAAAAAGGAGGAGGAATCGGGAGTATTTTTTTTTAAATCTTGCCAACAAAATGAACAGGGTCACATCAGTAACTGATAAGTAACTAACTACTAAATTGCAAAACTAACTCGTTAGGTTAGTCCGTTACCCCAAAAAGTATTCTCGTTATACTGTATAATAGCGTTATTTCTAAAACTGTTACCCCAACACTGCATGTAACCCACTCAGGCTCTCCAAACTGAGCATAAGCTCACTCATGTCAAACAATAATGAAACTGCACCACAAAACACGGTTGCTGCAGATGATGTGGTACAACTCACTGGATTGATATGGACACAAAGGCACCAAAACAGAAAACAAAACAGATTGCCTTTGGCAGTTCAAATAATGCTTACGTAATGGTGAGGCTGGCAACCGGCAGCTCCTGTCATTTCATTATTTTTTTGGATATCTTTCTGCCTTTGTTTTAATAGTCCACAGTGTAGAGAGAGAGGGAACAGGGAGGGAGAGTCAGGGATGTCATGCACCAAAGGTCCATCAGGCCTGGGACTTGAACCTGGGGCTTGCTGTCAGGCACCAGAGCCTATGTGGTACACCTAGGCTCTATGCTCTCACTATTTCCCTCAACAACTGAGTCAGTCCTACTCTACGGCTCAGAGACGTGGACCCTCATGGTCAAGGCCGAAAAGTCACTATTCGGCCGAAAAGTCACTATTCGGCCGAAAAGTCACTATTCGGCCGAAAAGTTCACTATTACTCAATGGCCCTTGATTGATGTTTTATTTTCATAACCCCCAAATTGATTGCGTTCATAAAATCATTCTTATGCAATATTTTCTCATTGGACTACCTTCAGCTGTGAAATTATAGTCCAATAAATCACTTTCAGCCTGGGATCCCTATTTTGTGCACATCATAGGCAAATATTTTTGCCACGCTAAATTGTCAGTGTTTTGGAAATATAGGGCTTCAGTGGTTAAGCTGCCCCCCACCCCTTACAGGTTCATGAAATGTGATGTACAGAACTCAGCATATACATACAGTAGAGGGCATGTAATAACTACTAATAGGCACAAAAAAAAAAGAAGAAAATCTTCACAGAATGAGAATGATACTGTCCTTGTAAACAGGGACATGTGCTTTAGTCATCTAACAGCAGAGTATAGGACTACCCTCTCCCAGTGACAATGGTGCTTTTCATGGCGTGTGTAACCCACCGCCCGGGGTCACGCCCTCTCGCTTCAAAGGCACTCCCGTCTGCAGTGCTCATTATTACCCCCTCTCCGACTCACCCACAGGAGGGGCCCGCTGACGTCTTGCCCCCGGTGGGACCCACCGCTGGCCGCCCCTTCACTGTACCCTAACATACCCCTCTAACCCCCCTCCCACCTAGGCCTTTCAGCACGCTCATAAAGGCTCAGGATCTACGGCATCAACACTGGCCATTACAGACTCCTCGTCTCGTCAGGTTGACGGAGGCCTCCACATACCGTAAAACCTTTAGGAGCTTAGCGAGAAACATGGGTACTACATTACAGTAAGTATATAAAGACTAAGGTTTGGTGGCGATGCAAAGTATAGATTGTTGAAGGTGATATACAGTATGTACACAAATTAAAACAGGATAAATACCAGCATCACACTGTGAAAAGAAGCTGACCGCTAGTAACCTTCTGGGCTAAGTGGAAAGACGCAACGAGACTCTGGATAGCAAAGCAGTGATAGAGAAGGGGAAAAACTAAGATGAGAATGTTGCTCTGGAAAATGTGCTCCCGTAACCTGAGATTCTGGGATGGATAGCAATCTGGAAGCTCCGTTTATACCTCTCACTCTCACTCTCGCGCTTTCCTTTCCTGTGTGTGTTTACGTCTGTGTGTGTGTGTGTGTGTGTGTGTGTGTGTGTGTGTGCGTGCGTGCATGCGTGCATGCGCTAGTGTGTGTGTGCTAGTGTATGTGTGTGTGTGCGCTAGTGTGTGTGTGTGTGTGTGAGGGGATTGCTAGTGTGACCCAATGTTTTCCATGTGTGCATGCCATGGAGGAGCAGACAGGTCATTTTTGTTATGATTGTACCAGAGAGATCCGTAGTGCACGTGAGGCCTGATGCATACTTTATACTGTGTTAAATTGTACAGGTCTGACATTGAGCACAAGCACTAAAGCACTTACAAGAGAAGCGTTTCAGATATTTGTCAAACATTTGATATCAATAACAATAACTTTAATAACAATAACAAAGCACGTCCACAAGCACTGTCCCTCCACTATTATGCACTCCCAATCCAAGGGCGGAACGCACTCCTCCGGATGTATTGACCTCAAGTAGCCTACTGACTTGTTGACCCAAACAAAGCTAAATCCTATGAAAACTTTGGAATTATGCAGCCTATTATGATCACACTGATCGCGTGGTTTAGGATTAGGCTCACTATTGTCTATGTATAAACAGCCAAAGGACTGTATATTAACTTTACAACAAAGCTAATGCTCTGAAAACAGACAGATTGAACCCTTTGGCATAAAGGGGAAAAAGGGGTGCGGGAGGGGGAATAAGAAATGAAACGAACGCATAACATTGTAAATAACAGAAAAGAGCAGCAAGTGAAAATATTGACAGCTGACTTATTTTCCAATTCCCCTGTGAACGTGGTCTGTTGCTTACAAGGACAGAATGTGAAGCATATACAGTAACTGACTCCTCGGCTGGTTCAGACTAAACAAACAACGGCAAATCTTGTCAATTTTGTGGTTTAAAGTTAGGATTTCCATGTTGTTGCAATTATGTTCATCATCTCCTGATCCCCGGGCTAATCCTCAAAGCCATTCCCGCTGCCTCATACACACCCCCTGTGAAAACCAACCCCTCACCACGTGTGTTGTGCACGCACGCACGCATGCACACACACACACACACACACACACACACACACACACACACACACACACACACACACACACAGACACACAGACACACACACACACACACACACACACACACACACACACACACACACACACACACACGCGCGAGCGCGCGTGCGTGCGTGCAGAGGCAACATTTAGGAAGATGCCGCGGCCGGCTGTAAGGGGTGGGTAGCGAGGTAGGGGGGAGAGATCCTGCTCTGTGTGATGTGGGAGTTAGACTTCTACTGTTTCAGAAAATAAACAGTGGGATTGTCTCAGGGTAACGCACGCTGCTCGACAGACAGACCCATAATATTTCCCCCCATTTGATGACAGCTGGGAGAGTTTTCCACCGTTGATAACAGGAATGTTTTCTCACCCTCTGGGCCCATACAGTCCGCTCATTGTGGTGCACACTGGAACGTGCTGTAGGTTCAAGGACCAATAGAGTCAGCAGATTTGATGAAGCTGGCCAGTTCTTCTGGACGCTGATTGATCATTTGCTCTCTGTCTGCCTGTCTGTCTGTCTGTTGTTGTGACTGGCGGGGGGTTCTCACAGTCTAATGGAGCTCTTCTTTGTCTCCTCATCATTCTGTTTACATCATGTTGGAGTTCCCAGTACCAGTTCCAGTACCATCAATCACTCTCTAGTGATGTTTCTCTGTCTTTCAACTTAGCAATGTCCCATGATGCAACATTTGCTTGCGTGCGTGCGTGTGTGCACACACGCAGAGGTCTACTATAGCAACAAGAGCCATTATTGATAGCAGGAATAGCATGGACTGGCCACAGACTTCTGTAAACGCCAGTGCGTTCCCGAACATACACACACTCTCACACACACACACACACACACACACACACACACACACACACACACACACACACACACACACACACACACACACACACACACACACACACACACACACACACACAAGCCACCATTCACAACCAGGGACGTGTGATAGCTTTCCGTATATGTACATATACAGCTTTCTGTATATGTACATTGGGGATCAGGGTGAAAAGTCAGACAGACACCTTTTTCAACACACTTTCTAGCATACAATCCTGTGTGTCTGACCTGTAAGGATCTCTCAGTCAGAAATAATTGGACACTGAGGATTTTGCAGTGCAGGAATAAAATGTTGGCACAGGCACGCGTACATACACACACGATGCTCAAAATGACCTGCACAGTATTAAAAGCGCTCACACAGAAGCTATTTGACATGGGGCCAACTCTGTCGGCGGGCCGCTGATCAAACGGAGCTCTGCGGTTCTCCGAGGCTGCTGCGGAAGGCCTGAATACGCAACGGGGCACCCCTAGGGTACCACAGGGTTCCAGTGTATGTCCACAGGACCCTGGCCCAGCAAGTCTCGAGCAGGTGGGAGGGCTGCAGTGTTACACACACCTGAATGGGCTCATTACTCCTTCCCTGACAGAGGCAAAAGGACCATCAACACATTAAGAGACACCCGAGAGAGCATGCAGACATCATGGGCAGATGAGAGAGCATGCAGACATCATGGGCAGATAAGAGAGCATGCAGACATCATGGGCAGATGGAAGAGAGCATGCAGACATCATGGGCAGATGGAAGAGAGCATGCAGACATCATGGGCAGATGAGAGACCATGCCGACATCATGGGCAGATGACACATTTTTTTTAAATATTTTGTTATCATTTAGTTTTTGGTGTTGCTATGTGCTATACTGGTTTTTTTGCAGACAAGCTGCCATTGCTCTCTAGTAATCCACTTCCACAAATCTATTAGATGAAAGTGACTCTTACAAGCTTGCTGTAGTGACAGGGAATTTAGGCGTAGGCCACTTGGCAACACATATACACTACTAACAAAGTCACACACACGGAATGAGCACAAAGTAAAGCACTTTTGATGAAGGTTCTGCTGACATGCTACAATAAATTAAGAATGTGAGAGCTGTCAAAGTCAAATATAATACTTAATAAACATCTGATATTTTTATTCATCACTGTTGTTGACTCTCCTTCCTTAGAGTCTCTTAAAACCATTTAATTCTAAATCTGCTCTAACATCACAACTAATGTAGTGTGCCCTTGCTGGATGAATTAATTCCAATTAATGACATTCTCTGATCTCATTGACACTGAAACATTACATCATACATGTTATTACATCCATCTTATTACAGTTAATTTAAAACTAACAAAATAACTAAAACTAGAATTAAAAAAATAGTTTACCACATAAAAAAGAACAATAACTGAGTTTACAAAAAAACTAAATTAAACTAGCAATCCCGCTTTAAAAACTAATCAACTAAAATTGAAAAGAAAAGGTCAAAGCAAAATCTAAATAATAACTAATGAAAACTATAATAACCTTTGCGGGGAGTAGTCTAGTTGCACATTATTTGCTTTCCATTAATAGATCCCTGTCTTCCAGCTGTGTCCCTGATTATCCCTGCTTGTGTTCAACCTCTTCCCACAAAAGCTGGTCTTGACCCATTCATTTCATTTGCATCAATGACCAGCCAATTTCTAAATAACCATTCATTAAGAAAAGAAAATCTGCAAAAGATTACAATTTCTGGCAGCCATGAAAGACAATCGTATATTTGAAGAGTTGATATTTCTCCAGCATCATAGTACTAAGAGTGCACTTATTAGGGTCACAAACGATATTTTAATGAACGCTGACGCCGGTGATTGTTCCATACTTGTTTTGTTGGACTACTTATTAATAGATTACAGCAGTGGGTTAGCATGTCTGGGACTCCCTTGAAGTGGTTTTAATAATTCCTTTTTCCCCCGCCTTTTAAGTTTTAATGTGTAGTGCTCAGGGTTCATTTTTAGACCCAATCCGTTTCCCTTGTATAGAGTACACTTCTCTTTGGCAACATTATATAATCATTTCCTTCTCATAATTGGCCCAGATCACAATCATTTCCTTCTCATAATTGGCCCAGATCACTTGCATCTAAAATGCCGTTATCACTTGGTCCTTTACGTCACCATTGCCAAAACCTATACAGTGCAGGGATAAATCGTATCTGACCCCAACCTAAACTTTGAGAGCCATGTAAACAAACGTGCTCAGGCATGTTTTGATCATCTTAGAAGTATCACAAGAGTATCATCAATCTTTTAGTATTAAAGAAAGCAAAATAATGATTAATGATTTTATTTATCCTTGCCATGGCTATTGCAATGGTGTTTAAAGCAAAAAAAAAAAAAAAAAACACTAAATAGGCTCCAGAAAATAACCCTCCCTATTTGCTTTAGGTTTTTTGCTTTTTGCTTTATCTGTTTTAGGTTACATAATTTCATGACCTGTCACCTACTTTACATTTATCGAAATTAACTCCTTACAAGCCTGTGCAAGCTTGCTTGTTCAGACAGCAACCGGCTGGCTGGTCCTGAGTCAAGGCAAAGGGTGTCAGGGTCCGTCAGCTCTGGAACCACAAGCTTGAGGAGATCAGCCTTGATAAATCAGTGGCTTCAATTGCTTCTTAAAACATAATTTTTATCTAAAGGACTTTCCATTTATGAAATGTTATGCACCGAATATTTTATACACATCAAAGTCCTGTTTTAAAGCCATTCCTTTGCGACATAAAGATTATTATTACACTTTACACATTTAATTGATATTCTCTTTAGAGCATATTGATGCTCTAAACTAAGAGAGAGAGATGAAAACTCTCACTGGCATTAGTGATGCTCTCTTATTTTAAACCCACTAAGCACATGCTACCATGCACTTCAGGGCTGAAGCAATTGATACTGAGACAGTGACACACTGACTAATTTCATTATAAGTACATCCATTCTCATGTGAGTATAATACTGTATGTGACCAAAGGGATATCCCTATGGACTGGGGGAGATATTAGACATTTGAGGCCATCAGGCTGAGGCTCTAAGCCACTCTGCTATATACAGGAGAATAATTCCTAGAAAGAGGCCAACTCAGGAAGTAGAGTCGGCGTCTTGGAATCGGAAGGTTTCCGTTTTCAATTCCCTGGCTACTCCTGGCTGAACTACATACAATACGTACTTGTCCTTCAGCTTCCTGTCATCCATGTAAGAGAGCACGGTGTGAAGAGCCATGGCATTGGCATCTCCGGGGGTGATCTTGTTTGACGGTATACAAATTGCCATGGGTCCAGCGAGGCAGGTAGCCTAAAAATGCATTTGTTGACAATTGGGGTGAGGGTGACAGGTCTCTAGTCATTCAGGCATGGACCACCATGGACAGCTCTCTAACCTTTGTAGATGAAAGGCGATACACAAATTCAAGCTATTACTATTATTATTATTGTTATTATTATTACTGTTTTAATGGTAACCGAGGGAACACAGCTTGATCATCCAATGAAAGTACACCCACCAAGATGGCTGGTTGGCCTACTGACACGGTTGAGGAAAGCCCTTATTGTGGGATAAAACGCATGACCTCAGTTGAAGGAGAAAGGTTTGCCACATTGTATTAACCTCACATTGAGCAGTGCAGGCCTGATGAAGTCATACACTTTAAATCCCCATTTTGCTCCCATTTAAAAGACTTTCACTACAGTACACAAGCAATCAATCACGTCCTTGCTCGTTCCATGACACAGGCCAAAACGGAGCTGCAGTCACATGCTCACATGGATGGAGCCATGTGCATGCCCACACACACACACACGCACACGCACACACACACACACACACACACACACACACACACACACACACACACACACACACACAGACACACACACACACACACACACACACACACACACACACACACACACACACACACACACACACACACACACACACACACACACACACACACACACACACACACGTCTGTGAAGCAACACAGGTTAGTCAGTGCAGCCAATTGGGCCTCAACTCCTGCAGAGTTTAAACAAAAGCAGTGTCCCTAGATCAGTGTTGGCTCCCTCATCCATCCATTGACACAGCCACCCTGATGAGAGGCTCGCAGCCCAAATTATTCACTGATGTCTGACCGTGCCAAATAATCTCCAAGGAGAAGAGAGTCAATGTTATGGTGTGAGATTATTGATAAAATAATAATCCAGATTACTTTCTGTAAAAGATCTTTCTGGAATCTTTGCTTAACCTTATGTAATCATGTCATTGTTCCTTGTCACCATGTTAGTAATTGTGAGAAAAAATACGATTTTCATTTTCTATTCACACTTTTCATACAGCCCATAATGCATTGCGATTGTGTGTGCGGCAGTTCCGGTTGCACACGGGGAGGGGTCGCGGGAGGTGACGAGGAGGGAAGCCTCGCCCCCACGGGGAAGAGGCTTCCCTCCCACCCCATCCCACATTCCCGGCTGCTGTTAGTCTGTTCTCAATAGATGTTAGGGTGGTAAAATACTGAAAGGCTTGATGCTCCTGCCCTCTTCACATTTGCCTTGTGTTTATCTGTCAGTGCATGCCGTTCAATGGAGCCTTTACCTTTGCTGCTGATGTCAATATACGTTCTACACAAAGTGCAAAATGCATGGAAACTGTCAATCTGACTTTTCTTTATGAACTCTAGTTCATTGATCCATTCCTCATTAAATGAAGTCTTTCTTTTCAGCATATTTGTTTTTTTAATCTATCTTTGCACAAGCACATGGGAAAATAACGTTTATTATATTTTATTCATGAGTCATGAGTCATGATGAAGGAATGAGTTGAATGCGTGCTGTAATGCTGTGGCCCCGATGGTATATGGTCTTCGCTCGTAGCATTTTATTGAAGAAGACTTGAATCGGGTGTGATACAGCGTATTAAAGCAAACTTCCCAAGGATTATGGAGATGTTTTTATTTTTTTGAAAGGTTGAGAAATGAAAGAATTATGGCCGTTTCTAATCTCAACATTTTATTAAGAAAGCAAAAGTGAAGAGCGCTGTTGCCATGTCTCATAGAAACAAGTAAATAGGTATATAAAAATAATCCCAAAAGAAGCGCATATAACAGGGGTCTGTAACCTATTTTAAATAAAGTGCCATGTTTTTATTTTCTAGATAGTGAGTCTGCCATATCCAGATTAATTTTAATGACACCACAATAAAATAAAAAACATATTTTGATTGTCCACAAATATAGTGGTTATAAGTTCTTCCTTCTTTTTAAATATTTTCTTGCACATTGGTATAATGATCATTATATATCCCCCTGCAGTCAGAGTTCATAGTTTTAATGAATGAATGTGATGCATTGTGAGCTGGTATAGATCTGCTATTTTCAAAAGTAATCTTGGAAAAAAATAATTACATTTTTGGATTAGCCGTCCTTAGTTGGGCAAATGCATTCATCTGGGGATCCTTGACATGGGAATGTGCTGTGTGAGGATCACTGGTTTAAACAACATTAGGAGAAAAGCCCAAATAACCACTTTAGAAACAAAAAAAGCAACTAGTACAACTACCAATATTTACAAGCAACTTTACAGAAAAAGAAGCCGCTTATAATAAACAGACATGGCAACACTACAGCAGCCTCTCAGAGCCGCTCAAGTGTAAAATCAAACAGTGCTTTTTGCATTTAAGAGGTGGTCAGACCTGTACGTCTTATCGTTATGTGCTGAGTGTCTGGCCACCCTAGGTTTCATGTGAAATGTACCTAAATCAATCAATCAATGAATGTCAGTGTTGTTTACTATTCGTTATTGTGAATGTGGGTGGGACAGTGGGAGGCGACAGTCTGGCCATGCAAGCGTGTAAAGTGTAAGCAGTGTGACGCTACATCCGTGGTAGCATCCCACCGGATGGGCCGCACACACGACTCTGTCCCCAGTGCGTTGGCGGGGAAAAGTGTGAATACCGTATGGAGAGAGAGAGAGAGAGAGAGAGAGAGAGAGAGAGGAAAATAATAGTGAAAGCCTGTGAAATGACACCGACAGGCTAAGAAACTTTGAGCATGGGAGTGAGAATGTGAGAAAGCAAGAACGCATGCTGTAGATTCCTGAGCAAAGGTGGGAATATCATGAAGCCAGACCTCTGCCTCTCATAATGTGAGAGGCACAGTCTAATGTGTGGAGTACAGTACGATTGGATCTGGCAGCCGATTCCCAGCCTGGTGAGCATATGGAAAATAGTGTGACGACGGTCGGCTTTACTGGCCTTAAAACACACTGGAGCGGAGAATCCATGTCGGGTCTTTTAAACCCTTCCACATCACTCTCTCTAAGCAGCCTGTCCGTCTGCAGGAAATACCTCCTCATAGGAATCCACTGTGGGGACATCTAACTTTGTTTTAATTTAATAAAGTGTCCGATCTTAGTCCAGCTCTGGGCCTGTGTTCATCGTAATTTCCTTACCTCAAATTCCAGTAAGACTACTGTTGTAGTCAAAGCGGCTCATTTTTTTAAAAATAAGTATCTCATAAACCGAGAGTCCTTGAATAAAGATAAATCCCATGCCTTTCCTTCCCTCTCTCTCTCTCGTTCATGGGAACAAACAGAACACAGTAGTATCAGTCTCCACGGTAATATGGAACATCCACTGTCGAGACTGCTTTAGAGCAGGAGCTTCTCAGTGTGATCTGGACGCCGTCCCAGAAACATAAAGAGCAGCTCTACATTACCCCTCCGTCGACTCCTATTCATGCAACCACAGCAATACAGCACAGTACACACTGAACAGGGTTCGAGCTGGTATATCAAAGAAACATCACTCAGATGTCGCGGCTGGGATTTATGGCAGATCTTCAGATTGAGAGTCAGATGTTGCTCTTCAGTCAGACAGAACCCATATTACATCAGGTTTTTTGGCAGGGTCGTATCAGCGTAGATTATTCACTGATCTCACCACCTCTTCACAATACTTGTCACCACCATTATTTTAAAAAGAATATCGCTGGAGGAAGAGAGAGACCTGGCAGCCTACATGGTTCTCATGTCAGAAATCCCCATCTTGTTCTTCAATAGTGGCACATATTTGTTTGCCAGTGTTTTCATTTCCGTCAGTGAAAAATAAGGAAAGAGAAGAAGAGGCAGCCTTTGCCAATAGAGAACGGCTTTCCCCCATCTGGGACAGACGCTGCATCCATTACGTAAAGCATTTCCTCCACGGGGAAACAAATATTCCCACAAATATATATTAACCACATGAAACCTAGCGTCCCTACACTGGGCATGCCATAAATAGACGGACATTCAGCGAAAATAGGAGGACATGCTGCAAAATAGCCGATCTACCAGATCGATATATTCGTAGTGATTCCGGTGGTTATAGGGCAGTGATTAGTAGTGATTCCAGTGGTTATAGGACATAGGATAGTGTCACTCGGCCTGATGAATGACGGCAGACTTGGCAGCGCTGCTGATACATATGGTGAAATCATTCTGATACGCTCCCAGCCCCCTTTAAAGTTAATGTTAAAGAGTGGCAGGGAAAAAGGCTTTCCTCTTTTTTCTTTTTTTCATGAGGGAAAGTTTAGGAGGACTGAAAGGAAAGCGGGTCCAAAGTGCTTTTACAGTGCTAATTGGGTGCTAACAATGTTCCTTGATTGTTGTGATTTTCCGCTGCAGTAAACCTGCTCATAAATGTCAAAACGGAGCATGGTATGTATCTGTACGCAAGTCCCACACCTCTGAGTGGCAGGTTGCTTTCTAGTACTCCAGAGGCCAAACCTTCGTTGCAGGCAAAACCCTCATCTTTCTTCCTATGGTGAAAGACTTATTACCGTTTTGTTGACAATCAGGGTTAGTGTGTGTGTGTGTGTGTGTGTGTGTGTGTGTGGGGGGGGGGGGGGGGGGTTAGCGAGTGCGAGAGAGAGAGTATATTCGAATTTCACCCTTCACCATTTCAGCCCAGGGGCTTGGAGTGAATGAGATATGAAAGCACACAGTAAAATTCTCAGTGGTAATATAATTATATTATTATATTATTAATATAATTACGAAATGGACCCGTTCATTTTCACATTGTTAAACCACTTTCAACCTGCCGCCTCTATTTTGGACATCATTATGTCGTTGTTATAGCCAAAAGTTTCAACAAATTCCTAAGAATTTAAAGTTGCACAATGCATCACATCACAACATGTTGTGAGCTTATAGATCAGATATTTTTGCATGACACTATCATATAACTAAGTATATACAGGGCTTCAATGATTTTATTGAGTTAAATTAACCCTGCGTGAGGGTGCAGGGACTCATTCTAAATAAACCATCAATAATAAGAAATTGGTGTTTGTACTGTACATGTGTTAATGAGTAATTCTGTGAAATGCATACCGTCCTGTTTATGGTACACTCTCCAGTTTGCATATAAGCAGCAGAGAGGTACGGATGATGCAGTGATAACCCTGCTGCATCACATCTATGCACAGCTGCATGGAGAAGCCCAAGTCCTTTGTCGGAATGGTATTTGTGGACTTCTCAAGTGCATTTAATACAGTGCGACCTCATCTGATGGGACAGAAAGTTCCCCGGATGAAAGTCAACTCTAACCTCGTACTGCTCATTCTCTCCTTCAGACGGACACCAGACCGCTAGGTTCAACGGCAACTACAGCTCCAACAGAACTGTGTACACCGAGGCACCACAAGGATCTGTCATCTCACCAGTCCTGTTCACCCTGTACACAGATGACTGCAGCAGCCCAGACCCTGAGATGCTGTACTAAGTACTCCAATGACACAGTAATCAACAGTCACATCAGTGGGGTATTGGGGTAATGAACAGGTTTGCTGAGTGGTGTGAGAACAACATCCTGGACCTAAAACCCAGCTAAATTAAGGAGCTGCTGGTGGACTTTGGGCAGGACCCGCTAACTCCCCCTCCGGCCCTGGAGATAAACGGCCAGGCAATAGATTGCGCTGAGGAATACAAATACCTTGGCACCACCATCGACCACAAGCTCGCATTTAATGCTGAGAATATCCACTCCAAGTGCTTGGAGTGGAAGATGAGGAAGCTTTAGGTCCGACCATCAATCCTACAGGCTTTATACAAGTCCTTTGTGGAATCCATAATGACCTTCAACATCACATCATGGTTTGGTGTGATCACTGTGATGCGTGCCATCAACCAAAATCCTCTCGACAGGGTTGTTAGGATCAGTGGCAAGATCATTGGGAGGAACCAGGAATCACTCAGCAGTATCCACAAGAAACAGACAGTAAAGAAGGCCTCTCAAATAAAATAGTTGAGGATAACACACACATTCTACTAGTTCACAGACACCCACTACGAACTAATGCCCTCAGGCAGTCGATACAGAGCCTCTTTGTGCCCACCTCCATCAGACTGCTGAACGCCTGAATTTTATGTAGACCTACTAGTATTCTCTTAAAAGTATATATATATATATATATATATATATATATACATACATATATATAGAGAGAGAGAGAGAGAGAGAGAGAGAGAGAGGAGAGAGAGAGAGAGAGAGAGAGGGGGGGGGGGGGGGGGGGGGGGAGCACTACGCCACACTAGCCCCTCCTATAAACAGCTATAGTATAGATTCATTAAACATTAAATGCCATTGACAATGAATTTACGTCACTAGAGCGGTGCCGTTGGGCACTGGCTTACTTGGAATGATGCAAGTTGGAAATTAATGCCCCTCCCAGATATGATGCATTGGAGCCTCTACAGTGGTGCCCGTTGGGCACTGGCCTACTTGGAATGATGCAAGTTGGAAATGGATGCCCCACCCAGATATTATGTCTATGTCCCTTTTATGCCCATATATGGAGTTCTGTGTCAGGCATGCCCAAATATGGAGTGTTGTGAGGTCAGAAAAGGCCAGCTCCAGCTCCATGGACACTGGGCAGGGGCCCGGTCCAGAGCCCGGGCAGAGACCTTTTTGGGGTGGTTCTGGACAACCGTGGGTCCGAATGACTCGACACCGGGTGCGAAGGTGTGGAACGCGTGTGTCGAATTTCCGAGTTATGTGGATTACACACAGACAGACGTACAGACAGACAGAGACTTGGTGCATTTAGATAGATGTGTCGGCTGTCTGTATGTCGGTGGAAACCCTTGGCCAATAAGGCACCACAATTATTGGTAACTATGGTATGTTTAAGGTCAATAAACAGCAGACATTACATCTTATCTTTATTTAATTTTATTGGATGATGTACGATGAATAGAGTGCCGCTCACTTCACACAGGTGTGATTCTTAAAGTTTTATAGCATTTGTGTATCTATGTATTGTGGGTTTTCTTTTGTTGTCTTTTAACCAAAAGCAAAAAATAAAGTACTTTGTAGTTGAAGTTGACTCACACAGTGGGTTCTCGGAGTGGCTGGAAAATGAATAAAGCACATTATTTGAAATCTTGATAGCAAGCAACTGATCTGATGAGGGGGAGATGGGGGGGGGGGGGGGGGGGGAGTGGAGCAAAGAGCCCAGGGGAGTGGTTGGGGGATCAACAGAGGAATCGGAAAACAGAACAACAACTGATTTTGTAGATCTATCATGCTGTAGATAAACACTGTAACAATGGAGGCTCTGTGGATTCATCCAATGACTATTAGTTACATTTATTCAAAATCAACCACTGGCTTTTGAGAAACATTTTTGACAGAACAATTGCGGATCAATAATAAAGTATCTCCATGGGAGCATTCCAAGGCCTTGGCAGGGAGACATATAGATCTATGGGACCCCCAGTGGTGGGATGACAGGGGGAGGGGCAGGGATGCTGCTCCATGGGTGCCTGAGGGCTATAAATGCCATAAGGTCTGTTGACCACAATGCCCAGGAGACTCTGGTAATATCATCCTAACCATCATCAATGTGGTAGCAATCAGCCCCCCCCCCACCCTACCCGATCCCTTCCTCGCCATGTCCCTCCGCAAATCACTTCCCTGTGGTGGAGATTGTTAATTCAGAGAGATGAACAATCTGCCATAGCTGTTCTGGGCACAGGGATAGTGACGGACAGCGGTCTGGACTGCAACTGGCATGGCATACAGACACCACAGCATCCACCCCAGAAGCCCCAGCCATCCAACCACCCCCCCCACCCCCACTCTCTTCCCCTGACTCGGCCGGCAGCGGGATTTGAGGTCTGTCTGCTGATATCTACGCCAGTTCAAGCCTTGCTGTTGTTTATGCTCCATTCTGTCTAACAGGGTCATTTTTATTACGCGAGCCCGCAAAACAGGCTCCGGGGGCCAAAGCTCTCAACAGCACCCCCCCCTCCCAATCTCTGGGGAGACGTTAAACCAGGTCCAGCATTGGATCATAATGACCACAGCGATGCACAACATCACTCCGCGTTAAAATAAAGCTAGGTTTTAAGTGGCTGTAAAACTGATAAATGGCTATGGCGATAAATTGAATTATTCATATGGTAATTTACGTATAGGTTTTTTGACAACTCGCCCTCACGACGATTCCTGCCTGGTGTGTTGCCCACACCCTGAGGTGAAGAGAGTTTCATGTCGTAGTGTTGAAATGCGAGTTATTGCTGTACTAACTCAGATCGGCCTGCATTCATTTCAAGGCATCAGACTGATCTTAAAATCGAATACACAGACACAGGCCTAACTACAAACACAGTCTAACACACGTCTCTGCCAGAAAACAGGGTACATCATAAACGCATAAAGATAATGTGGAGTATGCCTTAACAGACCAGAAACTGTATAGTACGACTATTTGCGAGGCTTTACAGTTCGCCATTCATATACTGTACTCTAGCTTGAACACCGCAGTTGTGCAGCATAATTTCCAATGTGGAATTGATTTATAAAAATTTAAATAAACAGTCTCTGCTATAGACCTTTGGTACTGAGGCTTTTCCTATTCAGTGTGTGGGCAGCATGTCTCTGCTATTTGTCCCACTTTAATAACCACTAGAAAAGCACACGCAGCTCCAGCATGATGTTTTCAAACCCAGTGAGTTATGGTTTTACCACACTGATGTCAGTGTTTAATAACACTGACAGAGTTTTGCTGAATTCTGAACTTTCCTCATGGTACATAAATCATCTCATCTGCCTGAAATGAGGACAGACCGTCTTCATTAGCCCGCACTAGTCTTCTGAAATGAGGACAGATCGTCTTCATTAGCCTGCACTACCCTTCTGCCTTGCTTGCAATCAGCGGTACATTTATCCCAATAAGCTTGTGCAAATTGTGTCCCAGACCTAAATTGACAGGCTATGAATGAATTAATGAAAAGCAGAACTGATCTGGTTGGTCTTTGGTTTGCATGTCTGTCATTGTGTTAGTGTTGAGGTGGAAGGCCATATCACGTGCAAATGAAACTATGCCTGGATAAATAAAAAGCAGAACTATAGGTTGAACTATGCTATGCTTAGTGCTGTAATTCTGTAATTGCATGTGTTGTTGACAAAAAGAAGTCTCCCAATCTCTGTTCATCTCTCTCATGCTCTCTCTCTCCCTCATTCTTCCTCTTTCCTCCTCTTCATCTCTCTTCTCTCCAGCTCTGACTCATTCTCCATTACAAGCCTCAGGTCTGGCGTCACACGAAGGCCCAAGTTAAAGAGCCTTAATTAGATCAGCCATTTACAGCAACTAAACGCTGCCTCTTAAGTCTCTATGGCCTCCTATTCTATTGGACTCTCACCATGTATGCCTGGAAAGTCCAATACGAAACCACTGGCCTATAAGCCAGATTTATACTCCACTGCACACCAGTGCCACACATTGAAAATAGCAGATCTCTAGTACAAGCTCATAACACGTTATGCAGTGCATGCTTGTGAGCTTAAATACGTCTTGGAGAAAGGGCCTTTCTGTGTGGAGTTTGCATGTTCTCCCCGTGTCCCCTAGGGTAGGTACCCTCACAAAAAACATGCAGTAATCCTGGTCACTAAACTGCCTCCCCCTGGCCAGCCGGGGCGCCTGATGGAGGGGAAAGGAACTGGTTGGAATAACGTGTTCCTTCCACGCGCTATGTCCAACCAGGGAAACTCCCCACTGTCAGGTGTAAAGGAGCAACTTGGACACTCAGGCATGAAGGAAGCATGAGTTCAAGTCCGTTGCTCTCCCCTTGTCCCCCATAGGGGACTAGGTTGGTGGAGGGTGTGTAGAGCCCAGGATCACATTAGATGATTGACACAGGGGTGAAAAATGGGTTACAAAATCGTGGGATAAAAATATATATAAGGAAAAAAAAAAAAGACTTCTATTTTAGCAACATTATGCACAACCATGTCTTATCACGAACCGACTCAGTTAAGTTACAGTAGGGCTCAAAGAATGCAGAGAGAGAAGTCGACACCCAGGAGTAGTGGCACTGTGGCACAGGAACTTTACTTAACTTCAGATCAATAACAACTTATGTACAAATATACACACCTCGAAGGGCGGGAAGACAACGTAAAGAATAATAACCTTCACTGGGAACATCAACCCGGAACGCAACGTAAGATGACACAGCAATGTCCAAACATTAGTCAGTTCATTAAATAAGGACGGTGTCAATCAGCGCACCTGCATCCACAGGTGAGACAGTTCAGTAAGAGTCTCACACACAGCACAGAGGGGGAAAACATAAGGGAGGCGACCCGAGCATGGCACTCAGAGCAAGAGTGTGACATGTCTACCGTAAATCAGGCATTAGTACTGTATAGCCCAGAAAGTTGTTTTATAGAAACAAGACTATTCTACGGAGCCCCTGAGTGGCCATGGTAAGAAAAATAAATTATCTTATCCAGACAAGATATTATCTTGTCCGGACGATATATTATCTTGTCCGGACAAGATAATATCTCGTCTGGACAAGATAATTAATTTTTCTTACCATGGCCACTCAGGGACTCCGTACTATTCATATCATATTCTGCCCTCATTTAATCTCGTAAATGTAGTGCTATGTTGATGTACAACATACATACGTACGTGGGGCAGACCCAAGATCTTAATCAAGGCACAAACACAAACAAACATGAGACGTCTCTGTGATCAGGGGATGTGAGAGACGGCATCACAGTTTGCGAATGATGTCACTGCGTTTACTTCTTGCATTAGGCCTAATGTGCTGGACGGAAAAACACAACGGAAACTTTAGATATTACTTCACTTCAAGGAGAAAGTGCCCGGGAATTAATATGAGGAATGTACAAGAAAGTTGTGCATGTGTGTGTGTATGCCGGGGGTCTTGTGAATATCTTATGAAGCCCATCTGTCTCCTCTCCATCTGTACTGTGTAGCCACAGCGCCTGCCCCCAACCCCCGCTGCTCAATGCCCTCTCTGGCCACATCAACTGTCATACTTAACCTCCTCCAAGAGACAGCAGAGAGGGAGCCAAACTACAAAACTGCCAGGACTTTAATTACTGCACTTTTTCCTGTCTGAAAGCTGTGGATATGAGAGTGAGAGTGAGAGAGAGAAAGAGAGAGAGAGAGAGAGAAAGAGAGAGAGAGAGAGAGAGAGAGAGATGGGGGTGTTAACAGGATTGTCCTGGCTTATCATGCCGTGTCCAGGGCAGACTGGTCTGTGCATTTCTTCCCTGACAGGCTTTTCAAAGCGGCTCATCCATCACTCCCTGACAGCATATGTCTGTCTCTCTCTCTCTCTCTAACCTTTCAGGTCTGTTATGAAATAATATTTAATACTGTCACTGTGACGGACAGCTCCTCCCACTGAGTGGTGGGGATAGTGCTGTGAAGTGTGTCTTTATATTGTGCGCGCACGCGCTTTTGCTTCCGTGTGCCATGTTCATGCATGAGCGTGCACATTTTTGCGTCGTCAAGCGAGACAAAAGTTGTCAAGAGTTTATAATTGAGGTTTCTGTGAAGAAATACCATTTTGGTAAGAAATTGAATTATCAATGAATTAGTGGCTCAGTGAGCAGTGAGCCGCTCTGTCAAACTCCCCTTCTGTGTGTAGAGGGGTGTTGAAAAGTCAGCTCCTCTGAGGAGGAAAACCCCCATAATGAGGAGCTCCAGCCCCCGTCTTACTCAATGCCATGTGCTGTGCCTACTGTATAGGCCCCACACAGGGCCCTCTCTCTGTGTGCGTAATGAATGCCCTCAGGGTCCCAGGCAGGTACTAAGCTGTACACGCCTAATGAAAGAAAGATGGCTCTCTCACAGTCAACAGGGCTCAATGGTCTTTAGTCAGCTAATAATCCCCCTGTCCATTATTCATCTCAACCACAATGCCCTACTATTATATTCAAATGATGCATGCAGTGCATGTGTGGGTGTGACTGAGAGTCGGCCCATGTGCCCTGCTGCGTTTGTTTTCTTTACATGCATTTTACCATGCCTCTCCAGCATGCTATCTGGCCTGCAATGCGGCGGGCATGTGCGCCCATGTGCATGATCTGTGTGTGCATTTCCCTCTGTGCGTGCATGTAGGTGAGTGCGCACACAACTTGCCTATATGAGATGCAAAGGCTTGCCCAGTCCTGTTTAAAGTAAACAAATAGGGTTCACCTGGTGCCAAGCTGGCATGCTCCCTGGTGTAATGGAAGACAATGCCATGGTTTGGGTTGTTGATTAGGGATTAGGAACACAAACAAGCTACTGCTAGGATTTGCGTGTGCAGTGAAAATTAAGCATATTGTGGAGACAGGGGACAGGCACAGCCTTTTGCATACACATTACACAAATGCGAGAGGATCCATTCACACAAAGCGAGAGGACAGTTAATGCAGAAAACGTTTGTTGAATATGTCTTCATAAACATTGCGTTTTCTAAACTACAACATACTGTCAAACTGCTCAAACAGTTGATGCAATGGGATGATTCGGTACTTAAATTGTGTTTCCGTTCACGCTGCATAACAAGATTTATTCTTCCATATAGCTGTTATGATATTGATCATGAAAACATTCAGCTCCACACCTGAGGGGACATCATTAAAAACCTCTGAAGAGATAAAGATCTTTATAATAATCTGGGATATCTGTATCTCACCGGCAGTTCACCTGGCCAAAATATCCTCAGGACAAAAACAAGAAAGGGAAGGATAATGTGTGCATATTTCCATATTGATAAGATATCTGGCAAAATATCAAGTCCACTTATCTCAAAGTAATCAAAAGATAAAGCAACCAATATGCACAAGAGGATATGCAGTTTAAGGCAGGGCTGAATAGTTTTTGAATAGGTTTTGAATTTAAAATGTACAGGAGAAAAAAAAGAGATACAGCTAAGAATTTTAAAGCAGGTAATAACATACAGTGTACCAAAATAACATCTATGGACCACCGCACTTGGACCACCTGGGATTTATAAGTTGAGCTATTATTATCATATTAAGGTATGATAATTGTATGATTGTATGATTATTATCGTCCACCATTACAGTACAGTATATGGGACTACTTCAAACGTTGCTATTTTTGCAGTTGCCATTATGGAAATCCTGTTGACAGAGTGAAATGGGCCGATCTGTTTTAAAAGCACAAAACAGGAAGAGAGGAGCACAGGTAGAGCTGCACCGTTGAGTAGAGGTAGGGAGGTGAGAGTTAAGAGAGCTATTAGATTAATTTGGGCATGGGCACTTTATACTCAACCATGAGCACATATCATGTGGGATGACCCAAATGTCTCTTTCCATGCAGAAAAATAACTCTGTTTACCTTCCTCATACCTACCGTCCCTAGAGCAATCTAGGCCGCAATATAATCACACTTGTGTCAAAATGTTTATTTAGAATTTCATAGTCGGGGCTGCTTATACACCTGAAAGCAACTACTGGTTGGGAAAGATTCTCAGCAAAAATTAGAATGTTAGGAAACGGACTGTGATGGGGTGGGGGGGGGGGGGGGGGGGCTCTTTGGAACCACACACTGCTCTATTATGCATGCCATTCTGCTGTCTATTTTGGACCTGCGGTAGGATACGCGGATATTAATCTATGATTCTTCCCGCAGCAGGAATACACCTGGCTGTGGAATTTTAAATAACAGAAGGGCAGTTTCTGGAAACAATATATAAATATTAAATAAAGATTATGTTGTATGTAAGTTCCATCCATCCATCCATCTTCAACCGCTTATCCATAGTTGGGGTGCAGGGGCAACAGCTTTACCAGAGAGCTCCAGACTTCCCTCTCCAGAGCAACATTAGTGACTTCCTCCTGGGGGATCATGAGATGTTCCAAGGCCAGTGAATCAATGTGTTTCCTCCAACTGCACCTTGACCTGCCCCGGGGTCTCCTCCCTGTGGGACCTGCCTCGAGGACCTCCCTAGGGAGACGCCCAAGAGGCATCCTAACCAGATGCCTGAACCACCTAAGCTGGCTCCTTTCCAGGCGAAGAAGCAGCGACTCTACTCCGAGTCTCTCTCGCATGACTGAACTTCTCATCCTATCTTTAAGGGAGACGCCAGCCACCCGTCGAAGAAAACTAATTTTGGCCGCTTGTATTCGTGACCTTATTCTTTCGGTCATGACCCACACTTCATGACCATAGGTGAGAGGCTGGCTCAACTCTCTTTTCGTCACAACAGTGCGTTATGCGACTGTAATACCTCCCCATATGTGAGTTCATCAAATTAAACGTCTATTTTAGACGGGCGATAGCACCTCCTATATCCAGCTTTTGGTGTGTGTAACCCACATTTTGGACAATTTTGAGTGTAAACACAAACATTGTGTAACACAAACATTGATGGCAAGTTGAGGACGCAAATTGTGATTGGCCGGAATGAGATGATGTATGATGATGTAGGATGATAAGAGCGCCCCTCACTTCACACGGGTGTGATTTTTCTTTTTTTTAACTAGAGCTGTGCCCGATGGGCACTGGCCTACGAACGAGGCCAGTGCCCAACGATGTGCTGGTTCTGGACAAACGGCGATCCGACTGACTTGATACCAGGCGCTGCACTCCCTGTGGTGGTGTGGAACGTGTGTGTCAAATTTGAAGTCAGTGGGGCAAACGGTTCTCGAGTTACAGACGTACGTACACACATACGTACAGTACACATGCACAGAGACTTGTGCATTTATATTAGGAAGATGAAAAGAACTCAAAATGTTGCCGTTTTTGCAGCAGTAGCATCAATAAAATGTGATTCAGATTGAGACTTCCGAGGGATAAGCCCAGTATACAGTACAGTATACTGTAGCACAAATCCACACTGACGTGGCATCTCAAAATGAAGAACAGGGTCAGGGAGAGAAATGTGAGCCTCAGAAACACATTATTAACTAGTAATACGGAGCAGGCCTTCTGCACGTCACTGTATGACAAATGAGAACAGCTATTGTAACCAGCAAGAATTGCTGGTCAAATCTAAATGGGAAATATCAATCACGTTGATTCATTTATGGACGATGGAGCAATGTAGTCCGACCCAAGTGTACTATGTATGTATACAATAGGATTATAGCCTACAACTCTACGGTTGTACATATGTTATTTTTATTACTGTGCTATAAATGTGTGTGTTATGTCTGAACGGCATTTTTGACATGTGCTATTTGGATTCTTACTTTGCAATTTATTTTGCTACCTTATTCTGAATTTTCTAATTGATTCTTCATATCCTTTGTTATTTTATCAGTTTTTTAATGAATAAAATAAATCTTGAAGTTATACGCACGCACGCACCCAAAGCCATCCCCACAAAGCCTGAAAGGACCCTTCTGAAATGTAGTACATTTTTACAAAAATGTTTTACTTCATAGGGGTCAGGAAAAAATTATGCATTTTCAGTCAATGCATCTTAAAGGAAGAAGAGCCGTTTGCACAAGCACAGACAATAGCAGTGATTCAAGTTCACAATTTTATACAGTTCAGTTGAAAATGGAATCTTAAAATTCCAAGCCAGCAAGTCAGTTTCATTCCTTCCCGTGGGACCCACAGCAGTCTGGAGATGCTGCGTGGTGGTTTAAAGGGCCTTAAATAAATAAACTGACTGTAAGCATCTTATCTGAGAAGAAAGACATTCTTTATCAATCAGATTATCACGCCAGAGATCAGTTATATTCTACAATTGGATAAACAAACAAAACACAAACCGAACCAGAGTTAAACCTTTCACTTTCACTTCTCCATGAAAGAATATTACGGAACCTTGTAATGCTGGGTTAAATCACATGCCATGTGGCAGTCACGCACATACTGTACACACTATACACGCACGCACGCACACGCTTAACACATGCCAGCCACACTCCTGCCTAATGCGTCTCCATTCTACTGTGCAGCTTTCCAGGTGAGAAAACCAGTGGGCAGCTGCCAGCATCCAGCGTCCTGCAGAAGGGGAGGGAGGAGGATGGGAGCACAGAGGCTTCTCAGGGACCAAGACAGCAGCATCATTATGAGCCCCCAGGAAAAATAATCCAGCCCTAATGCAACACGCCGCGCGGACGGGCCAGGGCGCACTGCCGCTCGTCAAATGAGCCTCAGATAGCGTGGCCTGCAGCTCCCAACATCTCGACAAGTATACAGGAAATCCAGATAAATACATAAATAAATAGCAGTGTTGTAGTTGGCAGGCCCGGGTTGTTTGAGAATACCTCTGTATATTTGGATTGCTACTCGAAGCGCCCTGCGCTGGTGGACATTCGACATCTATACAGCCCTTTCATGGGGTTGGAGACAGGTTGCCTCGCATGTGAAATGAATCAGGCGTTTTGATGAACAGGCAGGCAATTAAAATGGACCACGCTTTAGGTGTTGAATGTTTGGATTGAGAAAATATAGATTCGATATTTGACATCATTATGCATCATTAATGCTAAATGGTGGTCTGGCAGGAAAGGCCCTTCAATCGACGCACAATTTTTGCAAACATACACATCCTAAATATATCACAACATATACCACCACATGTCACACAAACATGAAACTAAACTTGGACCAAAAATATCATAAAAATAAGTTTATACTGTATATTGTGTATCGTTTGCATGCCACCAACAAGCTACTGACGGATTCTTATTGAAAGCACGTAACATGTAATCTGTGTTATATGTGTCGACGTCTTCCCATTATAACTCTTTTGTTAGTTGAGCCGTTGCCTCATCTTCTATTCTGTCAGATGTGGAGGGTGTGGTCCCACATATAGGTGCCCAATACAGTCCAACAACGCCATTGCACATGGCGTTTCAGAATAACAACGTCTGCATGTTGGGAGCACACAGGCTGCCAGTTTCCCCTCTCCTCTGTTGTTCTACTCATTCTCTCTGCCAAAGCTCAGGGGAGGGGGGAGTGGGGGGGGTGGGGGGGGGAGAAAATCCCCTAGTGAACGACAGCTGAGACCCGGGACATGTTTTAAGTTTGGACATTAATATTGGATTTTTTTTTCTTTTCTTTTCTTTGGGAGGGGGGGGGGGGGGGGGCATTCTGTAATGTTTTATGTGCCTCCCAAACATTGGAACAAGGCTATGTACACTCTTCTCTCCCTCTCTATCCATCTCATACATCATATGGAGGAGCTGGACGTCAACTCACCCTGGGCCCACCGCAGTCTCCCTCCGACAGCAGAAGTCACGAGGTCCGATATGGCAGTGTGGAGCAGCATGGAGCGACTGAAGACAGACAGAGGGAGAGAGAGAGAGAGAGAGAGACAGAATTATGGAATGACAGAAGACCATGGAAAAGCTGGAAATATATAGGGGGAAGGAAAGGTCATCCCCCACTGAATGGGACCAATGTGTGAAGGTTTTTGCTGACCAAAGCAACAAAACGCTGGTCCTGTAATTAACAGCAGAACATATTTGTGGACATGCAGTGGAATATGTAATCTCCAATCATGGTTTGTGAGGATAGGGAATGACTCAACCATCACGCTCATCGATGCTCTGCTGCTTGGCAGTTGTTTTTTGTCCTGTTGAAAAGTCTACAGCGCTATTGTGTGACTTTCCAGAGACAATTCTGTGATAATAATACGTTACATATGTATACTGTATTGTGTAGGCTACACTACAGTACAGAGGCATTCGACAAGGCCAAGAGTCTGAAAGGTAGAACCAACCGATTGACTGATTTGAAAGAAAAATAAACAATAATAAATTCAATTTTAGGTTATTTATTTATTCAAGTATTGTCGGCCAGACCGCCAGGTAAAAGGCCAGTTACAGAGATTGTATGATGTGTGGATGTATCTGTAGTGAATCTTGCAAACCGGTTTGCGACAAATGTCAATGCTTGTTGCATACCGATAAGCATGTTTTAACCCCAAATTGGAATTGCATGTTGAAGGGCCTCTATAGAACGCCTCTCCAAAAGCAGTTTTCACTTTTGTCCATAGGGGTTGACACAAATGCAAAAAGTTTAACCATTACGTCACAGAAACACTATTTCCCCTTGCAGCTTCAACGGGTCTTGATGATATATAATATTAGTGCCAGAATGGATGGGGAGAGGGGTGTTGTATACTGTACGTGCGCACACACACACACACACACACACACACACACACACACACACACACACACACACACACACACACACACACACACACACACACACACACACACACACACACACACAAAAACAGATATGCATATTAAGCATACAGATTCCAGATTATTCACACTAGATTATTCCTCTGTCCTCATAATGTATATCATGAAGTGAGGAGGTATATTCTATATACTGTAGGAAGGAGGTGGAAGGACACTATGCAAATACTGTATATGTGAAAAATACAGGGGTTGACAGGCTTCTCTACTTTCTCTCTTGGTGAAAAATACAGGGGTTGACAGGCTTCTCTACTTTCTCTCTTGGTGAAAACAAGCCTTCTCTCACCAAAACTGGATTAATGGCGAACACATGTTAGGAGGAGGTCACTGTCTTCCAGTGGCAGCAATTTAGGATTAGTGGAAAACAGTGGGATGGAAACAGCTCAGCTCTCACTCTCTCACTTTCACTTAACCCTCTCCCTTATCCCAGAGACCACCGTTCTCTTTAAACTCCCCCATTAGTCTCATCACCAGCTGAATACTGTGCCCCGGGTTAATTCTCTGATGAGGGCAAGTGTGGTTTTTCTCAGAGGAGGAATATAAACAAGGGAGATGTTAGAAATGAGGTGATGCGGAGTGGAGGGGGAGGAAGAGATGAGTCTCTGGATGCTGTGGCCCAAAGCCCTGTGGCGTCGGGAAAGACACTGGCAGCAGTCGAGCACTTTCGCAGCTCCAATATTAACAGTGACAGTTCATACATTCTCTTACACGCAATCGATCAAATACACTTACAGCTGTAGGGTGCAAACGTTCATTGATGGCAGTTTAGGCAAATTTAACTACTGTTGCACACACGTGCAAGATGATGCACTCGCAAACACACAGAGACCCAGAGGCGGACTGTGATAATCCCTAGCAAACCTAGCTACTGTCAGGGAGGTACGGTGGCTTGCCAGGGACATGTGAGAGCCCAAGCCGACACCGAACCAGAACAAATAAACCGCACCGTAAGTTTTTCCCCCTACTGCAGCAACAGGGACGGGGAGAGAGAGAGAGAGACAGAGAGAGAAAAAAGAGGGAGAGGTATAAGAGCGGATAAAAGCCCACAGCACGCGGTCTAGAGTGTGGCTCGCATGCAACCGTCTCCCGCCCACAGAGCTACTCTCTCCAAAACTCTGAGATGGTGCTGATAGTGAAGATTCATTAGGCTGGAAGAGGAGAGAGGAGATCGTAAAATATAAATTACTACAAAAAGAAAAATCTGCCGCTATGGTATATGGAGTGAGAGAAAGAGATCATGGCAGCTGATTTAAGAGCAAACAGAGGTTATAGCGATAAAAATATAGCATGGAGGTGGGGAAGATAAATAATGTGGGATCAGTGTAACACAAAAGGTGACTGGTAGGAAAAGTGGAGTGGTCTGTGGTGTGTCTAACATAGTCCATATGCAGGCAGTGATATCATTTTGCTATCAGACCCCATGATGTCATGACACTTTTATTACAACAATAAGAGGGAATTGTCATAGCTCATTATGATGGCACAATGCCCTGTAGGCCTGTACCACCAAAGCCAGGTGGCAAAAACCCATGTGTGATCTAAAGTGATCTGTATTTGGGGCATGAGGTCAGTGTCGCAGAAAATCTCAAAACACAATGACAAATCTCTAACTGCCATTTCTTATTGCCGGCCATTCCCCCATAAGAAAATACGACTGCGGGCGATAGGGGCAGAGATGGGCAGTATTTGAAATACATGTATTTGAAATACGTATTTGAAATACTTTTTTGTATTTTGTAATTTGTATTTCGCTGAGATGGAAGAAATGAGATGTATTTTGTATTTAAATACATTTTCTGACCCAGTATTTGTATTTTGCATCAAAATACATTTTCAATATATTTTGCCCAATGGGGTAGGCGTAAGAGAGGAGTCAAAGCAAACCCAGGGACTACTGAGCTGCTGTGGAGGAGGAGGAGGGGTGAGGTGACAGGGGGATGGAGGCCGCTAAGCTAGGGCAGTGAGCGACTGTGAGGAGTGCGGACAGCGAGGGAAGGAGGCCCATGCCTGACCTCAACTCCTGCTACGGAAATTATCCCGCCAATTATCCGGTGCGTATTCCCCCTACACTCCGAACATTCAACGGCCAGCCTTTATGACCTTAGGAAACTTTCTGTGTTGTTTTACTGTGGTGACCTCACTGCAGTTAGCGTGCGCTGCAGTTCTGCGGGGAAGAGGGACTGCTACTTGTCACAGCTCAAATGCATGACATCAGAGGCTGAAGAGAGAGTTCAGAGACCTGTGCAGTCACAGTAGTCGTCATGCACTCGCCTGCAGGCTGCATGCTGCACAGAATAGGAAGTTGGAACGGAAACAAATATCTTATTTGCATCCAAAATAAACAATTATGAAAGTTGTAAGGCCAACACAACTAGATCTGCAACATACATTTTTACACATACTTAACTGTACACACACACACACACACACACACTGGCCATTGCGACCAAGCACAGGGGAAGAGAAACAGGTAATGGCTTATGGCAGATTTCAATAACATTGATTGAAACAGCTTCCATTGTAGCCAATTAAATTATGCCATGCAAATACTCTTTCATCTTCTATTTTTACAACTGCATTTGATACAAGAGATTGACTCACGGAGGGTTTGATTACTGGTGTGAGAGTAAAACTGGAATAAATTACGGTACACTGGCATTAAAGTGCATGGCTACATAAAATGAACCAATTAAAAGCAAGCCGATCCCGGCAACTACCGCCTTGTTTCTATTTTCTGTTCCATTTCAAAGGTTATGGAGAGGTTATATTAAGTATGAGCACATAGATCATTATCTGGCAAATCGCAGGCTGTGATTCAAATTCTGGGTTTCAGAAGATCTCATATTTGACCAACTCAAATATAGAGTCTAGACATGGTAATATACTGTGGCGTGGTTATGTTGGATTTGCGAAAGGTGTTAGACACTGTTAATCATTCTATTGTGTTGAATAAGCTGAGAGAAATGATATAAGATATGTTTGGGGCTTTTCTAAAGAGTGACAGGAAACAGGGAGAGAGAGAGAGAGAGTGACACACAGCAAAGGCTTTCGGGTTTGGGAATCGAACCCACAACACGCTGTCTGCATTAGAGCCTATGCACCTTAACCACTAGGCCATTGGCACCCGCAATTGGGTTTGATAGCACATCTGCAAACTGGGTGAGTTCTTACCTGGAGGGAAGAGAACAGGTATCCAAGACCCAAACATATCGGAATCGGCCGCATATCGCACAGAACTCAGGTCTGTCTAACATTATAATGATGTAATACCAGAGTGGATCCGAGAAGACCCGTACTACTGTGTGACCCTGTGTTCAGGCTGTTAAGGCAGCTACACACTGTACAACTTTTAAAGACGAAGGGGAGCCCTCAGATTGTATATCACACCACCTGAGTCTCTTTCATTGAAACACAGCTCAGAATGACCATTTAACCATTTATGGCAAAGCTATTGCATTTAGTATGGCGGTGTGGCTCTGTTCTTGTGATATCATATCATCTGATATCATATCACATTTGATATCTCAGATTATCTGTGCACCGAGACACAGCTCTGATATCAACAACGAACCCCAGAGCAGAGCATAACTGTCACAGTCTGTGACTTGTGTTATGTTATTTGTGTACCCTTTTATCATGGTTTTTATTAGTTAGTGTTTTACGTGGTTACTGTGATGTTGTACTCTGTATTTTTCCTTGTTTCTTAGTTGCAGTTTTGTTTTACACTGTGAACTGTTATTTTGTAGTCTTGTTTTGTGCCTTCCTGTCTGCCCCTGTAGTTCTGTTCCTGTCTTGTCTCACTAGTCCTGTGATTGCCAGTGTTTCCTCCTGTGTCATATTAGTCTCCCAGCCAATCCCTGTGTTGATTTGTCTGTGGTGTTCACCTGTGTCTAGTTATCCCTTGTCTATAAGTTTGCCCTTGTGTGTTCAGTTCCTTGTTCGTTCGTAAAATGTTGTCAGTGGTTTTTTGTTCCTAGTGTTTTCCATGTTCCTAGTGTTTTGCCTTGCTCTCCTCGTACTCCAGTGTATGTTCCTGATTTTGGTTAATAAACCCCCCCTTGCATTCGACCTGCCTGTCCTCTGCCTTTGTCTGCACTTGGGTCCAACACCTGCCTGTCCTGAACCGTGACAGTAACATAAAGACATAACAACAACATAACTTTCAATGCATCCATATACCACATAGATACTGAACATATGACATGATCATAATACAATCCATAAAACACATTATAATCAGAGATACCCATAACAGAACTAGATACCACTAGTACAATCCATAAATCATGTTTATAATCACAGAATCACCCATTACAGAAATATTGCCACAGGGATGAGCCTGGGGAGGTGGAGGAAATTTTAACGCTGACATCTGAACAACAGAGACCGTCAGCTAGCATGAATACTGAGGACAGTGTAGTACTAGTGACTGCTTAAAGGGACACCTGATTGAATGTGAGCGTGAGTGAGTTAGCTGGCAGCCCATGAGAGTGAGGGGAGTTGACATGGAGAGAGACTGCTGATTTAAAGGAACAGAATTAATTACTGATAGAGAATGAAGGGGTATTACCGGTATATAATAAACCTTATGCCTTCCGTGTTTCAATGAACTATCGCTGCACTGGATTTCTTGAAATGGGCTGTCATAATATCGCTGTGGTTTTCACACAATACGATTGATCGCGACAAGGGATCACACACACACTGCAAGATATTTTACCAGTATGCGATCAACATCCGATACATTTGTTTTTATTCCAATTAATTTTAACCGACGCCTCACGAAAACATACAAGGCTCCCATGGTATATGCACGAGACCAAGACAGAACGCTATGATTGATTCTCTCTCTCTCTCTGAAACAAACAAGTTAAGTAGGGAATGAGGCATTGCCCCAGGTGAAGGAGTTCATGTATCTCTGGGTCTTGTTCACGAGTGAGGGGAGGACGGAGAAGGAGATCAGCTGGAGAATCGGAGTGGCAGGGGCGGTATTACAGTCGCTGTACCGCACTGTCACAAAAAGAGAGTTGAGACAGAAGGCAAAGCTCTCTGTCTACCGAGCAATCTTCGTTCCTACTCTCAGTCTCACCTATGGTCATGAAGTGTCGGTCATGATATATAAATATTTAGGACGACCGTCGAGCCGATTCTACTCTATGGCTCCGAGACATGGACACTTTAAAAGAAATTAGAGAAACAGCTGGATGGCTCTCTTGGAAGAGGCACCCATCGACTTCTCTAAAATACGGCAACCTTCCCCGAGTTTCTTCACTAGTCAGATCCAGAAGAACACAGTTTGCTGGCCACTGCTACAGAGCTGATCATGAGGTTATATCTTCTCTTCTTCTCTGGAATCCTGCCTCAAAGCAGACCAGAGGTAGAAAACTCTCGTTCCCTGATGTCAGCGCTAGGGACACATGCAAGAAGGAACTGGGGATGTAAATGAAGGACCGGGAAGGGTTTTCAGTTGCTATATGTACATGTACATCACATGTAATCAGCATGTAACTTCAATGTGTTCCTGTCTGCGGCGCTCCTGGTCTCGGACAGGTTGAGAGAATGCTCAGCACTGAACTCAGTAACACTTAACTTGTACAATGACCGACTAACACAGGGCAGTGTGTATGAACATATGCAACTATCCGATTCTGTCATCTCAGGTAAGTGCTCAAGACATTTCACTCAGCAGGCCCTGTCATTACAATAAAGGTATCGCATTAATTTTTCACAGGCAACAGAGCACGATAAATAGCCCTGATCCATCCCAGTGAAAACATATGGATCTGCAGGCAGTAGGACAGGATCCCGCAGAGAGAGATTACTAACACCAGGCATTCTCTGTCTTAACACAGAACTTCTGTTTGCGGTGGACGCGCTGCATTGTACTGAATGAAAAGCTACGGGATGGAATAGAGTAAAATGACTAGGAGTAGTCGTAGAAGTATATTTTCAAACAAGTCGGTAGCTAAATATAAAGTAAGACAGACTGTGAAGTATATTGTGAATTAGCCTGGCCCGGCCGATGTGCTTTCTGGTCTAGAGGGGCGCATGGAGCAATCGCTGTATGATATTGGTTCACTGATCTGTCCACCTCTCCCCTCCCTGGTAGAAAACAGCGGAGAAAACGGATGTTATTTCGAGCGACGCCCCCCTGCACTGTAGTTCACTCCCACTTCTAGATCAGGAAATGTGTCTCGTACCCCGAGGCTTTCATTTTTGAGCTGAATGCGAACAAAAATAAAATCCTGGGTACCAAGGCAAGCTGCCATCATGGAAGGTGACCGCATGTCTCCGTAAACATTCAGCACACCCGACAGGACAATACTGTACCTGCCCCTGAGACGTCACCCCCCCTATCTGTTCTTAGCACAGACAGGGTGGTCCGCAGGATGTCTGCGAGTGTGTGTGCGTGCGTGCGTGTGTGTACGTGTGTCACTACATCTGTGTGCGCGTGTCATTTTGAATTAGGTGCAGTAATCCTGCAAAGCTGATGATCAATAGTGTGTGTGAGTGTGTTCCACTCAACGTCTCACGTTAAGCCCAGGAGGAGGACAGATCCCTCCCGTGATTACTGAGCCATGATGTCATTGGAGGCCTAAAGAGTTTTTAATATTATTATTTTTACCCTTTGATTAATTCTGTGTGAATGCTTTAAATAACTTGTTGATTCCCAAAAGACCATCTAAAATTCTGCCCATAAAGTTAGTTATTTATTCTCTATTGCCCCTTCACCAGCAACAGCCAGGGCCGAAGAGCACAAGCTCTATATTAGACACTATAGACACTATTAGACAGATCTAAATCTTACCAGTCATGCTTGGAGCAAAGACAGCCTACACAGTCTGGAATCTGAGTGGAAAGGCGAGAGAGCCTGCAAAGTTGGCCAGGAGTGTTTGTTTTCCATTCCTGGACATCAGAACAGAAGCAACAGCAGTGGTGGAGAAACACCCACCAGGGCCATGTAGGAAGCAGCTTAAAAAATAAATACGATGCAGCACTGATGGTACAATAGTTTATTTGGTAGTATTTTGTAGTGTGAGACTGACTGGCTTTAGTACTTACATTAACTGTTCAACAACATGGGAAAGCCTGGACGGTTAGCACAACCGTCTGGGAACCTTGGCTGCTGAGCCAGCCTGGCGGCATGCCGCGGCCTTTGCCGCATGTCTTCCTCCCCATCTCTCTCCCCATTTCCTGTCAGTCTACTTTCAACCTATCAATAAAGGCAGAAAAAGCCAAAAAAAACAACAACATAGGAGAGCGGAGAGGTGAGCGGAGAGCGGCATCAGAGCAGGCAGACAGACAGACAGGTACTGTAGCCGCACACGGTTAATTCACTCAGGAAAACAGTGATGTGACTTACAAACAACAAACGACTCACGAGTGATAGAATACCGATCGCCAAGTGTCATCATTCATTTGTGTGTGCGTCCGTCCATCTGTTACCAGCTAATCTCCGGCAACCCGGTCGGTGCCAAATTCTGCACACACACTCCCTGGATGCCAACGATGAACCTCTGCCCCAAATCTTCCAGAACGGCCTGTTATAGCGCCACCAGGAGGCTGACTTTTGACAAACACATTTTTTGATAATGCTCCTCCAGATTCTGTCCAGAAATCCCGCAAATCATTACACACTATCTCTATAGTCATGTGTTCAAGACGGATCTGTCCAATATTTCATATTCTATCATAATTGGCTAACATTGGCTTTCAAAGTTTGCAGGATTGGCCTTTTTTGAACAAAAAGCCACAAATCATGAATACAGCATGCAATTTACGTGAATTTTTTCACTGACTTTCCTACTAGGCTGAGGAATATATCCCACCCTTTCACATTGGCCTGTTATAGCACCACCAACAAGTGGATTTTTGCAAAACACGTTTTTGAAACAAAATGCCTAAAATCATCCAATTGATCAATCCAAGGCGTAAGAAGAAATGGCACCCTTTTCACATTGGCCTATTATAGCGCCACCAGGAGGCCACAACCTGACCTGCCCTGGTGGAGACCTGTGCACCAAGGGGCACTTTATCTAGTTGTTATTATGCCTAAACTGTACAGCACTTTGGTCAACTCTGTTGTTTTAATGTGCTTTATAAATAAAGTTGGATTGGATTGGATAGTGTACATTACAAATGGAACCAAATGGACTGAGAGATAATTACAACTCCAGATTGTACAGTGTCCCAGGACAGCAACGCAAGACTGGTCCTTTTGAAAGGTGTGAGAGGTGTGTGGTGGGCTGGTGGCACAGCATAGCGTTATGTTGAAAGTGTGTTGAATTACATTCAATAATATGGGTACTGTGGCTTTACGACCGGCACATTGGCAATTTCATTGCACAAAGTGCATTCCTTAAGAAGTTTTTTACAGCATAAAGTACCTGGCAATGGTGATGTGTTACAGTGTGTCAGTATGATCTACGTCCAAATATCAATCAAACAAATTGCAGTTTGATCAAACTAAATTGAAAACACCCTAGAAAATAGGCGAGTCGTAAAACAGGCTAGTGTTTACGAGCTCTGTTAATAATGTATATATAAATAGTTCCCTGAGAAGTCTGACTGTTGTTCATGCTGCTTTTTCTGCTTTTATCCACAATTGCATCCCCTATAACTCTGAAGAAACAAGAATCTAATTGATTAAGTGCTTCAATGTTAGAAGTGCAGTTTGATGGATGGGGGGATCCCATCTTTAGATTCTCTCACACGGAGCTATAAGGTGGAGAACAGACGATGAAGCAACAGCGGGGGGTGGGGGGGGGGGGTTGTGGGGGGAAGAGAGAGGAAGTGTGGAAAGATGGGAGTATGAGAACTGGAGGAGATTTGGGGGCTTGAAGTATGGAGAAATGTAACTGTAATAGTAGAAAGGATGGAGTAGACGGAGGCCTGGAGAAGAGAGCGCCATTTATCCACCCAGTCAGTCCCAGCATGTGGTCTCACAGCGGGTTTTCCTGACCGCTGAGAGGGCCCTGGGTGGAGGGATGGGGTGGGGTACAATGTGGATGCAAAAGTGTGTGTGTGTGTGTGTGTGTGTGTGTGTGTGTGTGTGTGTGTGTGTGTGTGTGTGTGTGTGTGTGTGTGTGTGTGTGTGTAGGGGGGGGGGGGGGGGGGGGGGGGTCAGTCCAGGGGGTTAGATGGGGGTCTGTCAGCCCATTCCAAGTCTCTGGTTCCCAGAAAAACACAGATCTTTCATTGATTCCCTCCCCTAGCCCTGATGCTAGCATCCCTCCTTCACTCAGCCAAGGAAATGACCAGTGACTGCAGTTTGAGGGAAGGAAAGAGTTTGGGCCCCGTCTCTCGTATACAGACTTGTTAAGATCAAATGCATATTTACTTTATATTTTTACTTTTTGTATTTATTAATATACATTTATTTAGTTTTTCTGTATAGATTTCTTTCAATCTCTCTAAAGTTGAGTTAGAAAGACCTTAAGCATTACATCTGTCTCATGGACTCTCATTCTCCACTGAAATCTGGGTTAAGGCTAAGAAAAAGAGGCCAGCACTGAGCGACTCACACACTTCTGTTGTACTTTACTCAAGGTTGAGACGTTAGCTGTCCACACAGATTTGATCGTAAATTGCCTTTCTACAGTTGATGTTTTCCCAAACATTTGGGGATGTATGGAAATGGAAAGACTCAGGACGGGCCAACAAAACGACTCAGTGAGATATTTTAGGGTGCTGTTCACCATTATCACCACTGTAGCCTCGAGCAGTCTGTGTGGTTTCTGGTCTAGCGGGGTCGAAAACAGGCGGTGGATCTGAGCATCCCGCCCCCCTCCCCGGTAGAAAACAGCTGAGAACTGTGACGTCACCAAATTTGAAGCGACGTGCCTCTGCACTGTTATTGGTTAGCAAAATAATTGGGCTTCCAATGCCACATTTTCCAATGGGTTTCCCCAGGCTTTTCTTTGGGCTATCGCCACTGTACGTCCTGTACGGGCACAATCACACAAGATAAGCTACATCATGTGTTTGCCATGAGAGGAGCCTTATTTTCCTGAAACACTTCCTTATTTTCCCTAAACGGGTTACGAGTCCAGATTTTTTCCACTTTGCCGTCCATTTGAGAGTGTGAATCAAAGCTTGTCAAAGAGATTCCATATCACTCTATTTTCCACACCGATGGGAGCCACTGATGCGTTCCAGTGAGTCTGGCCCGTGTCAGTCTGTCCGCCTGATTCCACATAATTCTCCATTACCGAGACTAAGCTTAATGATTTCACTATCTCCATCTGAGTCCACCACACTCCCGTCTCACCCTCCCACACATCCTCACATACTCACTCAAAAACGGACACAAAAAGCATGCACGCGTATGAACACGCCTGGAAGGAAGCACACATACTGCTTTCCGTTGAAGTGTGTCATTTTGTTCGAGTCCTGCTCTTAAATCATGCTCTTAAACCCTGCATATCGTCGCTGACGAGTGGAAACCTTGTATGACTAAAACGCTTACTTTTCAAGAAATGGAAAAAAGAACCTGTGTTCCAATGGATCCAATATAGTTATTAGTCACAAGCTCTTATTCCTACTTTTCATTGGTTATGAATATTTACAAGCTCACAACAGCTATTTTTACAACTTTTGTGTGACACTGTAATATGACAAAATAGGGCATTAATTTACGAGGAAAGAAAACATAAAAAGTTGAACTATATGGGAGATACATGGTTTCAGCCCAACAGCAGCGATATGTTTATTGCATGCTGTTCTGTTGCCAGTGATGTACGGTGTGTACAGTGTCAGCATTGACGGTACATGACGGGCGTTTCGTTCAATGATTTAACGGGTAGAAGAAGTTGCTGCTATAAAACTCGACCGGCATTACAGAATGCATGGAATGAAATCTGATCTTAAATCATCACATGGGATCATTCTGGAAGGCACAATCTCAGTATGGGCGCACACGCACACACACACACTCACGCGACGCACGCACACACGCACACACACACACACACACACACACACACACACACACACACACACACACACACACACACACACACACACACACACACACACACACACACACACACACACACAGTCAGTTGCCTAGAAAGGATAATATGCAGTAGAAAAACTCAAGCCATGCCAGATACATTGTGGCTTTTACTGCTGTTGGCTTGTGTTCCATTTAACGCCCTTTAGTTTTACACACACATTATATCACTCAGCTGCACTGCTAATCCAGCAGGCCAACTGGTCACTGCAGAGACCCTGCATGGCACTATAGAGCAGGGGCCACCAGAGCAAACGCATGGCTGGATCTCACGTCCGGAGAGTGTACAAATGGAACCAAATGTATGGGTTCATTTGGGACTATTTGTACACTCTTCCGAGTTAAATTAACACTAATGATTTTACTGTGTATGCTGCCATATGCTTGCTGGTATGGAAATTAAACACATATGCTGTGCATCATGAAGACACACGTCCAAAAACGTTTCAAACAATATCCAAAACATATGCACTTGCAAAGTAGCATATTATGTGCACAGCCCACCAGAAACCATTCGGTGTATGTTGATATCTCTCTGGTCCATTTCTATAGTAGATACAGATGTAAAATCTCTACGCATGACGTAATATATAATAGACTATATTTGCCAGAATACTGTACATTACAATATACAGTACATTATATGGATTTCAGCCTGAGCGCTCATTCATTGCATATGGATCGCATTGGGACCGCTGCAGCAACATTGGATGTTTGGGGGCTTGGCGGCACTTCCAGAGCGGGGACAGCAGTGGGCGATCAACGGGGGGGGGGGGCTATGTCATCCAGCTGAGCAAACAGATGAGGCTGGAGCTCGAGACACTCTCAATAAGGGCTGAGCTGTGAGCTAAGACATGGATTAATGCAACCTGGGGGGAGCAGGGGACAGGAATTGGCAAGTGGTCACAGAATACAGAAACTCCTGCAGACTAGCATCTTCATTTTACCGGTACTTATCTTCTGTCCTCATTCAACCTCTCCTTATCTCCTTCCGCTCCTACTCATACAGCTGGTAATTATTGGACCGTAGTGTTCTCTAGAGCCTGTTCCCCCTCTAACCTAGTCTACGTTACTCCCCTTCCTGTCTCTGATCACCACTTCGCAACCTTCTCCATCTCTCTCCACTTTCCTACCTACGCAAAACTACGCAACCTCAATCTGTCACCACTCGATAGAACCCGAGGTCTCAAAACCCGTCCTCTCTCTCATCTTATCCTCTCCTCTTCTCCCTCCCCTTTCTCAGCTCTCTCAACTGATTCTGCAACCTCCTCCTTTCTCTCCACTATTTTATCTGACCATCACTGCCCACTCTCTCCCACACCGGGATGATTGTGTCCAACAGCTCCATGTTTATCTGCAGTCCTCAGTGACGAGTGAACATGTCTCACTGCAGCTGAAAGGAAGTGGCACAAAGCGAGCCGATCAGATTAGATGACCTCTCCCACTCTCCTCTCTACATTCTTTCTGTTATTATTCACTGTTAAGTGTCGTATCTATTGCGTTAAGGTTCAGTCACTCTGCCTCCTCCACCTTCTCCTCCCTACATATCATCTAACGGTTCCCCATCCCACTTTGATGAAGCTTTCGACATCTAATTTGATTAAAAAAAGGTTGATGATAACGGAAGTTCTTTATCTGATCACTATCACTAACCAATCGTCAAACTCATGTGGGTCCATTCGGTTTCATTTTTACACTTTCTGAGTTACAGACACAAAGGTCAATTTGCTGGGGACCCCATGGAGACTGGAACCCCCCAAAAGGACCCCTAGGTGTCCTTGGACCACACTTTGAGAACCACTGGTCTAACTCATCTACGGTGTTACACTTAATAGCTACGCACTGCTCTCAAATATCAACTGAATTACTAACTCTGTTACTACCTAACTAACTAACTAACTAACTAACTAACTAGTTTAACTAGTCAACTAACTAACTCTGTTCTCAGGTCAGGTCAGGTTAGGCAGGTCCTGCTCCTGCTACTGGTAAACTGTAAGCCAGTACCACCTGTTTCAGTCGGACAGAGAAGGTTCATTAGCTCTGGAAGCAACTACTCTAGTGCTTGCAACATGAACAAAAGGCAAGGGTATAAATTACAGGATGGTATCTGGCACCAGATAACCCACCTCACGGAGGGGGAAAGACCTTCTTTAATACTTGGTTGTATAAATCTTTCCAATGTGTGTAGTAGTGGCGCCCACACACATTATCAGCTATTTGAAAAGATAATGGATTTTACAATGAACTGCACCAGGGTTCCTATTCCTCAGGAACCCTGCATGGTATACAGTACCTGTTGATATAAGTCCAGCCCCTGCTTCCACAGGTCCTGCCTCTGATCATGATACACCTTCTTGCTGTATTGCGTGATGGAGATGTCAGGTCCACCACCACAAACTTTGATTAAGTGAGATTCACCTTTAATAGTGAAACAAATCGCAATGGGGAACTTAAGGACTTCATGGAGGAGTTTAATCTCTTAAGCACCAACACCAGCTTCATGAAGCCAAAAGGACAACTTCGGACCTTTGAATATCCCTCAGGAGAGTGCGCTCAGATTGACTATCTCATCTGTCGTAAAAAGTGGAGAAACAGTATTCGAGATTCCAGATCCTACTTGAGTTTCAGTTCTGTTGGTTCAGACCATAGAGTTGTTTCTGTTACTGTAAAACTCAGTCTTAGATCCTCCAAACCTTCTGAGGTTGTGTATGACAGTCTGATGAAATTGACTGAGGAGGTAGCCTTAGCGATGCTTCCCAAAAAGAAGGGTAGAGGCAAAAGTAAATCTGGTACCTCCCCCTTAGTTTCCGAGGCAAGAACACAAATCACCATCACAAGCCAAGAAAATCCAACTAATAATGGCTAAAAGGGCACTTGACGATGCTTACCTAGATGCTGAGGTGAACTTTATAAATGGCAAAATCGACCATCTCTCAGAGCAACACACCAGCAAGAAGCACCATTTAGCATGGAAAACAATCAAAGAGCTGTCGGGCAAGAAAACATATGGAAAACTGGTCTAACCATTTAAAAAAATATTCTTGGTAAGACTGCATATTCTTCCGAGTGTACAGGTTTCAGATACGCTGAACATCGATACATCCCCATTTACCATCAATGAAGTTATAGCAGCCACCAAACAATTGAAGTCATCTAAAGCTTTTGGTCCGGATAATATTCCAGCATTGATCTGGAAAAATAAGCAATTCCAATATCTATTGCTCAATCTCTGCCATCATAACTTCAACACATTCAAGGCACCGACTATATGGCATAAAAACACCTAAGAAAGGAGACCTCTCATTAGCCAATAATTATAGAGGAATTTCCTTAATGCCAATTGCTCAACCCTTCGTTGAGCCTCTACTCTGAAACAATCAAAACGGATTTAGACGTGGTAGATCCACTTTGAGTCAAATCCTATGCTTAAGTAAGATTGAGGAATCTATTATTGAGAAATCACAGCTCTGCAACATCGATCTCGCACTAGTCTTTGTTGATTTCTCAAAGGCTTTTGATTCAGTGGACAGACCCAAAATGATCAATGCCATAAACGTTCTATATACAAATACATCAGCGATCATCCTTACTCCTGACGGAGAAACCACATCATTCCCCGTCCTTGCTGGCATTCTCCAAGGCGACACACTTTTCTATTTACTTGCGCAAGCAGAGCACGCAAGTAATGTTTTCGCCCGGTCTCTTCCGCCGTGACAGCTGTCCCGCCATTCGATGTTTATGCAGAAAACCATCAAATCTGTGCCTGTTTTGCTGGGACCAAATGACCACAAATGACCATATTTCTTACGTCATCATTTAGAGCTAGTCATACGTATACTATATACATAATCAGTAAAAAATAAAATAGCAAATTGTGCCTGATCTGCTGGGACCAGAGTACATGGTGTGTATATGTATGACTAGCTCTTAATGATGACGTAAGAAATATGGTCATTTGTGGTCGTTTGGTCCCAGCAAACCAGGCACAGATTTGGTGTTTTCTTGCATAAACATCAAATGGCGGGACAGCTGTCACAGTTTTTGGCGCAAAGTAACCACAGTATACCGCTAATCAACTTACAACTACACACTCTATATAGTATATACAGTATGTATACGTATATAGTATATGCCTATATACTATATATATACTATATATATTTCTTACGTCATCATTTACAGCTAGTCATACGTAAACTATATACATAATCAGTCAAAATAAAATAGCAAATTGTGCCTGATCTGCTGGGACCAGAGTACGTGGTGTGTATATGTATGACTAGCTCTTAATGATGACGTAAGAAATATGGTCATTTGTGGTCATTTGGTCCCAGCAAACCAGGCACAGATTTGCTGTTTTCTTGCATAAACATCAAATGGCGGGACAGCTGTCACGGTTTTGGCGCAAAGTAACCACAGTATACCGCTAATCAACTTACAACTACACACTTTATACAGTATAGAGTATAGAGTATATATGTATACGTATATAGTATATGCCTATATACTATATATATACTATATATATTTCTTACGTCATCATTTAGAGCTAGTCATACGTATACTATATACATAATCAGTAAAAATAAAATAGCAAATTGTGCCTGATCTGCTGGGACCAGAGTACGTGGTGTGTATATGTATGACTAGCTCTTAATGATGACGTAAGAAATATGGTCATTTGTGGTAGTTTGGTCCAGGCATAGATTTGCTGTTTTCTTGCATAAACATCAAATGGCGGGACAGCTGTCACAGTTTTTGGCGCAAAGTAACCACAGTATACCGCTAATCAACTTACAACTACACACTCTATATAGTATATATGTATACGTATATAGTATATGCCTATATACTATATATATACTATATATATTTCTTACGTCATCATTTACAGCTAGTCATACGTATACTATATACATAATCAGTCAAAATAAAATAGCAAATTGTGCCTGATCTGCTGGGACCAGGGTACGTGGTGTGTATATGTATGACTAGCTCTTAATGATGACGTAAGAAATATGTTCATTTGTGGTCGTTTGGTCCCAGCAAACCAGGCACAGATTTGCTGTTTTCTTGCATAAACATCAAATGGCGGGACAGCTGTCACGGTTTTTGCCGCAAAGTAACCACAGTATACCGCTAATCAACTTACAACTACACACTCTATATAGTATATATGTATACGTATATAGTATATGCCTATATACTATATATATACTATATATAGTATATGCCTATATAGTATATGCCTGCTTTGCTGGGACCAAACGACCACAAATGACCATATCTCTTACGTCATAATTTAGAGCTAGTCATACATATACTATATACATAATCAGTAAAAATAAAATAGCAAGTTGTGCCTGATCTGCTGGGACCAGAGTATGTGGTGTGTATATGTATGACTAGCTCTTCACCCAAACTTATATAGATAGAAACTTGAATCATACTTAATAATACTAGGTGTTTATATGCATAAAGTAGGTAGGTAGCAAATAGTTACATCTAAAAATTATACATTTCAAACGTTCCTTCACAGAGATACTGAGATTTGACAGTTTACAGCGGTCGAAAGGACTTGCGCGCTCTGCTTGCGCACTAGTTGGCCATTTATGGCCTACTAGTGTGCAACAAGCAAGTATGCACTCGACAGAGTTATTATTGTTGTTGATTATGTTCTTCGTATGTCAGTTGATACTATCAATGATAAGGGCTACCAACTAAACCCTAGGAGAAGCTCTCGTCATCCTGCTAAATACCTAACCGACACTGACTTCGCTGATGACATCGCGCTTATCAGTCAATCATTGGAATAAGCTCAAGGTCTCCTTCAGTCTCTTGAGCAGGCCTCCAACTGTGTCTTTATCTCAACGAGACGAAAACTGAATACGTAAATATATGCAAATCCAACAATAACCACATTATAAAAACACTTAACAACACTCCTCTGAAACAGGTTGATGACTACAAGTATTTGGGTTCATATCTTCTTCCCAAAAGGACTTTCAAACTAGGAAGGGTATGGCCTGGTCAGCCTGCAATGACATGCATAAGATCTGGTCATCCCAGCTTAGCGAGATGTTAAAAGTAAAAATATTAGGACGACCGTTGAGCCGATTCTACTCTATAGCTAAATTCCAATACCGCAACTTTCACACTCGCTCACTCTCCTCGCGTCCTCCACTCGCTCCTCGGCTCCGCCCCCAGCGAGGAGGAGAGGAGGAGGAGAGGATTCTATGCGAGGACAGAGTGGTGGTCGAATTTTCCTCTGGAATCGGAATGTACTACGCTGTCATTTCAAAGCGACGGCACAATCCGCGATCACTAATGACGTGTATCAATTCAATTCAATTCAAAGGGCTTTATTGGCATGGGAAAACATACGTTGCCAAAGAAAAAGTGGTGTCACACAGCTGGATCACTGGAACTCCGAAGTCCGAACAGAGCCGTACAGTGCAGAATAGACAATTCATCATTTTGTACATGTAACCGAGGGTCCGAGGCCAATGTGTATGTATTGGTAACATGTGCAAGGCAAGGCTATTTATTCCTGAAATAGTGAATAAGCGCCAGGATGCGCACACGTATAAATCACCCCCCCCCCCTCCTCCGACAGTCAGTCCTCCTCCGCGGTCTTTGCAAATAACGGACACTATAACAGGAATTAGGTATAGTCTCTCTGACTTACATATTCAGTTCAGTCCACATATAAATAAATAAAATTGTCATTTTTGTCACCGTCATTCATAGCAGTCTGTGCATTCAGGCATGCACAGAGATAAATTAACTATAGCTTTTGAGGTGCGCACAATATAGCCAGCCTAATTTATATATCCTACTTTTATTATGCTTATATCACACAACGCAATAAAGCCCGTGGCTTGTTGTGGTCCTTTCACTTTCACATAAGTATAGGCTAGATAGGCTACTTTATCATTCTGAAGCTCTATTCATTCAGCGAAAATGTGTCTCTTCAACAAACAGTTGAACAGTGCGTGCATGTGTGTGTTGGCCGTTGGGTCGGCGACTTCAGCCAGTCAGCCGGCCGGCAGCTAGTGGATGGGGGGGGGGGGGGTGCACAGTATCGGGTTTCATCAGTGTTTTCTGTGCCACATGTGGAGGAGGCGGACTTATGTCACTGGAGAAGGAAAAAAAACATGTACACGTGATGCGGAAATCCGCTGCGAGGAGACAAAATACCCCACCGAGCCTGCACCTGATGTACACTCGCTCTATGCGGTCTCGGAGAGCTCACTCGGCTCCTCCACTCGACTCTCCTCTCCTCCTCGATGGAGCGCTTTAACAATCGGAACGTTAACCATTTCCGGGTCACGCTGGAATGACCCCGAGTGACCGAGTGGGAGTGAGCGAGTGTCCGAGATTTTGGGTATTGGAATTTAGCTTATGGCTCCGAGACCTGGACACTTTCAAAGAAACTAGAGAAAATCTGTCTTGGAAGAGCCACCCATCGACTAATCTAATATAGGGCAACCTTCCCCGTGTTTCTTCACTAGTCCGATCCAGAAGAACACAGTTTGCCGGCCACTGCTACAGAGCTGACAATGAGGTTATATCTTCCCTTCTTCTCTGGAGTCCTGCCTCAAAGCAGACCAGAGGTAGAAAACTGTCGTTCCCTGATGTCATCGCTAGGGAAACATGCATCAGTAAGCAGGAACTGGGGATGGCAATGAAGGACCGGAAAGTCTGGCGTGACATTGTGAAATCCATTATCTCAACCGCGGTCGAAAAATTATGATGAACTCTGTTACTGAATTATAAAAGTAATTGGTTACTAGGGAAAGTAACTTTTGGGCTTCTTTTTTCATTGGCTTCAAAACACATATTTTACCCTTCCTCACAAGATCTGCAGTTCCACACTATCCCAGTATACACAAGTAAGACGCGCAAACGCGGGAAGCGAACGCAGCTCATAAATTGCAATAACAACAATTAGAATAAATTACGTACTTTTTTTTTCTTTTTAGTTAGTCATTTTTTAAAGTTTTCTACTGTGTGTGTGTGTGTGTGTGTGTGTGTGTGTGTGTGTGTGTGTGTGTGTGTGTGTGTGTGTGTGTGTGTGTGTGTGTGTGTGTGTGCTACAGCTGCGCCCTCTGGTGGCGGGCGGGTGGTGTCACAGCGGGACAGACAGACAGACAGACACACACACAGACACACAGACATGATCTGCAGGGTCTCACAGTTAGTGCTCACTGCGTTCGCAATTAGTGCGGAATAAAACCTTCTTGATTCTTGAAAGATTTTCTACCATGCACTGCTCCATGTACAAAAAAACATAGAACACCCATAATATACTGTATTTGATCAGTGGTGCACTTTGGCCATTAATGTTTTATGGACTGCAAATGCAACCCTGTCCAGCTGAACACAAATTGTCGGTGCACTGAAAGCTGTGGAGAACCCCGAGCACCAGAAGGCTGTGGAGAACCCCGAGCACCAGAAAGCTGTGGAGAACCCCGATCACCAGAAAGCTGTGGAGAACCCCGAGCACCAGAAAGCCGTGGAGAACCTCGAGCACCAGAAAGCTGTGGAGAACCCCGAGCACCAGAAGGCTGTGGAGAACCCCGAGCACCAGAAGGCTGTGGAGAACCCCAAGCACCAGAAAGCTGTGGAGAACCCCGATCACCAGAAAGCTGTGGAGAACCCCGAGCACCAGAAAGCCGTGGAGAACCTCGAGCACCAGAAAGCTGTGGAGAACCCCGAGCACCAGAAGGCTGTGGAGAACCCCGAGCACCAGAAGGCTGTGGAGAACCCCGAGCACCAGAAGGCTGTGGAGAACCCCGAGCACCAGAAGGCTGTGGAGAACCTCGAGCACCAGAAAGCTGTGGAGAACCCCGAGCACCAGAAAGCTGTGGAGAACCCCGAGCACCAGAAGGCTGTGGTACTTCATTTTTCACCATCATGCTGGATAAAGAAAAGCACTGTTGGGTTCACTGTGGTATTATTAGGTTCAGCTCTTCTGCACTCTGTTTGAAATATTGTCTAGTTGACATCTCCTGTTGGTCCTTCCACTGCAGCCAAAAAGGCAGGGCTCATTAGCTGTAATTAACAACATCACACCTCCCAGCAAAGTGCTTTGAGCCGGGGCCACACACATGTCACCCATGTGCATGCACATGTGCGCACACGCCACGAAATCCGGATTGCTAATCTAATTTAGGTATCTTGCAGTGTGGAATCTGCACACTGTGCACACACATGCAGGCCTTACGTAATGCTTGGTGGTTATGAAAGGTCTGTGAATATTATAGCCCCTCTGAGGTGTAGACGACTGTTCCTCTGCTGTAGCAGAGGGTCAGAATGGTGGCTTTAGAGACAGATATTAGATCTTCTGATTGTCTGCGCATGCAAGTGGCTACCCACAATTCCATCTGGGAATACATTGTAAAATCCATTTAACTCTGAGTCTATAAATATATAAATAAAAGGATTGGATGGTGTGTGTAATGTTTTCATTTCGTGGCTGTGCATGCATGTGTACGTGTGTGCGTGTGCGTGCGTGTGTGCGTGCGTGCGTGGTTCAGCTTTGCTGATGAAGTGAAAGCTGAAAAATGTCAGTAATATGATTAGCACTGTATCACAGAAAATACCTACCGGTATTCTGAAACTGTATTCACCAGCATACTGTAGTAAATTGTACAAAATAAATAATGAAAGAATATTCTTGTTCCTCTGAACATATGATATATTATTATTTGTATTATATATGTAAATTACACTACAGGTTCAGCTAATCCAAACTACTTTGTGTAAAATAATGATATCTTTATCAAATAATTGATTTGAGTTCTGCAACACTAAATCCATGTTTATTTTAATACGGAAGGTTATGGAGGGTTACACTTGTTTTTCACCATACTGTCCACGATTTGGTACTTACGAAGGAACATTATCAGTGTTAATCCATTTGTAACAGTGTAAACATGGAACCAAAAAGGGCCTTTATCTTCCACTTGGTGTAATGATGCTTAACGAGCTTGTAGATCAGACATTTTTGGTGCAGCTCTAGCAGCAGGCACGCAACCAAGTACAAAATGATAAATTAAGTTAGGTATAAGAATGTCTCTCCACTCTTGGAGCGCCCTGCTGTAAGGAAAGAGACTAGCGAGGGAGAGAAATCTTCATGCAGCTGATAAATACTAATACAAATAGCCTACCTAACGTAATAATTTCATGACTCTATTCCATAGCCTCCTTGTGTCATTCTTTATCTTTCTCAGTACATTGGATTTGACACTAGAAAAGCGTTTTGCGCGTCTTCTGATCTCTGCTACTACTTAAATAGGAATGCTGGGCACAACTCGTTCTTAAAGGTGATATGGCAGCTGACATTCTGATTGGCTAAATTACCGTGATGGCCTGAACACACCCATGACCGATGCAGGGCGTGTTGCGCCAGGCGCGAATACACTGTGCCCACATAATGCGACTTGTAAATAGCTAAATTGGCGTTGACACACCCCCAAGAGGCAAGTTAAGACCATGCACCGTGACGCAAAGTTCTGCAGTTAAAATGTGGCCCTCAGAGTTAGATGAACACTGAGGATTTTACTGTGTTCTATTGTTGCAGTGGAGTGGGGTTGAAATAACCTCTAGTCCGATTCGGCCCTGTGCAGCCAGTAACAGACACTAAGGGCCTGATAGCAGGAGGTTAGAGTAAACGGATCATTACAATATTCTCACTCACACCCAATAAACTGTTCTAATGAGCTGGGATATCTGCTAAAACCAGACAGCTACTGTACTGTACAAGCTGCACAAGCAGGGTCACACACACACACACACACACACACACACACACACACACACACACACACACACACACACACACACACACACACACACACACACACACACACACACACACACACACACACACACACACACACACACACACACACACACACACGACCGCTGCCAATAAAAACGTTGCTCACACAAAAACACAGCGTGGACTGCTACATATCTCTCAAGCAGGCTTAGAAATCTCCCTGGTAGCAGATATGCTATAAAATGCAAAAGCAAAAATCTCTGGCATCTGATTTTGAAAAGGGCCTTAGGGGAGTCTCCGCTTTCTCCTGGATACATAAACAATGGAGGTTTAAAGCCTAAATGCCTTTAACAGTCCAGCTACCGCCTGGCCAAAACGAGGGCTGTTTTCCTCCCAAAGCTGTGTACATAAGCCCATTCTATAGCCGACGTGATGCCTAAGTAAAATATGACTGCTAAAAATTGTGAAAAACCTAAATCCAGGAGCAATTGAATACCAACATGTGGGTTTAAAAAAATGGGAATTCCGGATTGTGGATGGTTTGAGGAGCACGTATAACTCCAAAGTCTAAATAAGGCTATGAGAGACTTCAAATTACAGGGAGGTGGAAAACAAAGGTTACACACATAAAATGATTGTTGACAGGATAAGCTAAATAAAGAATGAGGAGAGATAATGAAATAGACAATACACTGTGGCAAGGGAGAGGGAGGAAGGGCAATGTCATGCTTCTCTGAAAGCTTCCATCTTCCAGATGGAAAAAAGACAACACAAACCCTTGTTAAATTTGTTTACATCTTTCAAGTAAGTCATTGTATTTAACAAGGCCAAGAAACACTCTGAAATGGAGAGAAAACTGAGCTTTGTTTTATATTCACAAGAAAAGAGAGAAATGAGAGAACGAGCATTTCCCCCAGTGAACACCAGAGAGAGTGTGCACGAGCTCATTATTGGAAGCGACAGCTCATAGTGTTTGTTTTTAAATGCGGGTTTGATTGTGAATGTATATATACACAGTAGACAGTATACTGTATGTGCATGTGTACTGTATGCGTGGGTGTGCGCATGTGCGTGTGTGTGCCTGCATGCGTGTATGCATTGTGTATGTTTACACAGCTGGAAGTAGAGAGTAGAATGGCTTCACCTGGCACTGGTTCCTGGGGAAGGTTGCCGTGATCCCACCAAGAGGCGGACAGGCTCTGGCACCCTCTCCAGAAAACAAGAGAACCTCACTTACCCAAATATCCCCCTGCATTAGAGCTCAAACAGCGGGCCAAATCCCTACAAAACCCACGCTGAATTTACTTAGAGGGCAAAATGGATCCCCCTCTCTAAACTCCTGATAGCTGATTGCTCTGGCAGCATTCAGGTGGATCTGTTGAGTGGCCCCCGGCCCAGTTTCCACTCCATTCAACTTTCCACTCAGACCGAGACTTGCCTCTGCAACGCCCTCGCTATACTACTCTCTCTCTCTCTCTCTCTCTCTCCCCCTCCTGCAGCTACCCCACCCTCTCACATCCTACTCTGCAGCCAAAGTCAGTCTCATGCCAGATTTAATATAAACCGCATATCAGTAGGTGTTTATCTAAGTATCCCAGTCAGCCTGTCTCTCCTTTTCTTTCTCTCTCTCTCTCCCTCTTCCCTATGTTCTCGCCCTGTGACTACATTGTGCGGTCAACGTGTTCCCCTGCGGTAGCTGCCCCTGAAACTTCCCGTTGGATGCGGCTCTTTGCAGGAAGTGATGTCATGCCGAGCACACAGTCGCGGCAAAGATAAAAAGACGGGCTCGACAGGCATTCCCCTCGTTGGTTCATCCATCTGTCTAATGGCTCTATCGATCATGGGGCCAGATAAAGGGCCTCCAGCATTACACATCAATCCCCCAGACCTCTTCAGCAGCACGGCGTTAAGCCTGCCTGCATGCATGCCTGTCTCGCTTCCAGGAAAACAGCAAGGCCTTAATGGCCCTACCGTGACACCGAATGCTGGGGATTGACAAGCCTCTGGGGCTCACTCAGCTCTCTAAACCAAGGCCTTTTCACATGACACACACACACACGCTTTGGACCTGCACGCATGCAGCGCAATCAACCCTGTATACTGTGTATACAAACATCCCCGACACGCATGCATGCATGCACCTACAGGCACACACACACACACGCACACACACACACACACACACACACACACTCGCTCACGAAACTCACAAACACAAGTTGCACTCACACACACACACACAACGTAGTTGGTTTAATCCCCTGGACACTGTCCTCCAATCACAGGAAGACTGTAGGGAGATCAGAGCCAATTAGCTTTGTGGGTGAACAGGGGGAGGCGGGACAGCTAAGGCCCAACAGGGCCTGTAATCTGGATCAAAGCACATGGAAACAGAGTATGTTCCAGTTTCATTAGGCCGCCTAGCCCTCCTCCACGGGTTAGCAGGCCTAATTGAGCGACTCTGAAAGCAGATCACCGGCTGCTCACTTATCGCCTGCGTGCTGTCCAGACGAATAAAAGTCAGATTCATAAATAAACAGGCTGGCGAAGCCTTTGGGGGAAAACCAGTGGCAAGGTTCGCAGAGTGGATCGCTCTCCCATGTAATTAAAGCAGAGAGACCCCCCCCCACACACACGCACACACACACATACACACACACAATTAAAATCACTGCAACAGATTAACACTGGTAGCATGCCCCACGGGAGGTGGGGACATGGGGAATTTAGGATAAACAGTCTGTACTGTAAACATAACCAGGCAAACAGAGAAAAAGAGAGAGGGGAAAGAGTTGCTCAGGACATAATAACTAGAACAATAACTAGAACTGCACTCTGTCGAGTGCCTACTTGCTTGTTGCACGTACTGTCGACCGCTACAAACTGTCAAATCTCAGCTTCTCTGTGAAGGAACGTTTGAAATGTTGAATTATTAGGTTTAGCTATTTGCTACCTACCTACTTTATGCATGTAAAAAGTAGTATTATGAAGTATGGTACAAGTTTCTATCTATAAAAGAAATACAGTTTTATCGATATCTGATGAAAAAAAAGGTATATAAACTGAAATAAATGTTATCACGTATACAGTATAATTATTTAATTATTTATTTTAAATTGTCAATTGCTTTAAATTGACTTAATATTGGACTATACTATAGTGATATTAATACTAAATGCCTGTGTAATTTGTAAGTTGATTAGCGGTATACTGTGGTTACTTTGCGGCACTTTTGATGCGTATGCACCGTCCCAGCATATGACGTGAGGGTATAACTGGTATAACTAGCTCTCAATGATTGTTGAGTTAAAACTCATGAGTGGAGCATAAACTCATAAATGGAGCATGAATCTTCAACAAGACACAAGACACAACAAGACAACTACATCTCCCAGAGTGCATCAGCAGCAAGATGGCTGCTGGTGCTCGTTTGGGTGATTGAACACCTGTTAAAGGCTGGTGGTGGTGACTCTCTCACAACAAACAAACAAGCAAGCTGAAGGTCTACCCAGGAATTCTACCCCAAAGACGCCAATGGTCTGTTATATTTATTCAACTGCTTATTCTACTTCTGCTTAATGTGTTTAAAATCAGGCTAATTGTGTGTTTAGTAGCTTCAACTGCTTCAGTCTGAAGTGGGGAAGGAACACATTAACTTGCTTGAGAGGGATTTAATTTGTTTAAAAGTATCTCTTTACAAAATAAGACCAAGTTAGAAATGTTAAAATGATTTAAGAATTTGAAAGCCTACTAAAAATGTGGACAATTCATGTTAAAGGTTTAAAATGCCTTGTTCAATTAGAGATGATCTACAAGCTTAAAGTTCAGCTATTTTTTTTCTTCACTTATTCAATTTAAAATACTAAATGTTTACTTAACTTGAATCATTTATTAAAGGTTACAATTCAGAAATGTTTAATTGAAAATGACTTTAATAATTTGGGTTAAAATGTCGACTTTATGAGTTAATTTAAGACTGTTAAAATGTCGACTTCAAAGTTAATTTAAGACTTTACATTTTGGCATTAATTGTGTGAAAACACTATAGTTAAACCACTTTGTCTAAAAAACGTTTGATTATTTAAAATATATATATTTAATGTTTAAAATCAACCATGTTTAAAAAGATAACTTATTGTTTTGAAAAGATGTTTGTTTTGCATTGTTGTTAAAACCTGTTTCTTTGTTTTCGAAGGTTTTCAACCTTATTGATGAACCAACCAATCAAGTCAACAAAAGCAACTGCAACAGAAAGTGTGCAAAAAGTTGAAAATAAAGTTGGACATTTGAGTTGGACATTGGAGTTGATTCCTTTACTTTCATTTGGAGTGGAAGTGGGGTTTGACTTAACAATGATGACATAATAAAGATGTGGATTAAAGGACCCAATGCCAGAGTGTAATTGGTTTACGATGGTGACGTAATGACGATATGTTTTAGTGTCGGGAGGATTAATGGTAATGCTCCTATGTATGTAATCTGGCACCACTGCCGTATCAGGCACAGGTAGTCATTACGTCATTTGCTGGGATGGTGCATACGCATCGAATATCGTCCTGGGCGAAACTAGTACGTGCGCGCTCTGCTTGCACAAGTAATAACCAGCAAGACACCCTATATGCATGCATCCGCCTGGTTGACGGCAGACTCCTGGGCTGGCGCTTTGGCATGGGCTGTCAGATCAACATAATAGAATGAATTCTGTACTGGCCATACAGTATATGATAATGAATTGCATTTTCATAGCACTTTTCCAAGTGCTCAAAGCGCTTTACAATGGTTCATTCATTCATACATTGGGACGTGAAGCGGTGAACAGTCGACGCCAGCATCCTCACTTCCCAATTTCTAACTGCCGACCCAGGGATCATTGGACGACCTGCTCTACCTCCTGAGCCACAGCCGCACAATATGGAGTGTGTCTTGAGTGTACAGGGTTTGATGAGGTCATGGATCAACATAAGGAATGTCAGAACAGGTCAGCTCCATATATGGAGATCTGAGGGTGGCAGCGGGGGCAGTGTCTTGACACTTGAGTGTACAAGGTTTGATGAGTTCTGGCCATATATGAAGCGTGTCTTGAGTGTACAGGGTTTGATTAGGTCAGATCAACATATGGAATGGAACAGGTATATATGGAGATCTAAGGGTGGCAGCGGGGCCAGTGTCTTGAGGGCCCAGGTGGGGCTGGGTCAAAAGGGAGACATCGAATAGGAAGGATGGATGGGGAGGAGCAACATATGGAATATGGGGGGATGTGGGAGTGGGTGGGAGAGGATGAGCAAGCTAACTGTATCTGTACATGTTTGTATTGTCTATTGCGTACTGTCAATTGTGTAAATGCACCGTACTGTATGTAATGTTTTGCCTGTGTATAGGAACCCCTCTAAAATGACTGAGATGCTGCAAGGACTATCCTTTCAATAAGATTCTGAGGTCAGATGTAGAGTTGCTGGCCGGCTCCATATATGCAGATCTAGATGATCCAGTCTTCTCCATGTATGGCTATAGGATTTGATGAGGTCAGTGTTGTGATCTTCATATACTGTAAGGAGAAGGCCATATATGGAGACGTGATGTCACAAGGTGTGATTTCACGAGGCGTGATGTCACGATGTCTGATGTCACGAGGTGTGATGTACTGATAACCATATATGGAGGTGTGACAAGACTGACGGACGGACATGTTTTGCAAGTTTTTATAGTAATCTGCGACCTATGGTCGCAATAATAACAATTTGGTCTCCACCTCCTTTGGTCGGGAGTGGCTTATTGTCGGTATCCCGTTACAATGTGCTAGACCCCTGGGAGATGGATTGCTGAGGTGGAGCGCCACACCTACCATCAGCTCCCAGTACTTCTGCTACTCATACGCTGAGTTGGCGGCGCCTGGGCTCGAACCCATTAACTTGTGGTCCAAAGGCCAGAGCTCTACCAACTCTGCTACTTAGACACAATCCTCCTTTGGGGTATTTGGTATGTGTGAGATTTGTCCACTACCCGTCCTAACTACTGTATTAGGACCGGTAGCCACTATTAACCATTTGGCTGCCTTTGACGGAATATTCCGCCAATTAAAATCCAACTGTTGTCTGCTTTTGATGGAATTCTCTGTCAATTAATGTACTTTATTGATATGAAACGGTTTAGCTGAAAATCTGCACGTGTCCAGCAACAGGACCAGCTTGTAGATCGGCTATTTTAGATCATTTTTTACTATATTGACTATAATGACATGCCCAAAATAGGAATGCCAGTTAGAAAGTGATTGATGTAAAGGGAGGTGTGGTTCATATACTATGTGAGAAAATCATGTGCAGCTTGAGTGAGCCATTGCCAATAGCCCAGTCCGTTATGAGGCCATTTACCACTAAAAAATCAATAAAAATGTGGTCTCAGTGCAAAATAGACATCAAAGTCTGTTTGCGTTTTAAACAGGGCTTTAATACCTTGGATGAGCCCATCGAGATTAAATTCTGCTTTACAATCACAAATATTTATACGTATCCCCTGGATGGACTTTATGCAACTCTTTCTATCTCCAACAGATGCCTCCCACTGAGGAGCCTGAACAAACATCACAGCTTAGCTGGAGAAAAGATAAAGGGATAGTGCTTATAGTCGATGAACACGTGGGGGACCTTTTTTCCATCAGAGATTAAAATTATAAACAAGGACCTATTTATGAGTGTGGAAACGGTAGTGATTTATATCAAGGCTGCGCGAGTGTGATCATTATTTCCCCCCATTGTCAAATAAACGGTGCTTGCTTTAAACATCTCTGGCTCCCGGCCAATCCGCAGACCAGACAGAGATGAGACCAGAGTCCCAGCCAGCCCAGTCCTCATAGGCTGCCATAGGCAGCAGCATCTCTTAGCTTGGCGCTGTGGTCGGATCCATCCCTCACTCCCCAGGCTCGGAGCCAACGTACGTAGTGGCCTATATTAAATCGACTAAGGTTAATACCATTCATTACACATTAGATGAACCCATACATAAACCTCACTTATCAACGTATCCACTCACAGATCAGCTATAAGATTAAGAGCCATCATCGGCCCATCCTGAGATTACAGGCCTGGCGCAGATGTTGAAGGATTGTTTGATGTTACATAGAGCCACTGATATGTTACTCTCACTGCACATAGACACCCTCTGTAAAAAATAAATAAAACCAAACGAAACAGGTTTACTGTATGTCAGCAACAATAAATATATACTCGTTAAACTAGACATGTCCAATGGTCAAATCTTTGCCCAAGAAAACCTCAACGAGTAGATATTTTTATATTTATATTTAGATTTAGTGCAGAATGACATAAACCACGGCTGCACAGAATAAACCCTGCAGGCAAAAAAAAGACTGTAAAAACTCATTCCAGAAAGTGATGAAATACACTGTTTTTGGTCTACTTCATTGCAATTAAATTAAATCCGAGGAGTCATTTTGAGATAACATGCTACTTGAAAAGAGAGTTATTTACCCAAGACCATGTTGCGTGTCAGACCTTGGCCCTCAGTATAAAAAGTCTGGGCGCCCTTCGCTTATACTGTAGTTATGATTAAAAAAGAATCACCCTCAGTTTGGCTGTAAGAGCTCTTCCCAGTTTGAGAACCCCTGTCATAATGGCGCACAAAACAACACTTGCAATTGCGGTGAAGGGCTTTGATAATTGGCCGATCTCAAGGCACGTTGTATATCCACAAACACCTGTACACACACCACATCAACCATACAAGAATCGTGGCAAGTGCCTGCAGCACAGTGCTGAACTCTATAAAGAGAGTAAACAGGGGCACACGTGCCTGAACTTATACTCTGGGAAACATCCTTCAACTCATCACTTACACACACACACGCACACGCACGCACGCACGCATAAAACACACACACGCATAAAACACAGACCTACACATTCCCAGGCCCCGTGCAGTTCTGTTATGCTACGCAAAGGATTGAGTGCCGAGGATGAGGATGTGTGTGAAAGTTCGGGCCTGCTCGGAAGCCCCTATGCCTGCAGCCTTGGAACGCACACATGGAACATGTAATTGAATGAGAAACGGCCTCGTGCGGGATCAAGACATTTCTCTGGCACGGCAACAAAAGCACGGGGTCGGCGTGGTCCTTAGCGTTTCGCTGCGTTCATTCTGTTCGCCGCGATTGTTTTATTTGGTAAGGCCCTCGCTCCTTCTACATCCTCTGTGCGCCAAGGCATGCGTAATGTCATGAACTTGTATTGTTCAATAGTTTTTTTTTTTAAAGGAGAAAAAAGGGACAGAAATATTGAATCAGATCTAATAGAGTGGGTGGAAAATATTGCCGTGTCCAGGGGAGAGATGGAGAGAGGCATTAAGAAAGACTCTCTCTCTGCCTCTCCAATGCGTTCGGTCTTCTGCCAAGATGGACGAGTGCTGCATGGGCTCCTGGTCTCACACATGACGTCCTTACTTAGTTGCTACTTAGCCTCTCACCATGAACCCTACTTAGCTTCTCACCAAGAACCCTCGCCCTAACATTGTCACCCAACACTATCTCTGGCAGTCACACTTATATAAAACAGGCTTCCAAGGCATGATTCCAAGGCATGATTCCAAGGCATGCACCTCGGTATCAGAGCATGACTATTGGTCTGTTGGTTACTGTTGGTTACAGTACACACACACGCGCAGTCACGCAGTCACGCATGCACGCACGCACACGCACACCAAACATGATGAGTTGGTAATGTGTGCGCCAGGCAAGGGTTGACACCCCTCGGCAGTGATTTACAAGCCATGGCCACAAAGAAACAAACCATATGTGTCAACAGGCTCTTAGTTTTACTTGCATTTTAGCAAGCTGCCTACCACAATCAACCCAACTACATTCTCCCTGCTCCCTGGGAACATTTTAATTATCTCTGAAAGGACATGAAAAAGCCGTCAATAGTGTTTGAACAGTCCAACTGACAGACTCACAGATACTGTAGCTGTATGGTGGCAGTTAATAATGGTACATGCATTTAACAGATAATAACAAACTGAAAGGCCTGGGTCATGGCTCAGCGGCCCAGGCACCTTGGCCGGTAGCCCGAGTCTGGCAGTGTGCCGCGGGTTCGACTACTGATCCCGACGGCCTTTACTGCATGTCAATCCCCCAACTCTCCCCCCCATTTCCTGTCAGCCTACTGTCTGTCTGTCTATAAAAAATATAAAATAAAGGCGAAAGCCGCAAAAAAAACATTTAATAATAATAATAACAAACTGAAATATACTGTATGTAAAATAATAGGTTAATGCATGAATTCTTATTCTCATAAGCAACAGTTGAAAAGTACAGTAGGTATTTCAGTTTAAATAATGTCACATATACTGTAGATTCACAGGATGTGCACTAAAGAAGAACATGAACAAGAACTGTACAGTGATGTCAAGGAATGGGGCTTTCCGTTCATTTCTCTTACTGTAAGTGTTATTTGGCTCTCAAAGAGTCTCCAGATCATATCATTTAGACCATGTGTCATATTTCCTCAGATGAAAGTTGATGATTTTATGGATTTCTCGGCAGATCATTTGTGATTAAGAGACATCACGTTCATTTTTATTCGTAAGTATTCAGACAGAAGCCAACATACTGTAATGTACCTAAACTTTAAAAGCATGTCCTGGCTTTAATAGCTTTTCTGGTTTGACCATTAAAAACACCTTTACCTCTATTTCACATCCTACTTTCTCACACACACATGCTGTAGCCACACACATAGAAGACCATTAATATGCCTCCCCAGGTTCGGACCACACTTGAATAAAATGATTATTATTGAGAATGAAGAGCTAGGAAAAGATGATGGGTTGAAGGAGTTGCCTGGGTTTTGGCTTGGAGTTCTGGGATGTTGGACTCAAGAGTGCTGTATGTGTGGCTAATCTGGCGATCACCCTTAAGACCACTGGTTTTAATCACGTACAACATAAGACACGCTGCGTGATTCATACTGTACAAGAGAAGAGAACAAAGAGCTACTGGCAACCCGATGCTCATATTCTCTCTCCCTTTCTCAATCTACCTCGCTGCCATGAGCACATGGTATGCATGTCATATGCATGTCATAATAAAACATACACCGGCACAGATGGACAACAGACTGCTTAGGAACCAGCAACATAAAGTACTAATGGTTCCACCGGTTGGCTCTATCCAAACTATGAGTGAAACCTTTTATACATGGGAATAAGATGTGTGTACACAACCTTCAATGTTCCCCACTCCATACACTGCAGCTACACAGAGGCTTGAGTTTCAGTGTGGGGCCTTATAAATCACTGTCACATGCACAGGCGATGAGTGAACAGGAGCCATGATGGAACTCCAATCCCACTTAAATCAGCCCCAAGGTCTTTGCATAGAACGGGCTCAGATGCACTGTATCTGTTCTGGACAACACCCGTCCTCTAAGTTGGTGAAATCATGTTCCTAATTAGCTCTAAATCCAGCCTTATTCTTATACTGTTACAGTATTTAACTGAGTGCACAGCCCTTTGTGTACCCTTGTGTTCTGTGAACGTACTGACCCATAAGTCTTTAACGCTGCCTCATTGCACAACTGATATGCAACTATTTCTTTTATGTTTGCAAACATAATTGCAAACACATTTGAGCATGTAGTTCTACAAGGCTCAGAGCTGCCAATCGATAAGGTGGGAAACAAACCTAGCTTTAGGCTATGCTGATGGCACATGGCAGGGACCCATTGTTTAAAGATTTGGGCCAGATAATTCATGCTGAATGTGATAAGCTCCAACAGTATTCACTCTCAATCAGGTCAAAGACTTACAGTACAGGCTACTCAGGGGTTTACTTTAATTTGGGTTCATCAGAGCATGCAGGTATAAAATAGGAGTAGGTGATTAATAGAAGTTGTATCGTTAAACCATAGTCCTCATCCATTAAACCATTTAATCTATCAAAACCTGTACCAAATTCATTCCTGGCAATCCCTTTATCTCTAAACCCTCATCTCTTAGCAGATGAGATCAGACCAGTGCATCCACAAACACAACTCTCTCTACCAAGAGTACAAAGTCAGTTCAGATGAGTGCACAAATAAAATATGAATTTTGTGACATGTTTGTTCAGTCTTGTTTCCACACGGTGCCAATGGTGCTCCTTTGTTCAAGCTCCCCCTCAATATTATGTAAGACAGCCAAACAAATCTGAGCATACAGTGTATCCTCCAGCACCGTTCTTGTCGTGTTTGATCAGTGCACAAATTGGCAAGGTGTCCTGTGTCAAAACAAGTATCTAAAATAATCCTTTGTTGATATATTGCGCATTCAGCCAAGGAGCAAGCAGCGTCCGCTAACCAGAGGACGTGGACTCATTCATACGGTGTACTGTTCTGTTGCTTGTGTGTACAGTGCATGTGCAGGAATGGAAGAGTCTTCTTTAGTGCACCCTAAATCAAGATCACGCTCGGATCCAAACCAACGTTTCTCCTTCACCCAGGGGCTGTGACGGCTATGCGAGAGCCAAATCTCTCCAAAGGAATGCAGCAGAAGTCAGTGCAGAAACACAAACACCAACAACAGCCTCACCACAGCACAGCCTATCATATATCCCTCTGCCAGCAGAACCAGAGAGGCCAGGAACTAGCTGTACGCAACACCCCCAGAAAACCCACATGACACCACACTTTCCCCACCTGATGGGAGCTCAAACATATGTCAAATTAATCATAAATAATAATAACTGACCTACGGCAATAAAACACGTGTGCTACTTTAAAAACCATCGTAAAAACAGGAAAATGCGGCCCACAGACAAAAGGTAATGCTGTGGACTCACACAGTCCTCACTTGCGCTCCAAGTCACTTCATTTTTAGAGAGAGCGGCGCTGCATGCTTTTACGTTTCCTGCTACACCTAGACAATCTCCTCCAAGTGTGGCCCCTATTTCATGCCCTCTGCTCCCACTGCCCGTCGTCCCCTTTTTTAGGCCACTGAATCATCCCACACCAGGTCTAGCACTGCTCATCATGTGCCGAAACATGAAATGAAAAAGAATGAAATGAAAAGTCTCAGCGGAGTTCCTTTTTCGCTGGAACTCTATCTGCCAAAGGAGTTAGATTTAGGAGCAGGGCTGTCTAGAATAACATATAAAAGCCCCCATGAAGCAAGAATGCCTGATGTTATTTTACCTCCCAGGAGGTGCATTCATTGGAAAGTGGAGGAGACCAAGGAGTGGTCTTCTCTCGATCACCACTTCTGACCAGCTCACACTGCATCTTGCCGCAGGGACAGCGGCCTCTGAGAATGGATGAGAAGGCGAATGGAGCAGAATGTGTCTCTAGAGGGACCTAAAGGCCATTGGTTTGGTGGTGGCTGGTGTTGGATTTATGGCCAGCTTTAACAGTGTGCCTCATGTCTCAAACAATACTCTTGAGTTATGGTGCATTGTTTGGGTTTAGAGCATGTGGTTGATGACAGTTACAGTATAGTGCACACTGTGAGCAAACTCCACCAAGGGGAATCTCCTTGTGTTGGCTTCTTTAAATCTCTGACTATAGCGCCTGACCGATCAGCCATTATTTGACAACACAAGTATCTGCAGCAGATGTGTATGTAGTGTACAAATAAAAGGCGCCCGCTGGCCTAGTGATCCAGGCGCATGCCACATACTGTATAGGCTCTGGCCTGACAGTGTGTTGTGCGTTCGAGTGACGACCGAGTTCGAGTGTTGTCCGTTCATGACGACCTTTGCTGCATGTCTCTCCTCTTCTCTCTCTCCCTCTTTCCTGTCAATCTCCACTTGAAACTATCAATAAAAGCAGAAAAGCCTTGAGAAACAAATCTTAAAAAAAAAAAAAAAAAAAAAAAGATCTAAATTTGTTTTTTTTACATTATTTTGGACGGTTAACTTCTCAGTACTATTTTGCCATCTTACGACAGCGCAATACATTAAGATTGTTAGTCCTTGCGCATAGTACTGTCCACGGAATATATGGCCCCTACTGTACAAGATTGCATTGTGACAAAAACAATAGCAGCAATGGTCAGCAGCAATGTCCCGAGCAATGTTTTTTGCTCCCGATCCGATTCTGATCACTTGATTTTGAGTATCTGCTGCTACCGATACACTTGTACAATATCCAAAATGGGGGTATTTAGAATAACAGTTATTGGATAAACAGAAAGCATACATTTATGTATCAATTACACTTATCTCTGTAATGCAAGAAACATTGTGCAACTACTTGGGATTTTTACAGATTGAATGCAGATTGAATTTAATTTAGTTTTGTTGTCCTTTGGTGTGCCTTTGGCACAAAAATAAAAGAATAACACTGAACTAACAAAGATGTAAGATGATTTGATATGATATTATGTTGTTCATCTGTCCTGTACTATATGGATTCATAGTAAAATAAACAAACCATTTACAATAATAAGGCCTATTGGATTCTTTATTAATATAACATATTTTATTGCACCCCAAGCTCTGTTCAATATAATAAAACTTTGTTTAATTTACATTGGGTGTAAATGAAACAAACAGCATTTAGAAAACAGTACCAAATGTTCAGAGAGTGGATATTTCAAGTTTCATACTATTTCACATTCTTCAGTGAAAACATATTACAAATACTACATTATAACTACTAGTCCTTACCCGTTGTGAGATATTTGCCCCCCCTGGTTGCATTTTTAATTCACTAATAAATTCATTATTAATCATTAATGTGTCAAATCGAAAAAAGGGCTCTGTTACGCCCTCCATATTCATATGGTCAATGCCTGTGTGAAAGGGAGCGATTGGTGCAGGCAATGAGGAGATAATGCTTTAATGCTTTGTTTCTGACACACACACACACACACACACACACACACACACACACACACACACACACACACACACACACACACACACACACACACACACACACACACACACACACACACAGACATTGTTAGAATTATAGTATGATGATGTCTGTTGACTCCATTGATTAACTTGCTAGAAGAGTTGCTTTACAACAACAGAGAATACCAGAACTCACGGAACTGTCATTAAGTCTCTTTTATTCACAAGTTGGCATAAGTTGGCATAAGTTGGCAATGGCATACACTGCAGACCAAACAACGTAGGCGTTTCGGCGTCATGCCTTCATCAGTAATGTGTCAATGCTGAAGAAGGATTGATGCTGAAACCCTTATGTTGTTTGGCCTGCACTCTGCAGTGTACCATGTCAATATACAGTATCTTATGAATAAAAGTGCCTTAAGGACAGTTCCATGAGTGCTGGAATTTTCCGTTATGATTATAATAAATCCCATGAACTACCATATACGTATGTGCAAAATAGCCAAATTACACAGACTATTGTTGAACTATAATTTGATGCAGGGTGTCTGGCCGTCACAATGGTTCTCCAAAATAACTATTGCTGTCTCCTACGTGCTTTTCACAGGGGAGACGAAATATACAAACAAGTTTGAGTTCCTCCTGTTTACCCTGTAGTGAAAACACCCAATAAAGCTGTCTGGAACATACATACAGTATGAGCACTGGAGCATGTAAAGCAAATTATTCACATAATGTACTGACACATAGTGGCTGAAAACTGCACAACCACAGACATATGTGCTGTAAGAGTACAGCCAAACTTAGATCTGAGGGGAGTCTGTTTAGCATTGCTAGTCAGATCCATTACCTATAAAAGCATATCACCAATCAACCAACATCACTGTGATTGCACTGTGAGCACCAGGCTATGAGAAGCCAATGAACATGTTGGAAAGCTACAATAAAAGTAGACGACTGGGAACTGCTGTCAGAACATAGCAGCCCTCATTTCACACCCGTCCTATTTGACTTTGATGAGGCTGGTTACGTGCCATTCATGGCATAATTTATATTCGTCCTGTATTGTGCAATAAATTCGGGGACAGTTGAAACAAAAAATCTCCATTTCCAGGATCAACGGCGGAGCCAATGACAACATGAGCCCCACCATATGGACCCTGCCTGCCGTTGAGGAAAGGGGGGTCGGGTGAGGGGTTGCGGGGCTCAGTAATGAAAGAGAGTAGTAGCAAAACAACATTCTCAAGCTATGCTAATTAGCATACTTTCACATGGGCTGGAATGCTATGGTATAGCAACCCCTGCTCCCCCCCTTTTGGGGGAGTGGAGGGCCTTGATCCTGTGGACGTTTACTGGGTCAAGGGGACCTTGATGTGGATGAAAGCAATGTAGAGAGTCTCCAGTGTGGACACAGAGCTGGGGGATGGAGTGTTTCTGGTGGCTGGAGGGTTGGTATTTGGATACAGTGGAGGATGTCAGTCGGGGATTTGATATTTTGGATGGGGCATAGGAGCGAGGAGCGAGGGTCTTTGGCAAATCTTTCTATCATTCAGGGGCCTCCGCTGTCAGATAGCTGTCACTCCCCATGCGTGGCGAGGGGGTGGGGGGGGGAGGATTGCTGGAGCGGCAGGGGGTGCAGCAAGGGGCGAGGTGCGGTACAAAGCAGAGCCCTGTCTCTGCAGGGATGGCCACAGTGGCGTGGGATTGATGGGGTGGTGATGAGAGACTGAGATGTCGGGGAAACAGACACCCATTCAGAGTGGGACCAGTAAGAGAGGCCTACTGGGGAACCCTGGGGCCCATCATCACCTCTCTCCGCCCAGGGCTGGGTTGGGTGGCTCGGAGGATGCAGGAACAGAGGTGGTGGTGGTGGTGGTGGGGGGGGGGGGGGCAGTCCAGTGGGGCTCCAACACGTCACCCCACTGTGGGTTTATTATCATTGAACAAACTCAGAGTTACTGTACTGCGACTCAGTAGTTTCTCTATGACTGCTATTTCAATAAGAACTTCACTGTCACTGTGAGTGTTTATGTGTACATGTGTGTCAGGTTAATAGGTTATGGAGATAATTGAAGGGGAAAATAAGCCCTGTAGGTTTGTGGGCTCCAGAATAGGGCCTCCCGGATAATACTGGACGCCAGGACAGTGAAATATGACACTGACAAGTTCCAGTCAGCTAAGGTCATTCCAGGTATTCAGATGGGAGACCAGAGATAACGATTTACATGAGGGCAAATAATGGTAGCATGGTGTGGTGGCACGTTCCTGTAATTCTTCAATAAGTTCAATAGATGTTTCCACTGTTATTAATGAACTATTAGCAAAGCGGTAATTCAGATTCCCCTTTAAGCTTTTACACGTTAATCTGTCCTCAGTGATTAGTGGTCCAGTATTCGACTAACATGCTCTGTTTTAATGTGTACTGTATATACAACCCTGTTTACGTACACGATATACATGATTATATAAGTGGCTGTGTATGTATGTACAGGTATGTATGTATGTAGTATGTGTATGTTTCTCTGAAGGTGCTCTCTGTCACTGATTCAGTGGAGGGGTGAGGTGTTTTTCATTCAAAGCGGTCTCCATTGGCCTGTACCGCAGACAGACGGAGTGACGGATGAATCGGCCATTGTTTGGGGTGCGTGTGGCAAACGCGTCGAGGGACAGCGTAACCAGAGACAGACCCTCTCCACATCCCCACCAGGGAGCTAAGCCAGAGAAACCTTAGTCACGTTCAAATAAATTCTTTCCTGTCCAAATTGACACCCTTCCGTTGCCATGGTGTGGCTTTGGTTCAGTTTACAGTAATTTGGAGTCTGGGTGGCATGGGGGAATGTGGTGGGGGACAGGGGCTTAAGGTACACTTAAGATGACTTACGGGCTCAAATTATGGGCTGGGTTTTCCACTAGTTATCACTTTTCACAGATATAACAGATTTACCTGCTGTTGGTGTGAGGCGAATAATTGTTTTAAATGAGTTGAGCGTAAATTATCATCAAAGCCATATTCGGTCTCTGCTGCAATTTAGGTCTCTTCCCCATGCTTGCTGCCACAGAGGCTTTACTATTCATTGCTTCTTTCAAGATAATTATTGATAAAACTGTATTTTGGGCAATCTAGGCAATCTAGAGGTGTTCATAGCTGTGTTCCAGCTTGTTTGTTTTGGCGTATTCAGCACCTTCTGGTGGACATCTTGCCGTTCAGAGCAACATAAAATCACAGAGACAAACAGACAGTTGTATTACAATGCTTTACAATAGGCCGCACTAACAACCACAGTATTCCATGCCATCACATACGGTACCTCTTAGTTGGACTAAAGGGGCATAAAATTAACAATTTTAAGCTGGGGTTAACTGGAGTTTCAAAGTCGAACTCGCCGTGAGACTTAGTTTCTTATCCAAAACCAAGCAGGCCCCATCCAGAGCTCCCCTGAAGCAGAGCGAACCTCAATACAAACCAATGCATCTGCTCTTGATAAAAAGACAATAATCAGGCTTGCCGCAGTGAAAAGATCCAGTGTATAATGTTGTATAGCATTGAATCAGGTATAGCCACAGACCCCCCACAGGTGCCATGAACTCTTACATGCCCGCAAACAATAACGCCAACTGACATGTGCCGGGGTCCATTCCAAGCAATGACATACCCATATGTGGACCACTCTTCATTTTAAACAAGGAAGATCTAATAAACTCCCATCCACATGAGCATGAGGAAGACAGACACATGGTGTTGATAAGAGATGCAACACTCTCCATGAAAAGGTAATCAAATCACAGCACAGAAAAATTAAATACACACATTTGGCTTCTCTCTCTCATTCTCTCTGCCTCCTTTTCTTCCACACTTTTCACCTTTCATATCACGATCTCAATTGTCAGCGCTGTTTCCGAATTCCTGTCTTAATGCAAAAACCTGCATTGGGCTTGGAGAGAAAGTAAGTCTGGAATACAGCTCTTATTTCACGCTGCACCCCTCTTTCCTGCTAAGGTCTGATAGTGCAAGGAAAGAAGGCGTCAAAGCCTAGTTCATATTTTGACATTAGTTTGAAAATCTATTATTTTCACAGGGAGAAGAAATATAAATTTGCCTTAAGGAGCCAGCCAAAGCGGTAGGGCTTTTGGAACGAATGTTGGAAAACAGCCACTGACCACATTCTTCCTGTTTAGCAAAGGTGGTGGGCAAGCATCTCTCCAAAATAGCCACCTTTAAAATAAGTAGTTCAGTGCCCAATCAGGGCATGGTCATTTGGAGAGTGTAGCCTTCAGAGAGAGCAGGATGCTTGGAGGTGTGATTGCAGTATTGTCAAGAACTGTGGTATAGCTTCTTGTAGCGTTCTGGAGAACCACTCATCCGATCACTTCACTCCCTGGGTCCTCGGCAGTACACCCACCAAGTGTAAAAGTTGATAGGATGAATGGTTCTCCAGCTATGCAACGGACAGATCGAGTCTGTGAATTTACACATAATTATAGGTACATGAATGAGGCCACACGGTGCGATCATTTCTCTGTTACACATTAGAGACGGAGAGATTAAAGCCTTTCGAATTGAGATTGACAAATCCCACCACCGCTCTACAGCGAGGGAACAAATAGAGGCCAGCTATGGTTCAGCGTGCCGCTAACCTCAAACAGTTTCCATGGAAAGGTCTGTGTTCTCTGGAAGCCGTTCCCCATGGACCGGCTGACCAAAGAATGGCTTGTTACAGCTGAGAAACCATACTCTGTATGAGCCACACCATCCGCCATCTCCGACTGCGGACGACTGAAAGTGTCTGCAAAGGGGACCGCTGGGGCTTCCATCCATTAGAATGAGCGGCAAGGCCAAATGGCGTTGTTTATAAAAGAGGCCCATTATCATTATTACCACTGCACATTTCCATATGTAGCCGCCCCAGCCATGACCACTCGCAATGTGATTATTACAATAAATCCTCCCTAAAATAGGACGCAGGGCAGTCGGCTTCTTTATGGGCCCCCCGTCTGCTTTCCAGGGGCCGGCCGGCTGCCACGCCGAATAAATGATCAAATTAATGTGCAGTGAAAGGCAAGGCCGGGACATTTAATCTCAGAATTTGAGAGACGAGAAGAAGAAAATAAAAGACATCTCGGGGCGATTAAATGCAAAAGTAATGACGTGTAAAGTTCACCGTATATCTGTGGAACAATAAGGCCGTGTGGTGTGTGAGAGAACAAGGCTGGGATGAACTCTAAATACTGGAACATGCCGTTAAGATTGGATGACTCTGGCCTATGCAAGGAGCTTGAAATACACAGGACTGGCTGGCTGGCTTGGGAGATGGAGCGCTGAGAGAATAAGGCTGTTGTTTTTGTGACTACACTCTTGGAGGGGGTTGGTGGGGGTGGGGTATGATCCTAACGCATGTGGAAACTAGTTTTTTTTTTTTTTTTCATTCAGCGTCTCTCTTTTTATAACTTCATGTGTGACTGTACAGTAAGTTCTACACATCAAGATCCAGGTGGAACGACCCAATAGAGAGATTCCAAGCCCATTTCCAGGTAACAACGCTAAATCAACTGAGGATGAAATCTATGCATAAAATAACCAGTAAAACGCATGAGGGATGAACACATGAACCCACGCATTCCGCCTGGGTGACAGCAGACTGCTAGGCGAGCGCTTTAGAATGGGGGTTCAGATCAACATATCCGCCTGGGTGACAGCAGACTGCTAGGCGAGCGCTTTAGAATGGGGGTTCAGATCAACATATCCGCCTGGGTGACAGCAGACTGCTAGGCGAGCGCTGGCGCTTTGGCATTGGGGGTCAGATCAACATATGGAATTAATTCTGTACTTCCATTTTTGCCTATAATGACATCCCCAAAATAGGGACTATTTTGGGGACTATTTTGGGGGTGTCATTATAGGCAAAAAATCTTCAAAAGATTTCATACACCAGGTATGAAGTGGTTAAACATCTTGGGTGTGTGTATTGTTGTATAGATTATTGCGACTGCAGGTCGAAGTTAACTATGAAATTGCGCATTTCCCATCAGTTGGTCACGCCCCCCTATATGGTCATGCCTCGTGACATCACGTGATGTCATCAATATTAAGCTCATATATGGAGCACCTTGATGTCATCAATATTGGCCAGCAACTCTACATCTGACCTCAAACCTCAAACTTTTAGATCTGACCTGTTCTGACAATCCATTATGTTGATCCACCCCCAACCGTCCTTCCTCTTCAATGTCTCCCTTTTGACTGATACCCGTCCATTCAAACTCTAGACGGGCCGGCCCCAAAGTTATTAGTGCAGCCACGCCCGGCAACCGGCGAAAACTAGATTCCTGAACAGGCCCGGAAATTAAGGCCCGGCCCTAACTGGGCCCTCATCAAACCCTGTACACTCAAGACACTGCCCCTGCCGCCACCCATAGATGACCTGTTCTGACATTACATATGTTGATCTGACCTCATCAAACCCTGTACACTCAAGACACACTCCATATATGGCCAGACCTTATCAAACCCTGCACACTCAAGACACACTCCATATATGGCCAGACCTTATCAAACCCTGTACACTCAAGACACGGCCCCTTAGATATCCATATATGGAGCTGACCTGTTCTTACATTCCATATGTTGATCTGACCTCATCAAACCCTGTATATACTCAAGACAGGCTCCATATATGGCCAGTACAGAATTAATTCCATATGTTGATCTGACCCCCCCCCATGCCAAAGCACCAGCGCTCGCCCAGCAGTCTGACGGTCGCTTCTCGCCCTCAGGGTGTCTTACTGGTGTGTTGCTACAGTAAGTGTACGCTTAGCTAAATTAACCTAAAGTTCTACAAGTGAGCAAAAACAAGTGATCACATATGGATACTGCAATCTCTCTCTACTTTGGGCCAATAACATCTGTAACCTCCGTGCTGACATGCAGCAGAGCTGATGTAAATCTCACCCTATCACTCTCTGTCTTATGTGTTTTTAAATTAAACTAATTTCTTTGACTGCTGGAGCAGAGTAGAGGCAACACCTGCTCGGGTGTGGTGAGGTCAGAGGGAAGTTAACCTATATATAGGCCATTCAAGCAGCAGACTTACAACCCAAGCAGTTTCAACAGATCAAAAGAATACTTAACACTGCTTTGGAGAAGATTTATATCTCTTCTTGTGTCTACCCAAACCGCTCCACAGGACTCAACCAAAAATGGCACAGAGTGTGTGAGGAGTGAGCTTTGAGCGGATTTACATTTCTGCACACGGTTTCAGTTAATGACAATGTGTGTATCGTTTTGTACCTTGAGCCACTGCCCGAGTCTTTAGTGACGGCTGATGGGAGCCAAGGCCTGGCTCCATTTGGCTGTTTATACAGCCCTGATGGAGCCCAGATGATCTGACTCTTCCTCTCCTCTGCAACTCACTGAGTCTGGACCGCTGATCCCAGGGACCAGGCTAGGCCAGACTGGGCCGAGTCGGGCCACTCAACTTTGGACAGGCATAGATCATCTTTAACTGGACAGAGCGAGACGGTGAGAAGCAGTAGAGAAATGTCTCGTTTGTGAATCCTAGAGTCCCTATTCAGCATGGGGCGAACACGTTGCAACAAGTTGTGAGCTTGTCGATCACTTATTTCTGGTCAGATACTTGGCATAGAGTGGAAAAAGGGAGGGGAGCCTAGTATAGAGTAGACCCCTGGGGGACAAAGTATATAGGATTTTTATTAATGTGAAGGAAACCGACTGCAAGCAGTGAGTAAGACAGCAAGGCAGGGGAACAGTTAGAACGCATGAGGTTGTCTTCATCCTCAAGAATGTGCATCCAACCACAGTCCCAGTAATCATTCAATCATTCAATCATAATTACATAATTACATAATTGTAATGTAATACATAATTACATGACAGTCACTGACCATATCAATCACTGATAGAGAAAATATATAGCACCACAGTGGGTTGTCAATCCCTACGCTCAACGGCGTAATTCTTCTTTTTTTACGGCTGTGTGCATAACTTCTCCAAGGGCCACATTTCATACTTTGCTCATAGAGGTGAGCCTCGGAGAGAAGCCAGGCTATCCTCTTCCCCTTAGGGAAGGCAGGGGGGCTTGAGGGAAAAACAAACCCCTGGTCATGCTGCATAGATGGGCTCCAGCCCCCTTTTTCTCTATGGAAAACAACCCCTAACCCCTCAGAGTAATAGCTTCCATATGCAGAGCCCCTACACTCCAAACAAGACTGTAATAACAACACAGAAAGGGATCTGTGTTATTGTGTCGCATGTCATAATCTTCAAAGGTCGACACTTCAGCTTGTGTGAGAGATGCTCCTGTGATGACCGCCATGGCCCTGATGTCAGGACTGTTTACGTACATCACAGGAGGGCTCCTAATCATCTCTTTGTCGTTCACATGCACACTGCACACACACACACACACACACACCGCACAGCATGCAATATACTGGCATTCACATTTGTAAGCCATCAGCTATTTTACGCACGCACACAAAGGCTGTACCCTAGCCCTGTTTTTAGGACTCAAACTTCGGCAAGAATTTTCGAGCGAACCTTCGAACCACACACACACACACACACACACACACACACACACACACACACACACACACACACACACACACACACACACACACACACACACACACACACACACACACACACACACACACACACACACACACAATAACCATTTCTCAAGACCAGTAATTTCCTTTCCTATAAACAGGCTGGCAACACAACCACCTCATCTCTTCATATCAACTGTCAACAACCTTTTAACAAATACAACAAGCACAGCTTTGACATAATTGAAAAACATCCAAATCAAAATGAAAACACGTCCAATGTGTGATAGTACAAGTCTCCATTTCCCCCCCGGCCTATTAGTTTGCCACAGGGCATTAGCTGAAGCCAGTCTTACATACCAGAGATGGAGCACACATTCACGCACCATTGATGGATACACACAGTGGAGACTTATGCAAGAGTATGTGCATAGAGAGTTCATCGGGGACACACAAATACACATTAGATTTTGAAATCAAAATCAAACTATGCCGGCCTTGAAACCTGAGATCACTGGTCATGCTCTGCACAGTCTGGAGAGAAACGTGTGTTCGGGGTTAAACACCTACAAATATGCACATGCAGATGTGCTCTATTAAATATCACTGATTGCACTCTTATTCTTTCCCAACACGTGGGCCCTCGGGACACCGACAGTAACTGTGCAGTCCCATTAACCCAAAGTCTACATCGCCTGTGAGTCTCAGTTACATTGACCACAGCAGCGAGTATCATGCTGACAGTAATCCAGATTACATTGGCCTGAGACAGGCTACAGACATACTGTAAACATTCTCAATGTATACGAGTAGCTTGTCAGCACGGCTATTGTCTAATTTTCAGTTCAGGCCTTGGACAGGGCCATTGAATCCACTTTGTGAGCTGACAGCATCAATGTGCTTGTTTTATTTCTAAAAGGCAAAAGTTGAAGGTTTGGGCGTAACTTGGGCCTTCGTTCACTCGTTGCTACAGAACCGAGGATGAGTCTGGCCTAGTCTGGATCTGTAATAAACACTCAGATCAGAGACTGAGAAAACATAATTAATTGCATTCACATGGTTTGCGAGACAGTGCCTACAGTATGTGCGTGTGGGCATGCATGTGCCTGTGCGACGTGCGTGTGCATGCAAGTTTGTGTTTACGTGACTCCCAATTGTTTTTTAGTTTTTAGTTTTTTAAATGAGCATGTCGTAAAAATGGCGACTGTTTTTTGACATGTTCAAAAAGAAAACCAATCCAAGTCTTTGATGAGAACCCTGACTTTGCTTGAATGCCGTCACCCGGCTGGGTCATTGCTGGGTCATTACTCGCCTCCCTTTGCCTCGAGTGTTAGGAAGGGCATCCTTCCGTCAAAGTAAACCATGAGCATTAATGAATGGCATCGTGACCTTGCCAAGGGGTTATAATAAATAGGACTTATTGTTATGTTTGACTAGACAATAACAATAGCTGTTGTTTTTTTGACACCCACTTATCCATCTCTCATGATGTCACTATGGTAGACTGCACTGTTCAGCCAAAACCACATCAGTCACAGCGTGACACAGCTAATGGAGTCGGCCCGGCTCCTCCTTCAACACCCATACCCCCCCCCATGTCTTCGCCAGCTGCCTCCCTCACCAGTCACAAAGCCAAAGTGACAGCCTTAAGCACGAGGCTTGTCCAAGACCAGGGGAGGGAGGGAACAAAACCAATAACCTCAAATCAAACGGTATTTCACAGTTTAACGAGACAAGTGGACATTTATGTGATCCAGCCCATAAGCCAGCTGGAGAAAGACATCGAGTGGTGCCGAGCTAAAGTGACACTTTCCATGAGTCCCCGCCGTTACTTAAAGCCCCATGTATCTGCACGTGCCGGAGCCCAGCATCAGCAATACATGCCTCTGCCCAGGTCTGGATATGCATGATGCGTATCCAATCCTGAGGTTCGCCCAGTAAGAGGCAAATGGACTCCTCATTGCACACGTTCATTTCCTCACACCTCTCTGTCCTTCGTCATGCATTTCTCTTTGCACCCTGCACCCTCCCTTCATTTTTATGTCGCTCTCCGCTCGGTCATTTCTTTTCTTCATCCATCCCAATCCACGTCGCTCCCTGACTCTGCTTCATGTAATGCCATGAATCTGTTCACCTGCTGAGGGAAAAGTGGGCCTGCCCAGAGCAATGCACTCAACTAAGACTCTGTTATTCCACTCCATCTGAGGAATTCATAAAGACAGCAGAACCCCATTGCTCCCCCCCCCCTCTCTCTCTCTCTCTCTCTCTCTATTTTTCTCTACTCATATTCCTCATATCCTTAATGCAGTAATATAACGATGCTAAACTGTACACGTTGGACTAGATTCTGTTTATATTTTTGACTGATGTGAAGCTACTCTGGCTGATCTGTCTGGGATCCAAAGAGGAAATACTGTAAGTCGTGGGTTGTTTACTTAGTACCGTGGAGGTCATGAAAGAAGTGACTTGCCTCGCTGTGGAATGAGAGGGCTCGTGTCCAGGTGTGCTCCTCTTTCTCCAAGGGCAACTACAGTACATCATTGTCATTCTCTAAGATAACAATGGAATGATCGGATCTTCCTGAGCCACCAATCTGACAGACTCTGAAATTGAATTCCATGGGGGGAATAGAGTATGTATTGTTCACTTCATAAACTCTGGAAAGGAAAAACTAAAATACAGCAGACTTTCTACCTTTTGCATGTCACACTTGTCACAGCCCCCAAAATGTACTCTCATTATTAGGCCAAGGTCACCCATTTGAAATGGTTCTGTCCTGGAGACAATAATATGAAATATTTCAATTCACTGGCATTGTACTGTAGTACATGAGAAATAGATTCAGTGACAGTTATTAGAATAATCACTTGTACATTGTTTTGTAATAAGTGAATTGATATAATTATATAGTGAAATTAGGGTACTATTCCTTTGGCTGGGGACTCTCTAGGAACCTACCCTGAGGAGCCCTGGGGTTCCCGGACGAGACTTTGTAAACCACTGCAGTAGAATTACCTTTTTGGCCTCAAAAGGCCAAATAATAACAAAGACTAAAGATGTTTACTCACTTCCCCCTTGCTTGTTTAAGAAGACCTGCTCTCCCACTGTCCATCTCTCTGTCTTCCACCCATTTCTGCCCCAAGCTTCTTTCTTTCCTTCTCCACTGACATAACAACAACTGTGAGTGCTTTAACACACCCCAGTCAAGTTCAAGCAACACCCCGGCCTTACTGGTGACCCTCACAGCAGCTGCTAATGTGAGTTCTTTAACACACAGTCAGGGGTCAAAGATGTACTGACCGCCCAACCCAGAACAAACCAACCACATGCATGCAAGCACGCACGCATGCACGCTCGCAAATTTAAAAACAAATCTCAAGAGCAGGAAGCTCCTTTAGGAAAGTGCCATCACTTTCCTGTAAACAACCTTTTCAAACGGATACATCATCTGTGTTGGTCCTGGATTGAAGCGTATTCATAGCATTTGATCGCAGACATCTTTCAGGTGATTATCATGAAATGACAACCATGGCCAATGAGCTGGGGCATTGCACCACATTGTAGGGAAAAAACAGGTCATGAGAATTATATGGTTACAGCAGGACAGTCATGGACAGATGAGTCCCACATCCACCTTCTTTTGAAAATATACACTACACCTTTCAGGTTTCTGACAGATCGCAAGAGGTCTGCTGAGGCCCAGATGTAAATACAAAAGGGTCCTGCTCTAAAAGCAGCTGAGATGGGGACCATGGATGGAAAAACTGAGTGCATAGGGGCGTGGCACCCGTCCAGACCTTCTGATGTGTGCGAATCAATGGAGCTTGAATCTCAAAATGGAGTTCAACAAGTTCGAACACAAATGAAGACGGATTAGCCTTATTGCAAACATACCAGTGCGTCTTTACGGCGATAATGTGCACTCATGAGAGCAGGATGCACTGCGATACCTCTTTCGTCGACTGTAATGGCGCTGACTTCATGGGTATGAAATCAGTAATATCCAGTGGACCGGTGGTAGATTTCCGTGGCATGTTTTCGAAAGGAGGTCACGTCTCCAAAAATGAATGAAATAGAAATTTGATGAAATGAAGTCAAGAGTTGAAAGGGCAATCTAGGTCTCCTCAGAAACAGCAGAGGCCCTCTTAGTTTGACGTGTGATGACAAGCTGCGTAGGTATGAATACATTGGAAAGATTGAGCACTTCACTGAAAGACTGATCGTTTCACTGCATCGCTGAAGCCCTCTTATTGGGAGTACAGAAACAGTTTAACTCGTCAGCTGTGGCGTGCAGCTCAATCTGGATTCTGTCTGTCCATGTCCGTTGCCTCATGGCGCCGTTTGGTGAGGCCGAAGCGTTCACCTTGACCTGTTGACAGTTGCAGCCGTGGTCTCCCGACTCTGAACTGAAGCACCGCTGCACAGCCAGTACGACCCAGACACCTGCCAACACAAGCCTCGACATCTGCCAATACAAGCCACCGTTTTCCCTTGAGAGTCTGCTTTGGAAAGTGTGACAATGGACTGTATTTTATAGGTGGGGGGTGGGGACAATAGGAGAACTGTGGTTGTGTGAACAATGGGATAAGAATATGTTATGAGATTGCATTGTGCACAAAGATATAGAGGTATCCCACTGCAGTGGTGCGTTAAGAGCCCTGGGTGGAGGCGTTGACAGAGACCTGGGTGGAGGCGTTGACAGAGACCTGGGTGGAGGCGTTGACAGAGCCCTGGGTGGAGGCGTTGACAGAGACCTGGGTGGAGGCGTTGACAGAGCCCTGGGTGGAGGCGTTGACAGAGACCTGGGTGGAGGCGTTGACAGAGACCTGGGTGGAGGCGTTGACAGAGACCTGGGTGGAGGCGTTGACAGAGACCTGGGTGGAGGCGTTGACAGAGACCTGGGTGGAGGCGTTGACAGAGACCTGGGTGGAGGCGTTGACAGAGCCCTGGGTGGAGGCGTTGACAGAGCCCTGGGTGGAGGCGTTGACAGAGCCCTGGGTGGAGGCGTTGACAGAGCCCTGGGTGGAGGCGTTGACAGAGACCTGGGTGGAGGCGATGACAGAGACCTGGGTGGAGGCGTTGACAGAGCCCTGGGTGGAGGCGATGACAGAGACCTGGGTGGAGGCGTTGACAGAGACCTGGGTGGAGGCGTTGACAGAGCCCTGGGTGGAGGCGTTGACAGAGACCTGGGTGGAGGCGTTGACAGAGCCCTGGGTGGAGGCGTTGACAGAGACCTGGGTGGAGGCGTTGACAGAGCCCTGGGTGGAGGCGTTGACAGAGACCTGGGTGGAGGCGATGACAGAGACCTGGGTGGAGGCGTTGACAGAGACCTGGGTGGAGGCGTTGACAGAGCCCTGGGTGGAGGCGTTGACAGAGACCTGGGTGGAGGCGTTGACAGAGACCTGGGTGGAGGCGTTGACAGAGACCTGGGTGGAGGCGTTGACAGAGCCCTGGGTGGAGGCGTTGACAGAGCCCTGGGTGGAGGCGTTGACAGAGACCTGGGTGGAGGCGTTGACAGAGCCCTGGGTGGAGGCGTTGACAGAGCCCTGGGTGGAGGCGTTGACAGAGACCTGGGTGGAGGCGTTGACAGAGCCCTGGGTGGAGGCGTTGACAGTGACAGAAAGAGGTGGACCAGAGCCACAGCAGCACAGGAGCCTCAGCGTGCAGTGTATATGAAGTGCAGGCCCACACACCCAGGCCAGCACACGCACACTTGCAAAAACACGCACACTTGCAAACACACACACACACACACACACACACACACACACACACACACACACACACACACACACACACACACACACACACACACACACACACACACACACACACACAAACACACACACACACACTACAATTACATTAGCTTGACAGATGATTGTCATGGTAAAGGAAATCCTTTAGTCCACCTTTAACATTACATACATGGGGTTCATTAGAGCATGTGAAGTAGGTTCAGAGAAAGAAATAATGAGAATAATGCATACAGTGAAAGTCAAAGAGCGTGTATTAATTTCCATCCTCAGCCTGGCGAGATGAAGCATACTTGCAGTAGTGTGTGTGTACTACAGTGTGTGTGTGTGTGTGTGTGTGTGTGTGTGTGTGTGCATGCGTGCGTGCGTGCGTGCGTGCGTGCGTGCGTGCGTGCGTGCGTGCGTGCGTGCGTGCGTGCGTGCGTGCGTGCGTGCGTGCGTGCGTGCGTGCGTGTGTGTGCATGTTCGTGTGCATCGTGTTTTTTCTGGCTGGTAACATTAAATATTACAGAGACTTTACACACAACTCTTTACCTTTAATTTTCCAATCATAAAGTCTTCACATGTAATACCTCACAGATAGAGTGACTATTAAACAACACTATTAAACCATTCAAGGTATTAATCAGCATTAACAGTTTGAGGGCCGCTAATTGTTTAATCCAGGGTTCCACCTCGCGTAATTCCCGCTATTTGTTTAATGCGTTTCATTCGCTGTTTTAAAAGAATTAAAAATAAACAGTGGATTTATCCGGGACCTGATGACGAGGCCGTCGCGTTATGATGACGAAACCGGAAATCAAGTCATCATCTGGGCTGCTAGGGCTTCTGGGAAAATGAGCTCAATGTAAGTGGACGGGGGGTTTGTTTGGACTATAATGCCTCATAGAGGCGGATCCTGTACCGCATTGTAATGGCCGCTGGTGTGGATGATCATAACATGCCGACGGACTATTTTTCGCCTGATTTTTGTCGTTGAAAGCTGCAAATACTTCAGCGAATGCTCTAAAGGTAATAAAATAATCTCGGCAGCGTAGAATATTTGATTAAATAGCAGGCAACGCGTGTTTCGCAGTAGATCTGTTAATCCCAAACTCCACTGCTGTTGTCATAAAGCCATGGGCAAATTCTTATTCAGGAAAATTGTTACCAATTCCTACAATACTCGTCTCATCATGGATTCCATTCATTCTCTGACTCGACCCCCTTAATCACTTTACTCTGACTAAATACCTGTAATCACTGTCTGTCTATCTGTCACCCCCAAAGGAGCAGAATTAAGAGTTAAAGACAAATTGACAGAAGAGAGCTTGACAATGATGGGCTGATGATTCAGTCCTGCCATCACTTCCAGCGTCAAGGGCCCCCTCCCGGCCCCACCACCCCCGCCACAGTGCAGTGCTGGAGACGTTTTCCTGTATTCAGTGCTGTGCAGCACTTACAGTTACACTGCACTTACATCATTCATACAGAAGTGAAAAACCTTTAAATGCACCTTGTGGTCATCTTGTGGTGATCTTGTAACGATCGTCTCTTTAATGCATTTAATCCAAGTCAGTGAAATCCCCCCCATGTAAATCATATACGCCAAGCCAGCACAAAATATGTGCTGGATGTCTACCCCTTGTGGACAATGACGGATATTGCTAACTGAGTTTGCCAGCCCAAGAGATGTATCAATCTATAGAGCTATAATGTAATGAATAATACACAGTAAAGTTGTCAGGGTTAATCTATCCATGTGAAAGTAATTATGGTTCCATTTGGTTCCATTTGCACACTCAGAATTAATCTAATGCTGAGGACTTCCCTGTGTATAGGAGGTTGTCTGCTCTATAGAGGCACTCGGGTCACGCAGTGGTAAAGTCCCTGCCCACCACCATGGAGGTTGTGGGTTCAAATCCACCGTGGTGTAACCGGCTTCGTTGGGCGTCTATGCAAACACAATTGGCCCGTGGGGGCGGGGAGGGTGATATAGGTCATTGCATGCACTCCTACTGGCTGGGGCGGCACCTGTCAGCGGAGACTGTTGGGCGGGAGGAGTAGGACGAAGGCTCTACGTCGTCCTGGCCGGGGCTCCTCACTGGCAGGTGAGACAATAGGATGCAAAAGCATTGACAAAAAGGGGTAACAAAAAAGGGGTACAAAAATAATTGGCAAAATTTAATAAAATAGGTTGTCTATAACTCTATATACGACGTGGTGGATTCATAATCCCACTTCTATCCCTTTGCTGTTTTTCACTGCAAGGCAGGCCCATGTGTCAAGAGAGATATCCATTAACTTGGGAGATAAACCTGTGGCTTTACTGCTATGCAATGAAATATGATGGGAGAGCAGCTGAAGCTGCCAACTCCATGCCCTGTGGAGCCTTGTGCATGCAGAGCCACAATGTGCTGCGTCTGATACGCAATGAACCAGTTAACCTGCTGCTATAGAGGCCTCTGTCACCGCAACGGACAGACTCACGGCTGTCTGCTCCATGTCTGAGCATGACTTTCTCACCTCTGTCTCTCTCTCTCTTGCATTTCACCACTCACGTGCAGTACAAACAGTACATCAGACGCATGTGTACAGTACACACAAATAACCTCCATCCACTTTGTTGTTCCCCCTTGTTTTTCCCTATCAGACAATGTAGGGTCACTGGTAACTGGATTGCATTGGTAACGGGTCAAATGCTCTGCCAAGGGGCAGGAGCAGGCGGAGGGGACAGGAAGGGAGAATTCTCTGGAACTGATCCTGAACTCCGATAGGTCTCTCCACTGCAACGGTGAAGCGCGCGGTTGCCCAGGAGTATGAATGGAGGAAGAGAAGGATCACATCCTAGGGCTGTATACAGTGGACTGAAATATATAAGCCAGAGGTCTGTAGTTTTTAGTAATGGCCTTTGGTCCCGTTGGCTTCGCGGTTATACCCCGATATTGATCTTGGAGCCAATGCTGGAGCACCAAGGCACAGTGGTAAGATCTTGGCCCCATACCAGGACAGTGAATCACTTGAGCATTGTCTGTTGGCCCTCTCTCTCTCTCTCTCTGAGGATGTATTTAGGAACCCACAGGTAGACTGACACAGAGATTTACTTTGATTTGAGGTTGTGGTTTAATTTCCTTTTCAGGAAAGTTAGACAGGTAAACAAAAATCTGTCTGTGGACTGCAATCCCTCCAAAAAAGACAGAGACAAGACATTGAAAATTGCACTGTATTGTCATGAGAAACTAATTAAGATAATGTTTGACTGTGTGTGTGTGTGTGTGTGTGTGTGTGTGTGTGTGTGTGTGTGTGTGTGTGTGTGTGTGTGTGTGTGTGTGTGTGTGTGTGTGTGTGTGTGTGTGTGCATGATCATCCTCCCTATGACTGAGTAATCGTGCATGCTTGTCATCCAGCGCCAATCGTGTGAAGGGATTTTCTTGGCTTCCCAGGGGAGCTGGCCCCAGTCAAGGCTTTGTTGACAACTAAATGCCAAGTAGAAAAAGAAAACACATCAATAACTCAAATAACCATTATCATCGCAATCATCCCCACTTTGCTCTGAAATAGCAAAGCACGTGAGCAACCTCCCCACACACACACACACACACACACACACACACACACACACACACACACACACACACACACACACACACACACACGGCCCTGCAAGAGAAATGGGATCAGGGGATATTAAAGCAAATCAAAACCTCCCGTCTGAATGGAAAGGCCTCAGAGCCCTATCCTATCTGCCTTCAAAACCAGAATGATTCATTACCTCTGTTGTGGATGTTATTGTTGGCTGTGGGAACGGTTCCTCTCATAACCAGAACAGTGGAGATAGCTGCCTTTGTTCTGCCTGACATTTATTAGCAACGTTTGTGTTGATCGTCCTGTAAGAGTTTGCGCAGGGGGAGACTTCCTGTTCCCGGTTTGTAGTGAAAGTGGTTTCCCCCCGGCCTATTGGGCTGAGCTGCCCCCGCCAGACAGACACCCTCCCATACACACAAACATGCACACTCAGGTACTGTAGAATGCGCCCGCCTGTCAGTCATTTTAACTGACCTAGCCTCTCATATCACCACAACCCACAGTCGTCTGTGATTGTCAGTCAGCAGCTCTATAAAGCCTGGCGTTTATCCCGTCTAGACAGAGCGGGGGGGACTTGACTGGCAGCCGCGGGCATCAGAGTGGTGTATCGCACTCTGGTTAACCGCATGCGAGTGCTCCACTGTCATTTAAGGACAATAAATCAGCCCCTCTCCCATAAACAGCTTATCAAAGTCGGCACATTAAGGAACCCATTTGAAGAGCGGTCCCAAGACATGTTTCAAAGCACGATGAGCTCGCAAAGGGAATTCGCTCGTGATCTAGCTCATTACCTCACTTGATTCTCCCAGGGTAATTTCCAGGGTAATAAATCATCTAAGTCAAAGTTATAGGCACACCATATGGGGGTGATGGCAGAGTTGTTTTCAATACTGTTTGTTTCCCAGCTTCGTGGATATGGTCTGAGGTCTGGGAGCTGAAGAAGATGCACTGTATTAACCCTGAGCTGCTCCGCGCAAAAGCAAATATTACACCAGGTTGAATAGAGATGATATGTCACTCAGTTATCTGGGCAAATAAGAATGATTCACGCGGTGGGCACAGGTTTCCTGTCCAACGAAAACCCCAAAAACAATTGCCCCCTTTGGTAGGAGAGGCTTTGACAGAGGCATACTGTGCTCAGTGTGCTGTGCTATGCCTCTTTCTTCAGTGTTTCCAGATGAAACCTCACTCAGACCCTCAATTTAACATGGCTCACTGTGATGCCTGGAAAAACTGATGCCACCACTCATGTTATCATATTAATTACCACTGTGTATTTTCACTCACCAAGAAGAGACAGAAGAGAGTGACTTAAGGAATCGCAAAAATGAGATCTCACTCTAACCATAGGAATTTGTTTATGCCGAGGGGGGGAAGAGGCAGAGAAGATGTAGAACAGCCTCGAACTATATGGCTTCATACACACATAAAGAACAAAATAATGTTCTGTGCTCTGCCTGTGTTTCATGGCTTTTCCAATGGATTTGACCAAACACTTGTGTTTGATTGGGGGGAGGGGGGCAATCAAACAAGTGTTTGGTCAAACCACGTGACTTCCATTGGAAAAGCATTGAGGCGGCCATGAAACACAGGCAGAGCACAGAACATTTGTTCTTTATGTGTGTATGAAGCCTAAAAGAGTGTTTTCGAAACAACGAGGGAAAAGGATTTGCGCAGCTGTCAGAAGCTGGTTAACACACATGCACACTTTTAGGGTTCAATGTGGATAAAGGCACTATTACACGGAAGATTTCAGAGTGTTCATTTAAACACAGGAAAGTGTCAATATTGACCAGCAAAGGTCTTTTGGAGTTAAATGAACAGTCTGAATTTTGCAGAGCAGGGGAGGAAATATCCCTTCTGCACTCACTTCCCCGACACGTCCGTCCAAACAGTGGGGCTGCCGCCACTGCTGGGTTGTACTGACAGGGTCTGTCCCGTCTAAAGGCCCTCGACTGGAACCACTGCCATATCACTGGGAGGAAGTGGATGTGTTATTGTTATGACCTCAAAGGATTTGGGTGGTCCCCCCACACACACACACACACACGCACACACACACACACACAGGCAGGCAAGCGCATACACCAATAAAGTAGTCAAGCATTATGCACCAGGACACACATAAAAATGTGTGTGTATATACAAAACACTTATCTACTATCCAATATCTATAAAGTTCAAAGTTGTGTCTGTCTGTCTGTCTGTGGCGGTCGGGCGGATTGTGTCCAAATATGGACTTGTGCATATCAGCATTATGGACAAGCCTGGCGCACAGCCCATATGGTCAATATCCCAATCAACAGCGTAAATCTGCATTGTTAGGAAACGTTTTTTGATGTGTGATGTCAAACCACAGCTTGATCGGCCAGCGAGAGAGACAGAGACAGAGACAGAGACAGAGACAGAGAGACAGAGACAGAGAGACAGAGACAGAGACAGAGACAGAGACAGAGACAGAGACAGAGACAGAGACAGAGAGACAGAGACAGAGACAGAGACAGACAGATAGAGACAGACAGACAGAGAGAGAGACAGGGGGAGAGAGAGAGAGAGACCTTTTACGAAGCCTTTTGTGTACACTCACATATTCTTCAGGACATTTCTAGAAATGTCATGCTTTGGGTACTCACAATAATATTAAAACCCATGTTTTTTTAGAAACAGAGAGAGAGAGAGAGAGAGAGAGAGAGAGAGAGAGAGGGGGAGAGAGAGAGAAAAAACGTTTTTTGTTGTGCGACGTCAAACCACAGCTTGATCAGCCAGCGAGAGAGAGAGAGAGAGAGAGAGAGAGAGAGAGAGAGAGAGAGAGAGAGAGAGAGAGAAACAGGGGGAGAGAGAGAGAGGGGGGGGGGAGTGATGGGGAGAGGGGGATGGAAAGGGGCAATGGTTGAGCGCAAATCATTGTTGGGCAACGGTTTCTGTTGTGTGTGACGTTAGACCAGACTCACCAGAGCTTGATCAGAGAGCTAGAAGTGAGCGTGAGGAGGAGAGGGAGGTTGTGTGTGATGTCAGCCCTAAAGAGAGGGATGTGGGGGAGATGGAGAGAGAACTATTTCACACATCATGCCAACACCTGGCCAATGCTACCAAAACCTGAACATGCCGATCCATGCATCACAAATCGGCATTTTTTGTCAGGGAAAGAAACCCGGCAACGTCAGGCAAGCTGCTTGAATTCAAAAAGACAAAAAAATAACACATGGCTCGCCTCAGCATCTGCAGTTTCCTCCTCACATATGAAAGCACTTAAATCTCTTCACACTGACCTATTTCAGTAATGCATTCACCCAAACTTTAATAAACAAAAGTTTACCTATGGCATGCACATTTCCAGACAAACACTTTGATTACCATGGAGACACATACTGTAGGCAAACATGTTTAGTGATGACTCACAATTTAGCACAAACACTACCCAAGACTTATACAGTATGTACAGTATGTATAAACCAGCAAATAATCACACTCTCTCTCTCTCTCTCTCTCTGCACACACACACACACACACACACACACACACACACACACACACAGAGTACTTTAAACAGCAGTCAGTCAGAGGCTGCTCTGCGCCTGTAGGCTGATGCTGGCAGAGATCCACAACGTGGGCTACAGTGCAACACAGACCTGTCCAAATGACAGGAATGTCCAACCCCACCCAAGATAAGCAGGTTGGAGCTAATCTTTGCACAAAAGACACAGAGCCCAGAAACACTATAGACAACTTTAATCTAAGAAAACTGTGAGGGAGCTGGTTTTCACAGATCTGGGTTCAGCCTCGGGTCAGCCGTTTCTTTAAGGCTCAGACATCATGAGACTACTGGGCCCCGTCTAGGTTGTCTGTGCTGTCCTGGACCATCAGCAGCCTGATCCATATTGTGTGCAGTGAGTGGCATTTCAGTGATGCACTCGGGGTGTTCCCAGAACTTCCCCACTGCCCGGTTTCTAAAATACAATCCATCAACATCCACTGGAGTGAAAAAAATCTGGTATCCAGTTACCAACAGAAGTGTAAAACCTGAGTTATACTCGGTCGCTTGCTGAAAACAACACTCGAGTAGGCAGGATGTGACCCTACACAGACAGACAGGAAAACGCTCTACTACACTCAAGCAGACTGACTGAGAGACACATTCATATTAACTTACGCGCACACGCGCACATACGCACACACGCACACACACACGCACACACGCACACACGCACACACAGGGTGGATGTCAGCCTCCAGACAGGAATTGCTCCTAGCATTGGTAATGCAGGTCGTAAATCACTGGGTACGTTGGGGTAATGATCCATTGAGGAGGAGAGCTGAACCTCTAAAACACAGTGCCCCCTTTCAAAGACCCAACAACACCCTGGACCTTTCAAAGACCCCACAGCACACCGGACCTTTCAAAGACCCCACAACACACCGGACCTTTCAAAGACCCCACAGCACACCGGAGATTCAGCTCTAATGGCTCTACCTCCTGTCCAGCAGCACTATCACGAACGCAATTACCACAGCGCTCCTCAGCTGTGCCTGTGACACGCTCACAGCCTCTATATGAGATGTCCCCACTACACTACTGCAGCAACAGGCATGTGCCTGCATGGCCGTGCCACGGTAAGAGACATGCGCTCCTTAACTTTGTTGCAAGTGGATGTTAAAGAGGCATTTAACCATTAAACCTATGATTTTGGGGAGTTCTGTTGTTTACGCTTGGCTAAACTGTTGCAGGCACACGACACGGCAGCAGAGATCCTGAAGGTGAAGGGGGAACTAACCCGGTGGGCCATCTCCAACCTGATGGAGTTCATTAACTAACCCGGTGGGCCATCTCCAACCTGATGGAGTTCATTAACTAACCCGGTGGGCCATCTCCAACCTGATGGAGTTCATTAACTAACCCGGTGGGCCATCTCCAACCTGATGGAGTTCATTAACTAACCCGGTGGGCCATCTCCAACCTGATGGAGTTCATTAACTAACCCGGTGGGCCATCTCCAACCTGATGGAGTTCATTAACTAACCCGGTGGGCCATCTCCAACCTGATGGAGTTCATTAACTAACCCGGTGGGCCATCTCCAACCTGATGGAGTTCATTAACTAACCCGGTGGGCCATCTCCAACCTGATGGAGTTCATTAACTAACCCGGTGGGCCATCTCCAACCTGATGGAGTTCATTTACTAACCCGGTGGGCCATCTCCAACCTGATGGAGTTCATTTACTAACCCGGTGGGCCATCTCCAACCTGATGGAGTTCATTTACTAACCCGGTGGGCCATCTCCAACCTGATGGAGTTCATTTTAACCCTAACCCTAACCCGGTGGGCCATCTCCAACCTGATGGAGTTCATTTACTAACCCGGTGGGCCATCTCCAACCTGATGGAGTTCATTTTAACCCTAACCCTAACCCGGTGGGCCATCTCCAACCTGATGGAGTTCATTTTGAAGGGGGAACTAACCCGGTGGGCCATCTCCAACCTGATGGAGTTCATTTTGAAGGGGGAACTAACCCGGTGGGCCATCTCCAACCTGATGGAGTTCATTTTGAAGGGGGAACTAACCCGGTGGGCCATCTCCAACCTGATGGAGTTCATTTTGAAGGGGGAACTAACCCGGTGGGCCATCTCCAACCTGATGGAGTTCATTTTGAAGGGGGAACTAACCCGGTGGGCGATCTCCAACCTGATGGAGTTCATTTTGAAGGGGGAACTAACCCGGTGGGCGATCTCCAACCTGATGGAGTTCATTTTGAAGGGGGAACTAACCCGGTGGGCCATCTCCAACCTGATGGAGTTCATTTTCAATCCCATTTCCTCCATGTCAATTATGTATTTACCTGTTGCATGTATGTCGACATATCCGTTTTTCAAAAGATACAAAGGAGAGTTAAGAACACTTCCTACCTGGTTGCAATTTAGGGCCTTAGGGCTAATTACGACTTGAGGATATAAACTGCTCAACGAGGCGCAATCATAAAAGCTGATGCAAAGATGACCCCTCAACAAGGGATCGTTTACCTACAAGAGTCACAATCATCCATCCTACTCTCACATTATTGCAAAACAGAGAAAATATGAGCATAAACATGACAAGAAGACAACACACTACATGCCTTTTATGATTTTCAGAATCATTATCATTAATATCATCATCATTACAATTATTATACGGTACAGTATATCATTAATACAATAATCAGTGTAAATGACAACATACAATGTGGTTGTACTTTACAACCCTACTTATTTGAAATAAAAAAATAATCTGATGATTGATCGGCTATTTGATATGAAAATAAACCTCGCATTCACAGAATGAATTTTTATTAGTAATTCATTCTTTTCAGAAAGCTTGCAAAGCTAGTCTGACATCAGCACCACTATAAGACTGCCCCCTAGTGGCTGGGCCCAGCATCACAGACCACCAGTGTTTATACATGGCCAGCTGCAGATCTGTCCTATGTTCCATCCCACTGGCTCATCAAGCCAGCAGTTGCTGCCGTCTAGAGACAGTGAGTAGATCTCTCTCATATAAGACATCTGTGTGTGAGGTTGTAATACTCACTCCTGGGTTTAGTAATTCACTCATGCTCATACCTGCACTTAAAAGTCTGAGGAACGACGAGTCGCTGTCCACTGTGCTGTTGATCTTGATCTCAGCTGATTGGAAACACCTTCCTATCAGGGGAAAGAAAACAAAGTCAGTCACGCCCCATCAGGGTGAATGTATTGCACATCAGTGGTTTGCTGCTAAAAGCACTGAGTTACATATGTGTTGAAGTGGAGTGGTGCAGCTGGAGGCCACACCCAGACATTTGAATGACAGCCAAACACACACAGCTGGAGGGCACCCAGGAAATGCCCTGCAAATGCTTAGAAGAGCCCCATAAAGCAACTCTCCCAAACCCAATGCCGCCGCCCAATCCAAGAAACAGACACTGTTATAGCAGGAACAACAGCACTTCAGTGAGGTAAATACAATCCTGAATACAATAATGCAATGCAGACAGCATACAATACCAATCCATTGATTAGACCAAGCCCATTCATTTCACAGAGAAGTGCTGCAGGGTTCATTATGTTAAGATCATCATGAATACAAATGGGAGGACATTGTGCGGATATACATGTAACAAGTAATGAATTAGTATGACTTAAGTGTGTTCACCAACAATATCAGGTACCGGCACATAAATATTTAGAGTCAGCTCTAGCAGCATCAAACAATCTCACAAGCTCCACTGATGAGTTTACAGATGAACCTGCCGGGTTTTTTTACCCTGACAGTCTTTGCCACGGGTGTAGAGAGCAAGGGGCATGTCTGCATTTTTCATTTATTTTGTTCGTTTATTTTATGACCATAATTGTATCTGGTAGAGTAGTGATATAAAGCTAAAAGCAATTAAACAGATGCAAGCACTTTGCAGCTCATTAAATAAGTAACATTGATAACTAAGAGCAGACTCCAATAATAAAAGACAGTAGGATTCAGAGACGTGCAGTGAGTGAAGCTGGCAGTGCAGTGACAGACAGACGTTATTTGTGAGAATGCTTGTGGTAATGAGAGCTCACAAGGTTCTTTGAATCAGCCTGAGGTTAGAGTACATAAAAGGCATTCTCTCCTCTTAGCCTTCAGCGTAAAGTGATATATTAATGGAAAGACTGACATTGACTCATATTACAGAAAAACCAAGGCACCCAATCTTAATTCCAGCTGAAGTTATCCCAGTAGGATGGGGGTATTCCAGAATTTATTTCCTGGTTGGATTTGAGAGGTCATAAACAAAAAGAAGCTAAGTACAAATTCTCTTTAATATTTCAAGGGTAAAGCCGTATCTCAGCCACTCAGCATAAGCCTACATGGCTGCAGCTTATGGAATTGTAATTAGCACGGTGTGTTGTACAGGAGGACTTCACAGACATTGCACTCATCATCATGTCAGAGTGACAAGCTTCATGTGCAGGTCACAAATAACATTCTGGCCAATTGACTTTGAGTTAAAGTTGAAGAGCTAAAGGGTCAAAGGTTGCCCGAGTCAAGTCCAGCACCACCAAGTAGATGTTTGATAAATTCAGCCATTACAAAGTATATCAATATACAGGCTTTGGACACTCTATAATCACTATATTAATTGATAAGCTAAAAGCAATTGGTTTGATAGTACATCAGTGAGCTGAATGCAGGTGTCTTGAATTTGTGAATGCAGCCAGTAAGGGCATATGTCAACAACCCCACCCGCTCACCTCCGTCCCACCCCCTCCTGGTGCTGCGGCCATCTTGGAAACTAAACACAATATAAACAATGGGAGAAGGGTGGGGCCGAGAAAGGCCCTTATTATGTAAACAACATGACATCAGCCTGCGACTGCAATTTGTTCTTGTTTCGTGGATGACTCGGCTATGCTGGTCTCAGACAGGGACAGATTGCATGTTGAAAAAGCCCTTGGCTATATATGAACTTGGTAGGGGAAAAAAATGTGCACCTGGCTCGCTGATCACCTGGGTAAAACTGAATCCCTTCTCTTTGGGTCTAATGAAACGTCATCAAGGCCGACGGCATTTGTACTGAATTCTGTTGATAATGTGTAGGCTAAGTGAACCACTGTTCACACCTTATTGGCCGAGGTTTTCCTCCGACATGCATATGCCGATTTGCTCAGTGACAGACAAAACAAACTCTGTTCATTGTTAAATGGCATTTAATGTTTGTGTTGGAGACAAAACAAACATTAAACTCTGTCCATTGTCAATGGCGTTTTTATTTTATTTTTTTACTTACATTTTTATCCCACGATTTTGTAACCCAGTTTTCTTTTCACCCAGTGCCAATTATCTAATGTAATCCTGGGCGCTACACTTCCTCTGCCAACCTGGGGGGGCAGCGGACTGACCTCATGCCTCCTTCTATGCATGAGGAGTCCAAGCTGCTTCTTTTCACCTGACAGAGGGGAATTTCTCTGGTCGGACGTAGCGTGTGGAAGGGACATGTTATTCCGACCAGTTCCTTTCCCCTCCATCAGGCGCCCCGGCTGGCCAGGGGGAGGTAGTTTTAGAGACCAGGATTACGGCATGTTTTTGTGAGGGTATCTACCCTAGGGGACACGGGGAGAACATGCAAACTCCACACAGAAAGGCCCTATCGCCAACCCCCGCCTCGGGTATGGGCACTGATGACGCGGAGGAGGGAACACGCCGCCAGTGCCCACAGCGTCCCCAGCGGGAATCGAACCCATGACCTTCTAGCTGTGAGGCGACAGCACTACCAACTGTGCCACCGTGCCCCTTGTCAATGGCGTTTTTAAAGGTTTTATGACATTCATTTTCATTTATTTTTCTTTTTCTTTTTTCTTTTAGGTTTTATGACCTCAATGACACCCAAAAAACCTGAACTTTGAACATTCAGTGGATTTTCTGTGGTCTGAAGTTTTCTTTGGGGTTTTTTGGGCCTTTGAGCTACAATGAAAACAGGCAACACAGTGAAACAGTGACATCTGCTGGCAAATCCCATTGACATATATGGGATTTGCAGTAAGTGATGTCACTTACTGCCGGCAAATCAGAGCACCTGTTTGAGCCAGAAAACCCCAGATCACAGAAAATCTACTGAATGTTAAAAGTTCATGTTTTTTGGGTGCAATTGAGATTAGAAAACCTAAAAACAACAAGAACAATTCCAAAACCTTTTTTTTAATGTCACAATCCCTTTAATGTTTGTCTAGACAAGACAAACATTAAACCTGTGTATAGGGGGAAAAAAGAATACATCGAGGACTCTAACAGAAGCATTCATATAGGTTTCTTCCACTATGCATGTACCTCATGATGCCACATATAGCACCACAAAGAAAGACTATGTATCTCATGATGCCACATATAGCACCACAAAGAAAGACTATGCATGTATCTCATGATACCACATATAGCACCACAAAGAAAGACATCCCAAAACAAACTGGTCAGGCTACTGCTTGGCCTTACTTCTACCACTCATGCTTACCCCTGCTCATTTTGCTAGGTAGGGGGTGCTGAGGGGCTGCAGCACCCCCTAGGGATCTGGGGAAAATGTTGTTCATGGGAGTAATAAGTTGAACCAATATAAGTCAACGCATTAAAACCTTGTTGTTGTTGCTGTTGATCTAAAATAGTTTAGATCTGTCACAGCCACCTGTCCCTTGTGCATGCACAATGACATGTTAAACTCATCGGACATACATGACCTCACGCGGGTTTGCAGCCAAGGTACAGTAATGGTAGTTAATTACCCTGCCGCCGAGCAGATATAATATTCATCATCATCGTCGTCGTCATTATGTTTTTATATCACAGATTTTTAGCATTGTGACAAAGTCATGTCATGTCTATTCGCTCTGCGTGCCCAAAGTGAGAAGTTGCAATACTTTCATTCTTATAGTCTTTCATCCTTCAAAGAGACTGACTGGCTGCCGTCATGATCTAAATGTAGTTGTCTTAATGGATGATATGTTCATTGTTATGTGTATATAAAACCCTAGTCTGAAGTACTTCCAACGGCAGGCACGGCTAGAGTACAGCAACTTGCAATGAGCCTACAAGATACGCTACACCACAAAGACACCCATGTACCTGTCAAAGGTACTTCCAAAACATCAACGCCATCCACAATCACCAGAGGGAGTTCCAATAATCACATTCAAGCCAGATTTGGCCCTACCAACAGTTGTAAAGGAATGTGAATCCCTATTCTCCTTCAAAACAGCTCTTAAAGAGCACTTACAGGTAGCTGCAATTCGAAACTGGCCTCTGTAAAAAGTCTAAGCTCTTTTTTGCAAACTGTTAATAAAGTATTTAATCAACCAAACAATCAGTAAGTACATAATGATTCATACAAATGATCAGGCAAGTATGTGTTCTAAAAATCATACTTTGTATGTAAAGATATTGCATACGGTATACAGTAAGTAATGAAACAAAATGATTTATGCTTGATCAATTTTTTTTCTTTTTTTTTTCTTCAGTTTTCTAAGGGTGAAGGCCTTAGACAACCCAGAGGGCAAGGAAAGCTACAATGGCATAATAGAACTGCCACATGTGGAACGCATTGTGGGCAATTACAGTACAGTAGTTCAGTTACTTATACAAGCTATGCAATATGTACACAAGCAAAGCCACACTGCTCTGAGAGAGGGGGAAAGGATGCTGGTTAGATAATGAAGAGTGCATAAGCCTTACGGGCCCATTTAGTTCCATTTGCACACTCTGAGTTAAATGAACACTAAGGATTTTACTGTGAGGTGAGAGGAGCATCTGTGTGCAGACGGGCCGCCTCATCAACTTGGATCCCACATGGTTGTGATTACTAACAGGTGGGCAGGACAAAGGGGTGACTTTCACAGTGGTTTCAACTGTTCATTAAGAGGCCTGTTACTGAGACCGCGGCTAATGGCGGCGAATGAGCACAGTGACGTAGTTCAATTGTGTGTGGTAGACACTGTGAAATCTACTGGCATTATTTAGCGCTCTCAAACAGAGGTAAAAGTCTAAACATTTGTAATGTAAGTGTTTTTAGACCAAACATTCAATAGTAATCCATGAATGGTAGCTTGCAACATGTTAGCGAATTGAAACAGACAGTCAGACAGTTTGTTTAGAGCCTTTGTGGTCTTGCCTTCTCAATATTCAAGGAGGCAAATCGGTCCTCCCACCGCCGACAATCGGATCACTGAAAATGTCCAAATTTATTCTGACACGTCTACTGCATATACCACAATATGAGCGCCATTATCCGCAAACCTTTATTCTGTGAGAGATCTAAAAGAGTTATCTGGTTTCGTTCAATGGTTGGCGTAGAGGTGGCTTGGCGGCTGCGTGTGTAACATTGGAAAGCTGAGATGTTCAAGGTCCACAGGGGCTCTCTCTCTCTCTCTACAGGGTCAACAGGCTGCACTCTGACACCACTGAGAGATACTGTATATGAATTATGAACAGTATGTGTCTGTATGTGAACACACCACTGAGACTGCCGCCGATGCTGCTGTGCTGCCTCTTTAACACTGTATCACAGCAGCTGAGAAATGTAGACCCAAAACCACTGCCAAATAGAAACACTGGGTAACGCAACTCCGTCCCAAACACTTGGTTCTTATCAACTCTTGTTAATATTGTGCTGGGGATACGCTAAACTGTGGCTGAACACACAGAAATGCTCCAGAGACGGAGACCGGGAATGGAGGCCTCCCACTATGTGGGCCTTTTCACACCCAGGAGAAAAAACCCAAATTAAGGCTTTAAGTCTGTCGATCTGTGAGATAGGGTGATGGTGTTCACAAACTTCACACGCTCGTCCCCGCTGGATCTGTAATCGTAGATTGTTGTTTATATCGGAAAAGAGCGCAGCTCTCTCTAGAAGAAGGCCAGTTTCTTCAGAAGTGCGACCAAAAGTATGTGATATTCCCAAGGTTAAATATGTAACCCGACATAACAAAATACAGAGCCAACAAATGTTCTACACAACTGGAGGAGAAAAAAGGCCTATGTACACTCAGTATAAAATCTTTCCATGGACCCTTATTATGCTAAAGACAATAATAGACACGAAGGCAAGGCATCATATAAAACATGCCAATAATCATATAGATGGGTATTAATTCAGTATCTATCTCGTTATCCACTGATACGTTTTGTTTATTTAAAAGACTGGGCCTTACTCAGCTCTCATGGGCAGAGATTTGTCAATCAAGATGTGGAGTTTCATCCAACTGTCTCACAGTCAAGACTATATTTGGACAAAGAATACTCGCCTGTCCAAACAAGATGCCACAAGTCAAAATATGAGGATTCAAATTGTCTCCCCAGTGGGTCTCTTCCCTTTCTCCTCTCCTCAACAGACTGAGGCTCTCTTTCACCACTGACGCCTCTGGTTTCCCACCACCAGGATGGCTGGCATGATGAGCAGTGCTTCCCTGCCTGCCACCACTGTCAAATTTGATCCGTCTGCCGAGCGGTTTGTCTGTCATTTGATCACACATGCCGCTCTCAGTGGAAAATGGCGGCAGGAGTGTTTTGCTGTTTCGTGAAAGCCCACAGCTGTTTCCCTCATCTCTCTTATGTTTTCCCCAATACAGATCACTTGCGTGGATGTAGACTCCACCTGGGGTAGAGCCCCTTCGCTTATTGTGGGCTCGCCTCAGCGAGCACACTATTGTTATCGACAGATTTCAAGCTTCGCCGTGTAACTACTTCCACATACTTTATGCTAGAAATTTAGTTCAAACTGTTCAGCTCTTTGCAGTGATGTGTGCTTGTATTTTGATTTTTTTTTTAAACTTCCTCCCGTAGACAATGAATGGGATTTTATCTCTAAATCAACCTCACATTTGCAGCCTCATTACTCTGGCATACTTTGTCGTAGAAACGTTTAGAAAGCTCACACGACTCTGGACTTTTTCGTGGTTCAAACCGTATTCAAATACGTTAAAATCGCAGTTCAATCGCAAGCCGTTTCGCCTAATTAGTGCCAACTTAGAGTGCGGGGCCTCTTTCAGTAGAGTGTGGAAACTGAAAATGTACCAAACAAATTGACGTCCCGGCCAAAATATTCATTTTACACGCATGTTCTTTGGTCATTTTGTAGCCACACATGTCCTCTTTCACACAATGTGACCATCAAAGCACAGAGACATACAGAATGTGAACTACGGCCTTTGAAGTGACTGCTCATTGACCTCCATTGTATAATTTTTACGAGGAAATTATCGCAATGACAATTCTTAACTCGCTCTTATAACCACATTTTCGATCGTACCAACACCACAATCGCACATGGTGTACCTCAATATCTCAGTCCACTCACAGCGAAAAAAATATTTGCATTCGACTTTTACTTTTTGCGATTGCACATGGTGTACCTCAATATCTCAGTCCACTCACAGCGAAAAAAATATTTGCATTCGACTTTTACTTTTTGCGATAGAGCAATTTGTTCGGGCATAGTTTCCCCCATTCAGGATCATTGAAATCTCCCAGTCATAGTGCTGGCAGACTTTTACACTTCCACAGCTGAGACATATAAGGGCTTAATTACAGGGCTGAAATTAAAGTTACAAGATCTCAATGAGTTGCTCTGCGATACCTTGTGAGCTTGTAGGTCTGCTATTTGCAATTGGCTGGCCTTTACACAGCTCTCGCAAGAGCACGCACGCACACACACACCCTGTCTTCCTATTGACTGGCCTTTACACAGCTCTCGCAAGTGCACGCACGCACGTTTATAAAAAATGAACTTTAATAAATAAAATTCAAAAATAAATTCAAAAATTCAAAAATTCAAATAAAAAAAAATTAAAAACATTGAAAAAAATTTAAAGAATTGAATACAATTGGAAAAAAAATATAGAAATTGAAAAAAAATAAAGAAAATTGGAAAAGAAATTGAAAAAAATAAAAAAACACTTTTTTTTAAAACATTACTTTAAAATTAAAAAAAAAACCTTAAAAAAGAAAACTTCTAAATTAAAAACTTTAACTTTTTTTAAACTTAAAAAGCTAAAACTTAAAAAAAAACTTTGAATTAAGAACTTAATATTATTATTTTTTTACATTTAAAGAAAAATCTTAGACCATTATCAATAATCATTGTGTTTATGCTTTTAAAGATAGGCCTATATGCTATTTGAACCTTCTTTTTACATGTAAAAGTATGCTATTCAATACAATTTCTGTTAAGCTCATGAATGCTTTTATATGTATACTCCATTGGATTGACTCTTTTTTTTCTTTTTCTTTTTGACCTTTTCTTAATTCATCAATAATACATTGTAAAGCATTATTCATACATTACAAATCATTAGTAGACAGTAATACTTTACTTAATTTATTCTGCCACTTTTTGGGCATCATACTACTTCCACATACTTTATTCCGCTTTATGCAGTTATTTATGCTTATTCTTTTTACAATTTTTTATACATTATTTTTTTAACTTTTCCTTTAATACATTTAATACTGTAAAAGCTTTAATACATTTTCTACTGTACATTGTATACATTTTGCGTCTTCATATCCAACATATCCTGTCTGTAAGAACTTTCACCTGGAGGGACTAGCTGAATCCACTGAGATGCTGTCATCCCATCGGTATATTATACTGTATGCATATATAGTGCTTAACATTTTCACTTAGGGCCACAATAAACAACTGAGGTAAGCAATGGGCCTGTGAAATGGCAAACATCGCTTGCCTTTCCCAGAAACGACGAAAAATGATATACAATTTAAATGGGAAACACATACAGTGTGGTGTGTGTGTGTGTGTGTGTGTGTGTGTGTGTGTGTGTGTGTGTGTGTGTGTGTGTGTGTGTGTGTGTGTGTGTGTGTGTGTGTGTGTGTGTGTGTGTGTGTGTCATTATACCATTTGTATGAATTACAGCGAGAGTGCTATATCCTTATATACACATGTGGTGTTCCAGCTCGGAAAAGACATACATTTCATACAGTAGTACGTACAGTATATCCCCTGTGCAGATCTTTCCTTTGTGGATGCCAGATGCAGGATGGCAGGGCTGGTTACAATATTGTATTCCCTCATCAGCATCATGCAAGTCTAAGGATGGGTGTGCCCCCCCCCATTGCCCCTTTAACTGTGTTCACATTATCCCTGCCTAATCAGCACACTGCCGTCTCCGCTCCATGGGTGCGTCCCATGTGGTGGAGGTGGGGGGCTCCAGGGTTGTCTAAGCCCATTAGGGGGTCCCCCACCCGTCCCCCCGGCCCCCACACACACACACACAAACCACAGATACTAGACCCCTGTGTGAGCCCACGAAACCTGGGCAGCGGACATGTGGAAGCAATAACAGCCGAAAGGAATGAAATGATTTATAACCACCTAGCTAATATGGAGATGGGAGTAATAATGGCGGAGATCTAATGTCTAATCAAAATACATCCACACACAGTACCAGCACTCAGCTCCTAGGACTGATAATGTGTCTCAGAGTGGAGAGGTACACCAGTAATGGCCTGGAACAGATGTCTCATCACAACCCATACATTACATATTAGTGGTTCTATAACAAATATTAACCAGTACTACTGTTCACACGAAACTGTCGTCACTGCCCAAATGCACTACTATATCAGTACCATTTATACCACAACAAACCTAAACAGTTCAACATGTAAATCCTCTGTAATTAAAGGATTTGCAGCTTTAAAACAATGCTGTGCCAATAACATATTTATTAATAATAATATACAGTAGCACCTTTATATAAAACAGATAGATAGAGGGAGCACAGTAGTTAAGATACAGTTACAGAGTGACAGAGAAATACTTTAAGATACAGGAGGTTAACACATCACATACACACAAACAAAAACCCCATGAATAATGAAAAATAGTAAGACAGTATACAGTAGGACATCTAGACAACTCAATGCTGTAGTTGTAACAACAATGTAGCAGACGTTCTTATCCAGAGCGACAATAAGCAAGGATCACAGGTAAACCAAGAACATATCAGTCTAATCAATATAGGCCTACTATCAAAAATAATAACATTGAAACTATAGGATATCAGGTAAACAATGAACCTAGCATGTCATTAAATTACATTGTTACTTGTGGTCATCGTTGTGGTCAGCTAGTAATGAACTGCAGTATAAGGAATAGGATGACAGAGTGTCACAGTTAGTCTTTGGCTAAATGCAAAAAAAGAAACAGAGGTTATCACCACCGCCACCAACAACATCCTCCTCTACCGACAACAGGAGGTATTGTACTGAAAGAAGCCAATGAGTTCAAATACCTGGGCTCATACAGTAGGTCAACTCATCAGAGCATGACCTTAAAGTGTTCTCCTATAGTCTGTGAGTGTGAATGCTAAGAACCTGAAGCCTACCCTGCAGAAGTCCTTGGATGGGTGCTACACTGGCAGAATATCAACGAGAACGTGCACAGTACCAACAAAAATCTGCCAACAAGTATGGGGAAAAGCCAGGGGTGTAAACTACTGGTGAGCTAGCCGGCTAGCATGAAGGATTGAGATGATTGGAGAATAGATGACTTTGGAGAGAGAGAGAGACATGAAGCAGAGCTACCAACCTGCACACATTTTGTGTACCAACCACGCAATTCTAGGTGTCTATACGCCTAGAACCTGCACACAAAATGTGTGCAGGTTGGTAGCTCTGATGAAGTGACGTATTCACCATTCACCACCGAATGTTATATGACACAATGTTGTCATTAGACTACCCTCAGCACTGATTCTAGAAAAATAAGTGCCAGCTCAGCAAAATGTTCAAACTGCGTATCTTATTACGGAGGTACACAATGTAAACATATATTATCGAGCCTTGAGGCCGTGACAGATTTGTTAAAGATACTTCTAACATAAACACTATTATTGTAATCCATCCGTTCAGTTTGCTTTGTAGCTGAACCCTCATGTAGTCTACTCTGCCAAGACATAAATCTCAATAAAATGTCTTACATACAATTCAAAACCATATTCTACTAATAAACCATAAAACCTCTATGTAAATTGGAGCTCCTTGAGTAAAAGAAAACAAAAAATATCTGAACACAGATACAGAATTTTGGAACAGTCTCGGACAGATGCAAACAGATGCATTTCAATTGTTGCCATGAAGGGAATATCCTACCGTCACAGCCATATTAATCTCAATCCAGGACAGATGGTAAATTCTGGCTATTTAGTACTTATAGGAACACTGTATTGTATTCATCGTCCAATGACATGCTTGGTTAGGGTTAAAGGTGATCCGATTCCCATTCTTCCCATTGTGTGTACTGAGATGTCAATGTGCATGGAGGAAAATCTACTGGATGTTTTTGTTTTATACAAAAAACATTCCACTCTCAGGCAGAGCAGTTACTTGTCAGAACACCCCTGCTGAGGCCACGTGATCACAGGTCTCTCTCTCTGTCACGCACGCACACACATGCGCGCACACACATGTGCGCACGCACGCAACAACGTTACGAACATAACAGCAGGTTACAGGTGAATACAGAGAGCCATGTATCCAGGGGCGGCCTTAAGGAACGGGAGGCCCCGTTCATGACGTCATCATTTTAATAATTCATAATTAATTAAATAATGAATAAATAAAATGTCAGTGTGTATTATCGGACTTCAAAGCATGAACAGCATACACAGCCAAGTAGAAAAATACACAAAAGCAGCTTGATTCAACCATTTTTTACTTTAAGGTATAACTGGAAGGCAGCATAGGCTATACAGCATAGCAAGCAAGCAAGGCTATACAATGATGCAATCGCAACTCTCAGCGCTGCTAGTGCAGTGAGTGCACACACTGGGAAGTGGGAACAATTACAACCAAACAACACAGGTCAATGTGACATGACAGGTCGAGTACCTGCAGTGATTATTAGCTGCTGCCAACTAGTGGTAAGTGAACGTACAGGATGAGGCTGAATAATTGACAAGGCTGATTGGAAGGCTGCGATGCAATGCAATATGACTTCTACTACTACTACTACCTTACTACTACTACTACTAATACTACTACTAATATACCTGGGGTATATTAGGACTATAGTAAATAATAAAAAAATAAATCGCCATAATATTTTGTAAAGACATACATATTTAGACCCATGCTCGAATGCCCCGAAAGAAAGCAGCAAATGAAGAAAAATGAACACTCATCTTTTACTTTCTCTAATAACAACCTAAAACATGAGCCTTGGTTGAAAAAAAACTAAAGTTGTCCTTTAATGAACAGTAAAGACATTAGGATTAGGTTAAACCTGGCTGTTAGCCTGGTCCGGAGCAGGCTAAATCCACAGCATTAGTTTCCATGGTAACTAGTGTGGCATTGCTTTCATGAAACTGAATCAAGCCTAAACATATCCAGGTTAACTGGCAAACTTAATCTGGCAAGATTAACCAGTTTTCATGAAACCGGTTAATCGCTGATCCAGGATATATTAAACCAGGATATCTGTTAAATCCCGATTAAATCTCTAATCCAAGTTTCGTGAAACGGGCCCCTGGAGATTCAACTGGCCAGCAGAACACAATGACCTTGAGGGAGTATAAACCTCTATAAGGTCACAGAGATACTGCGGCGCAAGACCGTTCAGTGATTTAAAGACAAACAATAAAATCTTGAAATCAACTCTAAAACGGACGGGGAGCCAGTCAAGGGAGGCCAGAACAGGTGTAATATGGGCACGCCTACAGGTTCCAGTTAGGAGACGCGCAGCAGAATTTTGGACCAGTTGTAGACGTGCCATGGAAGTCTGGTTTAAACTAACATACAGTGCATTGCAGTAGTCTAAACGAGTGGAGATAAAAGCGTGAATGACACGTTCAAAATAGTTAAAAGAAAGCACAGACTTGATTTTGGCAAGCAGCCTCAGGTGATAAAAGCTGGAACCACAGCGTTTACCCGTTTGTCCAGTTTGAGTGCATTATCCAATTTGACCCCAAGGTTAGAGACAACGGGTTTGGCATAAGGCTGCAGGGGACCAAGGTCGGTGGGTACAACACCGGGGCCACTAGGCCCAAACACTATGACTTCCGTTTTTCTTTCATTTACACTGAGGAAGTTGAGAGCCATCCAGGCCTTAATGTCATTGAGACAGTTAAGAAGGGGTGTCAGGGAGTCGTTGCTTCCCTTTTTTAGGGTCATATAGATTTGGGAATCATCTGCGTAGAAATGATAGGCGATGCTGTGTTTCTTGAAAATTAGTCCCATAAAGGGAGAACAGTATTGGCCCCAGGATCGAGCCCTGGGGGACTCTGGAAGACAGGGGGGAGGAGGAGGATTCAAAGTCTCCAAATTTTACTGAAAAATGTCTATCAGAAAGGTAGGATGAGAACCAATCTAGGGCAGAATCCCTGACACCAACACAGTGCTCTAGTCGAGAAAATAGAGTCTTGTGACAAACGCAGAGATTAAATCTAGAAGCAGCTGAATGTCACACACACACACACACACACAATGTAATGTTTTTCCTAATATATCTTCACGTAGCACCAGAGTTGGGGTCCATTACTCATAAAAGTAAGGCACTACATATTACATATTACTTTTGAAAAAAGTAATGCCTTACATTACTTTATTACTCCCTGGAGAAAGTAACTAGTTACATTACTCGTTACATTACTTTTGCATTACTCCATAAAATCGCATGTCGCATTGTCACATAATTTACCACTTAACAAATCTTTATAATCCTAATAAGGAGGACATACACAACATCTTTCTTTATGCTCTTTACCAGGTTGTGGAGGAATAAAACAAAATGGGCCTTTCCAAAACGGTCTAGTGCAGTGGTTCTCTTCACCTTGTAAAACCTTTTCTATGCAAACTTCTAATCAATTCTTCAATCAATCAAATCAGATATATTCAAATAAAAATAATGAGACTGAGAGAAATCAGTAGCCTATATGTTCACAGTGCTTTAGGATCCCTTTCTTTATGATGTGGAGTTCCCTGCTCCATGCTCATTAAATGTAGTTTTTCATGTCGGCATATTTGGTTTATTCATCTCTGCATTAACTAAAAAGTGCCCTTCTGGGCACAGGTCTCCACCAGGTTATCCACAGATCCGTGCAGTTAGAGGTAAAAACACTTTTGGGCCAGTTATAGCGCCACCTTGAGGCTGAGTTGAAATTGTTCATGTGGCATTTCGTCCTCGGCCTAGTGGGAATGTGGGTGCACAATTTCACGAAAATCACGCGATGTGTTCATGATTTGCAGCATTTTGTTTGAAACTGAGCACTCCTGTGAATTTTGGAAGCCAATCTTAACCAATCAGGATGGAGTCTGAGAAATCTGAAAGACCGGTTTGGTTGAATGGCTCTAGAGAGACTGTGTACCAATTTGCGTGATGTTTGGACAAAATCTGTAGGTGTACTGTGCAAAAACTTGTTTTGCACAAAGCGGCCTCCTGGTGGCGCTATAACAGGCCGTTCTGGAAAGTTTGGGGCAGAGGTTCATGGTTGGCATCCAGGGAGTGTGTGTGCAAAATTTGGCATCGACCGGGCTTGTTTTGCACAAAGCGGCCTCCTGGTGGCGCTATAACAGGCCGTTCTGGAAAGTTTGGGGCAGAGGTTCATGGTTGGCATCCAGGGAGTGTGTGTGCAAAATTTGGCATCGACCGGGTTAACGGTGGCTGAGATTAGCTGTTCACGGACGGACACACGGACGGACGGACGGAGTGCAAAACATACTCTCCCCATGCCTTCGGCTGGTGGAGACAACTAGTGATTGTGACTCTGAGAGCACATACATTCTACAACAAACAAGACCCTCCCAGCTGGCAGTGTTGCCAGGTTTTGGAAGAGAAACAAGCAGCCATGTCTATGAAAACAAGCCCAAAAGAAGCCTGACTAGGCTATTATACAACAAGCCCAAAGTCGCTTATAATAAGCGGACATGGCAACGCCCCAACTGCTCCGTCTCTGTGACAGTGGGAGACTGGCTCGCTGTGAGCAGTGCTTCTGCGGAGATTTTAATACCGAAACGACGTAAATTTGACATGTTCTAGTCCGCGACTCCAGCGCACCATTACTGTTCATGTTCAACTCATCTCCGTTGTGTGCATTAGTCCAAAGCAACACTGCTGAAAGCAGCCACATGACGCAATTAAGTAACGAGTAACTGCAGCACTAAAGCGACCAGTAACTGTAGTGTGATTATCAATTTTGGAGGAGTAGTGTCGTTATATTACTCGCTACCGACCAAAGTAGTGTCGTTACAGTAACGAGATTTTCCGTTACTCGTTACACCCAACTCTGCGTAGCACTATGTGCATCGTGCAAAAAAAGAACAAAAACTAGGAATGTTGCTCAGCTGAAGATATGAATAGAAAGCCAGCGCTGTACATACATGTACCTCACGCACCCCCCCATTCATCTCCCAGACACGTTTACTGTCATCTCTTCCACTGCAAATGGTCCGTGAGCAAAAGCAGAATCAGCTCCACAAGCCATTATTTATAAGTGCATTACTCCCTGGGCAAACTGTTTACCACCCAAGGACGTTTTTGCAGATATATCAATCATACCTTTAATAGCAGGCCGTTTATCATTTGGGGTCTTTTCGCGCACACGTGTGAGGGGCTCCTGGAGGAAGGAACAGCAGCATGTGGGATGAGCGAATGAGCAGAAACATGCTTAATTTTATGCTCCGTCGTACGACAAAAGTATAAATCGGGCTTCATGCCATGGTCTCTGCTGCACAGCAGTGTAGGACTGTAGGACGCACATGGATTAATACATCGGTCTAATATAAGACATTCAGCTGCGTGGATCTTGTAAAGTCTGATGACATAAACAACGGTTCCCATAGCAGCCCAATTTGTACGTTGTTATACAACTTTTCAAGTGAAAAACACGACAGGGTGCTTCAAGCCATTTTCCAGAATTGTGCTATCACTACATTAAGTGAACTTCAGGGAAATAATATGTTGTCTTCTGTGACAAGTGTGGGAGAAATGACATAAACCACAGAAATAATAAAAATGCCTGGCGCACAAACCCGAACAAAAACAGGAACCATGATTGTTGTCTGTCTGTCTGTCTGTCTGTCTGTCTGTCTGTCTGTCTGTCTGTCTGTCTGTCTGTCTGTCTGTCTGTCTGTCTGTCTGTCTGTCTGTCTGGTAAAACAATTGCATCCCCTCCCCTGGTGTGTGCTCTACCCACTGATCATGTGATCCACCAGAACTGAACCAGATGGGCATGTTGCTTCCAAACCTCTTTCTCAGATGCACTATTTCACTCTCTGCCACATGCAGACTTACTGACAAACACATACTCAGTCTCACATTCAAACAAACACAACACACATGTATTTTCCCTGCATACTCAATGATGAATTTCAATACAAATAGTAATATTCGGGCATTACCATGGGTGTGATTCCTCTGTGACTTTGTTTACATTCCTAACATTTCTAACTCAACACATTGTAACAGAGATTATACAGTAAGTTTTTGGGACTATACATAATTATAAAGTGTTATGAAGCATTAAACTAACTACATGGCCTACAAAACCCTCAATAACCAGACCCCCCTCCTACCTCCCTGAACTCATCCAACCCCTCGCACTCCCTCAGGTCAGGCAATGCCAACCTCCTGGACATCCCCAAGACACACAAGCAAACCTGGGGTGACAGGGCCTTCACAGTGGCTGCTCTCGATCTCACTGTGGAACTCACACCAGAGCTGCCTGTCCCCACCCTCACCACACTCAAAATCCACCTTTTTAGATTAGCATCCCCTACATAAATCCCAACGCCCTTTTGTTTATATATTTTTTTCCCTAATAAAATTGTTTTAATTTTTGTCCTGTAAAGCGACTTTGCATCATGTTCATCCACACGCGTTCAACGTTGTCTTAAAATCTCCTCACTGTCAGAAGACTGGCGACTCATTGTATGTTGAGGGAGACGTGGTTGTCTAATGTCTACTCTACTCTACACCCACCCAAGCCCAAGAGTACAAGTTGGCAGTAACAGGATCTACAGTATAAACATGGGAATTGGCATAACAATTAAATTTGGGAGAAAAAAACACAATAATCTAAAATTATACTATTCACACTATCCACAGCACACTACTCTTTGATAGGCCAAGTCATACTTTGGCTTCAGGAATCATCTCCTTGCAGCCACAAGAGTCGGAGCAGAAAAAAAAGAAAAGAAAAAAAAAAAAATATATATATATATATATATATATATATATATATATATATATATACTGTATATATTTTTTTTTTAAACAGATAGCCTATGGTATGGCCGTTAACCAATATCTGCCTTTGGTAAAGGATAACAAAAACGTGCCTCTGATATGTCTTATCTGCTTATACTAATTTTTGACGCACTCTAAAGTCAGTGTTTGCTCATAAAAAGGTCACACAGTCCCTTCAAGTTAGCTCAACTTTCTAGTTTACATTTGATTTCTCCCTGGGCCTTTGGCGCTTCATTGCCAGCCACACACTTTTCATCATACTACTCAGCAGTAACATCACAGCCCAAGGGTGTTTCCTGATACTTTCCTCCACTCTCTAATTCCACCAAAAGCATTACAGGGCCAAGAGACAGCTGCATGGGTACAACAGCAGTTACTTCGTTTCCCTGGGCTGAGCATGGCTGAGCTGAGTGGTGGAGGCAGGGCTCATCACTGAAAATAAAAAGGAGTTTTTGTTCAGCACTGATTGCAGAGATAATTGTCAGAGCTTTAAAACCCATGGAGGCCCCTTCCTCGTCTTCTCTCTTTTCTGCGACTGCTCTCTCCTTACTTGCATCACAGCCATGGCAAAACACAGACCTCTGCTCTGTCCATCTCAGATCACAAGAGCCTTGATTGGACCTGAGGGTGTGTGTGCATATCTCGGCCAAAAGATGTCGAGGGCCGGAAGGCTCGCAAATGATCTTCCTCCCTGTGTTCTAAAGTTAACATTGTTCATGTGATTAATTTCACTGTGTGAGATTTAATGAGGATCTGCTTCTAGTCTCTCTCTCTCTCTCTCTCTCTCTCTCTCTCTCTCTCTCTCTCTCTCTCTCTCTCTCTCTCTCTCTCTCTCTCTCTCTCTCTCTCTGAATTTTGCCGCACATTCTCTGGAGCTCATTAAAGAAGATGAAGACAACAACAGCACGTGATGGACTGAAGAGGCAGCATGGAGGTGCTGTGAACAGGACATCATGTACTGGGCACTTCCTCTGAGCCAAACAAACCCACTGTTCTAAGTTAGGGCCTGAACAGGAGTTTATATACATGAATGAATCCATCCCTATTTTGGGCATGTCATAACATGAGAACATTCGGCAAGAATAGGCAAACATACGTTGGAAATAGCAGATCTACAAGCTCACAAAGGGACACAATTTGACATAGGTTAAAGTGGTTAATTGGGTTTAAATGGGGAATTTCCTACCAATACATGTATGCAGTAGGGAAGTGACCAAAATGAGAAAAGAAGCATATTTTCAGTTTGGTTGTTGGGATTGTTGCATTTTTACATGATTCCTTGTCCATAAAGTTATCTGGAGCCCAAGTGGTCACTCACATGAAAAAGAACATAAAGCTCTGAGGTCCACATTGCCAATGAAAAATGTAAAGAAAATGTATTTTTTTTGTTTTCCGTGGTTTTCCACAAAGTCGGCCACAGGCCTCCTGCAAACGCTTTGCTTTTTTCGGCCATGCCAACTTCCAAGTCTTCCCATGTTGATGAGCCCACTCGCTCTTAACAGAAAACAAACTCAGTCACCCCTTGCTATCATTCATGTCTAGTGTCTAGCCAGGGAGGGAGATGCTTGAAGAATCATTACATGTCTGACTATCTCCTCAGTCCTCTAAAGTGTGTCTTTCTGGCAGCGGGCTGGCTCGTGTAGACTGGGGGTTAAGTGAGCCAGCAAATGGCTTGGCCTGTTATGGCGTGCATACTGTAGTGAAAAGGGCACGGCCCTGGAGTCTGTGTTTGTAATAGTATACAGTAGTACTAATACCCCATAGCAGAACAGCTACCAGTGAATTCAAGCTTGATAAACACACTAATTACACTTAAAAATAAACAGAAAACAAAAACAAGGCAGAATCAGATACAAACTAATTTCCAGTCTCACATATATGCCATATTTTTGCCTTGCCTACATACATGCAAACACACCCAACCACACAAACACCCACACATACGCATCATGCACGCATGCACACACACACACACACACACACACACACAGATTCTTGATAGGTTAATGTCTGAATCTAAGCTTTGCCGAGACGGTGAGATGCAGTGTCAGACACAGGTCTTTAGTCCCTGTTTTCATGGGCTGACCTCTTTGGTACGGTTAGACTGGAGGAAAACATACTAATAGATATCAACCGATTTTGGCTCCGTGCGAGACCTTGCACTGCATGCCACATCTGGCATAATCATATTTGTAACCATAACAAAGATAGGAGGAGGTAAATCAAACACAGCCTCTTTCTGAGTACTTAGACTTCTGCTCAATGAAAAAGCAAATTGGAGTTTCCTTTCATCACGTGAGAGCTTTTTGGCATTAACAAACAAGCATTCGTTCTCCCATGGAATCAAAGCCAGGCTCGGTCCAAATTGGATGACCTCTCCGAATCCCTCTTCTATGTGAAAACAAAGGACCTTTCTATATAAGGCGCGCTGAAACCCACAAAAGTGTGAACAAATACAGAACAAGATTCGGTCACTCCATTTTCTGACCTCGAAATAACAACTGTTCTTTTAAATGTGAGTGTTATCATGGTGCAGGCAAGAAGATGAGCCTTCATCTGTCAGCTGTCAAAGTGCAATGAGATAATAAGTAGGCTAGAGAAAAATGGCAGAGGCTTGAGATGCACATAAGCAGGTATGCCAGGCATGTGTCCATGCAGGCCAGCATAAAGACTGAAACATGCGTCCATGCAGGCCAGCATAAAGACTGAAACATGCATCCATGCAGGCCAGCATAAAGACTGAAACATGCGTCCATGCAGGCCAGCATAAAGACTGAAACATGCGTCCATGCAGGCCAGCATAAAGACTGAAACATGTGTCCATGCAGGACAGCATAAAGACTGAAACATGTGTCCATGCAGGACAGCATAAAGACTGAAACATGTGTCCATGCAGGCCAGCATAAAGACTGAAACATGTGTCCATGCAGGCCAGAATAAAGACTGAAACATGTGTCCATGCAGGCCAGCATAAAGACTGAAACATGTGTCCATGCAGGCCAGCATAAAGACTGAAACATGTGTCCATGCAGGACAGCATAAAGACTGAAACATGTGTCCATGCAGGCCAGCATAAAGACTGAAACATGTGTCCATGCAGGCCAGAATAAAGACTGAAACATGTGTCCATGCAGCCCAGCATAAAGACTGAAACATGTGTCCATGCAGGCCAGCATAAAGACTGAAACATGTGTCCATGCAGGACAGCATAAAGACTGAAATATGCGTCCATGCAGGCCAGCATAAAGACTGAAACATGTGTCCATGCAGGCCAGCATAAAGACTGAAACATGTGTCCATGCAGGCCAGCATAAAGATTGAAACATGTGTCCATGCAGGCCAGCATAAAGACTGAAACATGCGTCCATGCAGGCCAGCATAGACTGAAACATGTGTCCATGCAGGCCAGAATAAAGACTGAAACATGTGTCCATGCAGGCCAGCATAAAGACTGAAACATGTGTCCATGCAGGCCAGCATAAAGACTGAAACATGTGTCCATGCAGGCCAGCATAAAGATTGAAACATGCGTCCATGCAGGCCAGCATAAAGACTGAAACATGTGTCCATGCAGGCCAGCATAAAGACTGAAACATGTGTCCATGCAGGCCAGCATAAAGACTGAAACATGTGTCCATGCAGGCCAGCATAAAGACTGAAACATGTGTCCATTCAGGCCAGCATAAAGACTGAAACATGTGTCCATGCAGGCCAGCATAAAGACTGAAACATGTGTCCATGCAGGCCAGCATAAAGACTGAAACATGTGTCCATGCAGGCCAGCATAAAGACTGAAACATGCGTCCATGCAGGCCAGCATAAAGACAGAAACACAGCCTATTGTTGACCATCAAAGTCAGAGGATTCTGGTGGACTCATTTATATTGATTGTAATGTCGCTGCAAATTAACTGTCAGTTGGCCTCATTGTCATTGAGCTCCAAGCACTTTGCAGTAAACACTAAACAGTAGGCTCTCCTCTCAATAAAACTGGTAATTAATTTAATAAGATGCTAATGAATCCCCGTGTACTAAGTTGCTCAAATAGACCACAGAGCCCATTCAACAAATGCCTCTGGTTCAGAAGGGTTCATATCTAGGAGTACATAAACGTTTGTTTACCATGTTGCTTAGCAGAACATTGTGGCTCGTAAAACAGGCACACGATGGCTTCATACGTGTATATAGCCATCCAAGACTTGTGAAACCCCCCGACAAAACGACTGATAAGGCATTATAAGGAATCAGGCCAAACATTCCTTAAAGTTATCTAGATCTTTGGCAGTTGCAAGAGAGAACATTATTCATACAGGATCATAAAGATTTACACAATCTATGCTAACCAGTTTATAATTAGCGGCGCTACATGCCTCATCATCAATTTCGATGCAATTTAACAGCCAGATGCACACGAGGTGATAGAAAACGTCAGCCGCAGATGTATGCAAAAGCAGTTTCACCAACGTCATCACGTCTCAAGTTCACCTTCAGGACATTGGCGTAATCAAAGTGCAGCCAAGTAGACATTTCAATGAAATTGAGCGCGCAATAATAGTTCTGAACGATAAAGGCTGAACTTACCATCGACACGAACATATGAACGAACCTTCAAACGAAGATAAGCGTTGTCATCTCTCGTAAATTTGTTTGCAGAAGCGTAGTAGACCGGGAAACAATAGTACATGTTGTTTGAATCGCTGCACTGGATCAGCGCATCGCTCCTCTTCCATCTGTGCGCTCCCCCAGCTGTGAGCGCCCTCCCCTTAGCAAACGTCTGCTATTGCTTATAAGCTATTGCCCTTATAGTTTAATCTATATAGAATCAAGTTATTCAGTGCTGCTTGAGATTAAACTATATCGGTTTCTGTTATGCGCTGTTTTCCTGCAGAATTCTGCTTTGTTTTCGTGCGTGTGTAGGCCTATAAATAATCAAGTCAATGGAGCAGCTACATGAATGCACTTAATTAACACTTATGCCGTGTTAGCCAATTGAACTCTTATTTAAATCTGTGTATCTGCGAGAATTAAAGCGAAGACTTGAACAAGTTCAGTAAGCCTATTAATTCTAAGTTAACATTTTGTTTTGACTTGCCCATATGTTATTTGTTATTAATGGTGCTTTTGCCTTGTAAGTGATATTGTGTGGTTAACTTAAAAACAAAACGAGTTTTGTTTAAAAGGTTAAGGCTATCTCCGTTTCTTTCGTAGTTTCTAAAACCAAAAACATTTTTTCACAGAGAGATAATTTATCGGCATACCATTTTTCCTTTATAGGCCAGTGGATCTAAGCCAAAAAGGGGCGTGACCCAAAATACATTGCAAAAGTAGTAATCATCCAAGGTTTTTTATGATCCTTAGGTTAGGTTCATCCAAATAACATATTAAAACTAGAACTGCACTCTGTCGAGTGCATACTTGCTTGTTGCACACTAGTAGGCCATAAATGGCCAACTAGTGCGCAAGCAGAGCGCGCAAGTACTTTCGACCGCTGTAAACTGTCAAATCTCAGTATATCTGTGAAGGAACGTTTGAAATGTATAATTATTAGGTGTAACTATTTGCTACCTACCTACTTTATGCATATAAACACCTAGTATTATTAAGTATGGTTCAAGTTTCTATCTATATAAGAAATACAGTTTTATCGATGTAGATATATTCTAGATCCCTTTTTAGTTTTTCAAAGAAAAATAAATCATTGATATGTGATGAAAAAAAAGGTATATAAACTGAATTAAAATATATTATACAGTATAATTATTTTATTATTTATTGTAAATTGTCAATTGTTTTAAATGTATTTCATCTTGGACTATAGTGATATTAATACTAAATCATGATCAGAGTAATATGTGTCTCTAACTTCAATTTCTGTAATAATACTTTCACATTTGTTAAAATATACATGATCTAAAATACTTCCGTAATCTGTAGTTGTATTTGTATTTAATTGTTTAAAGCCTAATCTTGACATGAAGGTCTTTATACTTCTATCTTTCTCAGTATAATGGTCTTCATTGAAATGAACCGTGCCAGCCGACCCGCCATTTGATGCGTATGCGAATAAAACAGCAAATTTGTCCCTGGTTTGCTGGGACCAGATTACATAAATGACCATATTTCTTACGTCATCATTGAGAGCTAGTCATACATATACACACCACGTACTCTGGTCCCAGCAGATCAGGCACAATTTGCTATTTTATTTTACTGATTATGTATATAGTATACGTATGACTAGCTCTAAATGATGACGTAAGACATATATGGTCATTTATGTAATCTGGTCCCAGCAAACCAGGCACGGATTTGCTGTTTTTTTTGCATACACATCAAATGGCGGGTTGGCTGTCACGGTGAACGAAGACCGGGCGAAATTATTACTTGCGTGCTCTGCTTGCGCAAGTAACTAGAACTGCACTCTGTCGAGTGCATACTTGCTTGTTGCACACAAGCTTGCACGGTCGACAGTACTTGCGCAAGCAGAGCGCGCATTCCGCGCAAGTACTGTCCACCGCTACAAACTGTCAAATCTCAGCTTCTCTGTTAAAGAACGTTTGAAATATTGAATTATTAGGTTTAGCTATTTGCCACATTTTTGGAGGAAAAAAAGTAGTATTGTTAAGTATGGTAAGAGACGGCTTTCGATGGTGACGTATATGTCGATCAGTGTCGGGTGGATTAAAGGAAATGCCTCTATGTATATGTAATTTGTAAGTTGATTAGCGGTATACTGTGGTTACTTTGCGTATGCCCCATTTGATGCGTAATTGCGTATGTATCGTTGCAGCATATGACGTCAGGGTATAACTGGTATAACTAGCTCTCAATGATGACGTAATAAAGATGTGGATTAAAGGACCCAATGCCAGGGTGTAATTTGTTTTCGATGGTGACGTAATGACGATATGTTTTAGTCTCGGGAGGATTAAAGATAATGCCCCTATGTATGTATGTAATCTGACACCACTGCCATATCATTATGTCATACGCTGGCACGGCGCATACGCATCAAACGGCGACATGGACGATAACTATTACTTGCACGCTCTGCTTGCGCAAGTAACTAGAGCTGCACTCTATCGAGTGCCTACTTGCGCGTTGCACACAAGTACCGGTAGGCCATTACTAGTGCGCAAGCAGAGTGCGCAAGTACTGTCGACCGCTACTTGGGTTGTTTTATACCGTGGCTGCATGATTCTGAGAGTGACGTAATGAAGATATGTACCAATGCCAGGGTATAACTGGCTTTCGATGGTGATGTAATACAGTTTCAGTGTCGGGTGGATTAAAGGTAATGCCTCTATGTATACATGTATGTAATCTGAAACCTACCTTTATTACGTCACCATCGAGAGCCAGTTATACCCTGGCATTGGTACATATCTTCATTATGTCACTCTCAAATCATGCAGCCACGGCACACGCATCGGAGCACTGGACAAACAACTTTACTTGCGCGTTCTGCTTGCACAAGAGAATAGTATTATATAAATTGTGGATCATGGGGTTGAAAGTTGGAGTATCATAATAAAACCTATATGCAAAAGAATAAGGCAAAAAATAATCTAATTTGAATTATGCTTAGAAGCAAGTTATGTGTCAAACTACTAAACATTTTACCTACTCACCAATACAAGTGCGTCCACTTTCCTTAGTGGAAGCACTCTGAGCCCCCCACAACACATAAAATGCACTTTTTGGCCAGAAAGGGATTTTTTCATAGAAAAAAAAATACTTTTAGCTACTCCACTGCGCCCTCTACCAATATTGCCAAGAGAAAACCTCATAGTGAAAGAAATCCCATTCTGGCCAAAAAGTGCATTTTATACAGTGGTGGGGGGCTCAGAGTTCATCCAAGGAGGAAAGTATAGGCTTTCTAATGACACAACCCGTCTTTGTATTGGTGAGTAGGTAAAACGTTCTTTCGATTTTCACTACAGAGGAGAGGCTGGTCTGCGTTTTATTTGAGAGATAGAAGCCATCTGTCCCAGCATTAGAATTAGGGCTATGGACCATAGAGTCTATACCGTCATATGCATTGTTATCAGTAATTCAACAAAAAATACGTATGCATGCGTGCATAAATAAATTGCATTAAACAGTGCTGCAGAGCGGGTCTTGCCACAACCCTATCGATGTTTGGAATTAAGCTTTGCTGAAGGCACGCTGTGTCGCTGTCCATGCGACATTGCGACACCTCCATCATGCTCCATGTCTCTCGCTGCCACTCAAGTGACTACTGGCCAATCACAGCGCGACTTTTCCGGGACTTCTGTGACGCACTCGGAAGCTTGACAAGCTTGCGCTCATGCTTCCGCTATGCTTCACAAAGAATCTCGGGAAAATTGTGCCTTCAATTTTGACACGCGCCGCAGAGCCGGAAGAGGCGTCTACCTTTTTATGTCTATGCTTTTACCATGGGTTTAACTACAGACATGTGGCTTCAACTTGAGGTGCACAGCACCATACAGGGTTAATACGGGCCTGCCCCCGAGTATAAGGCAGTGAATATCACTTACAGCACCGTAGTGACTATTCATTGCCCTGAAAAAGGGCTGCATGATTAAATGAGACCATTCTCCTTGATCATCGGACGCACACCATTGAGCACTATCAATTCATAGATCAACTGTCCTTTCACAACGCTATAGCTGTCATTGTTTCATTCACCAGGGTATGATGACGACATATCTGGAACAATGAATGTACAAATAAATCCAGGGCAAGGGGACTTGGGGAGAGAGGATGACAAGTTAGACACATTGACAGTAGTGCAAGACCCCAGGAAAGTCATTATAAGAGCTTTCCATTTTTTATTGAGTGACCTAGAGCACTAAAATACATTGCTAGAATGTGGTTTTTGGAGCATAAACACCCAAAAAACCAATACCCAGTTCCTTTCAATATAAAGTTGCATTTAACAACCAAGCCTTGCAGCTCAGCTTGCCTTTTTCTGGCTCATGGGTTGTTGTTGTCCCCAGTCAACCCCTACTATACAATATCACATGCAGCCATCATTCTAGTGATGCAAATCACATTATCGCCGTCAAAGACTGGAGCTCTATTCTAAGGGGAACCCGTTACCTTGCACACTAGTCCAAGGTCAAGGACCTCCAAAATATTCTTCATGTCGTCAAAGACATAAAACGAATCCTGCGAAAATGTGCACACATACTGTCAACTGTGACCCCAGTGCTTTAGCCTGCTGGCCAAAGGCAAGCGCATCCTGACTCAAGGGAGCTTCCCTTTCCAAAGATTACCAATTTGTTGATTTATGATCCTGGAGAGAATTTGTCTTTGGACATTTTTAAAACACTTTTTTATTACAGAAAATATGCACACTAGACTTTACACATCCCATGGCAACCCTTTGAGCATTGTAAAAAGTCCCACAGCAAACCATCCAGTGTATGTGAACAACAGACAGGCAGGAATTGAGCAGAGCAGTGGGTTGGTTGGATGCCGCTGCGAGCATGCAGGCCCACGGTTAATACAGGATCACAAAGCTGCTGAGAGATTCACTCTCCCCCTCTATCTGGTCTCTGTCCATCACTCCACTACTCCTCCCCAACATATGCATTCTTCTTCCAAACAATCTCATCTCTCCATCTATCATTATTCATCCTGTTTTCAACAGGCTATGTCAGGCAGTCTGCCAGTTGCTATGGCAACAACCCCTGGTGCTGGACAGCGCCCAGGGTAGTAAAAGTGAAGAGACGGAGCTGTTACAACCAGGGGCTGTTTCCTTCACTTTAAGAGGAGATAAGTCGAAGAGTACAAGATTTAACACAGGTCTGTATGGGAGACAAAAGTTGTCCATATCAACAATATACATTTAAGCTAGAGTGACAAAGTTTTACAGGACAGGGATGTAGAATTTAATGCACTGACCCTGTTGGCCAGTGATTCTCTACAAATTCTCAGACCGGACTACACTGCAAAATTGAACCATTTTACTATACTCTCAGAGTTGAATAACTGTCAGGATTTTGCAGTGTACTGTAAAATAAATTTGAATGGGGTTAACAGATTACATGTGTATTTGGAGAGAGTAAATCAACACGCCTTTCTAGTTGCTGAAATCCTTGCATCTCTGGTGTGGGAGAGGGAGGGAGGGAAAGGATAGGAAGAGTGGGCGACAGAGAGGAAAAAGAGTTGAGTGAGAGAGATGGGGAGAAGAGGCAGTACAAAGGAGTCTGAGAGAGCAACTGAGACAGAGTGCGAACCAAAGGAAGCAGCAGAGATCTTGTATGTTGTTTTTTTTAGTTCAATTTGTCGACTGGTTCTTGCCACCACTCCAAAATACACTATTACATCATTATACGCGTGAGAAACTTTCCCAAACTAACAAAGAGCTCCAGAGAGTCTCATTTATCTCTTCCTCACTTGACTCAGAGATATTCAGATATTCATCATCACTGCAACATCACCCTTTCATTACTTAAAATAGACATTATCAGGCACTCTCCAGACTTCCAGTTATTGAAGAAACATTAACACTAATTTGGTGTTGTGCTTGAACTTCGGGAGGTAAAGCAAAGTGCAGTAATGAAATGCTGTTGATTGTTAAACATAATCTATGTGTAAGACTGTGTATGTATCTATCTATCCTGAGACAAATAACAGTCTTAAATCCACACTAATTATCCATAATGTGTAAATGATGGATATGGGGTCAGGACAGATAGGCCTTTTCAGGGAGGGGTCAGAATAAATTATGGACTTGCTCAATTATTAATAATAAATTTATAATTATGTACACATAATCTATTTTAAGCCATTGTTCTTTTCGCATCCTTCCAGCTATCCATTTGACATACAGTACATTATATCCCAGGGTCCCACAACTACAAATGAACAGTTAAACAGCCTTGTTTACATCAGTTGATGATGAAACTGAACACAACCCCAAATGGTCTTACTTAAAGAGGGAATGCCGTGATTTCTTCCCCCCCTAAAACATCATCAGGTAGTATGATTATACTAGGAGAAAGATTTTTTTCAAAAAACTGTACAAAAAGTGATAAAAATGATGTTATGTAGCCACACCCACCAGTTCATTAATTATGCCTGGTTTTCAGGAATACGAGACTGCTCGCCCCAATTCCAACTCGCCCCAAACGGCGAAGAACGGTCGCCCCGACCGGGAAGAACGGTTGCCCCAAAGCCCGGCGAAGTCTCCCCCAAAAGTCCGGAAAAATCGTCCCCAAAAGTCCGGACAAGTCGCCCCGTAAAAGAGTTGTATTTTCGAGGTAACAACAGATTTTTAGCTGTGCTTTTAAACAGAGAGAGAGAGAGAGAGATTTTTTACATGTAGCCTACTTTTAAACAGAGAGAGAGAGATTTTTACCTGTATTATATTTTTACTTTTATCAGGTTTGGCTATTTTGTGTGATCTACGATTTGCTACGACTGCTTTCTAAAAGAAAATCACTTCAAATTTCACTGAGTTCTCTCTCCTGATGAAATTGCTATCCCGAATCTCGACCTGAAAATGTATTTTCTGTCTACTAAAATGCCCAAAAGACAATTATAGCTGTTCCAGCTATAATAATAGAGCCATGTATTTTAACAAAACAATATCACTTACACCCCCTTTAAGCTATTTCTAAAGCATCTTCTCAAGAGTCTAGTTCGAGCAAATGAAAGAAGTTCTTGTCTTGAAGACTTTGAAGCCATTTCACAACCACTGTTTAAGGCAAAGAGGAAGGGAAATACATTAACCGAGCATAACGAAAAACACACTTTTATGGCCACCACAAAATATTTTTATTCACATGAATGCATCTTTGACAGACACAGCGGGAGGGTAACAACTTAAGGGTTTTCCTTGTATTCTACAAGTAACATGTTCTGTCTACCACTGGCATCATCTCATTCTATTTCAAAAACTTCCATCTCCAGTGAAAAACATTCCACAACAATTTCTGCAATTTACAATTATGTAAATGAAACAAACAGCAGCTAAGTTGCTAAACCAATATGTAAAAAAGCTAATAAAGGCTGGATTCATTGTCTGAGAGGAAAGGCTCTGGAACTTGAGAGTAATAGGAAACCAGGCCTGGAATATTGTCATTTTAGGGATAAATCCGCTTGGCATTTGGTGTATTTTTGAGGGCCAAATGCTGAGGAAAAATAAAACAATGCATTTAAGTCCATGGAAGTAATTAACTTAATCATATTATTATTTTATTACATACTGTATGAAATAAATAAACTGTTCTTTCACAAAATAAGCCAAACTGAGGGGGCACGTGGCCGTGGCCATGGCCTATTTGGCATCGTTCAGCCAATTCTACTTGCTTTTGCAGTCCAACAACTAGAAAAAGTTTTAGGTGGGATTTGTCTTGAACCCTTAGGGTTTTTCGTGAGTTGCTAGCCAAACTAGCTTAATTCCTAATAGCGATACTCTTTTCCAAAGTTGATGTAAACAGGCGTGTGTGCTGCTGATGAGGTGGTGGGCTGATGTACTGCCTAAGCAGTGTCCTCTTGAGTGGGGTTGAATTCCTCTGTGTATGCTGCTGTGGGCCAGGTCATTCTGGTGATGGAAACAACAGAAGAACCACAGTTGATTCTAGAACATCCTGGTCTTTTTAAGTTCCCTGTGCGCATTTCCGCACTGTCGACAGCTGGTCAGTAATGAATGGAGTTAATTGCTCAGAATAACCAATACAATGAGGTGCCACCCCACTGGATTCGATCATCATCCTTTCATGTTTGTTTACAAAAGAAGTCTCTGTAATTGTTAGCTTGCTGTCTGGATGTCGAAGTCTGTGATTCATTTGTTGACCTCCGCTCTCTGGATACTGCCAGGGTATAGGACAGGTAAGACTGAGCTGAGGTCAGCAAGACAGTCAGACAATATCAGACCGGGCTTTCAGGTGGCAACAGAGGTGACAATCTGGACGACCTCTCCATTCTCCCCATGGATAGCTCCCTGAATGGCCTCCTTCACCTCCATGTCCCCCTGCAGGCCTTGATCCAACTCTGCAGCCTGGGAGACATAAGACAAGGAGGAAGGAGAGAGGGGGAGGGAGAGAAGAGGAGGAGGAAGGGGGTCGAGTGCAAAAGTACAGTGCCATGATTAGCGAGAGAGTCGGGACGAGACGCTCTATCTGTGATTTGTAACTCTATCACAAAGTCTTTCATCTCCCATAAAAAGGGAGGTATAGAGAGGGCAACGCCCATTTAAAAGATGACTCAGTCCTGGGAGATGACCGTGGAGAGTGACTCACTCCTTCCTGCACAAGCATGCCAAAAGGTTCCCTCAAACACACCTGCAGCTTTTAATCCTCCCTGTGGCCCAGCGTGCTGTCACTCCACAACAGCCCAGCTGCACTGACACAAACACACACAATGCAACGATACAAACAAGAAACTGACACAACGTAACCACTGCTCGAAAAAGGAGCAAATACCTGACTTTGATTTCCTTACATGCTTTTTTGGTCATGAATGTAAAAAGAGTCAAATCAGCTGTGTTGAAAGTAAGGCCTCACACACAGTATTGGCTTTCGCTCTCTTGTTGTGGGAGCGCTGACGGATCATTGATCACTTGCCTCGGCTCTGCATTGCGTTTGGCAGAGGGCCGTCTGCAGGCCATGCTGGAAACGCATGCAATGCCCGTGCCTAGTAACATGGTATCTCTCCGTGGCAGCCGGTGCCAGCCTCGGACCTGAACCGAGCCTGAACCATGCACCAGGGCCAAGTACAAACTTTTCATCAGCTACTGCCCCAGCCTGGACAGCATCGCAACTTCCTGTGCGGAAATATTCTTGTCTGTGTGGAGTACGATCTCGTTTGTGTAATGGAAACTATTAAATGAATAGAATGTAAAAAAAGAAAAATTGCAGGGAGATAAATAAATAAAAAGCCTAAGTAATTTTTCAAGGGCCCGTATAAATGCTCCCATATGTTTGGAAGCAGATGAGAGTGATTCGATTGATTCCACACTGTTCAGAAATGGGAAAGATCTGCCCTATCCTTCCTGTAACCTTTGAACTAGAGAGCACTGATGACAACATAGAATCAAGTGATTCTAACACAATCTCTCCCAGGTAGACCTCATCAGTCTCATCTGTTCCATCTCAACTCTCCTGTAGGCCCATTCGATGCAGTGCTTTTATGCTACAGTACCTACGGGCACCATCATGTTTCTTTGCATCTTGCCAACCTATTTCCTCAGTGTGTAAAACCTTTATAGCATTTGGAACTGAGCCTAATGACGTGCTGTTGAAACCACAATTAAAAACGTGTTGTTCGATCTGAAGAGATCAAATTGTTTACAAGTGGTTTCATTCCCTCCTCCCGCAGCAGCGTCCATATGAGCTTACTTCACTCACAGAAACGGTACACTGCTGATTGATCAGATCCCGCTGGACTTTGTTGATTTCTGTCAAGATAAATGTGTTCAATCAAACGTTATGGGGGGAAAAAACGGAGACCTAAAACCCCTTCAAACAAAGCAGCAGGGTAAACAAACAGGGTCTGATTGCTTGCTGCAATGAACGAGATAGAACCCAACAGCAAGCCCATCAGGGGTTCTGGCTTTATATATGGCGCCATGGGGATTAATCAATATAGGATGTCTGCTCTCCACCCATGTTCTCAAGAGGAAGAAAGCCATTACCTAGACAACACCGCGGAAACAAAGGGACAACAAGAGCTTATCGACAGGCCAGCCTTAAGCAGGAGCTCCCCAAAACATGATGGGTGGCTGGTCAGTAGGGCCATTTGCTTGTCCTACATGGCCGCAGAGACAAGACGTGTGTATGATCATCAGTCACACTGAGAAACTGTGCAATGAGATCCACTTTGGTGCAGGGCTGCCTTTTTTACGAACAACCACAAATCATTTGAAGAGCCAAGTGGTTTTCACATCTTTTCTGTTTATACTAGCGCAGCAAGAAAAGAATGCCTTTGCTCTCTCTGGGAATAGAGGGTACCCAGCCGCCCAGCATGCGACTTCAGAAGAAGGAAACATTATGGAAGAAATGTGACATGCAACAAAAGGCTGGTCAAAACAAAAGAAGAAAGAACAAAGCTTATTCGACTCTCCTGGCAGTAACAAGCTGACCACTTGAAAGCACCCTGCTGTGCACCCTTCCTCTTTTGACACATGGCTCTCATTCAATAAACTCCACCATCAAGGGATTCAGAGCTAATCTAGTTATGATTCGTTTTAGAGCACTTCTACCACTCTGTCCACATATTGTTAAATGAATGTTTACAGTAAACACCTACCGCAGTGACTGACTGGGATGTGTGTAAGCATGAAATAATGGCAAGTCCTGTTCCTGCAAGTAGTTTGGCAAAACGGCTGGCCTCAATTTCAACATGATGGTAATTATCAATGAAACGTTACAAAGAGCAGTCGGTATCATTATGAGTTTGGATAAACTAACAGCACTGCAGGCATGTGTCTGTGCTAATGACCCAAAGTCTTTGGCTGCTTGTCCGAGCAAAACGATGGAGATTGTTATCTCCCAGTGATGAAATCCTTCCAATGACATTAATAACAGGACTAGGGCTTTTAGGGTGATTTAAATTCAGTTGCGTGCTAGAGTAGCACACCGAAAATAGTCGCTCTGTGACCCCTTGTGAGCTTGTAGATTGGCTATTTTCAGTGCTCAACGTGGCGCGCAACCATGTATAAACCAAGCTTTACGTTTAGATTGGCTTAGTCCTGCCTCTTCAGACTTCACAGAATGAATTCACATCAAATAATGCAAATAGATACCATGCAATACAACCAAAACATAGTTTAGACAAAAACAACCTGACTAATAGCTTTAGGCTGTAGTTATATTTATTTACATTTAACTTGTATAATTAGATACATTTGACATTGAAGCAATTTTCACAAAGAAAGGTGCTTATAGGTTGAGTACACATTAAAACCCTCAGTGTTCATTTAACCATAAGTAAGTAAGTGTGAGTGAGTGTAGTTAGAGTTCGGGAGTTTACTGTGTACAAGGGATACATTTTTGGCATCAGGTTCTAATCTCTGTAACATGGGTGTTTTTCAGTTACACTAATAAAACACTAATAAAACATAACAGCTTATTAGCTGCCATCGTTTGGCCGTTATCATTTGGCTTAAGCGCTTCATTCCTCAGCAGGCCCCTCTGCCCCCTGCTCTGCCTGAGCTTGCACCATACACATGTATATCCACATAGCCTTTGATTCTCTATAATGGCATCAATGAGAGAATGATTAGGAATGTGGGTACATAAAGCAAGAGGGGAAGGCGGGGAGCTCAGCTATTTTATTATAGTTAGCTTAAAAAACAAAGCCATTGGTGTGATTGGTGATGATTAGTACTAGGGCCTGTTTCACCTCAGCATAGGGAATGGTTTTTTCCTCAGGCCCTTGGAATGTTCCTCAAAAGCAAACTATCTGCATGTGTTTGTCTGTGCACATGTATATCGGAACCAGAGAGAGAGAGAGGGAGACAGAGAGAGAACGTGCGTGTGTGTGTGTGTGTGTGTGTGCATGCGCGCGTGCGTGTGTGCACACGCGTGCATGCGTGCATGCGTGCAGCATGTCTGTCTCACCTGTACAGCAGCGTGATCAGTGACGGGGGCTAATTGGACATATTGCACCTGGATGTCCGAGGGGAGGTTGCTGCCTTCTACTGTTGTGCCTGACCCGTCAGCCGATGCCACGGCTATCAGCTGAGCACCACGCAAAACCTGAGGGGGAGAGAGAAGGGGGGGTGGGTCGTTGTGAGGGAGAGAGAGAGAGAGAGAGGGAGAGTCTGTTCACAACATATTCAGTACATTACCAATAATGTTATCATTAAATGATGTTTCGTGGAGACTGGTTGTCTGATTCAATTCTCTGTGTTTACTCCACTGGAAATGTGCTTCCATTGCAAAGCCACATTTATGACATATAGGGCGAGCTGTATTATATAAAGCCTCCACCAAAGTCTACAAGACCAGTTTATAATGCACACACACGCACACACTCTGGTATTAGAAAGAGTTGTGCAGTAGTATCTCTAATGCCTAATCAATACTATTTATCGTACAGAGGTAACGTGCTGAAAATAGCCGATCTACACAACGTGGCTTGATAGGCTTCTAGATCGGCAATTTTCGGCATGCAACACCTTCATCACAGTGAGGTATAAAGAATCTCTCTCTCTGCCCCCCCCCCCCCAACCCCCAAACTGTGGTGCACCTTCTTCTAGGGGGTGCACGACATGAAAAGGCAAATGGTGGTGCTATGGTTTTATTTTAAATATATTAATATTATGCCAATATATTGCAAGCCCTTTTCAGGTTCATATATGTACATAAATAGGAAATCTATATAGCGTATGCAATTTATATTTCCATGTGCAGGGGTGCATCAGCTAGGTCAGGAGGTAACAGGCCAAAAATGTTTGGGAACTGCTGCTCTAGTCTATCCCTCTCTGTCTTTCTCTCTCTCTCTCTGTTTATACATCAAGTTGGAGAGAAACTTTACGGTCCATTCCACTCAATTATATTTTATAGTATTGTAGAGTATTGTTTTCCTGAATTGCATAACTTGATATGCCAGTTGAGGCTCCGTTTTATTAGGTTTCATTTCATTTAATCTCAGTCCTACTGAGAAAAAGAAAAATTATTAGCACAGCATGGCGAGAAGAAGAGATGAGGGATCGCCCATCCAACCCCCACACTGTTGAATGTCAGCCAAGCAACATCATAACACTATGGTTCCAATGCACTAATTACAGTACAGCACAGTCTCTCCGTTAAATCAATCAGTAACGCCCAGCGCTCAGGATGGAGATTGATAAAAGGACGGAGATTTATTGATATCAAAACCGATCGCATCGCTCCACAGGCTGGGAGCGTCTGTTGCGCAACATTCAATGTTATTTTCCGGTGGGACGTCATCGAAAATGTTCCCTCCCATTTTAGCCGATGGGACAGAAAATCTTAAAATGTGAATAACTCTTGATCTAAATCATAACGTCCAATTCTAAGCAAGATTGTGTGTTAGACGGCCCATCGCGGTCCCGTCGCTAGTCACGTTAGAATTAATCATACCTCCCGTTGTTGTCGGTCGCCTTGGGAGTGTTTTGGCTACATCTAGCTACATCCGGGATAGCGCCTGGTCCGTCGCTAAATGTGCTCTGTTGCTATAAATCGCTGGGCGCTATGATTTAATGGATTAAATAACCAAAGTTCGGGGTGATAACTAATTCTAACCCTACCCTAATTCCAAAACAAGCTCTTGAAAAGTGATGACCAAGAAAAATGTACTGTTTCCATAGCATTCATGATCTTTTTATCCTTAGACATCCGATTCTCACAAAGATGGCTGTACAAGTACCCCCCCCCCCCCCCCCCCCACACACACACACACACACACACACACACACACACACACAAAGGAATGCTGTCTAATTGGTTCACTGAACATGCAAGACTGTGCCAAAGACATGCCAAGCTAACATACAATCATAACGTCCATACAGACACACAGGAAGACAAATGAAAGGAAACATTCACTCAGCTTTGTGTCTGTGTGCAAGCTTGTTTCACTCACACAGAAGTTATGGTCTATTATGGTGAATGTGGTTCAAGGCTTCCCCCAAAATAAGTTCATTTTCTCAAAGGGTAAGGCTTTTCTGGTTTGAAATAAAGCCATGCCAACATTTAATGAGTATTCTCTCCCAGTCTCATGGTCCCTGGCTCTGGCTGTACTGTCTGAAGCAAGTTTCCCCCCCCCCCATCCTCTCCTATGTCTCGTTCCTAGAGGGCTCCATATGTGCCTCGTCTCTGTGTGTGCCTATATCTATGTGCACGCTCTCAGCCATGTGATGCGGGAGTCTGTCCATCTCCAGCCCTCCTCTTGTAGGCTCCTCAGCCCTTGGACCAGCTGGGAACAGGCTCAACAGACATTCTCAATTTGGGGGGAGAATATGCAAGTCTGCAGAAAAGAGATAAAAAAAAACCCCAAACCTCCCAAACCTCAATTACAGACGCTGTTTGTTGCCCCCTAACCTTTCCAAACTCCCCTCCCCCTGTCGGCCCAACCTTCGCTTTGAAGCTCAGACTCGGTGACGTGCCCTGAAAGTTCAGCCAACCCCCTCTGGTGCCCGCCGGCTCGCCGCGACATCTAAAAAGACTTTGCCATCCTCACCACAGTCTGCCGCCTCATCGCCAAATCACGGGCCCAGCCAGCCCCGATGGAAGCTATTAGCATGCAAAGCCTCCCTGACTCAGCCTGATCAGAAGACCAACATGCGATCAGGCACAAGCGATGCGTTGGTTGGGCGAGCTAGACCCTCAATGTGCTGGAATGCTAGTATGGACAGGGACAAATGAATCATCGCTTTGATGAACTATTTATGCCGATCAATTGGAACATTAGCCCTGATGACTACAAGGTGTGATAAGTCACCAGACAGCTGAGCAAAGCACAAACAAATGGCTCATGCCAACAGTGCGTGGTAAGAGGTCAACTCTGACAAATCCAGACGGATACACAAACAGCTGTCTTGCTCTTCCTTCATCATAGGAATCCATGCTCACCTCCCTTCTGGATCACTGTCTCCTTAATAAGGCTTATAAATGGCTTATGCCATGTGTTTTTCTGGATCTGTGTAGAATGTGGATGTGTTTATTTGTATGGGCATTAAGGCATGACGGTGTGCCTTTATGGTCCAAATGGCGTATCTAAATGTGTTTAATGGGATTCAATGGATGCTCTGGTCAACACGTGAGACAGTAAACACTTTCGTGACTCGTCCAATTAGATTCTAAAACGTCCTTTTGAGAGCAGCTCACATTCTCAGCTGTGTGGAGCGGCACAGAGGCACACGGAGGCATTTACACATTTGGAATGGTTTGTGAGATCTCTGCAGCGATTACACAGGAACTTCCGCAAACTACATCCTGTCCCACGGCTTGCTTTTAAGGACAACTCGTCCTCACTAACCGGGCCCAATACTGACACACTTTGCCTGCGAGCACAGTTCCATCAAACACAATGAAAGATTGTCTGCAACACACTCAAGGCAGACGTGTACACTGAGCACATAAAATGAAACACCAGTTTTATAGTCACCAAAGAAAACAGCAGTATGCTCGGAAGATTTGCCATTTTATTCGCGCTATGGAAAAATAAACCATTAGTTCTATTTTTTTCAGTTACCTCAACAGTGAACAAATGAAGACATTTTGGGCTTATATATCTCCAAGGTGAACTGTCCCAGATTGAGGAGTAAACTCAAACATCACGCCATGAGCCAAGCACCATGCTGATGGGTAGAAGAGTAATACTAGGATTTGTATTGAGTGGTCTACAGTAGACTCTACTACACACTATGTGAAAGCCAACTGGCCACCCCACCCCAAACTCGAACAAGCTGTAGTTACCTGTCACTCAAATTAGGAGATATCACATTGCAAAAAGTCATGGACATTGATGTAAACAATGCAAAAAGATTTGCGATGTATGAGAAAGAAGGCAGTTGTAGTATTGCTTGGAGGTGATGGGGTGAATTGCTTATAGGTGACAGGGCATAATGCTTGGGAAAAGTTTAGTGTTCATAAATTGACCCGTAACTTGGCATAATGCCTCCATGTAGGCCTACTGCTAATAAAAAGAACATGTAGATGAGAGTGAGAAACAACAGAGAGTGTCTTTGAGCAGACCAGGCCAAGTTGACAATTTTGCTTGGAATGCTTAACTGCTTTTGGACTTCCAAGTGCTGGGATGACCTATTTCTTTTTAAAACACAGCCTTGTGTATTGCATTTGACACAATGAGCTCAATCTGTCAGAATATGGCTAGTGCAGTGGTTCGTAAGTGCTTTAGGTACCATTCACCTCCAGCTTTTAGGGATTGGGGCCCTAAAATAATGAGCGTTGGCTGACTGGCCACCTCTGTACTAAAAAGCCAGAGTAGAGTGGACAGGCAGGATTTAAGGGCTGTGTCAGAAAACACTGCAGCTCACCCTTGACAAAGCTGGGGGGGGGGGGGCGGACGTGGAACAATCAAGAGCATCTTAAATTCCCTGTAGTTCGCTAGTTGCTATGACCTTCAGAAAAGGATAGAATAAAATCTTTCACTGATGCTGTAATGGGTTCAACAGTATTGGATCCAGGGTAGTGCGGAAATATAGCAACGAGAGCGAGAGAAGGCAGACAGAAAAGCAAACAACAACATCAGCCTAATGCAAAAAACATTTGGGTTGTCCAGATTGAAAGACAATAACCAACTGTACAAACACGGACATTTCTCCAAGTCTTCGTCTGAAGCCGTCAAGAGCATTTCAAACTGACCGTTTTCCACTTTCACTTCACGTGAGATCAGTTAAAAGCTGAATAATGAGAGCACACAATACTCGGGTTGTTCAGACAATGACGAGAGAGCATTTGGATTGCCATCGCGTATTGAGTCGCTGTTAGGCATGGGATTCTCAAAAGTGATGTCTGTGACTGCGTCAGAATCCCTTTTCAAATCAAAAACATTTCTTGGATGAAGTTGGATCTGAATGCAGGATGGCACCAATTCCCTACTGTAGATCTCTGGGGCCCAGCTGTGCACCAGACCGTTACAGAGTGAGTGCGTTCCAGCTCTGAAGAGTTCGCTTCACCCCCTGTCTTCACCAAAGTCTACTGGTATATCCCATCATACCCCCCACAATCCGACACAAAACAACACCATACACAAGGCTTTTTTCATTTTCCTTCAACTTTGTGTTCTTGCTTTAAAAAAGAGCAATACTAATCTGGTTCCTATCATTCCCTGTGGAATACAGGCTCCTCTTCTTTCAGATGTTGACAAAAAAGTAAATTAAAAAAGAATCACATGGGGAAATGAAAAACAAAAAAAATCAGCAGCATTTGGAGTTGGAACTTCCTCCCGGCTTCACAGCCGTCAACAACATCTGCAGCCCTCCTGAGCCGGGACAGATGTCCAGGACGAACCACTAGCACTGAGAGAGAGGGAGAGAATGAGGAGGCAGCACAGAAAGACAACGTTTTGGCCGCAACTGGACTGTAAAGATGCCCATAGACACAGTGGTCAGTATTCTTGAGTCCTTGTTTAACCTTAAATGGAGTGTGAAAATTAACATACTGGGCGTGGGGCGTAGATCAATGTCTTGTTGCGGTCGTCCCTTTCCCCAGCTGTCTTCTGTTTCGCCACTGGGTGTGATGTCTATTAAAGGTCTCGCAACATGATTTAAGATAGTTTAAGAGAGTTTGACCAGATGAAGAGCCTTGGCTCGAAACGTTGTCAATAAATGTATCTTTTGGAGCATAGGAGTGTGTTCCCTTCTCTTTTCATGATTTAAGATACCACACGGGATAATGAGGACAGCATGTCATTATTTTGGCATGGAACTTGGATATTGATTTGTGAATTATGTTACTCATTTGAAATTGTTGCCTGAGAAGTTGGTTTCACCAACTTCTCCCTACCCGATACTGTTTCAATAGCGAAGGCCTTCCGTGGCTCAGCAGTCCAGGCACCTTGGCTGGTAATCCAGTCTGGCAGTGAGCCGCGTGTTCGACTCCCGATCCCGACTGCCTTTACTGCATGTCACCCCCCCCCCATCTCTCTCCCCATTTTCCTGTCAGCCTACTGTCTATCTCTCCATAAAAAGATTTAATAAAATAAAGGCGAAAGCCAAAAAAATAAAAAATAAAAATAGCGAATGCCTCCTGGTTATAAATCTGCATAAAACGTGCAGCAACCCGTACCTAACTGATCCTGCTGCTTCCCATCTCCACCCACACCATCACAATATTTCTACACCACAACGTGACACCTGGTCTCAATCAAGCCTTCCCTCGCATCTTCTCAGCACTCCCACCAGCAGACTGGGACACAGATTGGACAAAACCAGCTTGGATCCAGGACGAGCAAATCAAAAGGGGCTGATGACAAAAATAACAGCTGTAATTAAGCGTTAGGCCCCTGAAAAAAAAGGAAGTGAGTTCCTGTAAACACTTGTCAGTTGCCTTTAGCCTGAATCCAAGCTTGGCCTTCTGATCAACATAGGGATTTTTACAATGTCAGTGATGACTTTATCATGCTTCTAATTATGCTATGAGTGTAATGCTATGTGAATAGACGGAGTCAGCAGAGATGATATATAGTACAAAGGTTGCAAATTCCATTTGCAATATAGGACCCTGGGCTCTGAAAGCACCCTGAGAGAAGAACACAAACAGAACCCAGCCACACCCTCACCCAGCACTTTCACACAATATGACCCAGGTCTCTAATGAAAGACTATGAAAGACATCTGTCATCTGAGATCATCCCATTAGTAACCCATTAGATTATCTAAATCACTGAGACAACACATCTGTCACATTCAACTCATTTTACTGCTTCTTTGTCAAGTGCCAGACCCATTAAATAAGGAAACACAACACTGCTCTGAGAACTGTCCTCATCATAGTATTGTTGTTTGAGTCGACGTTGTCTTTTCTCATGTCCTGTTCTCTCGGGAACTGTCTGCGGACAACCATGGGAATGGACAGCCAGGCAGCTGAAACCGTGTCCCTGTCATGATCCTGCTGGTGTTGAATCTTAAGGACCATTAAGATTGGGACCATGGAAGCATGGCTTGGTGAAGCTTGGCTGTATGTTGAAGAATGACATAGGTCTGGTGAGAAAGGACCTGGAAGTACTGAGGGACTGGGATTGGGTTTTCTTTATCCTACGATTTTGCAACACATTTCTTCACCCAGTGTCAATTATCTAATGTAATCCTGGGCGCTACACTTCCTCTGCCAACCTGGGGAGAGCAACGAACTGACCTAATGCTTCCTTCTATGCATGTTTAAGCTGCATCTTTTCACCTGACAGGGGGGAGTTTCCCCAGCCGGACGCAGCGCATGGAAGGAACACGTTATTCCAAGCAGTTCCTTTCCCCTCCATCAGGCGCGCCCTGGCTGGACAGGGGGAGGTCGTTTAGAGACCTGGAGAAGTACTGAGGTAGGGCCTGGCCCTACGATTGTTCTCAGCATGGCCTGAGCATATTGAGGAATTGCCAATGCATGATGAGGAATGGCCTGGGCATGTTGAGGGATGGCCTGGGCCCGGGGAGGCAGGGCTTGGGTCCAAAGAGGAAGGGCCTGTTCTAGGTCTGCATTATTGGTGAGTCACAGTCAAGCACATCTGTCAAACAGACTCCGGTCCACCCGGGAGAGAATACACCACTGGTGCTAGCACCCTCTGTGCTGACTAGGATAGACACAGGATCTGATGGTAATTCCGACGGAGCATTAGTCCGACATGCGCGAACAACGGTTGGAACATGTGCTGCTCCCGTGCTTGCGGTTATGGTTAGGGTTTGAGGTAGGTTGTCGGTCTAATGACTGTTGGACCAATAATAGTGTCGGAACTAAAGCCTGTACCCCAACCCAAGCAAAAAGTGATCTAAAAATCACACCCCTGCAAAGTGAGGGGCGCTTTTATCATGATACATCATCTCATTCAGGCTAGTCTTGCGTTGCCAGACTCACAATTTTCAAATACTTCTGTCATACAGTCTGGAGCAACGGAAGCTCTGTCATGAGTAAACGATAAAGCTGGAGGGGCTATATATATATATATAAAAATGGGATGGAGGTCAACTGTGTTTCGGGTCTCTCAACATCATACGCCTCACTCAGGCGACCCAGACGGGGTTGATCAAATCCCGATTTACGTCCCAGTAGCTACCCTCGATCAGTCCATCAGCGAATGAGCAAGGCCACACAATCCGTTGCTCCGGAATTACTCTGCCGGGACTGGGAGAACCAAATTCTTGCACGTGGAAGGACTAGGCTCTGTGGGTTGACTCCTGTCCGGGCCCCTCCTACGTCTCACCAGGTCCACTCCTGCTCTCACCAGGCCCAGGACCTGTGCGTTGCACCAGACTCCCAGCACCAGGCACTCCATTCAGGAGTGGTGGATTATAATGGCCCTCCTAAAGGCCTCACCAAGGTTTGTTGGGCTTCCTCCTCACGGAGGACACAGGCTGGGGCGCTAGCCCATACTGCTCACCCGGGTGCCATATATATATAATTTAAGAAAGACAATTAAAAACAAAAAGAACACTAAAACTCGGCTTCCAATCATGCACCTGTAACCAGTTGTAGTTCACAGTGTGAAGCTCAATAGTTTAGGTCACCCAGGGGTATTGTCCGTACTGATTGATTGATAGACAGACATACAGACAGACAGACACACACACGGACAGACACACGTAGCTGTTCATTGGAGACTGTGTGTCACCGCTGACATTATTGACAGATACGTCTTGATCACATGACTACAGAGAGTGGTGTCATGAGTCAAGGAATCCAGCGGGAAATGCTTTGATTGTGCGACCAATGGTTCAAGAGTTATAAGCCAAAATGTGAACCGGCCAATATAGCTCCACCATGAAGCCGATTAGAAAGATCCTATTGGGAATGTGTGTGCGTGCAAAGTTTCATGGCAATTGGACGCTGCATTCCCAATTTGTGTAAATATTGTGCAAACTGGGCCACTCCCTCAAACCTTTGAAAAAATCTGACAGATGTTTCTTGATCACATGACTACATAGATAATGTGTGCCAATATGCTTGGGGTAGTAGCCTGGTGGGGATAAATATACACATACACAGCACAAGGACAGTCTCTCACGAATGGACAGACACAGAGCTGCACAGATTATGTGGAGGATTTCCTGATCTTGACCTCTTATCTCCCCGCCATGATGCCACAAGGACACAAAGCAGACCACTGTTCTTTTGAAACAGGATCTACCACTAATAGAGCTCTTATAAGCATTGCACAGACAAACGTACACTATACAGGCCAGGGTCGTAAAACCTCCTCGTTTGTAACTCTCTTTCATGCTCCCCCCATTCTTACCAGAAAGCCTCACCTCTAACGTCTTGCCCTAGACTACAGGACTTTGAACTGGACTACAGGACTTTGAACAAATCCTCTAACGTCTTGCCCTAGACTACAGGACTTTGAACTGGACTACAGGACTTTGAACAAATCCTCTAACGTCTTGCCCTAGACTACAGGACTTTGAACTGGACTACAGGACTTTGAACAAATCCTCTAACTTCTTGCCCTGGACTACATGCACACTATCAGCAACATTCCTGGGCAGAGAGAGAAATAGAGCTATTAGATAGATAGATAGATAGAATACTTTATTGGCAGTTTAAGAAAATTACAGAAAATGACATCATTTTAAAATACGCCAAATGGACTTAGACACAAAAAAGCCTTCGCTTGTTTCCATTGTGGTCCACTTTGTGACATGAAACTATACACATACATACTGTACAGACAAAACAACCATGGAACATATAATACATAATCCTTATATATAAGGCTGGGAGCTATATACATAGGACAAGAGGTACCCTGAGGGAATAGTCCTGAGCATGGGAGATGGGCTATCCAGGGTCGGAAGCTAACTATGAGCAGTTAGTGTGTAGATGGAGCCATGATTTCAGGTCTTTCCTAAATATTGCAATAGTTGCAATAGAATTTAGGGATTTCAGGGCTGGAGGGAGTGCATTCCACAGAGTAGTGGCTGCATAGAAAAAAGCATTTTTTCCCATGAGTGTCCTGAAACTGGGGGGAACTAGACTAAAATTGAACCCCAGGTCTCATCTTACCTCTGCCCACTTTAGTAGCCTGGGATGGCTAAGGGTGGAGGAGAGAGTATCCCAGCTCTCATTGTGTCTGGTCTTCAAGATCCTAGGTGCCTCTGTTCCAGAGTACCTGCTGGGCTACCTGCCCAGAGTGAGGGATGCTCACAGGTACTCAACCTGTCTTTTCTGATGACTGTATAGTTTTCTATCTCTATCTCGATGTCCTTGATGGAATCATCGAGTCTAGTTTCAGAAAAGGAAATTATACCAACCCTGCCATTGTCAAACATGTCTCTGACTTGATCGATGTATAGTACGAGACTACGTATGTTCAAATGAACAGCCGCAGCTCCCGCCCGGCTTGCTCCAACCGCAGCTCACGGCACAGCGCCGCTGATGCCGCTGACGGGCTGTCGTCCCGGTCGGGGGATCCGTCCGGATCCGCTGTCCGATGACTGGAGAACGTCAGAATGCTCGACGCTAGTCCGAAGCGCCGGCGACGGCTACTCAAAGTAGCAGGTTAGCCACCCGGCTAAAGGAACTTGACAAGCCTACCTAGGCTGATGACAGCTACGAGGGGATCCGAGGAAACGATCCGCTGTCGCTTTACACTTCAGTTCACCACTCAGGTAGGAAAAACGCTGGCTCACAGATCTATTGTTGTAGATTGTGTAAAAAAGTTGTCATAAAGACAAGACGCCAAGCGTTGTCAGTTTACTCACGACACAGCAGCACCAACCCGCTGCTGCTAGCGTTCCTCTCTGACAGCTTACATAGCCTGTGCTACAGGCCAAGGGTTTGCTCAAGAACTAATAACAACAAACTACTCCTGTCTAAATGAGTCTTACACACTGCTCAAGCATCTTGCTTTGTGTAGTCGAACATGACAAATCCAGATTTGACCGCTGACCAAAGCTGCCACACCTTTGCTGAAGCAAACTTGCTGAACCCATTATGAGGTGACGTGTTTGGCGGCGGTTGGACACTGCACGCACACGCACACGCACACACGCACACACACACACACACACAACTATAGTTGTGAGGACATCAACATTTCAGGAATCTTGTTAAAAGTTTTTTTTTTAACCTAAACCCGAAAATAATTAACCGATTTAGAAGCTCACGAGTCGCACTGGGATATTTTGTGAGCCTGTAGATCTGCTATTTTCACTGTGTCACTGTGAATCCTCAGTAGAAATCAGTTAGAACTGCAACCTTAACTCCTAAACATACATAACCTCTAAATGTCTAACCCTAATCCTGACTGTATCCAACCTGAATCTTTTCCTAATCTTTTCCCCACAATGTCTACTTCTCACATTCTATTAGATTAGTTGACCCTCGAGTATACACACACAAATATGAGCTCAGAGAAAATCGGATCCAAACAGGCAGAAGAGCCAAACATCAACACTGCCTTCTCTCTCTCTCTCTCTCTCTCTCCTCACGGATGTAATCTGACCGGGCCTAGTAGTTGGGTTCTGTGTTGGCAGGTCCTGGCAGTGGTGCTGGTGGGACTGGTGGTGCCGCGCTGGACTCCCAGTTCCCACACTGACCCAGAACAAGGCAGCTAGGGAGGCTCTGACAGATGCGACGCAACATATGCTTGGCAGGAAGAGAAAGCTGAGGGGTTCGCTGGATGCGGGCAGCGTGTGTGCTTGTGAGGAGTGTGTGTTTGTTTAAGCGTGTGCGGGGGGATTTTGAGCGAAAAGAGAAGTGCATAAAAACTCAACATTCACTTTTTAGCCTGTTGGGGGGTGGGTGGGGGATCCACCCCCCCGACAGGCCAGGTCAAGATCAGTCAGTGATGCAGGGCTTTTTCGATGGCAGGGTCTGCAAATGTAGTAGAGATGTTTATGGCTCTCCTCCCGAGGGGAAGATGTGTTGGATGTCAGTGTGAGACAGGCAGAACACCATGAACTTGGTGAGAACTAAGAGGCTTGCTGGAAAGGCACGCTTTGCAGCCCTTGTTTCATTTTAATACATGGGAGAGCTCCCATACTGGCACTGGATACCACAAGTGTTGTTTATGTATGTGTATGTTTATGTGTCTCTCTGTGTGTGTGTGTGTGTGTGTGTGTGTGTGTGTGTGTGTGTGTGTGTGTGTGTGTGTGTGTGTGTGTGTGTGTGTGTGTGTGTGTGTGTGTGTGTGTGTGTGTGTGAAAAAGAGAGAGGGGGACAAAAAGTGATATTCCTTTCCAGTTCACAGCCACTCTGCCTTCCCAGCTTTCACTCAAGGACAACAGAGAACATCTCTTCCAGGCGGTCTCTCTTTTTGCCTCCTCGCCTCCTCATAATCAGTCGCTCCTTTCATCATTCAAACCTTCCATTTGGTCTGCATCAGTGCAGTTAGATCACAGCAGAGAGAGAAGGGCACTAGATAACAGGTTGAAGCAAACGGTGGAGTGCAGTAAAACAACAGTTAATTTAAAGCTCTCTCTTTCTCTTCCTCTCTCTCTCTCATCCTCTCTTTCTCTCTGATCAGCATGAAAGGCTTTGCTTTTCATTTAATGGGACAGCATAAAGCCCGGGATCTGGCTTTGTCCAGAATTGTGGCGCACGGTTCGAAGACTAGTGATCGACCGATATGGTTTTTGGCCGATATTTCCGATCACCGATTAGTGGACAAATCAAAAAGCCGATAGCCGATATTATGAGCCGATTATTTAAGTAAAAAACCCCATAAATTCCAACACAAGAATTCCTTGAAATGCATTATTGATATTTATCGCTTATAAAAAAGGAAGTGCAAGAAGCACCAACATCGTTACAGTAACACTTCCCCCCTCCATCAAATGCAGCTTTTTTTTAAATTGCATGTACTGTAGCAGCATATATATGTATCTATGTAGTATGTATGTATCTATCTATATATTTATCTATGAATGCACCAAGTGTAAGTGTGTGTGTGTGTGTGTGTGTGTGTGTGTGTGTGTGTGTGTGTGTGTGTGTGTGTGTGTGTGTGTGTGTGTGTGTGTCCAGATTGTCCAGAACCGCCCCAAAAAGGCCTCTGCCCGGGCTCTGGACCGGGCCCATGCCCAGCATCCATAATATGGAGCTGGCCTGTTCTGACCTCACAGCACTCCATATTTGGGCATGCCTGACACAGAAGACAGAACTCCACAAGCTGGCTGCCTATACTCCCTATTTGGGCATAAAAGGGAGACAGACATAATTACTGGGTGGGGCATTCATTTCCAACTTGCATCGTTCCAAGTAGGTCAGTGCCCAATGGGCTGTAGAGGCACTACTAGTTTATCAAAATTGGTGATCTACAAGCCCACAGCACATTGCAGCATGACATGTTGAGAGCTTGTAGATCTGCTGCCCAAACTCTCCAAAGCCATGTGACCTTGTTTGCCACTTTCAAGATCACTGGCCACTTTTTTAATGCATGTAGAATTTGTTTTTACCATTCATTTTATAGCAATAAAAGACAATATGTCTCAAAAGTCAAAACACTGGCCAACAATAAAATTATTGGCAACTAATTATAGCTAACATGCAATAATCATATTAGGCTGGTCAGGATGGGGGAAAAAAACGCTGTCCTTCAGTTGGCTGACACGCGCACACACACACACACACACACACACACACACACACACACACACACACACACACACACACACACACACACACACACACACACACACACACACACACACACACACACACACACACACACACACACACACACACACACACACACACACACACACACACACACACACACACACGCACGCACGCACGCACGCACGCACGCACGCACGCACGCACACACACACGCACGCACGCACACGCGCACGCACGCACACGCGCCCACACGGACACAACCGGCAATCAATACAACTTGTTACAGCTGTTGTTTGCAGCGTTAGCAGGCAGCAGCTAGCTTGGCTAACGTAGTTCTACCACTGCTCTCTGTGACTCTGTCCCTCTCACGTGTGGATTTTATTTTGGTTAATTGAAGATGAAAACAGCAAAGCTTTTTACGGTTACAAGGTTAGTAGCCTATAATCCTTTCTCCTCCCTGCGGCCATCTCTCTGACTCCGTGTGTGTGTGTGTGTGTGTGTGTGTGTGTGTGTGAGAGAGAGAGAGAGAGAGGACTCAGAGGAGACGTCAGTCTGTAGAGCAGAGCTAAGCCGTGTCTACTCCTCCGGGGGTGGAGCACAGCAGTGGGAGAGTCAGACACGCAGCTATACATTTCCGTACAACCGTACTCTACCGGATTTTCAATGAAAGTGGTTGTTTCACCATGTTTGCGCATTTATGAGAAATATAATAATCGGCCGTTTTTTTTTCGATTATTTGTTTTTAGCACCGATACCGATATTAATTAAAATCATGAATATCGAAGCCGATAATCGGCCGTGGTCGATCACTATCGAAGACTAGCACAGGGTTGACATAAACACTAAAACACTTCTGCAACAATGCAACACACATTCAATCCACACACTCAGACATGCCCAAAACACTTTAAAAGTGAGTAATAATCCACTACACTGCTGCCTCGTAGCAGGCTATAAATCTGCTGTCGTGATACAGAGCAGGACCGGGTGGGGGTGCAGAGAGGTCAGCCTAAAGCCTTTGCAAGGTTTTAACGCCGGTTTCTTCAGCTACAGAGAAACTGATATCTCTGTGACCAGTAAATCTACAGCAGGGTTTTGAACTAGCACCCAAATCCTACATATGGGAGTCAAATTCCTCCATGGCTGCACAATTAATTGTGTATATTTTATTATGACAAAGTCTGCAATTAGCATTGACAGCACGACTGAAGCTTTAAAGTTGTGTAAAAGCCCTAGTACAGCCGAGAAGGGTACACGTGGGGGTTCCAACCCACCGCGGTGCATCAGACTTTGTCGAGCGTCTACTTTATATACGAACACGTGTTGGGTGGAAGGAAGCCAGGTGAGGAGGGTGATATTATTCATTGCATGTATTCCCACGGGCTGGAGAGGCACCTGTCAGCTGGGAGTGTTGGGCAGGAGAAGTAAGACGGACTACGGGGAGGCTCTACATCCTCCCGGTGGGGACTCCTCACTGGCAGGTGAGCCAGCAGGACACAACAGCAGTGACAACACACAGCAACAAACAAATGGGTGAAGGGAGGAATCAATTGACATAACGACAAAATTAGGAAGAAAAAGGGGTACAAAAAATGGCATACCCGTTATACTTTCCATGGATGGAAACAATGGCTAATTTCGCTCCCTGAATCACTGAGACACATTTGATTAAAACCTGTATTGGTGATCTGCTCACCCATGATCGCACACGCAGCATTACTTCCTACTTCCAAGAGTAAAAAAGGAAACCGGCAACATCGAGGATAGCATACTTAGTGCCGGCCGGCTAAGATAAACTTGCACAAGGAAGAGACAGGCAGGCGCACGCACGCACGCGCACACACCCACACGCACACACACACACACACACACTTCACTACACACACACACGCCTGCCCCGGCATCATAACCCCACACACCAGGGGGCCACCCGACAGCTGTGTTGCGGAGGAGGGCAGAGGATGTGAGGTGCGCTGAGGGAAGCACCCAGCTGCTCGCCGGAGAGGAGCGTCTATCTATAGCACGGGGAGATGAAAAGCATGGAGGGGGGGGGGGGGGGGGGTTGAGAGGGAAACGACCTCCAGAGAGGGGGGGAGAAAGTGAGAGAGAGAGTGTGGGCCACTGGGCTAGGCTCTACTGACACAGCCTCAGCACTATCCCGCTGGATTGGAACAACAATGACATCATGCTTAGGCCAATCAGATGTAGCCCTTCTATAAACAGACAGAGTTAGACATGGAAGAAAATACCCATCAGGATTAAAGCTGATCACAAATTTTTTTCTGATGTTTTTCTAACAAATTTGAGGCCTGTGTTATGTGACAGCAATCATCGCAAGAAAACAACCTAATATGTCTCATTCATATTCTACACCCACTATAATTAATATCATACTCGGGTCTCGCCGCATTTAAGTGTCTCTCTATGGCCTTTTCTGGGTTCCATCAGTTTTAAAAGCAGTCTAAATCGATGACATAAAAACACACCAGGCTCAAGTTCACAGAGCTATTCCTGCCTCTTTCCATGGGAATATGCAGGCAAAGGGATCCAGCCATCGAGGTGCGTGTATGTCTGTCTGTCTGCGCGTGTGTGCGTGCGTGCGTGTACGAGTGCACCCACCCGTGCGTGCATTGTGTGTGTGAAAAGCTAGACCTGGAAAACGAGGTTTGTTTTGGCACTGGACTGGTATCATTTTACAGACACTATCAAACTCAAGCTAAAAGGAAAGAGAAAATATAGAAGCTTTATTGGAAGAGGCAGCAAGAAAGTAATCGCGAGGGGAATAACCGGGTTATGACGGGTAATGTGGGGAGAGAGATGGGGAGTGACACGCAGTGAAGGTTGTCGGGATTGGGAATCGAACCCGCAACACACGGTCAGGCTGGATTAGCAGCCTAGGTGCCCAGACCGCTATACCGGCCCAGGCCCACTGTGTCTTTTCAAGACACAGATAAAAGCCTTATCATACTTTGCTGCGCTCTGACGGGCTGTGTGAGCTGGTATATCTGCAATAGTTGGTGCGCAATAATGGCATGCAATTACGTATAAAACTGGCTTAAAGCCTAGACACATTCCACATGTCACTCAAAAAAATAGAAAATAAATTAATAAAGTGTCATACGGCCATCTGTGGATGGTGTTCATGCAGTTCTTGGTAAGGCACAATTACCATATAGACAGGATACCTTCATAGAAACCATGGCAAATTCACACACAAATCAAAAACCTGTCCGATGATGAACCTTGTGAACCTAGTTGCACAACGGCTGAATATTGTTGTGGCGCAAAATCCGAACCAGAATTTGTCCAAAACCCTGTGCCAAGTTCCTAGACAGAAACAGACAGGAATGCTGCCATGACGCTCAGCGAGCAGGTTATTTTAGGACACAAGTAAGAGAGTGTGACTGTGGAAGAGAGAGATGGATGTGAGGATGCGGACCGATCACCTCGTAATCGATTGAAAACACATATCCAAACTCCAAAAACAATAAAACTAAATGCAATTTCTCATATAAAGCAGATGTAACAGTACACACTGTACTGTCTGGACACAACAAACATGTGTCCAGACACACACACACACAGCCAGGACACATCAGGGCGACTAAAACATATGAATAAATTGGATGACATAGATCCTAATCGTAATTATAATAGAACAATAGAGCACATGGGAGCCACTGTGCATGCCGTTCCAGAGTTTGATTTGAGTTGACAGTGGGCTGGCTTCCAAGTCTTTCTTCACCCCAGAAACTAAAGCATGAAGAAAAATGGATGCTGACCGCCTGGCTTATCGAGGCCGAGGGCAGCTCTTATTGGCTAATCCAGCAGTCAACATTCCGACCGCTGGTGCTTACTGAAAAGCACCTGTGCCCAGGAAGAGCAAATCCAAACCGCGGCAACCTTTAGACGGAGGGGGGGGGGGGGAGCGTGAGAAAGAGCTTCCTCCCCTAAAGCCGTGCTTCTATTTTCTAGACCCACATGATGAGGTCATGAATATGAAATAATGTGCTCATCTGCGGCGCCCATCTGTGATCTGTGATGGTCACACACAGACACAGGCCTGCACCGCTTTGATCGAGAGACTCCCCTTTGATCCCGGAGGAAAGAACAGAAAAACAGGAAGCTACTTCAGTCCAAAACATTTAGAAAAATGTTTAAAAAAAAAGAGTCAGCAAGCACGGGAGAGGAGAGCAGAAAGAACCACTCCAAACACAAGCCAATGGGTAAAGCACACCATAGGTTACGTGTCTGTGCATAATATAGCCTAAACCACTGGTTCTTAATGTGGTGGCTGCCCTCCGGGTACTACAAGGGGGTCGCCATGGACCCTTATGGGTGAGTGCACAAATGGAAACAAATGTCCACTTCAGTTTGTTAAATTAACCTATATTATAGAATGTGTGGCCCTTAAAAAAAAATCACATCCATGTGAAGTGAGGGGCGCTCTTGTCGTCATACATCATCCAATAAAAAAAAAATATACTTCTTCATGAATTAATTTGTCAACTTATGTCTTTATCTTTTCTTTTAGCCATGATACAATGTTTAAAAAAAACTCATCTTTTCACCATGACCATGTAAGATGACAACTGAATTTATGTGATTGGTTAACCTATTTGCTCGTCTACATATGACGTACATTTTCCTTTCATTGTCAATGGCATTTGATGTTTGTGTTGCCACAAATGTACGTCATATTTCACTTCAAACACATATGAGACGTGACGGGACGAAAAGCTGTATATAGGAGGGGCTAGCTCCGCTCAAAAAAAAAGATTTTGAGATGGAGATTTTTATCTTGGTCTGGAGGGGTGGGGGATGATGGAGGGGTGGGGGGACGATGGAGCGCTGCCCGGCCATATCCATCCATGTCTGATACATCAGCAGAACAACACAGACCAGAGGCTACAGGACGCTGTGGCATCAGGCCCTCGATGAGTCAGCTATGGAAGATCTGACGAAGGCCCATGTATCAATCTGACCAAAAGGCCTGCCGACTGGCTCCTCTGATACCACAAAGCCACACACGCTTAACCCTAATGTTATTTAGTCTCAACTACTTGCAGTGTGTAGTTGTGGTGTATACACAAAATGCATGAAAATTGCTGAGGAGACGGGAACATGGTTCACCATCTGGAGCGCGGCTTATTAGTGGAATGCAAATGAGTCAAGCTTATAAGTGGAATAGAGTTTTGCGTGCGTGACTACACACATAATGGTGTGTGTATGTGTGTGTGTGGGGGGGGGGGGGGGAGGGGGGAGGATGTGTGTGTTCTTACCTGTCCATCCTGACCAACATGCACCTGGTGGATTTGGAGATTACCCTGAGAAAGACAGTGGAGACTGCGGTAAATTAAAACAGTCCGATGTCATAATCTCACACGCACAGGGACATTTGAATGCTCATTTTCAAATCTCACAACACATTATGTCCTCACCATAACGGGGAGCACAGGCATATCAAATGTAACATCATTTTCTGGATTGTAAACAGATGGTGCTCACAACCACTGTGCAGTCTTTTGCATGGCATTTCCTCTGCATGCGCAGACCTGGCCACCTGGGAGCCCCACATAATTGACCTGTGCAGGGTGCTAAACATGAAGACCAGTAGCTGCCACATGCAACCTTGCTTTGCTGTCTTCAGTCTACAGCCCATTCCGAACATGAACCCCTGCCTGAACCCATCAACAATAACACATGGTTTGTTAGTGGCAAACATGATGTGAGTATTGTTGTTACAGATTTGGAGTTGGACCATGCATTGTTTCACGGACAAGAGGACTCTGTTTACACTCCATTACAAGGGAATGGAAAGGATGCCTGCATGCAATACCCGAGTATGTGAAGTCAACGCTTCTGTCACTTCTGGCTATTATCAAGACTCCTGTAAACAAAAGCATGCGTGCCCGCACCCGCATACCGACACACACAACCTAATGATGTGCCGAGATTAACAACCTCTCCGCTGCCTCACACTGAAATAAAAATGTCCACGTGAGAAAGGGCATCATTATAACCTCCATTTATCCTACTGTTGACCATTTTCAGACTTCTTTTCTCCATAATTGTATTACATGTACACATACAGCGTCTGTCTGAGCAGGAACGAGAGGCACAGTGATCTCTTAAATAACTAATTTCCTTTCTGAGTGTGCTGAAACCAACAGCTTTGATGCGAGAGGCCCGTTCCTAATGAAAACACACTCTGTGACTGGCAGTTGGGAGAAGTGGGATTTTGTTGCTAAGCTTTGAACTCCAGAAAAACAAACAATATCATTGAGTAGGAAGCAGGGAAGGGGAGGGGGGCGTCGCTGGCCTCAGCCACAAAGAGCAGGAAAGGCTTTAGTCTTCTCTGCCTCCAATACTTGCTGTCTCTCTCACTCAATCGTGCCATTTCTTCTCGCGTTTAGTACACGGGGTAGGAAGATGAGAAAAATGCGCAGTCAATGTGACAACTGCATTTGCTCTGAAATGCCCGTCTTGCGATGTGCATCACATACATGCATGTATGTGCACGTGCATCTGTGTGTGCATGTTGTGCACAAACTGGCGCCTCAGAATAAATCTCTCTCTCCCCCACATCCTTTTAAAATCATTAACAATGATGCTGAGGCAGCACTTGGTGCGGTTTTGGAGTCGGACTCTCTCGGGTTTCGGCTGGCTGGCCGTGTCGATGTGTGCACAGCGAGGCTGTCTGGTGGGGGGGGACACGAGCCATCTGGGCATTATGTGGAAACAAATGTAATAACCTCTGCACATGTACGCAGATATATAAACATTTGGGCACTCTTAATATAGAACATCTGCTCATGCGCAAGCTCCCTAATGACTTCAGAACTGTCAGCTATCGCTGGCGTGCCTCATTCCTCATTGGGATGACAGCGGCTGACAAGTAACCACGATGACTGACAAGACAGAAGCATGAAGGCAGATTAATACTTTCCATTTCTTCCTGATTGGAAGAGAACACAGTTTGAGTCGAGCTGAACAGTTAATGGTGTTGTTAGGGTTTTCTTTTGTTTTCAATGTGGGTGAATTACATTTTGACCCATCAATGAAATCACTGGAAATGGAAATGGGTTGAAAAGTTTGTAAAATAAAGGCAATCAGTTCTGAAGGGCTTGCATAGACGTGAAGTGACCCATCACTCAACACACAACGGGCATTGCTATTGCCAAGAGGAAGGCAATAAGCCGCAAAATAAGTCTGGTTGGAGCATGGTGCAAAATGACACCCTGTCACTGGGCTGTCAACACAAAGGTAATTTATACAGCCATACCCTCCAACATGCACAACACCCCACACCCACAGCCTTCCTTTTTGGAGACAACATTTCCTTAATAACCAGTAAGACACCCAAGGGCGAGATGCATCCGCCTCATTGACGGAAGACTGCTGGACGAGCACTGGCGCTTTGGCATGGGGGGGGTCAGATCAACATGGAATGAATTCTGTACTTGCCATATAAGGAGAATGTCTTGAGTGTACAGTGTTTGATGAGGTCAGATCAACATATGGAATGTCAGAACAGGTCAGCTGGTGGGTACAATAGGGACATTCTCTTGAGTGTACAGGGTTTGATGAGGGTAGGGCCTTAATTTTCGGGCCTGTTGAGAACTCTAGTTCTGACATATATCCATATATAGAGACCTAAGGGTTTGAGGTCAGATGTCGAGTTGCTGACCAATATTGATGACATCTACAGGGCAGCGCTCTGTGGATTCGTCTATCCGCTATAGACAAATCCACACATGTACGCTATACATGTGTGGGGCCGGTAGTGATGTGATCTGTGATAAGTGAAATTAAGAAAAGAATAAAAAAATGACACAAGGTGTTTTTATCTCTCTGAAACACACGCGCACACACACACACACACACACACACACACACTTGCCTCACTGTCCTGTGTGATCTGCACCTCCTCTCCTTGTGGCACATTGGCAATGTGCAGCTGACCCTGTGGAATCTGAGATAGAAACACAGAGAAGAATAAGACAAAAGGTGAATGAACGTACGGTATGATCTTAAAGGACAACTTTAGTTTTTTTCAACCAAGGTTCATGTTTTAGGTTGTTATTAGAGAAACTAAAAGGTGAGTGTTCATTTTCTTTCATTTGCTGCTTTCTTTCGTTTTAGGGATTTTAGCAGTTTTTGACAGGGGGGCGGGGGCATTCGAGCATGGGGCTAAATATGTATTTTTTAACACAATTTGATGGTGATTTATTTTTTTATGGTTTACTATAGTCCTAATAAACGCCAGGAAATTACATCTGGCCACAAAAGATCACAGGATCTATTGAATGTGACAAACTGACATATTGAGCCTATACACACAGTATAAGCCTTCCCCCAGTAGGCTACCTTCACATTCAGTAGATCCTGTGATCTTCTGTGGCCAGATGTAATTTCCTGGCGTTTATTAGGACTATAGTAAACCATAAAAAAAGAAATCACCATAGAATTGTGTTAAAAAATGCATATTTAGCCCCATGCTCGAAGGCCCCGCCCCCCTGTCAAAAACAGCTAAAATCCCTAAAACGAAAGAAAGCAGCAAATGAAAAAAGATTAACACTCATCTTTTACTTTATCTAATAACAAACTAAAACATGAACCTTGGTTGAAAAAAACTAAAGTTGTCCTTTAAAGGGATTGTGACATTAAAAAAAAGGTTTTGGAATTTTTAGGTTTTCTAAGCTCAATTGCACCCAAAAAACCTGAACTTTTAACATTCAGTAGAATTTCTGTGGTCTGGGGTTTTCTGGCTCAAACAGGTGCTCTGATTTGCCGGCAGTTTGTGATGTAAGAGCCTGCAAATCCCATATATGTCAATGGGATTTGCCAGCAGATGTCACTGTTTTCACTGTCTTGCCTGTTTTCATTGTAGCTCAAAAGGCTTCCAAACCCCAAAGAAAACTCCAGACCACAGAAAATCCACTGAATGTTCAAAGTTCAGGATTTTGGCGTGTAATTGAGGTCATAAAACCTAAAAGAAAAACGAAAAATAAAAATAAATTCAAATGAATGTCATAAAACCTTTAATCTCCATGCATCTCCATGCAGAGTGCAGGGTTCCAGACTAACTTTTATCACCAACGTCCCAGAACCGTCCCAAAATACAATTAGAATAGTCCCAAAGTAAATTACAGTCCCGGGAAAAAAAAGCACAAAGTCATATACAATACAAATAACTACGAATTCCATTTTCCTCTCTCTATTTCCCATTCCAAGTGTGTTTGTCTTATAGTATGCAACGCCAGTGCTGCTGTTTTCAGCAATGGGATAATACTTTTTTTGGGTGAGTAGATCTTGTTGAGCTGGTTATTGTGAAAGTAGCTCTCAAGTCAAAAAAGTGTGGGCACCCCTGACCAAGGGCATTCACTTCTAGTAATTTTTACTAGTGGACTAGTTGCAGTTTCAGTCTGTTTTATGCAGCGCTGCTAGTCTCATACTGCCCGTCGGTGTGCACGATATGTGGTTTTTTAGTGCTAAAACTCCTCTAGTCCCGAAACCGGCCCGAATTAGATAAATGATAGACCAAAATACATACTTTATATTCCCCAGGACGTCGTTAATCTCGAGCCCTGGCAGAGTGTCTTGTGTAATGTGAGAATACATCAGCATATTGTGTGGATATTTTTTACATTGTGCATTGTTATCTGTATCTGGGTGTGTGTTTTGTGCTCTCCGACTGCTCCATCGTCCGAGGCACAGCCCTGCAGAGCTCTTCCAGAGCATGCGCATCATTTCCTCTACCGCATTAGCAACACTCATACATTTCAGGCCCAGCTGCACCTTTTAACACTGTGGAACATCAAGAGGGTAATGACAACGCAATGAGCTTTCTTCCATCTCTTTCCTCTGCATGCACACAGTGTGTATGTATGTGTGTTTGCCCTAATTTCTCACATCAAGTCAGAGAATTCCATGCTATAAGGCTTTCTTACCTTTATTTGTAGTTGTTACGTCCCCACCAAAGAGGTCTAGGTGTTATTTAGCAAAATAATGCAAAAGTGCATAATTGGCCATTTCCCCTATTATAAGCTCTCATTGGGGGTTGGGTTTTTGTGCCAATTTGCGAAATAAGTAGTAAAGTGTGCCGCTTGGGATATTATTTACATTATGAAGTGAGGATATATTAAAAAAAAAAAAACATTTGAGCGATGGAAATAAGCAAACACCATAATGCCCCCATTCAATTCAATGCAATTCAATTCATTGAGGGCTTATACTAGGGTAAATAGCACAATTTGCACAAAATAACACTTGGACCTCTTTGGTGGGGACGTACGGTCTGTAACAACTACAAATAAAGTAAGAAAGCCTTCGAGCATGGAATTCTCCTTTAAGGCCTACTTTATACTTTGGCAATTCAAACATAGGCAATCTACAAGCTCACAAGGTCTTGCATGGAGTCACGTTGTGAGCTTCTATATCTACTTTTTTTCAACAAAACAAAATGGCCAAAAGAGGGAAGCCAGGGTTAATGTGGTTAAGACATTGCTGTATGATTTTGTAAGCTAATATCAGCTAACATAATTAACAGTGTCATGTACGTGGCAGCTTTGCAGCACTGTCAGCACAGCAGAGAGTGTGCATATCGCCTGCCTTCAGAACCACAACTTCATACAATAAACACAATTACTTTAACCCATTCTGACCTGAGATCAGATTCATACAAGGTTTCCACTGGACACACACTGGTCTGATGAACCCATTCTGACCTGAGATCGGATTCTAGAAATGTCAGTCGCTCTTCGATTTAAAAAAAATAGCAGACCTACAAGCTCGTATCGCGCCACTCGGTGGCGCGATATGAGCTTGTAGATCTGCTATTTTTCAATAGCTAAAGCATAACATGATGCTGACACCAAAATGGGTGCCCGTTCTGAATGGGTTAACAATAGTGTTAATTATAACACTATGACAAGATAATCTAAGTGTATTTCTCCATGATGTGCTCTCTGCCCCACCAGCTGTGTGTATTCCTTCATTTATTGTTTGAATCTACAGTAAATATGTGAGAGAAAATCAAGCTGCTATTACTACGTTAGCAATAACATGCTGTGAGGTGAACTATGAACCCGATATCTGACAATTTAAATGCAGATTTTATGATCTCACGCAGACACCGCGCCAACTTCCAAACGCTGATGTATTCAATTTCCAACCCACAATAAAGATGGAATTCTCGATAGTCTTTACATATTAGCATCAGGCTAAATCTCTAAGAATAAGACCCAAAACAAACTGCCCAGGATTTAAGGTTGTCTATTGTGTGGCTGAACAGTAGAACCAGTTACTTCCTGTTCGCCAGCCCACTCATAATGCTGTGGGCCTGGCTCTGACCTCTGACCCTTGCAGCTGTACAAGGTCGTCCAATCCCCAAGCAGGAGCCACTCCTACGGTACACTGACATAAGTTGCACTATCGTCCTATCAAGTTGTGTACGTGTCTCGGCAGTGGGTGGTGAGATCTACCCCCATGCATTACAAGCCCTGCTCTCTAGGACCTTACCATGACAACAGCTTAAAAACAAGAGGAACATTAATAGCAAAAGAACAAAAAAATAAAGGCCACAGAAAGAAAGAAAATGTGATTTTCTGAAAAGGTTAAAGATTTATACCCTACATACTTCATCGCACTACAAATAGCAAAAATAGCTGAGCTATAAGATCACAAGATGACGTGAAATTTCCTTCTATAATGACATGCCAAAAAAAAAGGGAAACTTGAATGTTCTTGAGAGAGTGAAGGAACGGAAAGCATCATCACAGCTAAAACACAGGCCATCCATTCAAACTCTCATAGTGTCATAAACAGCTCAGCAAAGATAAGTTATTGGCACTCACCACCTGAACCTGCCCATCCTCTCCAATCCGATGGATCTGGACTTGCTGATTGGCCAGGGAATAGTGTAGGGTTTGCTGGTTAGCAACCTCCATGTGAGTCGTATTCGTTTCAGCCGCTATGCCTGCTTCTACTTATGGAGACAAACATAGGAATTAGGGATTGAAATGATCAATTAATTCATCAATTGATAGTTGATACGTTTTGATAACATTATCGATCGATTAATTTTCCTCAATGTCTAACATAAAAATCTACATTTTCTGATATACAGAAATAATACAGTCAGCCCCGGTCCCTCCTCTCCCCCCTTAGTGCAGCACCAGAGTAATCTAGCAAGAGAGTGGCGACACTAGCGTTGACTCCCATTGTAACAATGGTATGCGAAAGTGCTCATTCTATCTCAATGGGATAGTTCCAGCTTTGCGGCGACATCAAAGCGTGTCGCTACTCTCCTACTCTACACTCTGTGCAATACTACGTCAACTCATTTGGAGCGACGCCCAACCAGAAGGGTTGACTCCCACTTCTAGACCAGAAACCACGTTACTGTAGCTCAGGCCTTAGCATATGAACCGTTCCTGGTTCATTTCTTTCGCTGACGAAAATGCCTGGGTACCGAGGCTATTTGACCATTGACGATACAGGGCCAGGCAATGACATCTTTGTATGTGCATTTGTTGGCCACGCTTGCACAGCAAATACATTCACAGAAAACCACTCAATGATAGAACTGCAGACTTTCCGATTAATTACGATTAATTATTAACTCCATTATTGCTCGCTAGGTGGTAACATAAGCACACCTAACCTGTGCCACCCGTCCGCTCTCACTCTACGATCCTTGTTTAATTTCCGGGTTATTCAGTGAGGTGGACTGTTGTTGTGAGGACATTGATCGTTAGCCGTAGCTCATGCCCCTTAGCTCTCGTCATAAACAGTTACTTGTCCGCAGCATGCGAGACACAAATGATTTACGATCGTCGGGATGTGCGACAGCTCACCATGGACAGCGCTCGAAGCTTCAGAGATACAAGTCTTTGAAAATCCTGTTATAATGGAGACTCAATGGAGCAGGATTTAAAAATCCCATAGCTGTTGAGGACGGAAGCTCTCCATAGCAACCGGAGCAATGCTAAAAGGTACATTGACGGTCGCCGCTTTCATATATGGAGTATACAGTTGTCTACGAACATGTACATAGATGGCAGATGTCGTACCCTAGCCTAGGGGGTACGATTATAATCATAGAAAGCGGAGAAAAAGTTACGTTCAATTGACAAATGTATTAACGGCGATTAATCGATTAACATCCCTAATAGCAATACAGTATGATGATGAGTATTATTCACTGTAAACTATTTCAGTGCAGAAATGTAAAAGAGTAAGTAAAGATAAGTCCTCTGTGGTGAGATACAGACAGACACTTGCATGCCTTCACACACCCACAAATGATTATTGTAAAAGCCTTCTTTTTTTTTGGGGGGGGGGACGGGGGGACTTGGCCAATTCCCAGGCCATCTGCTGGATGATGGCGTGTTTATACTTCATCAAACACGTCTAAATACACAACAAGGCCTCTCCAGCTAGACGTCCAAACACACTCGTGGCCTAGCAGACAAACACAACCTCCTGGCCTCAGTCTAAACACCCACAGTCAGCCTGGCAGTCTAAAACCTTTGCACCCATCGCCCTGCCACAAGCCCCGCCTACCGGCCCGGCAACTGTGAAGGTAGATAGGAGCGCTAGGTGACAGGAGAGCATGCACCGCACACCGCAAGATAAACACATTCACGCCTTATGTATGTCTAAATGGAAGGCAATAAATAAAATAAAAAGAGTGTGGCCTGAAGATAATTCAGTGAATGAGTTCTTTGGGGGAACTTCACAGTAAAATCCTCAGCGTTAATTTATTATTTTTTAAATTTCCCGAAAGTGTACAAATGGAATTCCCACAACCCCAGAGAGAAAGGCTGTCTGTCGACCATTTGTGAGACAACACACACAATGGAAAAACATGAGGCATGAACGGGATGACCAAAATTGACATATCAGTATATCTCATGCATTACTCTTGTGGTGAACTGCTGTTCCTCCTCCTCATCCTTCAGCATTGCATTAAGTAAATAATCCCCAGTGCAATCGTTTGCCAGAGAGAAAGAAGCTACAGCCAGGTGGCTCGTGGAGACTACAGCTGTCGGTGTGAGCGCTCTTTACCGGTCCACTGATAAATGATGTATTTTCTTTAAAGGCACAAGATTCCCCCTCTTTCCGGTCCATTAGTGTGTTCTCTGATTAAGGGGAGTGTGGGGTTGAGTGGGTGCTTGAGAAAATGCATGTGTGTAGTGTATGTCGTCGGAACTGGTGTTTGCATTGTCCACTTCTGGGCGTGTGTGGCCGGGCCAGGGGCCTGACAATTCACCCCTGATGTGTGCTCACAGGATATTTGGGTTTCCCCTGCAGTCTCACTCTCCCTGGTCAGAGGTGAAGGGTGATGGATCACTGAGAGGGGAGGACAGCAGGCCGCTGTTGTGTGCAGATTACAACCATCTGCAACAATACAAACTGCATCTGCATTGGAATTGAACTGCCTTCTAACAATCTTCTTCTAATGTGTGTGTGTGTGTGTGTGTGTGTGTGTGTGTGTGTGTGTGTGTGTGTGTGTGTGTGTGTGTGTGTGTGTGTGTGTGTGTGTGTGTGTGTGTGTGTGTGTGTGCGCGTGTGCGTGTGCGTGATGGTGGCCCCTGGCAGGCATTTTCAAAGCAATCTACCCTTTGCCACAGTATAGGCACAAACCAACGAACCCTCTGTACACCTGTATCACACTGGAATTGAAATGTGGTAGCAAAACTTGGGTTACACATGATGTCACCCAATGTTACGCACACACTTCCACTAGCTTGACTAAATAAATAAATATCGTGGGAGTGTGCTTATGTTTGCTATTTGTGTTACAGGCATGATACCTGTGCCTGTTGCACGAGGCGTACGTTTGGAGAAGCTCTTGACGGCCAGACTTTGACCGCGCTGCTTGCGTCTCCAGGCAGTGCGGCACTTGGAGTCGATGCTCTGCTTGATGCGGTACCAGTCGGACTCGCTGATGCCAAACTTGTAGAACAAGTGACCTGTGGGGACAAGAAGGGTCAAAGGTCAACATGTGGAACATGCCCCCCTTCTCCTCCTGAAACATACGCAGTGTGCGGAACAGCACTGACTTGAGAGTCTGTCTATGAAAGTGTTAATAGCTGTCGGGTGCAACCGACCTGACAGCTCATTTCTACATCAGCTCAAGGGGCGGCTAGAGCCTGAGGGTACGAAAGAAGACAGAAAGGCGGGGAGTGGTACAGACAGGCGGCGGTTAGTGTCACACTCCCCTACACACTCCACGGAACCTGTGTGGGCAGGCAGGACAGGTGCGTATTCACTCCTCTCACTTTCAGGAACGAGGCACGAGTCACATGGAAGTCACCCAGCCCTAATCCAGTCTTCACATACCTCAATGTCAAGCCGTATCTGCCTCTAATAATAACACGTGCACATACATCCACACAGCTGAGGGGAAACGTGGGTAGCCTAGCAATTGTAGTTGTAACTATGTACATAAACTGGCACATTAGAATAGACTAAGTATGCATCACCACTTTACAGGAAAATGCTCGACAGAACTTCTTTTCCTTGATTCCATTTCATAATCATTCCAGCAGAGGGTCTAAGGTCAACTCCTAGATCTCATCTTTTTCATCCTCATAGATCTCATCCTTTTGCACAAGAATAAGCACCTTCTTAAGCATATACTGTATCACCACAGAACTCCCGTCAAAATAACCCTCTGCCACGTCCCCCGATTCGGGAAAATATGCATCAAAGAATTAAGAATGGCCCCGTTAGGAAAACAGTGACCAACATATGCTTGTCATTTAGAGTTTGGTATGTAATAAAATGTGTTACGCATTAATGCATGTTTGCAATGATGAATGTGTGTTGTTGTAACCTGCCCTGCAGATTGCAGCCCATATTTGTGCACAATTCTGTGGAGCTATGCGGCACGGGTCAGTGTCTCTGATAGGCGGTAATACACTGATTCGTAATGGGGATGAGGGTTGAAATGTGGAACGGGTGAAGTTCAGGTTTCATACCAGAGGGTTCAGGAAATGCTGTGGGGAGAAGAGGAGGGGTCTATATCCTGGCTCACTGAACTCCATTAAGAACATTTAGATGATCAAGATAGCCTGATTAGTGGTGGTTATTAAACACTTCCCCAGCAATTATCAGTTGGTTTTCTTGGCTGAGAAGTTGGAAAGCTGGTCAAATGGCTCAGAGATACTTGATGACATCTGTTATGAGACCGTCTGCATAATGCTTATGTATATGGAAGATCAAAATGCTTAGTTCCTAAGCAAGAGCATAAGGGATACAACAGAATATGACCTCTAAATGTAGACTGGTTCATGATGTAAGGTTGCGTTTAGCACCCCTTAGCATATAAAGTCTATCACAAAAACATTGATAACTTTATGCTACGTGTCCACCAAACTGTTTTTTTATTTTTTTCAACACCCAGTTGAAAAGGTTTAAACTCTCAGCGACTAGATAAAAGTACCAGATGTGCACACGCAAGCACAGAATACAAGCAGAGTGCCTTGTCATGCTGTTGGCGTATCTAGCACAGCGTAATTATGCATCGCCCCCAATTCAAAACAATTCAAAACATATGTTGCACACAGGAAAAAGAAACTCTGTGACATAGACCCTGTAATTATTTTTCCAATGTGGGCATAGTCCAGTGACCAGTAGTTTAAAAGTGAACATAGAATGATGTATGTAGTAGTCAGTGGCAGTAAGTCAGGCCTAAAGCCTGATTCATATTTTGTCATATGACGGAGCATGCATGGCGACACTCACAGCGAATGCCATAGATCATCAGCGGGTCCAGCTGCTTCTTCCCGTGTTTGCCCTGTCCGGAGAGGTTGGACATGGCTTGGACCTCCCGGTGAAACAGGTAGTCCAGCAGTGTCAGTGCCATCTTCTCCGCCGTACGGCAGTTGGTGGTGATATGGAGCATGTCGGCTGGTGATACGGGACACCGCACACGCATCTCTGGGTTGTTCTCGTCTCCCAGCCAGGTGCCTGATGGGTAGTCATCTACAGAGGGCAAAAAGGAGGAATTGCATGTTAAAACACAGCTGTGGAACCGCATTCCCTTGCTAATGCTATTAGCATGAACATAAAGCTTGCGGTAGGACTTCAATATATAGTATATACTATATACTGTACATCACAAACGTGGTCTATCCACATTCGGCAGATAAGAGCATGCATTCACAGGTCATACAATACCACACAAGCACTGAATGTATTCTGTGACCTCATATAATGCCACAGCACACCCATGTGGTAGTAAAGGAGATAAACAACTTGTGTGGTACTGAAGATATGTGGAGGCACGTCTAAGGCTGAGGATGTTACATTTGTTGCAGTGAACATGTAGGGTTCAGATGTGGTGAGCTAAAGCTGACTGGATTCTGGTGTCTGGTAACTCAGACCTCCAAATAAAAAGAAACGGATCCTATTCAAAACAATCCACAACAAGTCAGAAACAAAACAGTAACAAAATGTACAGGCTTAGTCAGGCTATACTCAATTAGGCATGAGTTATTGTTCCCCAGGCCTGACACCAGCCACTGAACAAGCTACCACATTCACTGATACATTCAAGTGCACGCGGTTACACAGTTGAGTCTGTTTTTTTATTCAATATGCAGACCTTATGAAACAGTCACGAAAGGCCTACACAAGAAAGGGAGAAAAAATGTATTACAGAGAAAATAACTTATGTCTATGTGCACACGTGCGTGCGTGCATGCATGTGTGTGTGTGTGTGAAGTCACACCTTCTGAGTTGAGGGTGATGAGAGTGACATTCTGGCTGCTTTGTCCACTTTGTCCACCATTGGAAACAGTATCACTTGTCTCAGAGCCACTCTCTTGGTCATCTTGATTCTCGTCAGGCACCCGCACTTTCACAAGGATGGTGTTTTGCCGCCGCCCGCTTGCCGTACTGAAACACACGCAAACACACACTGACTGGGACCAGCAAGATTTTGGGCTGTAAGCCACAGATATGAGTTCAGCAATTATGTCAGCAGGTCTCGAAGTTGTAGCCATTTTGATCAAATATGCACATGCGATCTTGAAATATAATTGGGAGCGTTTTTGCATGTGCAACCTTTTGTTTCCAGTTTAATGTTCTTTGTCTCACTCTATTTGTAGGAAATAGGTGCTACGTATGTAGTGTGGGGATAGTTTACTCATTGGCACACAATACATACATGATTGGCACAAAGTCGCGGAGATGTCGCCAAACGCTGCTGCGCTGACATTGACATTCCAATGTTTTCTGTGCAATCTTAATTAGCGACAGCCCGAGATTAATTTCCCCTGTCTTCAACCTCTCTTTCCCATAAAGTTTCTACTGTGTTGATTTCCTATGCTGTTAATTTGCCTCAGATGCAATGCATTTCCAAACAGCATACGTGCTGTTTTCTGGCCATTCCTAATGAAAGTCAAGCCAAATCGTACTAGGGAGAGATTGAAAGAGCCCAATGTTAATTTGTTAAATATGAGAACACATCTCATATTTGTCAATGAAAACCGTTTTTGAGGCTCTGCGCACTAGTGCTACCAGTACCAAGTTAAAAAAGGAAAGAAAAGTACATTTCAAGTGTAAGTTGCAGTTATGGTGTCTATAAAGTGTCATTATGTATGCACAACATAAAAGCGTGAATGTGAATCACTGACTTGCTGAGAAGGTTCTCCAGTGGTGTGTCCTCGTGGACCGGCCCCTTTGGACGGTCACTGCTCACTATCACATTTGTCTGTGGAACAACACTGCAGGAAGACAGAAACAACATGAACAAATGTGGAGTACATTGATGGCTAATGCTTTCTTTTCCATTTCTGTTATTGCAGAATTGCAACATCAACCAATAAAAGATGTGCAATTACTCTGCCAAGAATTGATCCATCTGCTAATGTGTTATGTCATTTAGTGGCATTCTCAGTTTGATCCCTTGGTCCCTTTTCGATCAACTATAAGAGAATGTGAATATTTTAGGTAATGATTTATGTTACACTGTTGAATTGATCAAAATAAACTAAACTAAACTAAACTAAACTAAACTGAGGGAAACACAGGTGCAACGTGTACTGTCATGCAGCTAACACCATGGAGCTCACCAGCGCACTTTGTTCCAGGTCTGAGTTGCTCCCAGGGGAGATCCTGCCACCATGGGGACTTGGATGGGACTCTGGCCTTTAGTGGTGGAAACCATGCAGTCCAACTTGCGTCCCAGGGCCTTACAGGTGGCCTCGACTGCCTGCAGCTTGGCCTCAATGCTCTCCAGTCGTTGACAGATGGTTGAGTTGATGGAGAACAACAGGTTCTGGAATAACACAAAGTATGATGACTCATTTATTACCACTCTCATCTGTATGTCTGTATAGAAGACGCCTATTGGGCAATTAGGCTTGCAAACTTCGACTCGGTGGTCTCAAACATCTTGAGACCACCAGATATCCGCCATGTGTTGCGTCAGCTTCAAAAACTACTTGGAAAAGTTGAACAGTGATTCACAAAAGCGACAAATTGTGTTTAATAAGTGGTGATGACTGCTGATCCGTACGAACATCCAAAGAGTGGAGCTTCAACCGTGATCTGCTGCATCCCGGTAGAAGAGAACGATATTATGGATATTTAGTCTGCGGTGTAATGGTGGGAGAATAGTTGTTCGAATAGTTGTGTGAACCTGTTTTATAATAAAAGTATTGCTAAACACTGTGGAGCAGAGCGGAGCAGAGATGTGTGCAGACTTCCCAACTTTTTACCCTGTTACTACCTTTAGTCTGTGAACATACATGCATCCTGCACAGCAGAAATAATTCATTTGCATAGCACTTTTCAACCACATTATCCCTGCGGTCCCTATTACAACAAATAAAACACACAAGATGACATTGCATCACAATGTGATGCTTGTAGATCTACTATTTGTAATATAGCAAAAGTATAAAATACGGCTCAAGTGGTTAAATAGCATGATTTATCATTTTAATTTTAAATGAAACAAAAATGGTCAAATTGCAAAAGTCAAAAACAAAAATAAGGAAGAAAAGTAAGCAATTTTAAATATGCTAATGTTGGGGAGGGGGGGGAGATTTTGGGAATAATAAAATAACATAATTTCTTTGATGGGAAGGTGGTTAAAAGTGTTCAATAAAATCAGTGACATACCTTAATAGACGTCATATCCTGGCCGTTGCTGTTCTCCTGGTTCTTGTTCGCTTGGTTGTTGCTCAACTTTCTTCGTTTCTTCTGAGGTTTATCGTCCTCATCGTCATGATTGTCCAACATGTCTGACAGAAATCCAGTTAAAAAACTAAACCCGGTCACACAGGATACGTTTTGTCACCGCTAGTAAATCATGACCCATACATCTTTTCTTTATAACATTGTATTTTGTGTATTTCAGAGAGATCTTACCTGATTGCTCAGCCTGGCCAAAGTCCTCCACTGTTATTTGCACAATTTCATCCAGATCTTGTTCAGACATCATTCACACCTGAAATAACAATACACGGCATACATTTTAAAATGGGGTGCACACGCAGATTAGACACACCAACGGACCGAAGAAACAACGGTTGGACATGCGGTCGAACATGTGCTGCTCCCGTGCTTGCGGTTAGGGTTAGGTTAGGGTTTGAGGTAAGTTGTCGGTCTAATGACAGTCGGACCACTGCCGAGCCCTCATAAATAAGTGTCTTTTAGACTCCCTTGTGAATAGAGCTTGAGTGACTGGGCTACAGGTTCATTGACATACATCAATTATGAGTGAACTTCATATTTTTCCACAGTACCATTCAAATTCTAAACTATTAACGTCACATACTTTAAGTTGACAACTCTTGTGTGTTTATTGTGCAAATTCTATGACTATGCTATTAGTTCTGCTAATTCTGTAACTGCTTCTAAATCACATTGGAATAAGGATCCAGCAACCACGTAGAGTCTGTGGGGGCCACGGGGCTGCAGCCCCCATGAAGACTCCCAGGGCCCCTTTAGGCCCCCATGAAGATTTTCGTGGACATTTTACATTTACATTACAGATTTTCTGGGAATTCCGAACATTTTGGACCTCTCCGCCGGCAATCTGAGAATCCCATCGTCAAATATTCGGGAAAACAGCGCCTCCCCTGTTGTTCCTCAACTGTTGCGAGGCAACAGTCTGTCTGTCTTGAGAGACTACTCTGCCGGCCGTCCAAGAGGTGTTAAAACAGTGTTGGGTGCGGCCACCCAAGTACTCAAATGCTAATCGGGTTTATTTTGTTTTCACCTAGCCAGATGTCCACAACATCAAAGCGTGTCAGAATTTCATGGTAGGCTAGTTGTTCTTGAGTCGTGACATAACAACACTGATCAAGAATTCACCAAAGAGACTAGTCTTTGAAACCGCTGTGCCCCACGTGTTGGACCGTGAGAGCAGCCTCGCTGAGAGCAATTGTTTCAGTGTAATCGTGACATTTCTCGCAGAAAAAAGTGATTCAGCGTCTCTCTCTCTCTCCCCCGAGTGACCGGCTGCCTGCCGCCACCGCGCAATCAATCAATCACTCCGCAGTCCGCACCGATCGCACCCTCTCTCCCCCTCCCTCCTAAATCCGTATATATATATACATCTCTCTCTCTCCCTCCGTATCCCTCCCTCTCTCTCTCTCTCCCTCCATATCCCTCTCCCTCTCTCCCTCTCTCTCTCTCTCTCTCTCTCTCTCTCATAATAATAATAATAATAATATAGACCTGAAAGTTTTGGCCTATAGAAGCTGCTTTAAAAGTACCAGCGAAAACAACAACTTATTTTTTCCCCCGCTGTGGCGGGGGGGGGGGGGGGGGGGGTGCGGGGAGGTGGGGCTACGGGGGGGGAACGGGCCCCCTTGAGGATTGATCAAACTCTTCGGCTCTGGAGATCCAGTATAAACCAGACCGGCAACATCATTAAACAAACATATCTATAACCAACTACTACCTCCATGTGAGTGAATGCAACACATTGCACTCTCTCACACCCTAAGGTTCAGGGCAAGTTCACACAGTTCAGTCATTGGTTAGAAGGAAATGTATCATGAAAATGATATATTGTGGCCCACAAAATTGTTCTACAATGTTCTACAGAAGACAAGATCTGGCTCACGGGAAATGTACATTCGTCATATTTTATCTAAACAGATGTTCAGTCTTGTAGTTGGAATAATCTATTAGTGTCTCTGTCTGGGAGGGGAAAACCATGACCATGTGGTATTTATCAGGAAATTGAATGCAATTCAAAATATATCATTTTATTTTTCATGTCATTGCAATCACTGGTCAAGAAACCTTTCTAATAACAAGTGAGACGCGCAAACGCAGGAAGCGAACGCAGCTCGTAAATTGCAATAACAACAATTAGAATAGATTACGTACTTTTTTTTTCTTTTTAGTTAGTAATTTTTCTAAAGTAAAGTTTTCTACTGTGTGTGTGTGTGTGTGTGTGTGTGTGTGTGTGTGTGTGTGCTACAGCTGCGCCCTCTGGTGGCGGGCGGGTGGTGTCACAGCAGGACAGACAGACACACAGACAGACAGACACACACACAGACATGATCTGCAGGGTCTCATAGTTAGTGCTCATTGCATTCGCAATCACTGCGTTCGCAACTAAAGATTGAACTGTGCCCGCATATAGCACTGCACATCAGTGGTCTCACTTTCACTGCAATGCAATGTTCCAGGGGGAACTTCGGAGAGTTCAATTTGGAAACAGTATTCCAGTCAAGTCAAAAATATATTTAGATTTATATCTACTATCTACTGTATAATTGTATATATTATATTTCAAATAGTATACACTACTGGAAATTCATGTTTTTTGTTGTTTTTGATCTTTTTTATTGAAAGTTTTCTGGCAACACATCTCAAGTGAGGAAAATGGAGTCACACAATAAAGTCTAAACTCTCATTTCACACCATAGAACAGTGTAACACCCGGGCGTTATGCACATATGTGACTACATTTGACATATTGGTTGTTCAGTTTGACCCACCAGTTTTGGAGATATGGCTTATAGAGTAATGTCCTGCAGAAAACAGCAAGTTGAGAAAACAGGCTTGAAAGGTTCACTTCTGTGGTCTCTAACATTACACCTAGCTACATGTCATGTTTGGGCATTTATTTCATATTTACATGACGATTTCAGCTCTGACACTTATTTCAGACATGCTCTAGTATGTGAAGAGTCTGCCTGTGCTATTATGTCACATATGTCACATATGATCCCTTGTGTTTGAGAATCTACACATGGGGACGAGGACGACTGAGTGGTTAAAGGCACTGCCTGGAAAACAGAATGTTCATGTCCCTGAGCAAGACACTTCAGGTGTTGACACTAATGGTTGCCCACCTGCCCCGTAAATAAAACTTTCGGGCAGGTGAAGTTTGATATCAGGTACTCGTTTGAGAGTGGACAGAACCGTCTAAATACACCTGAACATGGCCAGAGCACTCTGGCTTATGGTCTGTGTAATTTTAGGATAGGGAAATGCAGAGGGGAATGTGCAAATATAAAGCAATAACCCAAAAGTGCTATAAGCAATAATATGTCGATTTTTTTTTTTTTTGGTATTCAGACAGCCAAATCTTTGAATGCAGATTGCGGCCCCTAGATGTGTCACAGAGACTAAATTTTTTGGGGGAGCGTTCTACCCATTGCTGGCTGTCTGAATAAAAGGTAATTAAAATGTTGACATATTACTGCTTATAGCAGCTTTAAATCAGCTGTCATTATATCCTTGTGGCTTTCACACTAAACGTTTGGTCGCCGACTAGGGATAACACACTGCAAGAGTTCACCAAGATGCGATCCATCTCGCAGCTCCTTTCACACACAGCGAGCAAAAACTCGGTGATCAAAGCCCGATCTTGCTTCAGATCGGGAGTTTTGTCGGCAACAGCCAAAAATGCTCCCCGACAGCATAATCGGAGCAAATATCGTGCAGTGTTGTGTGTACGAGCCATAAGACGCCTGAGGGCGAGAAGCGACCTCGCCCTAAAGGGCCCAGGTGATAGCAGACTGCTGGGTGAGTGCTGGCGCTTTGGCATGGGGGGTCAGATCAACATATGGAATGAATTCTGTACTGGCTATATATGGAGCGTGTCTTGAGTGTACAGGGTTTGATGTGGTTAGATCAACATATGGACTGTCAGAACAGGTCAGCTCCATATATGGAGATCTAAGGGTGGCAGCGGGGGCAGTGTCTTGAGTGTACAGGGTTTGATGAGGACCCAGTTAGAGCCAGGCCTTAATTTTCGAGCCTGATGAGTTATCAGGCCCGGAAATTAAGGCCTGGCACTAATTCTAGTGTGGCAGCAGGTGCAGTGTCTTGAGTGTACAGGGTTTGATGAGGGCCCTGTACACTCCGGGTAATTTCCGGGCCGCTGGCTGCGGCTGCACGAATAACTTTGAGGCAGGCCCGTCTAGAGTTTAAATGGACAGGTATCAGTCAAAACGAGGACGGATGGAGAAGGATCAACATATGGAATGTCAGAATAGTTCAGCTCCATATATGGAGATCTAAGGGTTTGAGGTCAGATGTAGAGTTGCTGGCCAATATTGATGACATCAGGGATCTGATGATGTCACGTGACCAACCAACCAACTCACTTACTGATGGGAAATGCACGATTTCATAGTAAATGCAACGTGCTGTTGCAATAAAACCCTGTTACTAATGGATAAATTAACACGGAGGATTTTACTGTGACATTTAAAATTAACTGTAGTAGCGGTTATCAGACACAAGGGGGCACCCCTAGTTCAATGGTTGGTTGGTTGGTTATGGTTGTATACACACAGCAAAATACTGTAGTATAACCACGAAAATAACAGTAAACAACTGGCAACTTACTGTATTGGCATTTAAACAATAAGTTTAAAAGCCAATGTAAGTGGGTTTTGGCTATGTACGTTTTTTTTTTAATCCTGTCAAAGTCTCTTATTATCAGTTGCAGTTGGTTTGTGGGGCTGTTATCAGTGACTTTAGAGCTGCCAGGACTGCAGGCCAGGGCCTAATCTGCGTCATCTGGCTAAATAAATTAAATCATTATATGAATATGAATAAATGTATGAATAGAAACCATTTCCAAAGCTTACAATGTTAAAAGCGAGGCGATATATTCGGCAAAGTGCCCAGGGCTAAATATTGCTAGCAAGATAGCAAGCCAAGTGCCAACTATACGCGCATATCAGGCATAATGGTGTACATACGATCGGTGCATTTAGCGTTATTAAGATTAAATCGTGGTTAATTGATGGTGCGTTGTGCTAAATAATGTATCCAGAGACAAATGTATGCTCCCATTACAACAATAAATAGAAAGCACCATATCCCAGGCTAACAGTTATGGAAGTCAAGCTGCTGGCTCGACTGCCCACTGCTAATGTTAAGAGCTAAACCAAGGCAAAGTCATCATGGTGCCCGTTAGCTTGTTGGTTAGCTTGCTTAGGCCTCGTGGCGACGGAATGCAGTTATGTAAACAGTTGTTAATGTTTTTTAAATAAACTATGGTTTCGGTGCACCCTGTGTCTCCACTCCTGGCACGCGACATGTTACCGTGTTAGATTGGGTTATATTACCGTGTGAATGATGAATTCTCGTGTTGTTTGTAGGGATTTCGATAACGGCGTCGTTCCTCGCGAGAGAAGAGTCTCTTCGGTTTTCTCCTTCGCACCCAGAATGTCATGACATCCATCTGACAGAAGGGGCGCCAGTGTTCAAGAAAGGCATGTTATCAAGATCTGATCCTGATGCCTTGGCAGTACAAATGCAGTAAATCTATGCAAGAAAAACAAACCTTTTCTGCCTACACCTTCAGAAATGTCATTAGTTTACTTAAAGCACCTATTGACAACTTAGTGCCTTGTAATAACTCAATAATGCAAATTATAATTGCCAAAAATATCTTATTGATCTTAAATAATCTTTATAAAATGCTCATAAAGCATTATGTTTATGAGTTTGAATAAGTATAATTATAGAGTTATAAGCAGGTTAATGCATTATAAGTATGTAAAATAGAAAATGTATAGCCTATCTGAAATTCTACCAACGGTAGCTTAAATAAATAAATACCCATGTGTATTAGACAAATGACTTCAAACATTAGCTTATTACAAGTTAAGTATCCATGGGTCATGATGGGTGGCCGGTAGTGCAGACACACCCCATGGAGAGGATAAAATAAAATATGGGAATTTCCAGGGAAGTCACTTTCCCATTTTAGAACAGCAGCAGTCAATAACTTAGAGGTGATAAACACTAATAAGCTACCAGTCAGCGATATAGGGGTGTATGCGAATACAAAAATCACATCTCGAATTTGCCCACCCAGATAGTACTGATACATTTGGTGATTAAACCGATTGTGATGCCGGTCCCGGACCCCACTTTGAGAACAACTGTTACACATGTGCCATGGCACATGTATGTCACAGTGGATCTGCTGCCGCTGGCTAAAGCTGACTCCCACTGCTCTGCTCCACTCCTCTCTGCAACAGGGCATGATCCCTTCTTCCCCTGGATGGATTGCATCCATATTGTTGCTTCTACATCAACTGCAGTATCTCAAAAGAAGGTGCCAGCACACAATAAAACGTCCCTTTCACATCCCCATTACCTGACGAGAGCTAATAAAACCAGGTGGGCCTTCCTCGGCATTGTGACAATGCTGAGGAAGGCCAATGGGCAATGTTTCAAGCAGATCAGAGACTTCAATTATAAAATTCAAGTTCAATATTTTAAAAAGCACACTAGCTCTGCCAATGGGCTAAAATATGCACATAGTAAGCTGGGGTGTAGGATACAAAAACAAATTCACATGCCATTACTTTCTTATTAATCAACAGATTTTATTTACAGAAAACAAAAGTATGCAGGTGGATTGTTTCCATAGCATTCCGAGAACAGGAAAACATTTCCTCCCCAGATTAATAGAAAGAATGAATTTACAAACAGTGAATTGAATACAGACTTTCCAACCAAAGACCAGTTGTGACAGTTGAGACAAAGCCTTCATAGAGTTCTTGGAGTTTGAATCCCCCCCCCCCCCCCCCCTCTCTTCCAACACAAAACATTTACCTTAACCCCAGGCTCCCCCAAACCAAACCTCCACTTATTTTGTCAAATGACTGACAACTCAAATGCAACCCTTATTTCCTGAAATAAATGCCATGGCTAGGAATAAACCGTTGTGTTGTAGCATTACAATGTGATGACAAACGGGAAGAAGCGGAGTAATTAGTAGGGCAAAAAGCAGGAAAGATCCAAATACAATCAAAGACCAGATATAATAACAAAACATATATGCCCTAAAGCAGAAGAGAGTTCCTGTTCATTCCACCACCCCTAAACCCCACGCCAGTCACAAGCCTACATTAGGGTCTACACTGACAACAGTTTTAAAAGTTATGTGATAATGGCAGGCTCAGTTTCATATTATTGTGTGTTTCATGTTCAGATGTGATTCTTATTTCTTTTTTTAAATTAAAAGCAGGGCAATGATTGTTGATGTGCTCGTCTGTGATTCCATAGTCTGTGTCCAGGGATACAGTATGTCTACACCGGACTATTAAGTTAGCTGCTTTTAATAAACAAACAGCAACACAAGAAAACAAAGTTAAAAGAAAAGTAAAAAGTATACCATACTGACAATGAGCCACTCTTCCCTGTCCAACCCACTTGTAACCCCGCCCACCCCACCCAACCTCACAAAAGAAGATGTGGGAAATATACGACACCCAAGTATTTTTTTGTTTTTTTGTTTTTAAATGCCCTCATTGAACCAGGTTAGCAATAGCCTCCCAAAATCAATGGACAAAGAAAGCCAGGTGAGTAGATCTAAAACCTCTGCCCATGCATTTAAACAGTAGTGAATTATCATTTAAACAAAGACAAGTCTTTTTTTCTAGTGTGCATTTAAATCACCAATTGTCAGCAGTTGTCTTTTTTTCCTTTACAATATATTCCTTAATGTTTGTTTTATAATATATATTTTAAAGAGGTGTCCTTTAAATGCAAATGAAGTAGGAAGAGGTCTTGGCAGAACATGAGAAGCTGTTTTCACACTTGACTTCCTCTCGTTTCCCCCACTTGTTGCGCCAATCTACACTTCGATGTTGTTTCCAGCATAGAGCCTGGTCCATGTCCTCGCTGTAAAACACAAAATGGTTAACACGATGGCGAAAAACATTTAACTTTATTTGTAAAAATTCACATGCTTGAAGTGACAAGGGTTGAACGATGTGTCGCATGACTAAAGTGACATCCACCATGTGTACCTCTGAAAGAATTTAACGTCTCAGACGCTACATAAAAATTACACAAACATGACATGATTGGTTGGGAAGACAAGGTAAGCTCTACTATGAGACCTTCACCTCCTTGTTTAAATGTTTTGGCCAGGCAGTTAGACAGTATGAATGCTCAAAGCAAAAAATGTAGTGAGACAACGCGAGTGTAACGCGTCGTTCGAACATGTCGCGATCAGCTTGTTCACTTTCGGTTATTCGGTGGGTGAAAACAGAAGCCATTTCTAACAATGTGATTTGCATGGCCAATAATTGACGATCTCAATGCTCCATACATGGGCTATGCAGCACGCAGTGCTGTAGCCTAGTTTTTTCAGACGATATACCATAATTATTCCCTTCACGACATGCACACGTATAGGCTATGAGCTTGCGCGGTCAATGGATGAAATGACTAGCAGACCATATACACTTTTCCCCAAACTTCGGCATGCCATACTACGTACGGTATATAGCGTATAATGGTGGACTACACCACTGGTGTCAGACTCAGGCATTTCCAAAAGGGCAATAAATAGTGAGCACAGAGTACAAACTGACAAGCAAAGCTACAAGGTAAGAATGATTAATGTTTGACTGTAGGGTGACCTTTCAAAAACTGATCTGGCCAGATCACAGCTCTCACCTGTCTCTATGGCTTGAGCTTCATTGGACTTCCACTGCTCTGCAACATCATTTGCTAGGGGATCATCAGGGTTGGGTGCGCTTAGTAACGCCTGGATTGATAGCAGCACTGTACGGATCTGCAAGGCTGGAGACCACTTATCTGAAAAAAGATAAACAGTTTGGATACAGAAGATGAACAAGAAAACAGAGGTAGTTAGAAAAAGAGTGAGTGAAATAAGGTATATAAGAATGCTGTATCTTATTTTCAGGCGTCAGGGAGGCATAACACCAGTGGAACGTTGCTCCAGTGAGAGGTCAAAAGTGTAATCTGAGAGGCCTGTGAGCTTTCAAGCGAGATTAAATAGGTAAATCCCTCATTTCATTCACAGTATAAACATTAAGAGAAAACAATACACATGTTCCCTTCTACAGTAACATGCCTGACCTGTCAGACCAAAGACACAGAGCAGGTGTAATGTGGCAATAAAGCCAGGGCTGGGAAAATATAGTCTTTTACCAGTTAACAGTTAGCAATAAAGCTCTTTTAAAGCAGCAGTTCTCAACCTTATTGGCCTCAGGGATTGGTATACCATTTTAATTCTTTATGTGGACTGGATGGTGCAATGTTCTTCATTTTTACAACAATATTTGATGATAAGTCATCACAAGGTTCTCAAATACAGCTCTTAACAATAATGTAACTTTTAACTAGTTCTTGTGAGTTCTTGAAATTAAGGTTTGGTTTCAACCAATTTCTTAGTAATCTTTTACATTGAAAACTACGCAGCGGAATACTGGATCCAATTTCCTTATGAACAATTACGGTAAATATGTGAGGAGCTTAACTGATAATTAAGTCATGAAACTAGATAATGGAAGATTCAGAGCGTTCAGCAAATGCCATGGACGCAAGTATTTGGATAAATACAAGGCACACACAAAACACACTGTCTGTAAACAAACATCGACATTTGAGTCCGCACCCGTCAGCAGTGCCATGGTGACCATTGATGGTAACAGCACAGTGCTTTATAATTCTATGGCGTTGTGCTTCTTGTAGTGTCCACAATCATCGTCTTTTCATAGTGTTAGTGTTCAGAGAAACTTACACAGGGATTTCGCCATGATCAATTCAAACTAGGGCAGCACACCACCAACACTGAATGGGCTCTATGCACACATGCCATTTCGGAATTTTGGCCCCTTCCCTACTTCCATTAGAGGTGTTACCGCTGATACTAATGAAGGCTCTGTTCCATTCTGGTCAGTCAGGGTGCTGCTATTGTGCATATAGGCTCACTGGAAACACCAGGGGGTTTCAAAGTGTCGTTGAGAGGGTTTCCAAATAGCCCCGTACAGGTGTATAACTCAAGAGTGTACAAATGGAACCAAATGGACTCATAAGCAGGGGTTGACACTAAACCCTGCCCATGTGCCCGGGGAAGGTAAATAAAATGGTCGGGCAGGTGAAGTTTTCTACCAGGTTGCCCGACCGGGCAAGTGCACATTTTGAGTGGGGATACAACGTCTTTAGTTCGCTATAAAACACAACACGAGATATAACTGTCTTGAACGTGGTCAAAGCGTTCTGCATCTCTCTACCAAGTCCTTCTTTGGGTGTCTGGTTTAATCAGAAAGTCAGACATCCACCACAACATCCACAGGCTGTTGAGAGCCACCGTTTCATGTACAGTATTTATTTGCGAGTTTCCTTACATACATTATATTAATTTTTGTCTGTTAAATAATAATAATAAAACTTTATTTGTATAGCACCTTTCATGACATGCAGCTCAAAGTGCTTTACAGAGCAATGGAGAAAGAAAGAAAAGAAAAGCAAGGCATAAAACATTAAAAATAATAGCAGTAATGCAATACAGTGAGGACATGAATAACAAAAAAAGTTTAAAGATCAATTAAAAGCAAGAGTGTAGAAGTGGGTCCTTTGATGTCTCCCTTTTGACTGATACCTGTTCATTCAAACTCTAGACGGACTTGTCATATGAACGTTTTTTTATGTGGTAAAGGGACATCTCCTTGTGCTGCAGGGAGCACTGAGCCTGCGTGAAGGTCTGTCTCTGCCTGTTCTTCCCCCTTGTTTTATTTTTATTATTATCTATTTCCCGTCTTCAAGTAACAGCATTTTTCTGACTGCTACATGAGGGTACAGACTGCTGCACCTGTTTTGCAGGTTTCTCTCTGCAGTAATAGTTTGTGGCTGAAGTGTTGCCGGTGCCGCTGCAACATTTATGCAGCGCTGCCCGTATGTGCGCACGATATGCACATTTTCAGTGCAAAAACTCTAGTCCCTAAACCGTCCCACCTGAGATTAATTTAAGTCCCAAATAGATACATGGAGAACAGTGTATCCACACGCGTGTGTCAAATTTTAAGTCTGTGGGGAAAACGGTTCTCGAGTTACGTGGATTACAGACGTACGTACATACACTACACACATACAGAAACTTGGTGCATTTATAGATATACTAGAGCGGTGCCCGTTGGAGCCTCTACAGCGGTGCCTGTTGGGCACTGGCCTACTTGGAACGATACAAGTTGGAAATGAATGCCCCACCCAGATAGTCTGTGTCCCTTTGACATGTCGATCGTGATCAACAGGTTGTTACTTACAGTACCAGTACCACTAATCTAGACCTTTTTTCCCCCATGCAGGGAGGAACCCAACCCTGTTAGAGTAAACAACAAAATGGCAATCCACATAATGATCACCATCTTAACGAACTTGTCCGCAATAAGCGTATGAACCAGGCTTTCAAAACAACGACCCGATATAGCTTATATTTCACAGACTAGTGCGTTAAGAGTAAGACAAAGAAAAGCATACAGTTTTCTTTATATTAGAGGAATACATAGGTAGTGCTTACCTTTCAAAATGTCTAGACATATTCTTCCCAGCTTGTCTACGTTGGGATGATATATTTTGGTCATGAAGCGTACTTTAGGAGCAGCCATGGGGTATTCTTCTGGGAGAAAGAGTTCAAGTTTAAATGTGCCCCCCTCGAAAGGCGAATCCTGAGGTCCAGCTATGACCACATGGAAGTAGCGGGCATTCCCTTCATCAGGCTCTGCTTTGATACCTGGGACAGGCTCTGCAAGCAAACGCTGAGTCTCCTGGTAAACATGAAAGAAGCAGATGCAGAAAAAGGGTTTAAGATCCTAATATTGTTCATACAGGAAGGAACTGCAGTTACTGCACTTAACTGCAGTTACTGCACTTAATTATGCCTTCAGTAGTTCTCAAACCTTTTTGTGTTAGCAAGCGCCCTTAAAATTATATGTACTAGACCTTACCCGTTCTGAATGAACACCAAATTATGTACAGTGTGGGTAATGCGATATAAAAGATCACATTACTGATTGGGAGGAAATTGTCCTGTCTTGCTATAGCGCACGTAGGGTACGCTATCGCAAGCGGATTTATCCCCCAAAAAGCATGTTTTTGCAATAAAAAAAATTCAAATTATCTGGCTCTCAGTTGATTAAGGGTGCGTTCGGAAATGCGCACCGGGAATGTGGTCAGTTTGTTGAGTGTGGTGGGTGGTGACGTCACAGAGTGCGTTTAGTGTGCCTTATTTACGAACGACCACAGCTGTGACGCATTCACATGAATCACACCGGACAACCCCAGCTTCAGGGTAGGGTCGCTCAGTGCGGGCACTCGGCACACCCGGTGCGCAGCGCACTGGATTTTCGAACGACAACGCACCGAGTGCACTGAATAAACGAACGACAAGAGAGCACACCAGTTCAGGGCGCATTTCCGAACGCACCCAAAACCACTCTTGACATGTGAATGCAATTTGGGGTGGATTGGACATTCCGTTTGCGATTTGTGTCATTTTGTGTGAAACAGGCCCCTCCCACTAACTTTGAAAGCCGATTACAGCCGAACGATACAGACTATGAAAATTCTGCCTGTGGTGTTTTAACAGTTTCCGTGCTTTGAATGGATTACTCCAGGTTAATGTCGCTGCCATATCGGAGATACGCGACTTTTGTTTTATGTGTTTAATCCGCCGCAATGTAATAATTAAAAAGAAAATCCGTCTTCGCCGCAGAGAAAGAGTGTAGATGCATCTGTTTTGATGAGGAAACGGAAATCGTCACATGCTGTGGGCTGCTAGGGCTTCTGGGAAATTGAGGCCAATGTAAACGAATGGGGTTCAACGCCTCATGGAGGAGGGTCCTGTGCTGCGTCTTCCGGGTGTACCAAGATGGCGGGTGGTCCAGCCGTTCATAACAAACGGCGGAAGCTTTTTTCGCTCGATTTTCGCGGATTAAAAGCCCAAATAATTCAGCGTATGCTCTAAAGGTAATACAACAATCTCGGCAGTGAAGGGGGGTTGATTAAAAGTCTGATAAATCGTTTTCCGCAGTCAAACTGTTAATCGGATATGTCCAGAAATCATGTGTACCGGTTTTTGTGAGATTTGCACAAAGTGTTTTGAAGAAAAGTTAAAATGGCAGAGAATCTATCCTGACGCAAATGTGTGTGGTCTATATGGGGATATGCGGCATGCCGCATGACCCAAGGAATCCAGGGAAAGTGACATTTAGATTTTACGACCTATGGTGCAAGAGTTATAAGGCAAAATGTAAAGTGGGCTGTTATAGCGCCACCATGAGGCCAACTGATAATTTATTACATTAATTATTATGAACCTCACCTCCAACGGTTTCTGAGAGGAAAAGACTTGATGTGAGTTTTCACATTTTCCCATGTAAGTCGATGGGAATTTTTAATTCACTAATAAATTTATTATTAATCAATAATTTGTAAAATTGAAAAAAGGGTAAGGACCTCCGTAATATTATGGTCAATGCCTGTGTGAAAAGTCGGAGCGATTGGTGCAGAGTGCAGACAGTAAGGAGCTACAACAGTGTTTCAGACAGACATTCACTCAGACATTGAGTGAATTATAATGATGTTTGGCCAAGCCATGGGCCCGCAATTTGAAGATGTTTTGTGCCAGGAACCCAGAAGAGAAGATTTTTTTAATAATTCTAAATTATTCCATTTAAAAAAAAACAATTTCAAGGTTTTTCAAAAATAGATGTACAAGCTTGCTTCACGGTATGTTTCGTATGGATGTTTATTATGTGCTCTTTCCCTAACAAATAAATAAATCTGTGCAGGCATCCACATTGTTATCATCAGGTCCTCCAGTAAGGTACAGTAAGCTTAATCTATAGGAGGGCAATTATTTCCCACCCATTGATTATCCTATGGGCCTAAGTATTAAAACCCAGAAAGACAGTCTTAGTCAAAGTAGCCGGCCAACTGCATAAGTGCTGAAGTGCATATTAGAGATACTGCCTTATAGGGTAGACAATGCCATACATTGCAACAGTGACTTATAACACCAGCAGCTCAGCTTTTACATTTTTTGTTTGTCTTTTAATACCATACACTGGTCAGGAAAGTATGACAAATCTATTTGATGCCTGGCTGTGACACTAGTAGAACTAGAAAATGTCATTCTTATACATGTGGCACTGCACTTCTATGCTCATTCCGCTGCAGCTCACCGCTCCTTGGCTGTGTCTCACCGCTCCAAGAGATGGGTCGAATGCGGAGAACAACTTTCACTGCGGTAACGTGTGTGACAAATCGACTTTGATGCTGTGATTTATTTTAAAGACATGATTCCGTGTATATTTAAATACATGCTGCAATCTCAAACAATTATAAAGAAACACTGTTGTGCCGGAATTAGGTAACAATAATCAATTAATGTGATTAACAAATTAATCACATTACATTTTAATAAACAATTTAGATGTGTAGAATAGATGTTAAATGTTAAAAAATGTGCTACGGTACTTACAACCAAAATATGAACACTTCTTTGTTCCAATCATAAAAGGTTCAGACTTCAGATAACTTGGTGAGCACGGCCAATTACCACCAATTTGTATTTTATTACTTTGCGTTTTAAATCAATGGCATACCCCTGTTTAAGCCAATTGTGTGTGTGTGCACGCGCGTGTGTCAGTTGCAATTTGCAAAAAAAAAATTATATGATTTTGACATGTCAATAATATGTTAACTTTTGATATGTTGCTCCAGAATTAATTTCATTCTTAAAATCAAATTATGTCATTGAAAGGAAAAACGTTTGGGCTGTGAAAGGTTTTGAGTCATAATTAAGCTGAAATAAATAGAATGGTTGCCAAGAGCTGTAATTGTAGTCTGCTTGTTTTTTTATTATTGTTGTTGCTAGTGTCCTAGCATGCTCTTGCTGCAGTACTGGCTTCTAGAGGTGACACTGAGCCAGCCACTACGCCACAGGAGACTCGATTACTTGCATTTCCATCAACTACTGCAGCAGGACTACCGCCAGCTCAGGGTTATAGCCAGGTGACCTGCAGAAATACACACCTTCAGTGTGACAGGGGAGTAGACTACCTGATATGGCCTGTGGTATGCATGAGGCAGACGGGGGAGACACCTGAAAGGCACGTTCATCAAGTTAACTACAGTCAGGCTGCAGGCATGCATGCCTTCATTCAGAAGAACTATTTTCTGAACAGTGGTGGCCTGTCTTTGGACTCTTTGCCTAATGCCTGTAACTTTGGGAGTTGAGACACAGACAGTAGGTCATTATTAAAACATTTTACATAATTTCTTATGTACATAGTAGGAATGGAGCTTTAGTCATCCAGGAAGATTCAGTTGTTATGGCATACAGCAGTTATGAAACATGGACGGATATAGAAAAAGAGATACAGCTACTAGTAACAAAATATTATCATCAAGTAGCAGGCTGTTGCAGCCATTATTGTACCCACTACAATGAGAGACATTCACTGATAAGACACCCATGTCAACTCAGTTGGCCCAGGGCCACCTCTCCTGCTTTTTTTTTTTTTTTTTTCAATTTCCGTGAATGAAACTAGGGGCGAGATTCCTGAAATGTTTCAGATAACCCACAGACAAAACCATGCAGTGAAAACACAGACAAGAGGGGCTCCCAGTCCCAGTCACACGCTCAAAAAGGGCTCAGGGGCTAGGGCCACGAGAGCTGTTCCCAGGCCTCCCACCATTTTATCACCAAACTCACATTTATTGTTCAGCGTGTATGGTCTACTATGACATCCTTCACTTTCTACACCTGAACAGTGAACAACCCTTATCTTTTAACTATGCATCTAGGATACATTGATGACTCATTTAGCAGAGGTCCATAAGTCCTTTCGAAAATTGATAAATTATGTGGCCCTGGCCCTTTCTATGACATTAAATTAAAACACATCCATACATTGTATGTATTCCATATAAACAGTCAACCATAGAACACTACATTTTTTCATGGAGGGATCCATATCGGCACCAGTCCGCACATCGCATCCTCATTTGTAGCACTCCATTGTGTACATGTACACACCCAATAACGAATTGCTGCGACTTGGGGATCAAGCTCTTGTCATGTAGTATCTTAATATCTATATCTTTAGTCAATTATCTCCACTTTTCCACAAGATTCACAAGGACAACATTCTGTGTAGACAACAGAACATCATGCACAGCAGCACTGAATGTGTAAACTTCTTTCAATGACCACATAGGCATGGGGGCACACACATTGACAGATATGTTGGTGTGGGCCTGCGGGGTCATTTGTAATCACATCTGTCAATTTGTGTGTTCCGTCCGAATACATTCATTAAAAGGAAGTCTACATGTGTTTAGTGCTACTGTGAATGTCATCCTGTCGAACACATCCGTGTGAATCTTTGGAAAAGTGTTGGTATTTGTCTAAATTCCTGTTTTCTGCCAGAGCTTACAAATGGATATGATACTAGATTACAAGAGCGGACCCTAGGTTGCAGCAATTCATTTTTAGCAGAGTGTATCATCGCTAAATTCCCATTAGAATATTATACTGCCATTTGTCTAAATGCCCGTTTTCTGGCAGAGCTTACAAATGGATATGATACTAGATGACAAGAGTGGACCCAGGTTGCAGCAATTCATTTTTAGGAGAGTGCATCATGGCTTAATTCCCATTAGAATACTGCTGAGACTGATCCCTCCACAAAAATGCATCCAGTACTTTATGGCTGTGTTAGCCCTCCAAGCAGAACCCAATGGTACTGAAGTTTCTGACATTTTGTTCGACCCAGTCCATGGGGTCCTGTTGCACTACTACCATGCCACATGGGACGCACCCATTTAAAAACATAAACAACATGTTTCGCGGCTCCCCGCGCTCTATGACGATATTATTCAGTGTGAGGCTTTCTGAATATGTGAAGTATAAGTATCCATACATGCCGCTGCGAATATCTCCTGTGGCGCGAAAGCCGTTAAGTATTTTTAATCTATGTTTGCCCGATTTGGAAGCTTGGATTAATCTCTTCCTTCCTTGTTTATTGACACCTCATTGTACCGCCTATCTGGCTAGCTAGTGGCGCTATAGCTATGACAGAGCAGATCAGAGGCAGGGACGTAGCCGCACAAGCCAACCGCACACCGGGAGGCGGTACAATAAACGGTAAACAAACAAGAAGAAATAAAGCGACCAAATCGGTCAAACAAAGATTAAAAATACTTAGCGGCTTCCGCGCCACAGGAGATATTCGCAGCGGGATGTATAGCTACTTAAAGTTCCCGAATTCAGAATAACTCAAGTAAAATAATGCCGTCACTTGGCGCAGATCATATTTTAGAGAGAATTTCTACATCCGTGTCCAGGGATTTCCATACGAAAATACAGTAGTGAGCAGGGACCCTACGTAAAACTCATAAAAATTTCAGAAAAGCTTTACGTAGGGTCCCGAGAGGGGCTATGGCTGTGTATATATGGATACATGCAATACGGAATATATATTTTTAGGGTTAGTTATCATGGAAAAAAGAACAAGGGCTTTTTACCATTTGCCAAAGGAGGGACAGCATAACGAAAACTCATAACTCATTCTTAACACTATAAAAAAAAAACAGTTAGTACTTTCCTAGTGATTAACTTAATAATCAATGCCCTTCACTAATTCAATATCTTCAGGACTGGAAGATGTCTGAAGACAATTGCCTGAACATTGTCAAATAATCAGATGCATATATCATATGAGCCTATCCTAAATTTTATGTTCAAACATACCGCTTTGCTTATATTGTTGTCATGCAAGTCACACCATATTTATGTATTGATTATTCTGTCTAGATTAGACAAGTCACAAGATCAATAATAAGGTTTCAAGGTAATAATGCATTTAATGCTTATGAATATAATATAAGGTATAGTGTGGTTGTATTGACATTAGAGTGATATTTCTGTGGAAAGGGAAGGTCACACGATTCAATGCTTGGGAATGATACAATTTCATACCAATGAATGAATTAAGCAACTTCGCCCCTCAGCTTTGCTATTAGCGTACTAAGCTAACTACTATCAGCCAGTGCCACTGCCAGCCACTGCAGCCAGGCATAGCCACTAGCCAGCTGAGCTAACTGGCTAACGTTGCTTGCAACGGCTGGCCCACAAAGCCATTGAGCCAAGGCCTTGCGGCAAAGTCTGCACTGACACCTAACGTTTATCACTTACGCGTTACTAAACTGAAGCCTAGTTAAAACATGGCAACATATAATATTAAGACTGACCGACGCAATAGGTATTGGGAAAACATACTAAGTGAGATAAAAAGGGAGTACCTGCTGCTAGCGTTAGCTGATGGCTAATGTTAACCTGTTAGCTGTTGTGTTTCTGGTTTTTCATCACGCACTCACAACTGAACTGGCTGTCAAGCTAGCATGGTTAGCATAGCCAGCTAGCCTGTCAATATCCCCCCAAATCTGATCACTAGCAGCAAGAAGTTAGTAGTCTCGTGTTTAGAGTATGTTTTTTTTAACAGATCATCAACAAGTCAGCCATTTTTCTAAAGCGCTGATGTATTTTTAACCCAGCAGCCCTTTTGGGTTTAGCTAACAGGACGAAACGGAAGTAACTTTAGCCAGCGCAATGCTACCGTTGGCTACTAGAAAAACTCAAGACTGCGTGCTTTCCACTTCGCCATGTGGACTGTATGTGGTTAATCACAGAACATCCATTTTTAAAATAACAGTGTGACACTGTTACTAAATGTACCTTAATGATCCTGCGGGGCAGTCCTGCCATCTTGTCTTTAATGCGGGCTTTAGCAGTAACTCAATGCTTCTCCTCTTTCGTTGGCATTGACAGCACACGCGTCTTCCGGTCTGCATGCGTCATGAAACCTGCAGGTCTGGATTGTACATTTGCAAATATAAAAATGAACAAATATCTTAGCTAGGCTACTATATCTACTATATTATAAACTAGAAAGAAATCAAATTTCCATGGTGGTCTATAATATAATGTATTGATTCTATTCGATATTGTATACTTTTAGTTTTAGCCCTAGAATGGCTCTGTGATATAGAAATGCATGGTAGGCTACATTCCATGTGAATAAGAAATGTATTTAATATCACAGCAAGAGGGAATTTACTTAATGCACATCGTTACAGCATTTGCTTTGCATGTGGCAGGACATGGTCCTTAAATAGGACTTTATGTAGACATATAGCACTCTAGTCTAGTGTATACACATAGTTTCCTTAGATAGATTCATGATGACTATTTGTTAAGTATTTAATACCATGTTTTTTGTTCTTGTAAATCAAAATGTAACTGATCCGGACCAAAACAGTATGTCATACTGACTATAGATAAAACAACACAAATAATATCTCCACAAGCCATCATGGTGAATAGCCCCTCCTACTGATGTAGTCTATTCCTATGGAGTATGGACAAAACCCATTTCCAACTGGGGCCCAGGGTAGACCGTAGAGTAGAGGGCTGGCCTGGCCATCAACAGAACAGTTACAGGAGCTTTATGAAAGAATGGACAAGAGAGGTGTCCAGCTGACTACAGTTATGCATCATGTGCATCGCCATAGCCGAACAGGTAAGTTGAAATATGTATGCTATGGGCAATATTTGAAGCAGAACTGCCTGTATAATATGTAATTTACTTTTGACATAAATCTTGGTATTTCCCAAGGTCACAGAATAGCAGATGAGAGCTTACTATGAAACCTGTGTGGTATTAACCTGTCACTCTCTGATATATCTAATTTGATATATTTACGTTGACTTACACTGTAGGCTATAAAGTTAAACTAAAATGTAATCAGTATTCTTTAATTACATTTTTGTGTGACTTGTCTTTATACTGAGTTAGTCACAATGTATTAGATCAATGAAGAGATATTTTCACACCTAACAAATTACACATAATATTATTGAATTAATGTTAAAAGATGATATAAACGCCATGTATTTTGTCTCTTCTTTTCCAACCTCATTCTTCCACTTTCTTGACACAGACAAAACTCTGTTGTTAAGCACTAAATAGCTGTTATTAGACGTTTATGGAATATGTATAGCAAAGACAACATGATAGACTTCCACAAACTACTAGGTGTAAATGCCAAGCCTATAAATATTGATCATGTACAGCTGGGAGGTTTCCACTTGTTTACTAACCATCAAAAGCAAAAGCAACCATTTTTATTCTAATGTAAACACTTTGTCTATAGATTAGGTAAACACTTATGAGCAATATATAAAAGCATGTAAGTTAAATAAAAAAGTGCTAAAAGCAAAGTAAAAAAAGGACCAAGCAAACAAAGGAAAACATAAAACATTAAATAAATTATACCACCACACCAGCAAATGATAAAATCTTCAGTCAAGGTTTTTTATACGTATATATAATTTTTTCATGTGGACACCACAGTGATGCAGTCATGTCGACTACAGAGACAACACAAAATACAGGGACAAAAACAAAACAAAGAAAACAAAACAAGTCATTTCCTCAAAATTAGGGGAAAAAACAGGAAAAGCAAGATACAGAGGCACAAAAACTAACCCATGTTCAAGTTCATATTATTTTTGTTATAATAATGATAGCTGTAAATGACCACAAATTCCACCCATCCTCCCCAAATGACCACTAGCATTGTGGGATATGTAATAACAAGGCTTTAATATGCACTTTTTTATTAGGTGTGTTTTAGCATTCTGTGTTTACAAAACTAGCTCCCAGTCACCTCACCAACCCTCCAACATGTTCCATTGTTCACACACACACACACACACACACACACACACACACACACACACACACACACACACACACACACACACACACACACACACACACACACACACACACACACACACACACACACACTCACTCACTCACTCACTCACTCACTCACTCACTCACTCACTCACTCACTCACTCACTCACTCACTCACTCACTCACTCTCTCTCTCTCCCCCTCTCTCTCTCTCTCTCCCTCTCTCTCTCTCTCCCTCAGAATTTTGAGTGCACACACACACACACACACACACACACACACACACACACACACACACACACACACACAGGAACAGATGAACCAGTGCAGTGCTTAATCTAGCCCTTTTCTCTCAGTGCACAGAGTGAACAGACAATACCAGCTGAATTAGAGGGGCTCTTGCTTCCACTGAGTGTTTGATTTGAGCGGCAGGATCCGTCCTGACAGGGCTCAGACAGCCAGACTTCCTCATCCACACATATATTAGCTGACCCATGTGGCATTATAATATTAATCTTTTGTCTGATACGCAGAAGACACAGTCAAAATTGTGAATTCATCAATCTTTGATACTGGTATTTTTGTATTTAAAAAAAAGCATTGCTTTGCAAAGAATGTAAAGAAATGACACAAATGTCCAGTTCTAGTAAACCTCTTGCTTTCATTCAGTTATGTCACATAAGAGTGATTTGTTTTCTCTTTTATATCTTCCAGGTGGCGTTACCCAGGGGAGCAGTCACTGGTATATAGCTTGCTTATTTGGTATGATCACCTGCGTGGGATCAGTTATGTCCCTCAGTGTTCCTCCAGTGACAACGGGACTCAGCTCTGCATTCTCTGCTACACGGACCAACAGTGTACAGGGAGGCAGCCAGAAGGCGGTCACCTTCAATCGGCTCCTGGTCAATACAGGAGGGGATTTCAACCCAGATACAGGCCACTTCCGGTGTCGAATCCCTGGGGCCTACTACTTCTCCTATTCCATGGGGAAATTTCCAAAGAAAATGCTGTCTGTGATACTCGTAAAGAATGGGGAGGAGGTGCAGGCTATAGCATTTGACGATTACCGCAAGAAAGGGAGGAAAGTTCAAAGCCAAAGCTTAATGATCAGTCTCAAAGCTATGGACACAGTGTGGCTGCTTTTACAGACAAGTCCTCAGTATGCTCTGTACAGCAATGCCGGCCCTTATATCACCTTCTCTGGTTACCTCGTCTATCCTGACATTTCCACAACCAGCTATGTTGACAACCACTTGTCTCCACCTGGTCAGTTCTATCCCGACTGTCCCCCTCTGGGGGATCGCTGGACCAGTGGTCAAACACTTGAGAAACCAAGGTCGGCCTTCTCAGTGGCACGAACATCCACAGTCCTGGGACAAAGCGGCAAGCAGCAGGACAAGCAGGCACTAACCTTTGATGTGGAGTATGTTAACATTGGGGGCCACTTCAACAAAACCTCTGGGCTGTTTACCTGCCATTTCCCCGGGGCCTACTACTTTGCCTTCACCGTCGGGAAGCACCCTCGCCGGGCTGTTTCTGTGAAGTTGATGACAGGGCACGGGGTGGTGCAGGCCATGGTGTTTGATGAGGATACGTCAAAGCGCAGGGAGATGCAGAGCCAGAGCTTGCTCCTGTCTCTACGGCAGGGGGAGAATGTGTGGTTGTATAGTCAGCAGGATGAGCGCTACGCTGTGTACAGCAACCAGGGAAGATACACCACTTTTTCTGGCTTCCTGGTGTATTCTGAAGCTGAACCACCCGCGATTACCACCTCCCAGGACAGAACTCATTTATAAACACTGACCCCTCCATGGTGCTATGTTTAACGAAAAAAAATATCTAAACCTTTATTATAATTGTCCCACATTTTGCTCGTTAAGTTGTGTATCTATATATAGATTCATTCTGTTGATAAAAAAGAGGAATACAATTCCTATAATTTGTGCATTTTGACATATTTACTCACTTATTACAAGATACTCTCTAACAGGTGGATGTATAATGTTGTCAAATGATTCCACTAGATGGAGCTATGTGCCTGTATTTATTCCTAGTTTTCATAGAAAGCATAGTTGTCTGTATGCACATTATGTGTTTAGTGATAGTGCAGTTATTTGTGAAAATATAAACATATAGTGGAAAATTATTGTTTATATTCCAAATTTGAAGATTAATCAGTGTAATTTGGTTTTGCTTAAGCTTTAAAAATCCTTGACACAGAACTTTGGTGGAAGACCTGACATCCTAATGTTCTGACACAAGATGTCAAAATATACAGAAACAAAATATGTTTTTGGGTCATCACATGGAAATAATTTGTACATAATGTATAGTTTATATGATGATAGATGTAAGAACATGATTTATACATATACTTAATCACTTTTATTATGTTATATTAATAAATACTTTGTGTTGCAAATTAAGTATCTTTCTTTATACTGCATTATGTGATGCTCATTACATACCACCTGCTATACAGGTTTACCACAATCAGAAATTGACATGTACCAACCTGATGAAATTGATGCAGTATGTGTATTATGTCTGCTTTTTGAGTATTCTAGATAAGAAGAACATGTTCTTCTTGTAATGTGGGAAAATACCCAGTGGAGTAATATTGTATTTCAAAATAAAGACACTAATGTTAATTTTAACATTAAAGGACAACTGTTTTTTTTATTAGTTTGTAATGATAATAATTAAAAGTATTGCTTTCTATAAGTTCTATTGTGATTTGTAACTGAGGGAGGGGCGGTGGTATTCGGGTAATTGTTTTTTTTTTTTCCTTTTTTTTACACAGTAAGCTGGTTTGAAAAATGCCAGCATACATTTTTCAAACAAGCTTCACAGTGGCACTATAACAGGCAGATTCAAGTTAACTCTTAAACTGTAGGTCTTCCAATCAACATCTTTTCACTGGATTCTGTGGCATTTCATCCTTGACCTAGTGGGGATGTGCGTACAAAGTTTCACGGCAATCGGAAGCTGCGTTAACGATCTGAGGCATTTTGTACAAAACGGACCATGCCTGCAAATGTTGGAAGCCAATTAGCCAATCAGGATGGAATATGAAAAATCTGATAGATGTCTCGATCACATGACTATATAGAGATAATGTGTACCAATTTGCGTGATGTTTGGACAACATCTGAGTAATACAAAAAATTACACCCGTGTGAACTGGTGGTGCAACTCCGTGTGGGGGTCCCCAGAACTTCCAGACCAACAGGAACGCGGCCAGGGTGCCGGCCCGGTTCCGACGAGCCGCCCCGCGTCGGAAACAGTTGAGAAATTACAGAGTTACCATGTGGGGGTCCCCAGGGGGTCCCTCTACTGTAATGTACTGTATTGTACTGTCACTGACTGTACTGTACTGTACTGTCACAACCAAAATCACGTAATGGCTATTAAAAACCCAGCTTCACATCATGCAGCTGTTCAGTGTGAAGCTCTAAACGTACGTATACATAGGGACACACATTGATGTGTTCGGCAAAGCAAAGTTCTTTGTTTACCCAGGGAAGTGGACTAAGCTCGAGATGCTTGTATACAGCCACACCCTGCTCATAGAACATTTCATGGTAGGGGTTCAATGCCTTGCTCAAGGGCACTTCAGCGGTGGTAATTCTAACGTGCCGGTCCGGGGATTTGAACTGGTGAGTGGTGACCTTCTGGTATCAAGACTGCTCCGCAAACCGTTCGGCCACCGTGGCCAACTGTTATAGCGTCCTGTTATAGTATAACAGCAGGACGATGTGAACATTTTTGGGCAAAGGTTCTACCCTGATCTCCATGACTTTGGGCTTGCGTGGACAAAAATAGCCTAAAAAAAAGAAGAAGCAAAAAACACCCCCCACTAATAAATGAGCCCTTGTTGTAAAAAACCAAAGTTGTCCTTTAACTTGATTCATGGTAGTTCACGACAGTTTTAATGTGATAATTGTTCCATCAAAGTGGATGAGGAACAAGAAATACTTTTGTATCTAATGTCCAGGTGTTATTTAGGCATATAGTGGTTTGAACAATGATCTTTCAAAAACAAAATAAACCAGAATATATAACGTTTGCATTTTCAGTAATAAACACATTTTGTTGGAAGCTGAGTTTGTAGAACAAAACATACATTACATCAGATTGTAATATAAGCCAAGAAAAAGAATACTCAGTAGAATAAAATAATACAATTAGTTAAATATACTTCATTGGCCTTGGAGTCAATATATCAATAACATTATATTACATTGTTTTAGTCTGGTAAGCCTCAGGCAAAATGTCCCATGTTTTTCACCAAGTGATTACATAGCCTATACGTATTAAAGCGCAACACTGAGGAGGAGCATGACATTGTTGCTCAACTTGAAATGTTCATTTAAACCTTATGTCCATCCATCCACTGGCAAAACCCCTCTCCCCACTCCACCTATCCCAGCTGCTTTGCCCCATCATACGTCACTGTACGTCCCAGATTTCACAGAGGAGCGGTGTGAACTTGTGGTCGCTCATCCTCCAGGATGCGAGCATCTCTGCATGGTGGTGGTTGAGTGTTCTCAGCTCAGTTAGCCGCCCCAGCAGACGGGCAAAGTGCTGTGGCTCCTGTGGATGCTGCAGGGCACAAAACCTTCTCAGCACGTCCAACATGGGGTCCTGTAGTCTCTCCACCGCCAGCTGATCCTTCACATATGGTCGATCTGCAGGAGAACACAAATGGAACAACAGCATTCAGTCTATATTAGGATTGATTGATTGATTGAAGTATTTATTAACAGTATGCAGAATAGGTACATTTGAAGCAAATCTCAATACAAAAACTGTTAACTGTGGACGACACCATAAAGCATTACACTTGTTTACAATAGGGTCCACCATTTTCAATTCATCAGAACATTTAGAGACCTACAAATATACACTTCTATATAAAAAATCACACCCGTGTGAAGTGAGGGGCGCTCATCATCATCGCACATCATCGTACATCATCATCAAGAATGGTAGTCCCTTATTGGCCAAGCATTCCCACCGACATCTGATTGGTTAGCCGATTTGCTCGTCTACATTTATTTTTATTTTTATATATATATATTTTATCCCACGATTTTGTAACCCATTTTTCACCCCTGTGTCAATCATCTAATGTGATCCTGGGCTCTACACACCCTCCACCAACCTAGTTCCCATATATGGGGGACAAGGGGAGAGCAACGGACTTGAACTCATGCTTCCTTCATGCCTGAGTGTCCAAGTTGCTCCTTTACACCTGACAGGGGGAGTTTCCCTGGTTGGACGTAGCGCGTGGAAGGAACACGTTATTCCAACAAGTTCCTTTCCCCTCCATCAGGCGCCCCGGCTGGCCAGGGGGAGGCAGTTTAGTGACCAGGATTACTGCATGTTTTTTGTGAGGGTACCTACCCTAGGGGACATGGGGAGAACATGCAAACTCCACACAGAAAGGCCCTTTCGCCAACCCCGCCTTCGGGTATGGGCACTGATGACGCGGAGGAGGAAACACGCCGCCAGCACCCACAGCGTCCCGAGCGGGAATCGAACCCAGGACCTTCTACAAATGACGTAAATTTGTCAATGGCGCCCCTCAAAAACAAAACGGGAAATCATCATAAAGGAGGTAAAAAGGGAGAAAATATACAGTGAGGGAAAAGGGGGTGGGGACTCAGACTTTTACGGGGGTTTCGAATTGCGGTTCCCTTGAGAGCGGTTTTGAAGGAGTCAAATGTATTGTATATGTATGTATATATGTAGGATTCACATGTCTTAATGACTGTTGGTGGGGTGTTCCACATTTTGAGGCATAGGAGTGAAATTAATTTAGTCCCTTGTTTGTGCCGAATCTGGGTTGCACATGGTTTGTTGAACTCCCTCTGGTGTTGTGGGTGTGGAGTAGGAGTAGTAGTTTATATGAACAAATGTGTTTCTTCTGGCTGTTATTGTAAATCAAGGATTTGGTTATCAAGAATTGACTTGATTGACTGTTAAATAATATATCAAACAATGGCAACAGAATATCTGTATAAGGACATTTGATATTGACCTGGTGTCAGGATAGTTATGGCCGTGAGTAGAGCATGCTCTTCTGGCATCATCTGGAGGTCACCAATGCTTTTGTAGAAATTGAACATGGGTGTGATGAATTCCTCCGATATACCTGCAGAAAGATATACACGTGTTTATGCCATGATATTTAAAAAAAAAGAGTAGGCGCATTTACAGTTCATAGCGATCAAGTGTGCTCCTCCCAAGTCTGTCCTGTATCTCCAAAAGCAACTGGATTATATCAAGTACACTACTGTACAGTGTACACTGAGAAGTACTTCTTCTGCCGACCTCTGACACCATGTCACCATGACTCAGCCATAACAATATAAAGAGTTCCCAATGCAGCTACACTCAAATGTGTGTTGTCTGCCTAACCTCAATACTGGTACTATGGTAGCCTACTGGTTCAACTGGTTTCGCATCTCTGTATATAGATAAATACAGACAGACAGACAGACAGACAGACAGACAGACAGACAGACAGACAGACAGACATACAGACAGACAGACAGACAGACAGACAGACAGACAGACAGACAGACAGACAGACAGACAGACAGACAGACAGACAGACAGACAGACAGACAGACAGACAGACAGACAGACTTATCAACAGTGAATATTTAATGGCAGTTATCCATCAGCAGAAGCATTGGGGAAAGATCTGTTTCACTTAGAGAAAATCTGCTGTAAATATAGATATGTGAAATATTCTAAAGGAAGAGGTGAGATCACAAGAATATTTAAGTATTCATGGTTCTCTACTCATTGGATTAAAAAATAACTTCAAAGTATAGCCTTCTCAAATTATTTCATTCAGTACATGTGCAACAATAGCACCCTTCGATAAGGAACAATAACTTCCTCTGGCAGCTTGGCGTGAATATTTCTCAGCCCTACAATTTAGACCAGACCTGCACTGGAGGAATCATGTCTCCAGCCCTCCCTGAGTCCCTGCAACTATCAATTCAGCCGTCCACTCTGGTCTGTCAATGAGACACCTCAGAAGGCACCAGAAAGTAACACTCTTTTAAATACTTTGGCCTACATTAATTCATAAAACAGTGGCAACGAATGTGAATGTATAGACTCAATACTGGGTAAAGCCATCATACAAAGTAAACATTGTGGGCTGCAAAGGAGAGATGTACTAGTTTATGATTATGATACATGTCATGCGTGTCAGCATACCGAACATAGGTACAGCATATTTCTGATAGGCTAGCTGTGGTAGATTCTGGTAAAACCTCCTCTACGGACATAAGACAGTGCCCAGACTCACAACAGAATGAAACTGTACCCAACAAGGGTCGGCTTGCATGTGTAATCCACACCCAGGCTGGAATCAACAGGTCAGAACACAGCTCCCAGCTGCATCATCAGATGCAAGCGAATCAATTATGCACGATAAACCTGCCTAGACTTGGGTGTTTCAGCTTGCACATTGACCCCTCAGGATGTCACTGATGTCTGCTGCACGAGATGGAAAAGAGGGCTGAAGGTCTCTGAAGGTCACACATCAACATATGAGTATTTATTTTCTACAGACGTAGCAGAAGTGACATATTCCTTACTCAAGTAAAAGTAAAACATTAAAGACAAAAGTGAGGACAGAAAAGTGAAGACACAAATTGTGATTGGCCGGCATAATTGGTGGGAGACGTGCTATAGGTTAAGCATCGCATAACGATTGTGCCCACGGGGATAACACCTGTTGTATGTAAGTGGCTGGTAGAAAGATGTCAGACATCGCGCGATACTCGAGAGATAAAATACTTGAACGATACTTGTATGATAATAAGAGGATTGGATTATTGTTGTGCTGGGTTTGTTAGTTGCCTGATGTGTGAATTTTGCGAATAATTTCCCAAGAATAACCCTTCTGTGAATTCTAGACTCTAGAGTGACAAGTCTTTTTGGAAAATAAAGTTTTGAGTAGAAAGTATAATGAAAGGATTTTTCTAGTCTTGAGTAAAGCCTTCTCAAGTAAGGTACAGATTACATAACGTCAATATGACAATAAAGTAACTTTATATCTGTCATAATATATTTGTCTATATATTTGTCATACCAATTCCAATTGTGACTGTATTTTGGTGATGGTCATGCGATCTTGAAGGCCATTTGTGTACACAAAATTACCGTACTAAACTGTGATAATATTATTATACTGTAGCAAATCATTAAATGTTTCCTTCTAGGTGGTCTCACCACTCTTGCGTATCCTGTCCTCTAGCACTTCTGTGTGTCCATGGGGCATTTTTCTGGTGAAGACCTGAGCCGAGCGCAGAAACATGGCCTCCACAGCTGAGCCTTTTAGCAGTGCAATCTGATCTTCATGGTCCAGAGCCAAGAAACCTGCCAGAGAGACCATACAGTACCATTCTTTACACCTTACCACACACCTTATGGCCTTTGCTACCAGTAACCACTGATATCACTATATCAATCCACTCCCATACTGCACTGTAGTATGCATGGAACATATAACTGAGTCCTGTACTGTATACAGTTCTACGCTTTCAGATAAATTAACCACTTTACTGTAAACCCTATACCTATACAGTAGTGTACATCGTCTGTACTTGGTCCCATCCGGTTTTGGAGCTTGCTGTCCTTCAAATCTCTTTGCCAAAAATAACAAATCTACAAGTTCACAACACGTGACGTTGCAATGCAACAGGCTGTGAGCTTGCAGATCTGGTATTTCACAGAATGGTTGTATATTTTCACCTATTATGACATGTCGACAATAAGGATTGTAGGGTTCATCTGGTTAAGACTATGGATTTTGGTGTGTACAACAGCGAGATCTAAGAATCATAATCTTAGGCTACTAATAAAGGCATACGACTGATGTAGTCAAATATTATTCCACCCAAAATATATTTATTATACCTGGAATGTTTTTAGTAAACTCCACAAGGACTTGTACATGACTCGTTGCCATCTCCGTCAGTAGGAGGACGTTTTCTTCTGCATTGTACTCTTCTTGGAGCTGGGTAGACAATATGAACACACGTCAATGAAACAGGGAGATCAGGCTGAGACAGTGAGACAGAGGACATGCTGATAAGGCAAAAGTTGCATAAGCTCCACCAGCAGAAATCTATGCTACATGGAGCTCACAGCTGAAGTTCAGGAGCAGGACCACACCTCCAATCCGGCCAACTCCACCTCTATCAAGCCACCTCCAATCAGGTCACCTCTCTAACCTTTCCCTCTCCTTTATAGGTCCCTGACGGGGGTTCGCCGTGCCCGGGAGCATGCCGGACCCCCGAGGCCTCCCCATCTCGACTTAAAGTTCGTCGTTGGTGGCCGTCGCCACCCTCAATGTCATGTTTTCCCATGTTGTGTTCATGATCTGTTTCTTCCCCTGCCAGCAATAAAATCTGTTAAACGTCATTGGTGGTGTGGTCCTTGCTAGTGAACAGAACAGTGGCGTTTTGTGTCTGTTAATCTCAGGCAAATGATATTAACTTTATGATACCCCCTTGTATACCAAGCATATAGGTCGTGGTGTGAGATCTCATTGCTTGAACTACAAACAGAAGAAAGCACAATGAAAAACTGACATGTTGTCAAGAGTAACATACCAGTTTTTTGGCCATATCCTGAGGAATTCTATGTTTGTTGTATGCATCTACTATGAAATTCAATAGCGTTTGCTGTTCTTGAGTGAGTTCAACCTTTTCCTGGATGAAAAAGAACAACATAAGTTTGTCACAATTTGTAAAGTTGGGGCATTAGTGTTATATGATCTATCAGTTACCTCAGCAGGCATTAGAACCGATGTAATATTTATGAAGTGCAAGGTTAAGAGATTAAGAATAATCCCAAACACAGTCAGTGAGGGCTTTTACTAGCCTGGCTAATAAACTAGACCGAATCAGCCGTTGGCAAAATAAATTACAAAAAAACTACAGTGTTGTGTGATATTAGTCTGGCTTATTAGCCAGGCTAGGCTTTTACGTCATCATCCACATCAAATACATTTGAACATTATTTCCAGTGACTGTCTGTGTCCCATCTGGAGAAAGCAACAGGTTGTGATTACCTTTGATAACCTGGTTGTGGAGGTAACCTGTTTGTTGTCTCCAATGTCTGTACCTTCTGTGTCATCACCAGTGGATTCTCCAGGGGAGGCCTTGGTATTCTTCCTCAGCCTTTTAGATTTACACTGGATCTCTGTCAACAAGCCTGCCAAAAGTGACAAAAACCTTACACTATGTGTTAAATACCTCACAACTGTTTTTGTATTATTATTATTTTTCCCAGCAGTGATTCTAATCTACACAGCAAAATGTAATACAATTACTGTGAACAAATTGACCATTAAATTTACATTTTTATACTCCAACTCAAGTAAACACTATGTAAACAGCTGTCAACCGCGTCAAAACTTGCATGTCTCAGATTCACATACAGAACTCCAGGACCCTAACCGGCACACCCGTCAAACCACCTTGCAATATTCATCACAACTTCCCTGCACTATTTATGAGCAACAGGAGCTCCCTCTGTCCTACTATCTACCAATGGCAACTACAAATACACACAGTAAATCCAGAGTGTTCATTTAACTCTGAGCGTATGCAGTTTCTTTTACTTGTTTTAAAGTTAAAATAACACTCCTGATTTCCTGCCAGTTTCCCCAGTTGCTCAGCCCAGGACAACGGGCAAATAAACAAAAAAGATTATAAAGTGTATTTTCAGGATAACATGAGATCATTAAATTACGGCTACTATAATAAGAAATAGTTAAATACATTTTCCACGTGAGTAATTTTGTAGGCTATTATTAGTATTTTGTTTTACCATTAAGATGCTGTGAGAGATTTAAGTTTTTGCTCAAATAATTGTCTAATTATTCCCATAATAATCATTGTCAATTGACAAATTATTTCCATAATAATAATTGCAATGGGAATATAGGCATTTGACCCTTTTTTGAACATTAATGAATGTAAAATTCACAATCAGGAGAGATACCTCATACAGCAGGATACTGGAACTGGAACACTATACAATTGGAGCTAATGAATGAGTTATTTCTCCTATAATTGATTGGTGTACCTTACTAAAGAACTGGAGAGACAGAGAGCCCAATATTAGGTTTTCAATTGTTTTGTCAAAATCTCACACCTCTGTTTACTTGCAGGGCGCTAATAATAAAATGTATCACTTATGATAGCATGCCCAAAATATAGACGCCAGGTTGAAAGTGACTACAATAAAGATTGTATGTATGTCTATAGATTTTGTGAAATTTGTGAAATTAATTAACGTTTGCTTGATTTCCATGCTCATGATGACATTATTCAACTGTCCTCTATCTTACAGTATGCCAACAGTAGCCTACTCACATTCTGCCAGCATGCCCATCTCTTTGCATTTTCTCAGTCGACACTCCTGGCATTTCCTGCGCATGTACATGTCCATTTCACAGTTTCCTCCACTCTTGCATTTGTACACAGCATTCTTTGTTACACTTCGTCGGAAGAAGCCTGAACATGGTTAGCAAAATGTTTCATTATCATGAGTGTGATTTATGCCTAAATTATGCTCTGTCGCATGACATTCACAGAAAGACATTTAGGAACTTAAAAATAGAATACACAAAAGAAGTAAAGAACATAAAGAGATAGTATATATTATGAATCGTGGTTATATATTTATATATATTATATATTAGGGGTGCACAATTGTGAAATTATGACCGATATCCAATCTCCGATTATCATATCTGCCGATACCAATTCTGACCAAGTCCCGATATTATACAGAGGACCACAATGGAAACAAGCCTAGGCCATATAGGGCTTGGCCCAAAGCCTGTTAATAAAGTATTCAATCAATCAATAAATAGCCTATACTCTTTTCCAAGTGTCTGTATTCACAACAGAATGAATTACTTAAGATTTTACATCGTATTTTATTTGGCTTTTGTTCTAGACTAGGTACTAGACACTTTATATTGAACTCATTGATGAATTTTTACATTCTTCATTTATTTTGCTGGTGAAAACCGATTGATCCGATACCGATATGTCATTTTTATGGCTTTTATGGATATGGCTAATGTAATCTGAGTACACTACAGTAAAGACGATAACAGTGAACATTTAAATGGCCAATATGTTCCAAGAATTGTATCGATAGGATCCCCCAAGCCCACCTGGCAATGTTCCAGAGTATACTGTTCCCAAGTGAGTGCAGTGCGTGACCCACATGCACTCACTTGGGAACATTTATTAGACATTCTGACATAGAACATTAAGCACAATGAAAGACATTAGCGTTTTGCACAGCTCAAGTTCCCCCCCACATAGTACAGCAGAAAGCTGAGAGGGCAGTTGGGAACCCAATCTGGCCTTTGTACCAGGGCAGCAAGACCTAAAGCAATTCTCAGGCAAATGGCAGGGCACACCGTTGGCTGCACTTCTGGTATTGTCCCACCTGACAGTGTGGAATTACACTCATATCCATTCCCCTTGTGGTTCGGCAGGAACAAGAGCAAAACCACGGCATCATAAAACAAACGTCAGCGAGAGCTGCTGGAGGCCACATCTTGGGTGGCGTGCCACTATACTGGAAGTGGATTTGTTTTTACATGAAGACGGGTTGTAAAGTTATTCTTGCTTTTGACTAGTTTCAAAGTTCAAGGACAACTCCTTTGTTCTTTATGGATCTGCGTCAAGTAGTTCATCGTTACAAGTATAGTGACAGCTGACTTGAAGTGTGTATTGTATATGAGTAATCTTTCTTTTGACATTTAATCAAACAAAGAACAAATTGTATAGAGTACAACACATGCGACACACTGTCAGGCTGGATTAGCAGCCTAGGTGCCCAGACCGCTATAGGCCAGCCCGAACCAATATTGTCCCTTTAATCAGCCAGCCTCCTGGCTACTTACTCCACAAATTAACATATAGTATATGACACTTCACCAACAGTTGATGGAATTGGGTTTTAATGTATTTCACAAAATATAACAGGTGTGCAATAACTATACCTGCACACAAAATCGCCTGCTCAATACTTTTTAAGATTATTATTATTAGGCTTATATTCTGCTATATTGTTCCTTTAAAATTGAGTCTCTTATAAAGGCCTATTACTAAACTATGCGTGTATCCCTGGTTTTCTGGGAAGCCAGGTTAAGTAATATCACATTATATTATTTCAAAAATTAAATTAAATACATTTTCCATACAATTTAACTAAGACATCAGAGTTTAGTTGTTCATTGTTGGGACCTATTAGTTCATGTAAGGCTAAGCATTCTATACTGGTTAACAATAAACTGATTTAACCACTTATGGTTAAATCTTATGGTGAATAGCAAAAATAGTCAAGGTTGTAGACCTGATATTTTAACTAATTTTGAGGGGAGCTATATACAGGTTTAATGTTTGTTTTTAGTTCAATGTTTGTTTAAAAAACTCCATTGACAATGAAGGAAAAATTTACGTCATCTTGTTCCTAACACAAACATTAAATGCCATTAACAATAAAGAGAATGTAATGTTTGTTTTACACCGTTTGTTTTACATGATTACATCACCTAATCATAGTTATAGTTATAGTTAATAGCCTATATTAGCGCCCCTCACTTCACACAGGTGTGATTTTTAATTACTAGACCTGTGCCTGATGGGCACCAGCCTACTACTTGGGAACTATGCAGTTTGGGAACAATGAAAGTAGGGAATGCATTCCTCACCCTGTTATGCAATGACCGTTATTCTATTGTCATAGCACCCGTGATCTCTGTATTTGTCTGTCTGCCTGTATCCCTTGTGGAGATCTCTATATCTGTCTGTCCTTCCTTGTCCCTATATGGAGAATAAGATCCCTGATGTTATCAGTATATGGACATGCCAATATAAGGGCATATGGGGGGGATTGGCAGTTTTGGAAATTCCTTGTGCAGTGGTAAATGTCTGTGGACAATCTGTGTGAAATGTCTGAAAGTGCAAACTGACTGTTAAAAGTGGACTGACTACCTAATCAAATGGCAGGGGAATTTGGCATGAGGTATGGGGGATATGCCAAATCTAGCTACGACTGGGGTTGTCATGCCAATCAATTGGCTCATTAGGAGGCCAGAGCCTTGCATTTATTGTAAGAAATTTATTATTATTATTAAACACAAACTTTTTTATGTTACAGGTTTATACCTGTAACAGACTAAGAGAAACACAATATAAAATTCTTCACAGATTACACATCACACCAGTGTTGCTAAACAAAATGGACCGTTCAATATCTCCTTTATGTTCGAAATGTCAAACAGATCTGGGTAACTACTATCACTACTTTTGGGAATGTAAGTGCATATCCAGGTTCTGGGGCCAAGTGGCACGTGAGTTAAGCGACATTTTTAAGATGAGAATAAAGAAGGATCCGGGAGCTTTCTTACTGGGACTCCCATCAAAAGAAATTCATTTGACACCCCTACAATTTAAACTATTTGATAAACTTCTACTTTCAGCCAGGAAATGCATTCTGATAAACTGGATTAAGGATAAGCCACCAACGGTACAAATGTGGTATAGAGAGATCTTTGGTGTGCTACCCCATGAAAGACTCTGTGCAATGCATAGAGGCAACGACGCTTCCTTTCAGGAGGTGTGGGCCCCACTATTAGACTATTTCCCTACTGAAATATCTCGGATCCTTCTAAAAGCCCAATGCCCCATTGTTTGGACAGATCTAGGATAAAAAAAAAAAAAAAAAAAAAAAAAAACTGTATGTGAATGGGCTTGAGACAGGTGCAATATTCGGGTTATCTTGGATTGTTTTTCTTTTTGCTTGTTTTTCATTTGGTTCTGCTTCCTATGGTATGGTGTGAATGATGGTGTAGAGGAAATGGAGGAACCCCCCCCCCCCCTGTCCTAATGTTGTTGTTTTATTGTTTGTTTTCTCTGTTTATATGTTATGTCAGTTAGGCAAAGTATGTCCTTTGTAATGGTTTGTAACTGTATGTGAAAAAAAATTCAAAAACCAATAAAAATATTAAAAAGGAAAACACAAACTTTCTCCTGACTCCTAACACATATACATTAAATACTATTTAATATTTGAGTCATTATAATGCTGATGCTAGATAAACCCAGACTTGTTTCGATTCCATGCAAGCTTGGAAAAACAACAATAGTGAACATTGTAAACATAGTGGAATGCAAATTTGGAACTGAAGACTGAAGAAGAGGAGGAATTATGCAAAGTATACTGATGACATCACACATATGACCAAATCAGTTGAGCTGTTCCTGAGAGCAATTTTCATAAAAGCCCTATATGAGAAAGCCTGATTGTTCAAAATTGCATATTTGTGGGGATAGAAGATACATAGGGAGCCCAAAAAACACCACATATTTAGAAAAAGTTGAATTTTATGTTATAGGTCGTTTAAAGGGGCGGTAGCCCCTTCTATAAACAGCTTTTGTCCCCACACGTCTCAACATTTGCCATTGACAATGCAAGGGGAATTCAGGTCAAATGTCCACTAAATCTTGTCCCCACACGTCTCAAGATTTGCCATTGACAATGAACGGAGAAATTAGGTCAGAATTCTGCTAAATATGACGTAAATTAAAGGCCATTGACATTGAAGGGAAAAGTTACGTCATATGCAAACGAGCAAATCAGCTAACCAATCACAGGCAACAGGCACACTGGTGTGATTTATTTTATTTTATTTTAGGGAGAGTTGCCCAAAATAGGTGTGCCAGGGTAAATGTGATTGACTTGACTCTCAATAATGGGACAACCTTACCTTTGCATCCCTCACACGTGAGAGCATTATAGTGGTAACCGGATGCCTTGTCCCCACACACGACACACAGTTCCTCCCCTTTGATCCTTCCAGCTTGAGACATTTGCCTGGTTCTCTTGCACCCTGCAGGTAGTGCAGGAGCTACCTCCTCCATCTCAGCAGCATAGGTAACCTCCTGCGGCCCCTTCCTCAGTTCGTACATCCCTGTGTGTGAGTACCAATCCTCTCCGCTGTACTGGGGGTAGTAATTGTGAGTGGAATAGTATGGTGATGAGCACATGGTCGGCTCCATAGATGAGTACTGCATGCTGGGATAGCCGGTGAAGGGCAAAACGTCTGGATCCTGAAGCAGTGGACTCCCTTGGTCTGCCAGAATGTCTGAGGAAGAGAAATAAGATGAATACCACTGGTGTTGGCCACTTAAGCCCATCATGCTTTGTTGTATGATGAACAGGGAAAATAACAGATCTACAAGTTCAATGTTAACTGTAGTTAACAACAGCTGCAAAGCAAAATAATGAGCATTGATTCAACTCTCAGAGTTAAGTGAATGCTTAAGATGTTATTGTGTGAATTTCATCATGGGATTTGGAGGTTAACACCATCCGTCTGTTTTATGACAGGATCAGCATATGGTGAAACTACTGTATGGGGACATCTCACAAGGAAGTAGTCCATCTTTTTCTAAATGTAGTGAGGGATTTCCAGTGAAGATTTCATTCAATGATATTAAATGTGTCCCAGCAGAAGCTGCAATCCTTGGATAATGATACAGCAGTGAATAGTAATAAACCTATAAATGATTAACAACTCACTCTCACTGTAAAATGACAAAGGGCTATCGGTCATTACAAACAGATATTTCAATGGTGAAAAGTAGAACTATGTGTTGTTCTTGCTTACTGTCAATCGCTCTGGATTAAGAGTGCTAAATGCCTAAATTGTAAATTGTTAACACATCATTTGAGAGACTCAAAACCATTCATGACATAATGCATTTCAGTCAGGAGAGGGTAATGACAAAACAAATACAAATACTGTAGCCTTAACATCTATGCAAAACACACATGTCTTGTCATCTGTAAGGTCGAATCCCATATAGCATTAAATTCTGTTCAGAATCAAACCAAATTAATAAACTGACCTCCTGAGGACTTTGTCTGGACCATGGCCATCTCAGTGTCACCCAGAACCCATATGGTTATTCTGTGCTCTGATCACAATATTCCAACTAGTCTGAAGCTCTACGTTTGCTCGTACCTTTGGTTTACGTATCGTCGTTAAACATGTTTTCTCTGCTTCCTTTGATGAGAAGCCCTTCTATAAACACTCTGGAACAGTAGTACTGTAGTTCTGTAATGGAACAGCTCGACACTTGCTTGAGGAGTGCCAAGGGGAGCAAAGGTTGTCATAGCTACTCATTAACCTGACAGTCACATTTCCTTGCATCACTATGGTAGAAGGCTGGTAATGTGTGAAGTTTTCACATCTGGACAATGGAACAAGCTCACTGGCCTCTAGGGGCTACTGAATGGTATATGTAATACCTAATCAGTATAAATTAGACATTGGGATATCAGCTCTTAACTCATAGAACAAGTCTATGTGTGTCAGAGGTTGTCATAATAGTAGTACACCTGAGGTCACGTACCAAAACTTAGACTTACCAAAAAAGTGTGAGCTCTCTGACAAGGGGAATCCATCGTTGGGTGGGATTTGTAATGGTCCCACCACGTTGACATCGTGGCCCACCCACTCATTCATCCAGGAGGGTGACAGGGGCCCAACTCAGAATGAACAAGACGTGATCGGATGCAAAGCAGCAGGAAGCCTTCGTCCACTACTGAAACAGAAACATTGAACAATATTAGTGAGAGGTGTGAGTGATGGCATTTCTGTCTCCACTCTTTAAGAGCTTCATATGAATTCTCATTTGTCTAGACGTGTAGCTATGTGAAGCTACAGTATAGAAGTATAATGTACTGTATGTCTGGATTCCACTGGAAGGTAATTAAACATCAGGTTGTACTTAGTTTTTACATCAACGCCTCTTCTCTCCCACATGGAGATGTTAACACGCTGCGCATCCATGTGGGGGGGAATGTTGAATGTTGGGTGCAAAAGACCTCCCTGGCTGACACTGTGTTACTGAGACAATGCTCTCTGTTACAGGTGTTAACATATATGTATTTTGCTATTACGCACTCAAATAGGCTACACAATCTCCCCCTGCTGCTTATCAAATAAAGGTAAATAACAAAATAAAATATTAAATATTTGAAATGTAGTTCCCTTGAAGCCTTAATACGTACAGTATGGCCTCTGTGGTGAAACAAAATAGTCACGAGGCCACATTGAACATGGGAGGTTAATCAAGCCACGTGAAAACAGTGCCGCATATGAATCACTACAGTTATAAATCTCATTTGCCGTTTTTCTTGTTTTAATTAACATTGATTAATTTCCCCTGGGATGCCGTACGTAGCCCACGAGGAGCTCTAAACCCCAGCCTACACAACCGTTCTAGCAAGGCCTCTCCACAGTGGCACATATAACACATTCGTATAGGTCTCTCACTACTTCACATGCTATATTTAAGTCATATACTTACTCCTGTTAGGTGATGTGTGTCCTAATGTCTCCAGCCTGTCTCTGATGTCCACGCTTTCAGCTACAGCACCATCAATATTGCTAATGATCATTTAGGCTACTATAGCAGCTTCTGTCTGGCCTCCAGTGAGAGTATGTGAGACCAGTTGGGGTCAGGGAGGAAGGGATGGTGGTTATTAATTAAACTGTCCATTCCTGTCTATAGACATCCCCTCCCCTTTCTGCCGTCATTCCCCTGAAATCCCTCTTTATCTAGGATGAAGCCTCAGACCCGAAATCCCTCCCACATACAATAACATCACACACACACACACACACACACACACACACACACACACACACACACACACACACACACACACACACACACACACACACACACACACACACACACACACATCACACCAAGTCATTAGCACAAGCAGATAGCATGACGAGTACATGCCAACTGGACAAGAGCATTGCTATCAGTCTTCTGGTTTATATTTTATATCACTGGATGGAAACATTCTGCCTCACTGTTTTACATATGGAATCTCATCGCAGCAACAGCTGCACTGTACCGGTTGACCTTTCAATTTCAAAACGCACAAGAGGATTTTGAGTTTATTATATTGAATGAATATGACAAAAACTAAAGAAAAAACTAAAGACAGAGTTGTATTTAGCAGTCTATAATGTAGGTTCTTGATCTGAAATAATAATAATAAAAACAATGTATCCAGTTACCTGTGAGGAATAAGTCAGAGTAATGATGCTGAGTGTTCACATACACTACTATAGGCATTAGGCAAGTATACATTAGGGAAACTCATGAGAAATGTATTAACAATGTAATGGTTCTTGCGTGCCTATTAATCTTAATGTATCCAAAAACAAGAGCTTAATCATTGATGGGTTGTTGCTCCATCCAAAGAGGCCTATCTGAGTCAACAGACAGCTAGTGCCTCTGAAATAAACAGAACCTTTGCCATTGGTTGCCAGCTGTTTGTGAACTATCTGGTCTGTCTTTGAGAGACATGGGGGGAATGGGTTGGTTGTGATGGCCTGGCCTCAGCAAAAGCAAAGACAGATCTCCATCCGGTAGCAGCAGTTAAAATGTGATGTTCTACTCTCCTCTCATCATGTCCTACTTTCTTGTCATGGCATGTTAGCGATTTAAAAAGATTAATTGGTTTGGTGTTGGGCAGTAGGCTACTGTATATCTTAGCTTTAAGAAGCTAAGCTCCTAGTTTAACTGCATTTCCAAATACTTTATGGGTAGCTTCAATACTTTCAGAATTACCGGTATGTTGTTTTGTTTTGCTGGGTAGCTTGACTAAGCTACCCTGGGTAAGCTACCTGCTACCCAGCATTTTCATATTTTCAGTGGCACTTCAACATAACTTGATGTGCCAAGTTATGATATTCCTTGATGTACAGATGAGTTTAAACTCCTTTGTCCATTACATCAAAGAGAGAATTCTCCATATCCATCCATTTGTAGCATGTAGTATACAGTGTTTTATTCAATCAATCAATCAATCAATCAATCAATCAATCAATCAATCAATCAATCAATCAATCAATCAATCAATCAATCAATCAATCAATCAATCAATCAATCAATCAATCAATCTCATGATTTTTTTGTACAGCCCAGTTACTTTCTAAAGTAGCATGTGTGTGAGTTACTGAAATCAGAAATAACAAGCATTAAATTGGCAAATTGTCTGACAATTATGCCCTCGTGGAAAGTCTGAAAAAGGGCAGAAACAAGCTCCAGGTACATACCCTTGAACATTTTCTGGGTAGGCCTACACGTCATCCTTGTAAATGCAGATTTTTTTCAGACACGTAGGCCTACAATAAAATGTGACACTTATACTGTTGCTTGATGTGAAACAAAATGTTTAAGCCTTTTCAGGAAGAATCGCTTCAAGTAATTATATCCAAATGTGAGAATTAAGTAAACTTGGGGAGAAGACAGATAAGACAAAGGATGTTTACCACAGCATGATGGAAAGCAGATGTAGCCTGTGGAGTCATCTAATTTGAGCCTGCCAACATAAACAAGCCGTGTTAAAGACAGGCGATTTTGTCAACTAGTTTTGCCAGATAACAAGCCTCTATAGCTTTAATACTGTATAAAAATATCACACCTGTGTGAAGTGAGCGGTGCAACTGTACCGTGTGAGGGTCCCCGCAACATCCAGACCCCCAGGAACACACCCAGGGGGGTGGCCCGGCCCGGCTCTTGTAAACAAGTGTAATGCTTAATTGGGTCGTCTTTGTATTGAGTTTGGGCTTGAAATGTACTGTAATTCTGCAAACTGTTAAATTAATACATATTTCAATCAATCAATCAATCAAATGTTGCTGCTTTCCGTGCTCGGACATACAGAGACAGACAGACGGACGGACGGACGGATGGATGGACAGACAGACAGACAGACAGACAGACAGAGCTGCGTATTGGAGCGGAGGCACCGCTCAAAAACATGGGGAGCAAAATGGTGTGGAGATGGGGTATTGTGTTCCTACGTTCGGTATAACAAAGTTTTATTCAGGGTATACTGAAGTTGACCCATAATAATAAGGCCAAATTGATAAAGGGTGTGGTTAAGCCCCCAATGCTCTGGAATATCCTACAGGAGGAATTGAGGCTAACTCAGTCTCTAACACATTTTAAAACCCTCCTGAAGACTGGACTGGCCTTTGCATCTTCTTGATTTATTTTGCATTTTCTACTGTTATTTTATTATTGCATCATTAATGTATTCCGTTGTTAGTGCTGTTTGATTGTTCAAGCACTTTGTAACTTTGTTTAAAAAAGTGCTATATAAATAAAGTTTTATTATTATTATTATTATTATTACTTGCACAAGCAGAGCGTGCAAGTAATGTTATCAGTCAGGTGCTACGATGCGTATGTCCCTTAGTAGCATATGATATGACGTCATATGCTGGCACGAAGCAGAAGTGCAGGTATGTTTTCCGTCATGCTACGAAGCGTATGTCCCATGACGTGATGAAGATATGTACCAATGTCCCTTAGCAGAAAAAGATATGACGTCATATGCTGGCACGGGACATACGGAAGCAGACCGTGCAGGTATGTTTTCCGCGTATGTCCCATGACGTGATGAAGATATGTACCAATGCCAGGGTATAATTGGTTTACGATGGTGACGTAATGATGATATGTTTCAGTGTCAGGTGGATTAAAAAAGGGACATACGCATCAAACCACCCGAGTAACCACATTATACCACTAATCAACTCAGAAATTACATATACATACATATATACACATAGACATATGAGCATATGACGTGATGAATATATGTACCAATGCCAGGGTATAATTGGTTATCGATGGTGACGTAACGATGACATGTTTCAGTGTCGGGTGGACTAAAGGTAATGCCCCTATGTATACATGTATGTAATCTGACACCACTGCCATAACAGGCATAAGTAATCATTACCATACTTCAAAATACTACTTGTCTTCATCCAAAAGCAAGGTACGTAGCAAATACTATACCTAATAATTCAATATTGCAAACGTTCTTTCACAGAGAGGCTGAGATTTGAAAGTTTGTAGCGGTCTACAGTACTTCATGCTCTGCTTGCGCACTAGTAGGCCATTTATGGCCTACTAGTGTGCAACAAGCAAGTAGGCACTCGACAGAGTGCAGTTCTAGTTATTATTATTATTATTATATTGTAACACGCTGAAATAATGCAGCAACGTGTAGGTGCATTTTAATGTTGCAATGCATTAGCCACTTTATTAAAGGCTTTTAACTTTTCTACAAGATTGCCTTTATTGGTCTCATCCTTTTTTTCATCAATTCACCCAGTTGTAACAAAGAGCACCTTGTTGTCGATTTTTACTCCGGCCAAACAGATGAGCTCCTTCCTCTCTTTTTTCTAAGATGGAATAATGATTTGGGTATTTACTGTACATTCAGTTGACAGGTAGGTGTTTCAAACTGTTATTTATTTTCCACTGAAGCAACTGACAAATTTAACTTTGTTGATGGAGTACGCACATGAAACTTTTCAATCAACATTTTAAAAGATTTTCGTTTCATGTTATTGAATAATAAGCCATTGAGGTCATCTATGCTTTTAAATGATAAATGTTAATATAAATAATAATGTAATACACTGGCAAGTGTTAAAGTAAAGTGCATGGCAAATCAATATCTTTTGTTTTCTCCAAACAATAGTGTAATCATTTCCTGTGCAAAACCTGCTTGCTCTCTATTCTTTCACAGTATTGAAAATCAAAGCTGTAAATTCACCAGATTAATTACATTTTTAGTGACACATCACTGTAAATGCTTCCAAACAGGGGCTTCGCTGGGTTTTCCTGCTTTACTTTAGTCTTACATTCATAAACTGCTATGGAAAGAAAGAAACAGCAAAAGAATAAATACATTATCAACAGACAATTGCATGATGTGAAATTAGCAGACATTTTTGTTTGGATTGGACATGCTGAATTCACTCAATATTTTGCCTCCATACACAGCAAAATCAATTTACAGATTCCAGAATTGTCCATTTTACTGTGAATGGTCTCCCAGTCAGCACCATGAATGACAATGATGGAAGTGTTGTTGAAACTGGATGTTCATACTAGAACCTGCTCAGAAATGTAGAGCAAGCTATTGAAGCTAACTAGTGGAATTACTGGACAGTAGCAAATATGTACAAGCAAAATGAAGAAGGCGCCTCACTTTACCACTGTGGTCTGCACCATGAATGAAACCAGTCACATTTCATAAACACATCTCTTTTCACGTTGCATAGCTGACACAAGACATTTCAAAACATGTTTACATGGTTGAAGGGAATCAACACACATTTCATTCCAACTTTGATTCAGATTCAGATCATTCAGATTTAGAGTGCAAAGACTGGTATGGTCAGTTATAGGACAAAATTGGAGTGTTGGTTTTATCAATCATTCTTCTGATCATTTTTCTCTGTTGAACAATCTCAATGTAGATTAGGGATAGTGGACCTTATTTTTCCATTCGTTCTCAAGTTTTTTACTTTGGTTGCTCACTATTGTCCATTTGGATTCCAATTCCCATCCCAAATAGATTGGTTAGTTAGTTAGATTAGTTTTTTTATTTCTTTGCATATAATTCTGAATGTTTGGCTGAACAGACCCATTCTGCATCAAGTAATCACATTAACATTAATGAACAGACAAAACTCTATAAAATAATGCAAGACCGCTGTTCTCTTCTCAGATGGTCTCTGACAGTTCCACAGGCGTACATTTTAACCCTTCAGCCATAACTCTAGGTATGTGTGAAGGGGAAGTTCCTGGCCCTGTAGGCCTTATCACTGGTACTGGTCCTGGTAATTCCCATTCGCACAATGCTGGTTCCCATCCTCCTCGCCTTGCATGGTCACTGCTTTGTTATTTTTCCAACCTTGTTTTCGTCCAGAAGAATTGTCTGACGTTCCGTAAGACTTCTTTTGTGCCATGATGCTCTCACTGCCGATCGCTGACTCTTCAGCGAGCTCATCGTCATCAAGGATTCCACATTTATCCTCGCTTGTGGTTTCAGGGTCTGCCCATTCCTGTTCCTCTCCCGATGCAAAGATAGCATAGAAGATGACCCCTGAATAATGCACCATGGAGGCGATCACAAACACATTCTGCCACTCTAGACGGGTCTGCATTGGGGAGAAGAATCGTAGTCAATGAGTCTACTGTTGTCACAGGGAAACAGTTTGTTTACTGATGCATACCAGATAACAGATGTTCTTATACTGTTATAATTTAAAGGACCACTTCACCACTTTTCAACCTATCTTCATATATTAGGTCCTCACTAATAATCATGAAAATAGAATAGGAGTGCTGTGGGCAGTTCAGAAACCGTCTTCCAGTGACATCATCGACGGGGAATACAAGCTAATAAAAACTGCAGGCTTTCTAGTCCTGAAAAGTTGCAATGCGAAAATGGAAGCCATCGTTCTCACGATAATGAAAATCTAAATATTTGTTTAAAAAAAAATCTGCCTAATGATGATGTCACTGGAAGACTGTTTCTAAACTGCCCATAGCCTTCCTATGAGACACAGACTGAGGTGAAAACAATCGTGCCATTTTTTCATGATTATTAGTGAGGACCTATTATATGAAGATAGGTTGAAAAGTGGTGAAGTGGTCCTTTAATGAGAATGTATAACATGAAACATTTACAATGTTAACACTATAGCCAATGTATAAATACATCAATGGGACTTATTTTGTGTGTGTTTTATACGTGTTATCATATTTTGTGTGTACTGACAGTTTAAGGGGTTGATACCTATATCAGTCCCTTGTCCCTGAGGGTTTTGCTGGCTGTAAACTAAAACTCATGTCGTCAGACTGAGACTCTGACTGGCATCCCAGCTTAACCGCCAGCGATCGCTACAAGCGCCCGCCCAAAGAGGTCATGCTTCTCCTTATACTCAACTGGAACAAAGTGGTTTGAACGGACCGACATTGACATCCTTAAAACAATGCACTCTCACTAAAAAATTAAAAATTCAGACCTGTCTAAACTGAGTGGTGCTGTTGGGGTGTCTGACTAGTGGGTGTCTGGCTAGTGGGTGTCTGACTAGTGGGTGTCTGGCTAGTGGGTGTCTGACTAGTGGGTGTCTGGCTAGTGGGTGTCTGACTAGTGGGTGTCTGGCTAGTGGGTGTCTGGCTAGTGGGTGTCTGGCTAGTGGGTGTCTGGCTAGTGGGTGTCTGGCTAGTGGGTGTCTGGCTAGTGGGTGTCTGACTAGTGGGTGTCTGACTATAGTGGGTGTCTGACTAGTGGGTGTCTGGCTAGTGGGTGTCTGACTAGTGGGTGTCTGACTAGTGGTTGTCTGACTATAGGGGGTGTCTGACTAGTGGGTGTCTGACTAGTGGTTGTCTGACTATAGTGGGTGTCTGGCTAGTGGGTGTCTGACTATAGTGGGTGTCTGACTAGTGGTTGTCTGACTATAGGGGGTGTCTGACTAGTGGGTGTCTAGCTAGTGGTTGTCTGACTAGTGGGTGTCTGACTAGTGGTTGTCTGACTATAGTGGGTGTCTGACTAGTGGGTGTCTGACTAGTGGGTGTCTGACTAGTGGTTGTCTGACTATAGTGGGTGTCTGACTAGTGGGTGTCTGACTATAGTGGGTGTCTGACTAGTGGGTGTCTGACTAGTGGTTGTCTGACTATAGTGGGTGTCTGACTATAGTGGGTGTCTGACTATAGTGGGTGTCTGACTATAGTGGGTGTCTGACTATAGTGGGTGTCTGACTAGTGTGTGTCTGACTAGTGGGTGTCTGACTAGTGGGTGTCTGACTATAGTGGGTGTCTGACTAGTGGGTGTCTGACTATTGGTTGTCTGACTCTCTCAGCTTCCCACTCTCAGCTTCCCAAACAGTGCAACACTCTCTCTCTGTTTCTAACTCAACAGCGCCACTATAGCACCTGTTGTTAAAGCCATAGTGAGAGACATAGGAACGGACGGACATTGCTGTTCCTTGGAGTGGCTGCACCACTCAAAAAGAAGAAAAAAAAAAAAGTTGACATATTGGCCGAAAGTATGTTTTATGGCAAACTGCCTATTCCAGTTTGAGACACTGCATTGGAAATGCAAATGAGAATTTGTGCCTAAAGGCCAAATTATGCTTGCCACATGCACAGATGTACAGTGACTGTGCTTGCCCACAAAAACATGGTCGCTCTGTTTGAGAAGAGGCCAGCTACCTGCATCTGTATAAGTCATCCTATGAAAGACAACCCAATATGCTCATTGGCTATCCATGGATTCCCACAGCTACAGGGACGCAGCAAATATAATCAGGCCTTCAGGCTGCCGCTAATGATTGTGTTCACAAAAATCAGGGTTCATCCAAGTTGGAAATTAAATTCCATGGAAATCCTGCCAGTAGTTTTTGAGATATGTTGTTTGTGACTAAAGTGATATACAGACAGACAGACAGACAGACAGACAGACAGACAGACAGACAGACAGACAGACAGACAGACTGACTGACTGACTGACTGACTGACTGACTGACTGACTGACTGACTGACTGACTGACTGACTGACTGACTGACTGACTGACTGACTGACTGACTGACTGACTGACTGACTGACTGACTGACTGACAGACAGTTGACCAATTGATATTGCCTTTCTTAGAGCCCTGCCACTAGCGAAAATAATATTGAGGTGATTGATGTATCATGCTATACCTTGTGTTTGGTAAGGGCTCCAACAATCAGTGGGCACACCATTCCAGACAGTGTTCCTACACCATTGGAGATACCCATCAAGATGCTGGCATAACGTGGAGCAATATCCAGATGATTGACATTGAAACCTGTGAATACAGGTTAGCAAGTTAGCAATCAGTCAATGGGGAAAAATGAATGGGGAATTATTTCCTGGGCCTGTCGTCGTCATGAAAGGGGGCACGCTCTATTACGACACTCTATTACTTTACCTGAGATGGCGAATCCACTGAAGCCAACAGCCAGAACCAGGAAGGTGATCGCCACCCCACGTGTGTGAGAGAACCCAACCACCAAAAGCAGAGTAGCCTCCATACCAAAGCCTGTGGGAAAACAGGGTTAGACAATATCACAGTCACTAAAAGGATCACTCTATTTTGGAATCAAGCAATGACACTCCAGCATGTTAAAGTTCCACTATGTAACTATTTAGCACATTATCTATTTAAATGGAAATCTCAGCCTTATTGCTCAAGTATCTCTTTCAAGTTGTTTTCCCATGTTTTAGCTGAAAATCTATTGTAACCACATTCATGTACAACATGTATGGTGCATCCAAATCTTGTTGTTTTACTACGTTCACATACCTCCACAGTTCATGATTTTCCGCACATTTGTGGTAGACATAATTTTGTTAGTACGCAAGTAGTCTGCCAGCTGTCCTCCAAATGGCACGACGAGGGTCATCACCAAGTGCGGCACGGCAGACAGAAACCCCACCTGCAGGGGGGGAGGACACATTGGTAAATAATGGGCTCCAGGAGGTTTGCCGTGAAATGAGGTTATATAGTATGAAAATCACTCACTTCAACGCAATATACATTGGGCTATTTGAGAATAGACGATCTACAAGCTCACAACACATTGCGATGCGCTGTGAGCTTGCAGATCTGCTATTTCCCCCCAAATATTGAAAGTGTTTGAAACATGTGGAATATTTCATGAATATTATATTTGCAATATATTTGAACAACATAAATATTGTATCTGGGTGCCTGGCACAAATATTTTCTGATGGGGGTCCTTGACATTAACCCATTTTAGGCGGGAACCCCTTTTGGTGTACGTTATGCTTTAGCTATTTAAAAATAGCAGATCTACAAGCTCATAGCGTGCCACCGAGTGGCGCGCTACAAGCTTGTAGGTCTGCTATTTTTTTTAAATCAAAGAACGACAGCTTTTTCAGAAAACTGTCAGGATGTAGAAGACATTTTTAGAAGCTGATCTCAGGTCAGAAAGAGTTTGAAAAACAAGACCGAGTCCAACCTTCTCGATGGGGAGGCCAAAGACTTCCTCGAAATATGCTGGCTGGCTGATGAGCAGCAGGTAGAAGGTCCAGCTGCGGCAGAAGTTGGCCACAATGATGGCATACACAGGCATGGAGGTGAAGAAACGGCGCCATGGAGTCTTGAATTTCTGTTGAGGGAGAAAACCGGAATTGACACCACATACTCTAAACAAAATATCTAGCCGTGTGTGTGCGCGTGTGTGTGTGTGTGTGTGTGTGTGTGTGTGTGTGTGGGTGTGTGTTTGCGTGCGTGTGTGGGTGCGTGCGTGCGTGCGTGCGTGGGTGCATGCGTGCGTGCGTGCGTGTGTCTGCGTGTGTGGGCAATTGGGCATGTGTGTAATTTAATTCGATTCACGTTTCAGGTATTTGTCCGACACCCTTTTTCAGAGTGTAGGCGGGTGCTGGGTGGAGGTTCAAAGTCTTGCTCAAGGACACTTCAATGGGACACACTGACTGATTGAATGTGTGACCTTGTAGCGTTGGGAAAGTCTCTCTAATCATTATGCCTGCTACCGTGCGATACAGCCAGAATGTGCATGTGTGTGTGTGTGTGTGTGTGTGTGTGTGTGTGTGTGTGTGTGTGTGTGTGTGTGTGTGTGTGTGTGTGTGTGTGTGTGTGTGTGTGTGTGTGTGTGCGATTGTGTGTGTGTGTGTGTGTGTGTGTGCTATACCACATGTGCTTGCACGCATGTGCATGCGTGTGTGCGTGTCATTTGCATGCAATGCAGATCATTTCATTTATCACCCCAATATATAATATAATGGCATGAAATGATCAGCATTTGAATAGAGAATTATTATAATTATTATTGTACACACCTCAATGGCATTCTCTCTGTTGTCTCCAATGGCTGCCTCTATGTATTTCCTCTCCTCATCACTGATGGTAGGGTGGTCAGCTGGGCTTCCATATGCCAGCAACAGCCAAAAGGTATACCATATGATCCCAAAAACACCTTTTGATAAAAGCAATATAAAGTAACTAAACAAAAATGAGTAAATAATGTGTTAAATTCATTACTGTGATGTACGGATATAGCTATCGTGATACCGAAGGCTTTGTCATCCATTACAGAGCAGGCTGAGGTAAGATAGATTCATTAAAATGGGTCCAGACCTTCTCTGAACCACAAGAATTTTAATTATTAAAACAATATGAACAAAGTATTAGTCACAGGACCCAGACAGGAAAATGTTCATTTACATCAATTAATCATGAGATAAGATCTCCTGAGAATGACCCCAGTCAGACACAGGCACCACAAAGTATGAGATTATGCAATGAAGTACTAATCATTTTAATGAAGTTCAAAAGCAATTCAGTCGTCACTTAATGCTAATGTAGCATTACGCGAAAGCGGGGATTGAACCCGGAGCTCCCACACGCCAGACCAATGCGCAACCCACCGTGCCAATAGGGCTGAGCCCGATTGGCAGGCCTGTTGCGGGCTGGGTCTTGGCTGGGGGCTACAATCACCCCCCCCCCCCCCAGTCTTTGCCGCACACAATGTCCCTCATGTCCCTCACGTGAGGATATCCCATAGAGTATTAAAAGGATAGAGACTGATCTGACACGAAGCTCCGCCCCCTCCGCTATTCATGTCAGTGGAAGTTGCTTAGTGGCGTTTTGAAGCAGCCGGAGGGACCGCCTATTTCCGCCTTTTTGGGCGCATTTCCGCATTTGACCTCCAAAATTTGGAGGTCAAATGCGGAAGTGCAACCGGGCGCTCAATGTATAAGCCCAGCTGCACAGGGTTTCCTCGTCATGAATCCACGGGTCCGCCTGCAGTCCTTCCTCTTACCACTAGGGCCCAGCGCTTCAACATTGGAGTGCCTAGCTGGCCCCTTGGGATATCCACGTCCTGCCGACTACGCCAGATTGTAGCATTACGCGGAAGCGGGGATTGAACCCGGGGCTCCCACTCGCCAGACCAACGTGCAACCCACCGTGCCAATAGGGCTGTGCTTAGTGTAGCTGGGGGCTACACTAAGCACAGGTGCAGGACAGCAATGTCCCATAAGTCCCTAACTCCCTCGCATGACATTGCAGCAGTTCTTTATGTCACCAAAGTGACAAAGTGTATTCAATGGCCTGTTGCTCAACAGCAAACATCGTACAGTGTACTCCAATTTGTTCCCTGATACATATAAAGATAAAGTTATACATAACTGTAGAAGGTGAGAAAAAATGTTAGTCCCATCTCAAGATAACCTGATGAAGGTCTAACAGACCGAAACATTGTTATTCTCATTAAAAACGATCAATTGCATTTGAAGACAGTGTGTTTTATTTATTTATACGATAGCAAGCTTTCGGCATCTTATAAATAATCTGATTTTACACAGATTTGAGTGGGCGGAATCTCAGTTTATTTTTTCAAATATACTGTACTTCATTGTGACTCCAGCACCTCACCAGAAGTAGTGTTTTTTTCTTTTTACTTAATTACAAAAATAGCAAGAATAGCAGATCTACAAGCTCACAACGCACACCGACACAACGTTCATGCCTCCCAATGTATGAATGAATGGACCATTGTAAGCACTCTGTGCATAGAAAAGCGCTATAAAAATTCAATCCATTATTATTATTAACAAGTGTTTTGAACTTTGAGCTATTTTCAGCTACTGTATATGAAGTATACAACAGGGCTTAAGATTCAACCTTTGAATTTGACTGAATTCAAATTATTTAGCTCAAATTTATTTTGTTCTATGTAAAGCACATTGAATTGTTGTTGAAAGTGCGATACAAATAACGGAGCCTTGAATGTCCTTATGTTAAACTTACCATAGATGTAGAAGACAGAAGGCCATCCAACGTCCTGTACCATAATTCCTGCTAAAGGCATAGCAATCACTGCTCCTGCATAAGATCCTGGAAACAGAAAGCGTCAAAAGTCAAAATCTGTACCGCTTTCATGGCAATATTTCATGTATTTATGATTGATTATTCGTTTAAAGAGGTATGATATTCACTTGAAATGTAGTTTGCATGGCCCTGTATTTTGAATTAACATTCAATACTCGACAGAATAATATAGCACAATATGTGTCTATAATAACCATGTATCTATCCTAATGGAATTTTAAGTCTAAATTAATAAATGTTTTAAAAATGCACAATTTCAGCTGTCCATGACATTGAAGGTGTTTTAATGTATATTCTATTATCTGATGTATTATTATTAATAATCAAATTTGTTTTGAATAGAGTGTGACACTGTATTTACTGTATAGGTGAATAGGCAGAGCAGATGAGCACTGCTCATGCAGAGCTTCATTCAATTCATACAATGTCAAGAAGCTTTTCATAGTATAGGTTGCCACGGTACCAGTTGTAATGGCAGCATCAGCAAAACAAACAGACAAAGACGCACTCTCCATAGTATGTGATTATATTCATAAATAATAATATTGTTTTTGTTTATCTAAAGTCCTAATAGTCCCTCATTTGAACCTTTTCCAGCTAGGAAAGTCAATTTGAAACAGTAAGTTCCTAAAACAATGTTGTTGTGTATTTAAAAGAAAGAGAAAGGGCTCTAGCATCTCCAATAATCCATGTTTTGGCCAATTATGTTTGTACAAAACATTTCTTACACACTGAGATTTTCACAATGCTTCAGGTGTCTTTACAATGTTGTTATTTTGAAGAGACCAGCTGATACTTGACCCACCACAAAACGAGGTTGTGGCCAGTCGACTCCGTTCTAGAGGTGGTGCCCATTTTGCCCACATCCCATGGCATGCAGGATATGTGACACCCTATCAGGTGAGAAGTACACAAAAGAAAAAATAAGATTTACTGAAAGGTTGAATTCCAAATTGGTCTAAATTCTATAGTATACAGCACAAACACAACTTCATTATCACTCTTCATCCCACAAGAGAAGTTTAACCATTGAAATATTTGAATTGGAGTTGTGAATGTGTGCACCTTCTTACCTCCACTAAACCCTGCAGGATGCGGACAAACATGACACAACCGTAGTGCACTCTTGCTGCTGATGGGATGAACATATTCAGAATTGACGTCAAGAAAATGGCTGCACCAAACACTCTGTAGAGATACAACATGGTTGTGTGATCACTCAGACTCTCAGAGACAATTAAACGTGAAGAGGAACACATTAATAAACAACTTTAATCTTTATAGCCTTAGTTGAGCCCTCAAAGCTCAAGTGCAAAACTATATTGTTAACAGTACAGTATATAGTTCAACATTTTGCTTGGAGGTGCACCCCATAGAGGCATCTCGATATGCATTTCAAATTTGGAGTTGATTGGATATTGCGTCCATGATATATGGCGTTTCTTGACTAAATAGTACAGGCAAACCGTATGGAAAAAGCTGTTTTATGCATATCACATGACTCCCAAGACCATGTGTAACTGTTTCTTAAACAGTGTCAAACAGTGACTGGCACCCTGGGTCTAAGTTTCACTACCAAACTATATTGTCAGACCTTATAACCTGTGTCATATGAGAACAAATCCACAGTATGTCTGCACTGCTGCAATCTCCTAGAGCTGGATCATGTGTTTTTGTGTCCTATATTGCCAGACAGTAGCTCAAAATGGCTGCAGTCCAAGGCACGAGGCAGTCAACCTTATAATTAGACAGATCTCATGCTTGTGCTTTTGATCGGCCTGAGATAAAGATGATTCCACTGGATCCACACATTTCTGCTTTTCTTAGCGCCTATTCCATTTCCCCCATATGCAACCCCCTTCCCCATCCTGCTCTTTTTCCAAAACGGTGTGTAAGTGACACTTGTAATATTCCAGTGTCTGGTGTTTCAGGCAGAAATCAGAGGCAGGATCTTTCATTATTAACTCTGTCAGTGGCGTGTCCTCTTTTCCTGCGAAGCTTTTATTACAGGACTGGTATCGGTACCATCAGCACTGCTCACCACCACACCACGCAATTTTAACCCTTTAACCACATGACTCCTCTCACGTCCCATATATCTGTATCCATGCCTAGTTCAGTCGCACCTCTCGTAATGAGATTTTTTAATGCCAAGGTTCCTCATGCACCTTTCTCTGTCAACGGCCCAACTTCCTGGAATGAGCTTCAAAGTTCAATGGTCTTTAAAATGTTGCTCCATGCCGCATCATTTGGTCAGTTCAGAGTGATGGTGATTGTGTGATCTGTTTTAATTAAGTTATTTTGTTTTAGTTGACTTGTTTTGTGTACTGTTTAAGTTCTTTATTTTGTAATTGTACCCTGATTTACATTCCTTGTCAATCTGTAATGGATTCAATATTGTGTCTATTATTGTAACCTCAGCCACATTGAACATGACGGCTTGCCCCTCAACTGTACTCCTGAGTTTAAATAAAGATGATGATGATGAATGTGGCTGTGTAGCACTGCTTCTGACATAGGTCTCACATAAATTGATCTCACACTAATCCTCAATACATGGAAAGAGACTAACACCTGTAGCAGCAACACTATCCTACACTGTTTTGTAAAACATGTGTGCGTTACCTGTTAGCAGCCAGCTTGTTGGAGATGAAACCTCCAGGAATTTGAGTGACAATGTAACCCCAGAAGAATGAGCCATGGATCAGCCCCACTGTCTCTGGGTCCCAGTTGAACTGGGCCATCTGGTTGGGATGGAGGAAAACCATTCAGACAACATGTCTGCGGGAGTGTGAGTGTTATTATAGCTTTAAATTTAATTTGATACTACTTTCTATGAAACACCCATTATAAACAACTTATAATTCATTATAATCAGCTTTAACACTGTATGATTATAGTTATAAGCATCATAATGCATTAACAATAGTCATAACATATAAAGCTTTTTAATTACTTATAACTTCAAGTATGATAATACTTAATAATTGACACTTACAGACCTTGTTTTATCCCCCAGAATCATAGTGTAATATAACTGTCAAATTGAGTTACATTATAATAGGCCTAATGTTCTAATGCATTATATTCACTGTTATAAATAATGAATTAGTGAGATTATATATTACATATGGACTTCATAGAAAGTGTTACCTGGATGTTCATTAATCCTCAAACCACATCAAACCGTTAATATCACAGATGTACAGCATACTGACTTTTCAATGAGATAATTAACTTGGAGATTGGCTATTTTATCCTGTTATAATCAATTAAAGTATAGTATTATCATTAGGATCAATTGTACTTATAATAAGAAAATGGATGCAAAGCACAATCCTAACAACTCATGAGTCAAATCTATAGTATTAATTCATCCTTGACTGTAGCCTACCTGGACGACTGGAGTTCCATTGATATAGACAGTATTGTTGTTCACCATCTCCACAATGGCAACACCTAGGTTACAACGTATGCCAAAAGAAATGCAGAAACCCAGGCCACTGAGCATAGCAATGATGTACCGCTTGGGCAGGCCCCCACAGCCACAGTCAAACAAGGGGACTTTTCGAGGTGAGGCTGCTACAGGCTGCCCATCCTCTGTCAGTTCAAAGTCCTCCTCCTCGGCATTCGCACCATCTATGTTCCTACAGTGGAAATATGACAAACAATCGAACTGAGGGAATAAGATATTGTGATTTGGTTGATAATATGCATTTTAATATTCATTCTTTACTTTCCGCAGGTTGAACTTATGTTAGCTTCATTGCAAATCATTGACCTTGCATTCGATGCATGCGTTTAAGGAATCGTGTACCGGTACATTTGTGTTTGTGTCTTTTGGGTTCACCTTTTGACTTCCTGTTTGCAAAAGGTGAAACTGGCTGCAGCAATAGCCTTAAAGGTTGTAGCACATCAATCTATATGTTGCTCTCAACTTTTTCTCTGTGCAAACCTGTTCCATTATAAGAGACTTTCTCCACCCTCATTCCCCAGCATCCATGGATGCTTTCATCTGTGTGCATCAGATTTACACCTAAGTTCATATTCAGGAAAACTGAACATCCTTAGATGAAAGAAATTCTTAGTCCATCATAAACACTGCAGTGTTAAAGGACAATTTTTGAGGGGCGCTATCCCCTCCTAATTATTCAGCTATTAGTGTAGATTTTTGTCCTACACAAACTCTAAATTCCCATTGACAATGAATGGAGAATTTACGTCATATGTGTCTGCAGAGCAAATCGGCTATTTTTGTCCTACACAAACTCTAAATTCCCATTGACAATGAATGGAGAATTTACATCCTAGTGTCTGAGTAAATAGACATGTTACGTCATAATGGTGTACGATGACTAGAGCGCCCTTCACACGCGTGTGATTTTTTTTTACATCCAAAGAGCCTCAATGTTCATTTTTCAGTGTGTGAGCCTTTTTGTTGTTCATGGACTTTCATGCATGGTCTCTCACACCTTTATTTATTTAATTATGTATTTTGTGTAACAATAATAAACATGTCCTTGTGAGACATATCTGTGTTGTGGCATTTGATAAATAATAAATGATAAATAATGATGCAAGTTGCAACAGATGCATGTACCAAACTAATATGGAATAAAGCCTACTAATTAATTATAATACTTAGACATTAACATCTCTCTTTTTTTATTACATTTTTTATGTCACTTTTAGATTAATCTGTGAAACATTACAATGTATTGGACTGAATGGAGAAAGATGTATGTTAAATATTTTCCTCATTAATGTGCATGGCACTGTAGACTCACTTGAAAAATGAAAATATCACTTAACAGGAAATTGTGTACTTATAGTGCTTTATCTCTCTAATGACAACAATGTGTGGAGGCTCCACCTTCCGTTTTGACATATGTATCAGATATGAAATATGGATCAGTGTCTTAAAATAAATTCTGAGATTACATCACTGGCAAGCAAAATAAATCAAATATTTATTTATCTTCAGGATCTCTGAGAACAGAGCATATTGAGCTTAATGTGCTCGCTACAAGGCTCTCCGGATCCCTCTGGCAGCTAATGTTTGAGCTCTCTTAGTGTGGCACTCTTTCTTATATATATCTGCTAGTTATAATGACCAATTATGAAAGAAAATGATAAAAAGTGAATTGTTTAAACAAAATATCAGGTTCAGTCTATTCATCAGTATTTGGAAGTGAGTCATTCACACCAAGCTTGAACACAGTAAGTGCAAAGTGTTAATGTATCCATATGTAACTCCCAGAATTAAATGAACACTCAGGACTCTAGTGTATGCTCTTCCAATCCCATATTAAAACAAACTCACCTTTGAAGGTTTCCAAGGGAGTCACTAACTGTGTTCTTCGCCGCCTCCTTTCCAGGCTTTAGCACCTTCTCCTTCAGCCCTGCTAACCCTCCAAAAGGCATTGTCCTCTTCTACTCTGCTCTCTGCTGCTGTTTAAATCACAACAGTGTCTTTCTACCTTACTGGAAATGCTTTGTTCTGAGAAAGAAAAGGAGAAAGAAATCCACTAGATGCTGTTCCTCATCCTTCCTAAGTTTTGGGCACTGGGTGGCTGGCTCCACCTTTCAGTGGTTCCGAGGGGTCCCTCGGATGTGAGTTGGGCTTCTTCTCTGCACTCCCCTTTGCTGCGACTAAAGGACTCTGTCAGGAGGTGAGGAGGAAGATGAGCTGAGCGGGGAGTAAATGCAGATGGTGTTAACGGTCAGTTGTATCAGTATTCCTCTGTGTCAAAGGAACCATGCAGGTATAGAGCCTGGAGGTGGAGCTTGTGTTACCTCCCTATAGGATCCAGTGGAGAGACTCCAAAATGTGAACCAAAGTGTAGAATCCAGCTTTTAGTGTCTATAGGTGTTGTAAACTTTGTCTTGCAGCTGAACTGAATTGACCACTCTCCTTTCCATCTCATAGCTCCTCTATTCTTGGTGAGGCATCTATGGGGGACTTGCGATCCAGAGCCCAGCCCCTTAGTTTAACCCTCATCATCTCTCCAGCAGCACCACCCCTACAACCGGTTAGGTTAATCTGAAACCAGCCCAGATGATGAATTATTAAATATTGACGAGCTCAACAAGTCGCATTGAAGAGAGAAGGGAGGGAGCTGGATTGCTGTGGTGTTACATGCAAGCAGGTGAAACCCCAGACACAGCCATCAAGTTCCAGGTGCATGCTCACATTCATTAGCCGCCTCTGCACACTGGCAACAATGGCTCCAATTCCTATAGTTAGACAAGTTAGTGAATCCTAACTGCTCACATAGCACTGCATATTGTATAATCTTATCACAACTATCATTTCTATTATTGAATAGTATTGTATATTTGTCTATCATTCAATGTTTTCAATAAATTGAGTACAAAAGGACCCCAATGGAAACAAATCCTATTGTACTGGCTGTACTTCCCTGTGCTTGCATGCAAACTGCTAATGAAGTATTCAATCAATCAATCAATCAATCAATGAAATAGTGTTGGAAAATTTCCCTAACTACATTTTTCCATTTTTAATTATTAGTGTGGGAAAACCATCATCTTCATGGCCAGGCAGATCATCAAACATGCAGTGGTTTGAGAAATCCAGATTAGATTGATGTATTTATTATCCACAAGGGAAATTAGTTTTGCTCAGGTCAATGCACACATTCAGGACAATACACACATATACAAATACAATAAAACACCCAGCAAAGCATACCAGATATTGAGATTTACTCTCATAGGCTATAGAGAGATAACAGGCAAACGTTGATCAAAAATAACAATTCTTCTACATCTCTAATTGTGTAGACTTCTTGTAAATTAAGTATTGCAGATGTTTAACAATAATTTAACTTTTGAGAGCGTGAAATGAAACCAAATGGACCCGTCATTTTACGGGTTCAATATCTAATAATAGTCCATTTGGTTAACATTTGGTCATTTTTTAGCTGATGTGGACCACCTGGAACCCCCTTAAGGACCACTGGTGGTCCTCGGACCACTGGTTGAAAACCACTGACCTATAGTAACAGGAAATTAACAGGGACTGGCTTTCTTTATTTCTGTACCAATGGAGCTCATAAGGCAGCATATCTGCTAACATTACCCTGCATACAGAATGTGCATGTAAAATGTATGAACTTGCTTTTGGGAGCATTCATGTTAATGCTATTGATCAGATTACTTAAAATTGCAATAGTCCTTGCAACACAAAGTCTTGGATATTGGTAAATCTTATTATGAATAAATATCAAATACCCATATGTATATTATACACAAGCACTAATTGTTGTCTCCACCAGGCGGAAGGCATGGGGAGAGAGTATGTTTTGCACGTCCGTCCGTCCGTCTGTGTGTGTGTGTGTGTGTGTGTGTGTGTGTGTGTGTGTGTGTGTGTGTGTGTGTGAGTCCGCGTGTCCGTCCATCCGTCTGTGTACAGCTAATCTCCGGCACCTATTTTATATTGCATCCTAATTGGCTAACATTGGCTTTCAAAGTTTGCAGGATTGGCCCGTTTTGAACAAAAAGCCTCAAATCATGAACGCAGCGTGCAATTTACGTGAATTCTTTCACAGGCTTTCCTACTATACTATATAGCACCACCAACAGGTGGATTTTTGCAAAACACATTTTTGGAACAAAATGCCTAAAATCATCCAATTGCGATCCAAGGCGTAAGAAGAAATGGCACCCTTTTCACATTGGCCTATTATATCGCCACCAGCAGGCCACAACCTGACCTGCCCTGGTGGAGACCACTTTATCAAGTTTAAACTTCAGTTTGCATGAGATATCGCGTGGATATAATAACACACAAACTCTGCACACATCGGCTGCCCCCCCATTCACGTTCAAGTATAAGCAGGTGCACACGCATGCACGCACGCACACACGCACGCACACACACACACACACACACACACACACACACACACACACACACACACACACACACACACACACAGTACACACACACACACACACACACACACACACACACACACACACACACACACACACACACACACACACACACACAACTGGCGCAGTTTAAGGATTAGACCAAGTGTTGCACAAGTCCACTTAACAATTTTTATCGCAAATTAAACTTATACGAACGAATTCCACAAAATCGGTACTCATAAAAGCTGCTCAAAAACATCTCTTCCAGATACTGTATAAATATGCACCTATTAAACAGTGTCCAAGCAGTAATAAACAGTGTATAAGCCACTGCTTATCTTATCCTACTGTTTCTGAAGCCTTGGCTACCATCTAGTGTTTAAAATGGAGTAGTGAGTGACATATGCATGTTTCTGACAATGTTCAACTTGTCAGAATCAGCTTTATTGTCACATCACAGATTTACAAAGTAAAAGAGTGGGTAAAAAAAATCCATAGAAAAGAAGGGGAAGAAGAGAGTGGCGGGCAAGGGGGAAAGGAGATCAAGAAAAAGAAACAAAGTAAAACATTTACACGTAAACCTGAGAAAAGGTATAAAATGTTCTACATAATAGGCTGACACTGGTATAATCCACAAGTAGGTCCATGAGGTAGAGCAAATAAAAAATGTCAAGTCCTTTGTCCCTGTTATAGTCATTAGTCCACAGGTTCAAGGAAGAGCAAGGTCTGAGACCACGGCTGTCATCAAACTGCTGTACAAGGCTTGTGTCTTGTTCAGCCAACTAACAAGAGTGGGTCACAACTCCTAGCTCTGTCGCTCACTGGGTCTGTACATGTCTGTACACTGGGTCTGGGTTGTTAACTTACATGTACTTATACAGCTCATCATTAGCATCAGCACTGCAGATTACTCATCACTGACATCAGCCATTCCACTTTTCTCTCAGAACATTCACAGTCAGCCCACTGCATCTGAAAAAGACACCCAACCATGAATAGTATTAAAGCCAAACTACACACTATTAGAATGTGCTACAAATGGAATAGGAACATATAATAATCCACCACTCCTGAATGAAGTGCCTGGTGCTGGGAGTCTGGTGCAACGCACAGGTCCTGGGCCTGGTGAGAGCAGGAGTGGACCTGGTGAGACGTAGGAGGGGCCCGGACAGGAGCCAACCCACAGAGCCTAGTCCTTCCACATGCCAGACTCTGGTTCTCCCAGTACTGGTGGAGTAGTTCCGGAGCAACGGTTTGTGTGGCCCTGGTTTTTCCCTAATGGGACTGATCGAGTGTAGCTACTGCCTACTGGGACGTAAATCGGGACTTGATCACCCTGGCTGGGTCACCTGAGTGAGGGGTATGATGTTCGAGAGACCCGAAACCCTGATGACCTTGGGATACATCACTGAGGATACGTCCCAGGTGCATCCATGCAATGTTTTTTAGTTATAGCGTAGAATCAATCCAAAATGCTATTAGGCAACAACAAGTCCAATCACTTCTAGATCAGGCTGTGCTACGGCCTGGTATGGACAATGTCAGAGAAAGAGTGCAAGTGCATAAGGTGAACTTCCCGCGCTCCAGCTACTGTACAAGAAGTGTGTAGTCAAAGCTCAGAGCATCATCAGGCACTATACCAGGTCCCCAGCGACAAACGGTTCATCATACGCCTACAACGACTGTCATCAAGCTGGACATGGACTTTTGCTCTTCCTCATCGACCTACGGACCTGTGGATTATAACAGTGACAGTTACTTTATGTTGACTATAGTGGTCGACATGCACTGACACTCTGCACATTAATACTATATATTACAATGCGCAGATTTTTTAGTGGTGCAGCCACTCCAAGGAACAGAAATGTCCCGTGTTATTATTCTCACAATAACGTCGATAGCACATATCATACATCATCATATACATACCGTATGTCCTATGTTTTACCTGCAGGTAGCCGACTATGTGTACATTTGTAGACGTTGTTTTTATTGATCTATTTATCTTCCCCTGGCTCCCCATCTTCTTCTTCCCTCTCTCTCTTCTGGAAATAACAAAAACAGTTGCACAAAAAAAAAGAATCACCGACTGTTTATGCCTGTAAATCTGACAATAAAGTTTTTAATAAAGATTCTGACCAGATCCTAGAAAAAGCACAGACTCCTTCACAATATGGCGTTGACAACACAGCAAAAGCTAAACAGGCCTCGTAATAATGTATTTGGGACCGTCATCAAAGGTAGGCTATAGTCTACTCTACACACTCTACACACTTGTAAGTTGTATGCAACAAAATAAATCATCATATACACAGTTTAAAAAAGAAAGCGAAACAAGGGGAGGGGGACTTTAACTTTTTTACAGGGGCCATGTTTCGAATTGCAGCTTTGTAGCGGTTTTGAAGCTAAAAGCTTGGGTTATTAGTAAAAGGTTGCCTTCGGTGCTGCTGAATGCTGATTCCATGATGGTAGTAACATAGTTATATGATATGGACGGCAGAGGGAGTCTGCGTGCCATCTTCCGCGTTTAGCACGGCACAAACCTTCTCCGATTAGTCACGTCCCCCCCACCCCCAACACACAACAATGGACGTAGTAGTCCCAGTCCACACACTGGCTCACGTATGCCCCCCCATTAGCTAGCCAATTAACGCAAATATCCCGGTAATGTAATGTTAGGCGAACGTCTCCTCGCATTTGTTTTCTAGCCAATTTGGTCCCATCCAGGAATCCTCCTGGTGAACATTATAGTCACACACTGGCTCCTCCAGCAATGTCGGCGAGGAATGTAGCGGCCGGCGACGGTGACGGACTGACGGACGAGCGGGCAGCAGGTGAGTTGTTGAGCGCCGCACAACAACTCTTTAATAATGGTAATAATAAGCAGGTAATGTGATCGAAGCAGAGATGGGCGCCACGGAGGAGAGGAGATCCTTTAAGCTGTGCGTGTGTTGCACACACAGGCGCAGCACAGCATCGCCGCGGCTGGCACAACTTTGCGCTTCTCAAAAGTGGGTCAGTAGATCAGTAGAGCAAACTTGCTCGTTCCTTCCTTCCTTCTGGTGATCTGATCCATGGCGGTGATGAAGAGTAGACCGACCACCCTTGATGTCTGAAGACCAGCACGGTGCGTTCGGCACATGGCTTCTTGGGGTCGTGAGTGTGTGTGTGTGTGTGTGTGTGTGTGTGTGTGTGTGTGTGTGTTATGTCTAACAGACGAGTGGTGTTATTATTGAAGCATTAAGAGCTTGGACGTAAATAAATACCCCCCCCCACACACACACACACACACACACACACACGCCACAGCTCGAGCTTAGAGCTAACGTTAGCTTAGCATTGCGCAAAGATAGTGTCAGTGTCACTCGCCAAAAACAACAAATCGAATAAGGTAACAACAACACGTCGAATCGCGACGCTGAGCTTAGTGCTCTGTTCTTTTTGATGAGCGACACCATCGTACTGCGATGTATCAGTTGTACTTTTTAACAGTAGGCCTTGTTCTGCTGGACGACGAGCCTTTATTATTATGAAGTCAATGTGGGGAATGTTGTTGGGTGAGTTTAAATGACCTACTTATTTATTATGTTTACTAGTATGCGTGTTTTTGTTAATACACACATTTTGGTTATTATTTAACCAATAGTTTGCTGCAGTGTTTTACTATATATATATATATACTATATATATATATATGTTTGATTATTAGCATATATATATATATATATATATATATATGCTAATAATCAAACTATAGTTTATTAACTGAAGGTATGGTGCTGCGGTTAAGAACCATAATAATGAGCTTATTGTAATATTTATAATGGGCCTAGAGGAAACATAACATTCGTTCTTTTGGAATTATCCAATCCAACCACAACAAACTGCCTAATCTCACTTGTGTGGCAACTCGCAAATTGTGTTTACAAGTTCAACTTCACTTGGGTGACATGATTCAGTGCAAGCTTGAAGCTACCCAATGCAGCTGCATTTAAAATTACATGTGTGCATTTGCGAATAAAGTTGGGGAACATTTGTGAATAAGTGAAATAGGCTCAGCACCTATTCAGCAGGCCTGTCTGTAGAAATAATAAGAAATACTACTACTACTATTAGCCTATTACTACTACACTACTACTACTTTAAAATTGTTATCATTCTTCTAATCTGATATAAATCTGACAAAATATTCTCACATATTGACACTGTATTTAGTGCAGTTAATGGCATGCTTTAACTGCACTAAATAGTAAATACCTCTTATGTTCATGTTTAGATCTGTGACAGTTATATAAAATGTATGTCAAATGACTAGTATGCTGGTTATGTGCAGAAACCACCAAGATTTGTATTTACTTGTTTATATTTTTTATTTTATTGTATATTAAAAACATTGTGGCTGCCCCCCTGGTGGGGCTCTTCACTGTCAGGTGAAAAGAAGATGGTTGGCTTGACGGCCCGACTATCGGAGGAGCATTGTGGCTATCTTCATCCTCCCAATTACCTATTGTGTGGGTTAGCAGAGATGGAGCACTTGTAGAGAGGAAAGGGAACGTGGAATTGGCTTAATTATCAAGTTGGGATATGAGAATGTTTTTTCTTTTGTCTGGTTGGGGTGTGGGGTGTTCAGCAGCATAGTCTTTTAATTATTTGCCTAGCCCTGGGATTTCTGTCATTGAATATTTAAATAAAAGTATTTTGAAAAGAAAAACATTGAATGGCTTCATGCATGAGTTTCATGCATGAAGATTAAAAGATTTGGTAGAGGTTTGGGTTGTGTAAGACTAAGTTACCTTGCCATGATGTAACTTCAAGGTGGGAAAGAAAAAAAATGAATTGCTCCATTGATTAGAAGTTGATAATTCAAAATATGCTCCTCATTGACATCCATTGTACTGTGAAGAGGCTTTGGGGGCTCTCTTTTAGCCTGTAAATGAACACAAACAAAGCTAATTCTGACAATAAATAGAACGTCACCAAACCGGACTAGATCCGTGGATCTGGAAATGGATCTTCAAAAAAAAAATCAACAGGAAGTTGACTTTTTTTTGTATTACTATATGAAATCTAAACTTTGTTACAAAAAACTGACAAAAAAACTAAATTAAACATTTTCATTTTAAATTCTTCCCTTAAAGGGATTGTGACATTAAAAAAAAGGTTTTGGAATTGTTCTTATTCTTTTTAGGTTTTCTAATCTGACAAAAATAGAAGAGGGACCACCGCTCATCTGCTGAAAAAAACTTTAGGGAGGTGCTGGAGCCACAAAAGGAATATGAGGGAAAATAAAGGGAAGCTCCGCACACTCAATCTGCGCACAATCGGTTTATTTTTTTGCAAGCTTTCGGTCTACTGACCTTCTTTTCTAATCTCAATTGCACCCAAAAATCACTTTTAACATTCAGTAGATTTTCTGTGATCTGGGGTTTTCTGGCTCAAACAGGTGCTCTGATTTGCCGGCAGTAAGTGATGTAAATCCCATATATGTCAATGGGATTTGCCAGCAGATGTCACTGCTGTGTTGCCTGTTTTCATTGTAGCTCAAAAGGCTTCCAAACCCCAAAGAAAACTTCAGACCACAGAAAATCCACTGAATGTTCAAAGTTCAGGTTTTTTGGGTGTAATTGAGGTCATAAAACCTAAAAGAAAAAAGAAAAAGAAATGAAAATGAATGTCATAAAACCTTTAATGTATTATCTTGTATATTTTTGTCCAAGTGGCACCCTGGCTTGTGGGTTGTTTTATGGCTGTTTTGTGCTGTTTTATACAGCTGGGCCCATTATTGTGATGTTACTGTTTTACGACATATTGTTTCATGTTGAATGTGTGTGTCTACCCCTAATCATATACACAATAGAGTATCCAAATATGTCACACTGTTTAAAGATGTTGATGTATAGCATTTAAATAACTTTTCTTGTTGCCACCGTGGACTGACTTCCGTGGTGGTGGGCTATCCTCTTAGATCAATATCATTCATAAAGGTACTGGGTCGCTCACAGTGGCAAGAGTGAGTTTTTTCTCTTTGTATGTTTACATGTCACAAGAGACAAATGTTCAGTTATTCAGCCTTCACACTGACCCAGTACCTTTATTAATGATGTATACCATTTACAATGGCAGTCTGGCTGAAAATCTGCTACTTATGCAGTTATGTAAGCCAACAGGTCAATATTAAGAAACATAATATGATTAAAAGACAAACAATTCTCAAAATGACTGTTTATCTGTGACATCAAAGCCTTTCATACTTCATAGGAGTACACTGCCCTGGGTCATTGGTAATATGAGTGGAGAAAGCTTGGGGACAAGTGGGAGTGATTAATGGATATAATTTGGAAAGACGTCTCATGAGAGAACAATCAGTAACATGTGTGAGCATCTAGATCCAGATACAGTTCTTGCACTCTGATCACATCTTAGCATTGACATTTTCAGTCACCTGAGGAAGAGTTGCTCTTATATGTTTTTCCTTACAGATCACTCTAATGCAAGGGTTTCCAAACAATTTGTTTGTGAGCCAGGCACTACCATCCAGAATAAAATATTTAGTTTTGTGTTGAGTGTGGATATGGGCAAAGATTAAAAAATTCTTGAGTTGCACACTGCTGCACAGTCTGTCTATTCTTGGATATAGTGGTAGACAGGGACAGAGTCTCATCATTTTCTGGCTCTAACCTAGCCCCGTACTTTCTTCAGGTATGTCAGTGTGGAAAAAACCTCTCAAATCGCAACATAGTTGCAAAACATTTAATACTAATACTTTATCGTGAGCTCTGGTAATTCTGCCTGATCCTTAATTCCACTGTTCTCATATCACACAAATACAGCTTTCTCCAAAACAACCCAAAATGTCATGGCCTGGGACCACATGCAATACATTCATAGACCACCAGTGGACCACACGCCACCACTTGAACCTCTGCTCTACTGTATGAGCTTCATAGTAGTCACTGAAACATGACCACAATATAACCTTATTTACTGATATCTCTTTACCATAGATTAAAAATGCAGATCTGTCACCTTGGTCACTGTTCCTCCTAGCTAACCAAACACTTTAAAAATCACTTACCGGTAGATCTTTCTCCTTGCCACCTTGATCCAAAATCCAGGTCAACTGGGCTTGCTCAGCATTTCTATTCATGTCACAGAGCAGCGTTGATTTCATACTTGAATCATGCAGTCCATCTGTATTGAAGCAGATGCTTGTATTGCTCTGTATTGTGACTGTTTTGATTTGTGTTTAAAATCGTATATAAATATCTTTCATTAAAATAAATCACTTGAAGGAAATGCACTAGTATGAGTGATTTGTATTAGTATTATTTCTGCATTAATCCTCACTGCTACTTGCAACCTGCTTTTTTTCTGCATTCTCCAGAAGATATGCTGGTGGTGGAAAACCAAAGCGACTCTGTCTCTCTGTTCAACCTGATGATCCCAACCTCAGCCGCTGGCATAACCTCAAGCATGGAGATGCCAAGGAAGCGCAAGGGTAGCATTGATAACCAGTAAGCTTAGTTGTGGTTTCTAAGTGTTTGTTAACCTAATGAAAGCTGGTAATCAGCAGCCTTGAATTGATGTAATTGAAAAATACATTCTATGACTATCCTATTAATTTTCATTGTCACTTTTCTCCCAGGTCTTCCATTCTTGACACAGATATGGAAGATGACCAATCTTGCAGGTCAGACGACGAGGACCAACATGTAAAGATTAAATGCTTCAGGTATATTTTCTATTTTTAAATGTCCTCTCCAGTGAAAATTAATTTAAAACATATATACTGTGTATTTTCCTACATATTTTTGTTTCCTGCATCCATCCATGCATCAATCTCGAAATCGAAATATGAAGATATACCGGTGTGTATATATATATATATTCTTTTAATCAAGAATTCCATTAAAAAAAATTGTTTAACAAACATTAAAGTCTTGCAAACAAATTACATTATAACTGACCTAAACAAATATTAAAGTCCATAGACTTGGCTGGCAAACGTTTATTTATTTATTTATTTTTATATTTATTTATCCCACAATTTTGCAACCCATTTTTCACCCAGTGTCAATTATCTAATGTAATTCTGGGTGCTACACTTCCTCTGCCAACCTGGGGGAGGAAGCGGACTGACCTCATGCTTCCTTCTATGCATGAGGAGTCCAAGCTGCTTCTTTTCACCTGACGGGGGGGGGGGGGGGGGGTTTCCCGGTTGGACGTAGTGCGTGGAAGGAACATGTTATTCCAGACAGTTCCTTTCTCCTCCATCAGGCGCCCTGGCTGGCCAGGGGGAGGTTGTTTAGAGACCAGGATTACTTTATGTTTTTTGTGAGGGTACCTACCTACCCTAGGGGACACGGGGAGAACACACAGAAAGGCCCTTTCACCAACCCTGCCTCGGGTATGGACACTGATGACGCGGAGGAGAGAACACGCCCCCAGTGCCCACAGCGTCCCCAGCGGGAATCGAACCCAGGACCTTCTAGCTGTGAGGCAACAGCACTACCGACTGTGCCACCATGCAAACGTTTTTTTAATAAGGCTCTAAACAAACATTAAGAGTCCATGGCTGCCACATGATGTTATTCCTCCAAGTTCTGCATCCTGGGGGGGGACTTAATATGTCAACGTGAAATATGTCCATAATTTCACGTTGTAACATCTTAAATATGGGGCCAGAGCCCTCTATGTGTCGTCCGTCAGACTGCAGATGGACAGAGAGAGTCTTCCGGACTCCTGTCAAATCTCGCAAGAGTTTGTTGCTGGGATGAAGAAAGGTCGATAACAAAGTAGATTTTCTCCTGATTTTAGTATGAATATCTTGGAAGTATTGTGTGCCTTGTGGTGATTGGGTCCAATATTTAGTTCAGTGACCATGGAGCTAAGGAATGGTTCATACGCTGTGTTCATGTTCACTCTCCCATTGGAAATGAATAGACTTCAACATTCTTCCCGTCTGCTAATAATGTGTCCACCCACTTTACACAGATACGGGAAATAAACCAAAGATCGCAACTCTTGCTATTCGCCTCTTGGGCTCTATGCACACAGAATAACTCTTCCTACCTCGGGCCATTTCCCTACTTCCTGTACAGGTGTTACCGATGATACTAATTGTCACTCTCCACCAGGCCGAAGGCATGAGGAGAGAGTTTTTTTTTTTTTTTTTGCACTCTGTCCGTCCGTCCGTCTGTGGACAGTTAATCTTTTTCAAACTCCATCCTATTCCTGTTTGGCTAAGATTGGGTTCCAAAGTTCACAGGACTGCTCCGTTTGGAACAAAATGTCACAAATCATGAACACATTGTGTGATTTCCGTGAAATTTTGCACCCAAGGTAAACCATTGTCCTGTATTTTTCACATCTGCTCTTTTTAGCGTCACCAGGAAGCCGACTTATGCAAAACACATTTTTTTTAATACTCCTCCACAAATATGTACACATGATCTCTATTCTGTATTTAAGTCCAACGTCATTTTGTAGTCCTACGTTATGTCCGGGTCCAAGTGGCACCAGCTCCCGTCCGCTTCTCATTGTAAATAGAATACCGGTATCTAAACACGTGAATCTTTTTACAATAACGTTTCTTTTTCAGAAAGGAAGCCATTGTGGGTTAAAATGGGTCTTAATAATAATAATAATAATAAAACTTTATTTGTATAGCACCTTTCATGACATGAAATGCAGCTCAAAGTGCTTTACAGAACAATGGAGAATAAAAGAAAAGCAAGGCAATGACAGTAATGCATTACAGTGAGGACATGAATAACAAAAACTAAAATAAAAACAACTAATAGATCAATTAAAAGCAATGTTGTAGAAGTGGGTCTTGTGCTGAGCTTTAAAAATCTTAATGCTTTCAACTCAAGTTAATGTTCTGTACAAGTGTCCATGACAAAGAAAATATATGATGTGGAGACAATAAAGACTATTATTATCATTATTATTGATAATTTGCTCAGTACAATATTTCGGGGGCATATTTAGAATGTGTGCCGGGTTGAGTATGTTGAATTTAGTCAGTGTAGGGCAGACGGCCTGTCACAGCCAGATTTGGAGGTTTGGGAGACTAGTAGCTTTTGTTGCAAGGAAAGCGGTAAAATTAGACTTTCGTGGTTGTTTTCGTCTCAGATTTAGTCCGACGGAGGGACACAATACAACTCTATGTGGACACAAAAGCAACACAAAAGTAGGACCCGGCAGTATCTCTGGAGGGGGCGCTTACATCACGGTTGTGATCAAGACGGGTCTGTTTGATTTCTCATATTCCATCCTGATTGGCTAAGATTGGCTTCAACGTTTTCAGGAGTGGCCCGTTTTGTACAAAATGGCGCAACCCATATTCCCACTAGGCTGCGGAAGAAATGTCACTTAACATTTTCTCATGGTGGCGCTATAACAGGCCAAGTTGCATCTTTACATATACAGTAACTGCACCGTAAAACTTGGTATGCTTACAGTCTGGTCAATTCTACCTTTTGGAGCGCCACCAGGAGGCCAACTTATGTGCAAAACTTTCTTTATATTAGTCCTTCAGATTTGATCCAAATATCAATCCTGGTGGAGACCTGTGCCCCGAGGGGCACTTCTTCTAGTTAAGGCTTTGTTCCATTTAGTGTGCAGTGGTTCTCAAACATTTTATTTTCAAGCACCCCAAGAACTCGAGTGTACCAATGGAACCAAATTGACCCTTGCCTTTTGGTTCCATTTGTACACACAGGAAGTAGGGAAGGGGCCCAAGTTCTTTCCAAAATGTTATGTGCATAGAGAAAGCCTCCAGAAGGGCTGGCCAATGTTGAAGCACTCGGCCCTACTGGTCAGAGCTGGGACTGCAGGCAGGCCTGTGCATTTATCACGAGTAAACCCTATGCAGCGGAGTTTTAACATTGAGCACTTGTGTCCACATTTTGGACACAAGTTTGGTGTCCAAATTAAAAAAATGCGGAAGTAGACCGTTCTTCCGGGTGCATCAAAACGCCACTGAGCAACTTACATTGAAATGAATGGCAGGGGGCGGGGCAGCTCACCCTCTATCCTTTATAACTATGGCATTAGCCTGGGCAGCATTCCTTTTCTGGTTTATGATCGGTCTGGCGCGGATGATATCGCTACGCCATGTTGTAGTCATTGTTTTGTAGTCATCAGGCAGGAACCATCAATCTGGAACTTCCTTTTCCCTCAAACCGATTTCTCTCAATAAAAGCTGCAGGCTACGAGAGCTTTTATTGTTCTTCATTTGAGGAAAAGGAAGTTCCAGATGATGGTTCCTGCCTGATGACTACAAAGCAATGACTACAACATGACGTAACGATATCATCCGCGCCAGACCGGTTTACATGGAAATGTTGTAACACAGACCAGGCTTTCCTCCGAGGTGGAAAGCCTGGTGACGCGAGGTTACTATGACATAGAGCCCATTCGGTTTGTTGGAATGCCCAGCCAAGCTGGAGACATGCCCACTGCCACATCTACAATGTCTCTGACAGACTACTATATCTGACTACTACTATACTATATTTAGATTCTCAGAAATTATATGCATGCTACAGTTTGTATGACCTCTTGACCTGCGGCATACATGCAGAAAATTATGTATGTATCCTGATAAGCTCTCATTACTCATCTGATACCTTTTGCAGGGAGACCCACAGTCAGATTTAGTATGTATCCTAATAAGCTCTCATTACTCATCTGATACCTTTTGCAGGGAGCCCCACAGTCAGATTGAGTATCATCCTAATAAGCTCTCATTACTCATCTGATACCTTTTGCAGGGAGCCCCACAGTCAGATTGAGAAGCGTCGAAGGGACAAGATGAACAATCTGATTGATGAGCTGTCTGCCATGATCCCCACCTGTAACCCCATGTCACGAAAGCTAGACAAACTCACTGTGCTCAGAATGGCTGTGCAGCACCTCAAATCTCTTAAAGGTAACTCTTTCATCCAGGGGCTCAAATTGACAGCACCCGAGCACCACGGAACAAATGTGACCCTTTCGTTGATAAATATATTTTCTATATAGTGTTTAATGTATTTGAATTTCAAAGCTCACTTTCCACTATGCTCTCCCCACTACATTTATTCACCACCATAATATGTTATAATGCAGATAAATATATATGATATACAACACAAACATGCTGTGTACAGTATATACTTATATATTTTCGTTCTGCAAAAAAAGAAGTTTGGCGGGTAGAATTAATCTACCAGACTGGCAGGCTGGTCAGCTAAATGGTTCATTTCAGACCCTACATTCCCTTATTTACTGATTTAGAGTGAATTTCTTTATTGCATGCAGTGTCTTATCTTGTAAATGTATCCTGAAATTGTCCCTGTTCTTCAGGTTCCACTGGCTCTTTTACTGAAGCAAACTACAAGCCATCATTCCTTCCTGATGAGGAACTCAAACACCTCGTCCTTAAGGTAAATGCATGTAAATGCGAACATAACACAGATGATCCGCAAGCTCGAAGGCGTGGCCGAGACTATATTTTCGCCCCTGTCAGGTCCCTCCGTGTGTGTATGTGTCCTTGTGTCCGTCTGTAAGCAGCTAACCTCCAGCCGACCAGAGCAGAACCTCTGTCCCATTTTTCACAACGGCCTGTTATAGCACCACAAGGATTTTTGCTAAACAATCATCATAAAAATGATATTGCTCTTACAGGGTTTGTCCGAACATCACTCAAATCGGTACACATTATCTCTATACTAGGGCATAGCAGTGGCGGCCATCTGGTGCCAAACTTTCATTTTCAGCCTGTCACCTGTGGTGTCCCCCAGGGCTCTGTGCTTGGCCCCACCCTGTTCACTCTGTACCTGCTTCCCCTCGGCCGTGTCATCAGCAGGCATGGATTATCCTTCCATTGCTATGCTGATGACACACAACTGTACATAAAACTGGACCCTACCCCTCCCCGCTCTGCTGCCCCACTGTCCTCCCCGTCACCATCTTCATCACCTTCATCCACACTCACCATCTGCCTGGAGGAGATAAAGGCGTGGATGAAACACAACTTCCAGCAACTAAACTGCTCCAAAACTGAAGCCATTCTCATCGGCACCCCACACCAGGTTCAATCATCCCCCATAACACCTTCTCTGGCCAGGACATTCCACTCTCATCTGTTGTCACAAACCTGGGTGTTAAAATGGACCCCCACCTCAACTATGAGGCCCACATCAAACACCTCTGCAAAACATCATTCTTCCATCTAAAAAACATAGCCAAACTCCGTCCCACCCTCACTGTCTCTACCTGATGCTGAAAAGTTGGTCCACACCTTTGTCTCCTCCAGGTTGGACTACTGCAACGCACTTCTCAACAGGATCCCTAGCAAGAGCCTTCAAAGGCTCTAATACATTCAGAACAGCGCTGCTAGGATCCTGATGAGAGTGCGTAAATACGAGCACATCACACCCATCCTCCGCTCACTCCACTGGCTCCCCAACTCATTCCGGACTGAATATAAGATTTCCCTGCTAACCCACCAGTGCATCCACGGCAACGCCCCCCCTCTACCTCAAGGAACTTGTCACCCTTCAATCCTCAACCCGCTCCCTCCGCTCATCAAACACCAACCTCCTCAAACCCATAAAGACAAACTTACGCACCATGGGTGACCGGGCCTTCTGCTCGGTCGCCCCCGAACTGTGGAACGCTCTCCCTGCCCACCTGAGAGCCCCACAGTCGGTCGACACTTTTAAGAGACTAAAAACTTTCCTTTTTAGCAAAGCATTTTATAGCCTTGCCCTTATGTTTTAAATGTTCCTGTTCTTTTAGATGTTTTTAATGGTGTGTTGTTTCTTTTGATTTTATTCATTTGCTGTAGCACTTTGAGATTCTCACGAATATAAAGTGCGTTATAAATAAAATCCATTATTATTATTATTATTATTTTAATACATGATTAAAAAAATTGGTTTATTACATAGGTACCCCTTTTTAAATAATCTTAAACCATGCTCAGGGTGTTTCTTTCTAACAACTGAGGTCTGTTTCTCCAAGGTCAAGTGCAAGACATTTTAAGCTCATTAGTCATTATCTGGCCATGGCCTCCACTAGAACAACCTAACCGTGTTATGCATAATACTCATTAAGCTTTACTACCTACATTACTGTGTTTATTTAGCTTTGAAACTGCATAGCAGGTTTCCTTGAAATTTATGTTTCTACCCCACTTAGTACATGAAATCCATTCCATTATCCATTATTATATCTTAAAACAATTTACAATTTAGGCATTAATCCAGAGCAATTTACAGTATAAGCAAGAACAAAAAACACAATGTAAACGTAATACATCATATACATAAAAATTAATCATACGTAAGCTAAGAACAGTGGAATTTCTATATAATGAAACTATGCATACTGTATATACTATATAGTGGTATGTCTACACATAAAATGCTAACTAAGTTACATAAGTTGAGCCAGTTTACATACGCCTGTAAGGTCGTCTAGGGCAAGTGCTATGGCGTGCTACAGGTACTTCCACAGTACTAGTGAAGGTACTTCCAGCTTCCCTGCATTGGCTGATCTGAGCGCGCGGGAGGGTTTGTAGGGTTCGATCAGACTTGCAAGATATGGTGGTGCCATACCTCATACCTTTGGTTGCTTTGAATGCCAGCAGTTTTGTACTTTGTGCGGGCAGCGACCGGGAGCCAATTAGCCCTTCACTAAATCCCACCCCAAAAAGCGATTGTCCATTGCCAATCCAAATTTCTTCGCTGCTAACGTGCCTATTCGACAAGGATGGGTTGGGAACTTGGGGAGGGACTTAGTGAAGGGCTAATTGCTGGTTGAAGACCAAGCGAGCTGTGGCATTTTGGATCAATTGGAGAGCCTTAAGTGTGCATGCCGGTAGACCAGTAAGGAGGGAATGTTTCCTTACACATTCTTTGGGCAGCACATGTGCAAGAACATTTCTTTTACAAATAAAGCAAGCCCAGCAACACAAAAAGCAGTAGTGCTGTGAAGAGCTCTCTCTACGTCGTCCTCAGACGAGCCCTCCATCGGCGTCTCCAGTCATCTCGGTTCTCCATACATCTGTCCAGGTCATTTGTGCTTTCTGCACCAGCATCTTTCTTTAGTACGTCCACGTAGGTCGGTGTGGGACGACGTCCTCTCGATCAATGCCTGTGTGTTGGTTCCCACAGTACAAGCTTTTTGTCCGGGAGTTCTTGGTGTCGGTGGCAGTGGCCAGCTCATCCTCCTTACTGCTATCTTCTCTGTTACACTTGGTAATGCCCCGTACAGACGCTTGTTGGTGATGTGCTCGTCCTGGTGTAGCACCCGTCCAGAGCAGCCTAATTTAAACATAGGGAGTGTGTTTGTCAGTGTGCCTGGTCTAATAAAAATAAATTGTAAAGCCTTGACAAAAACTTGATGTGAACTCCTCAGAGTGCAGGTCTGCCTAACCAGGGCCCGCAATCTTTGGAAGCCAGTCGTAGCCAATCGGAATGGAATCTGAAAAGTTCTCTCTGATACATCTTCATCACATGATTCCTGAGGCAATGTGTACCGATTTGCACACAAAAAAAAGAAAACACAAACCAAAACGTACTTACATTAAGTTTAAATAACCTGTTTTTTTATTTTGGCGCTCCAGGCTGCAGATGGCTTCCTGTTTGTGGTAGGCTGTGATCGTGGAAAAATAGTCTTTGTCTCAGAGACCATCACAAAGATACTGAACTACAGTCAGGTACAGCTTCTACTTTTCGTAAAACTGTATCTTTGGGGTCCATTATCTTGGGTTATACAAAAAATATATGCTTTGACCTGGAATTGCTTCAGGTCAAAAATTGATGACGACTCATTTCTTAGGAAGAGCATGGAATTTGCTTAGAATGTATAGATTTTCTTTTTCTTTCTACAGTCGGAGCTGATTGGACAGAGTCTATTTGATTACATTCACCCTAAGGATATGGGCAAAGTAAAGGAGCAGCTTTCAGCTTCTGAGTTATTCCCTCGCGAACGGCTAATAGATGCTAAAAGTAAGGCGTGTGTGTGTGTGTGTGTGTGTGTGTGTGTGTGTGTGGTTCATGTTTTAACACTGGTATCTTGTTCCCAGCTGGTCTGTGTTCATGATAAAAAATAAACAATTGTGTAATTAGCACCATGTTGTTGTCCGTAGCTGGTCTTGCGGTGCAGGCTGACCTCCCAGTCTCAGCATCACGTCTGTGTTCCGGTGCACGACGCTCCTTTTTCTGCCGCATGAAGTACAACAAGATCACTGTCAAAGTCGAGGACAAGGAATTTACAGCTGGCACTTCAAAAAAGAAAGGTAGGGAAGAGAACGTATCCATCCAATTCACATTGGAGCCCACCATTGCAATTTGCACTGTTGGATTGGAATAATTGTCAGTTGATTTGACATAATTATTTTACAACTCTGATAACAATTGTAAATTATGAATTGGATTGATCATTGCACGTGAATTAGCATTGGTGTAATCTGTGTCCATGTTTGTGCAGAGTCTCAGAAGTATTGCACAGTCCACTGTACGGGCTACATGCGCAGCTGGCCCACCAGCCAACTGGGGACAGAAGGCGAGGGCGACCCGGAAAAGGACAGCTCCCATTTCAGCTGCTTGGTGGCAGTGGGCCGTGTCCATTCCCACTCCTCCCCTCAGATCAATGGGGAGGTCCGGGTTAAACCCACAGAATTCATCACGCGCTGTGCCATGGATGGCAAGTTCACCTTTGTTGATCAAAGGTAGCGGTCATCTTGTGCTTCTTCCTTATTTAACATCTTACATTTTCCATTGTGCTGTCTGTCTGTCTGTCTGTCTGTCTGTCTGTCTGTCTGTCTGTCTGTCTGTCTGTCTGTCTGTCTGTGTGTGTGTCTCTCTCTCTCTCTCTCTCTCTCTCTCTCTCTCTCTCTCTCTCTCTCTACCTCTGCTAGGTCTAAGGTAAGTGTGTTACAGAGTAGAGGAGCACTAGAAATATACCCAGTGCAGATTTTTTTTAATAGCTTCCCACTGAGCAATAGTTGTCTAATTAGACAGCCATTTAGATATATATTAGACGTCTATTTGACTAAAGAAATGCTCAGTGGGTTCCATATCATGTCAATCGTGCATTGCTTTCATGTTGCATCATCTCATCAGCATATGATCCTGTCCCTGTTTGATTCGTCATATTTGAATCACAAATTTGTCATCTTGTCCACAGAATCATTATTTCTTTGTGAAAGCATCATTTGAACAGGTCTAAATTAGGGATGCACCGAAAGTGAATTTCTTGGCCGAAACCGAATACCGAATATAGGAAACAGTTGGCCGAAAAACGAATACCGAATTTCCGAATATGATTAATATTATATATATTTTTTCCTACCATTGCTGTCATGGCCGTACCTTAAAGCTACCTGATTTATGGCAAAATAAATGGTTATGGCAAAACTTAACTTAAATAATAATCACTATTATGGGTCCATAAAACATGTATTCAGCTCTTTTGAATGCATTAATTGCATACACTATTCAGTGATATATTTTCTGCCTATTCGGGCCGAAACCGAATAGGCCGAAAATGCATTTTTAGCCATTTTCTGCCGAATATTTTCTGCGGCCGAATATTCGGTGCATCACTAGTCTAAATTCATATAAGCCTGTTTGATGTGTCTTTGTGCTGATGAGAATAATGTAATTTGACCTACGGTATTAGTGTCTGTGAATGCTACAGAAAAAAGGATATTATGCTAAATGAATACTGTGATTATCCAAAAAAGCAGGTGTTTGTTGATAGGATAGTTATTGTGGGGTTCGTAATGAGTTACATGATGAAGTAATTAATTATTGGATTCACCTACTATCATAGATACATAAATACTGTAAATGTGAACCCTCAGTGGACCAAATGCAAAGTTCAACAAAATAGCTTGGTTCTTGGATTACTGTTGTGAATTCAGTCCAACAGAAATCAATTAAGATATGTGGTCTTATATGTCCTTCTTACTACCAGAGCGACAACCATTCTAGGATATCTTCCCCAGGAACTACTTGGGACATCATGCTATGAGTACTTCCATCAAGATGATTTACCACACTTAGCTGATAGTCATCGAAAAGGTAAGTAAGTGCCAGTGTTCATAGATCTCATCTCACATCCATTGTTTTCTTGCTTCTGATCTATCAATAGTGTTCTTATCATGACTTACTCTTGCCAAACAGTATAAGATAAATATTTTACATCAATGGTCTTGCAAACTGTATTTGGGCAGAGCATTGAATCAAGATTATCATGGTGATTATAAAATCATTGTGATTGGATATAAACTTTGTTCTACATTAGATTTCAGTACAGCATAACACATGGAAAATACTGGAGCATATGTTTGTTGGTTCCATTTTCTAACTTAGGACTCTTTTCTTTCCTTCAGTGCTACGGAGTAAAGAAAGAATTGAAACAAACTGCTATAAGTTCAAAATGAAAAATAGCTCTTTTGTCACTCTGCAAAGTCAGTGGTTTAGTTTTGTAAATCCCTGGACCAAAGAAGTAGAATACATTGTGTCAACTAATACAGTCATATCGTGAGTACAAGCATTTTTCAACATTTTCTTCACCTTCTCCTCTTCTTCGCCTCTGTGCATGAACAATATTATTATACTGTATACACAATCATAATATACCTGGTGTGTGATAAATGTGTATTATTCAGCTCACCACATATTATTTCTTCCATTCTATGCAAAGGCATGACCACATTCTAACAAGCCAGTCGGGAATCAAGCTTGAGAAACCAAGCAAGACCTGTGATGGTTAGTTCAACTGTTTAAGTGGAAAATGTATATTTCTTCAGCGTTGTTGTCTTAGAAAGACTAAATTAGAACTATTTTATTTTATTGTAGAGGATGGCAAAAAGCTTCTACCAATTATTCCAGGAGTCTCTGCCACCCCCGGTACCATGATTTATGCTGGAAGCATAGGGACCCAGATTGCCAACGAGCTGTTGGACTACAACAGGTGAGAGAGAGAGAGAGAGAGGCTGAAATGGTGTTTTTCCATTTTCCGTTTGCTTTTTCTTTGTAACATCCTTGTTCCGCAAGCACTATTCCTGAACACTTAACACTGTTGTTGACTGACAACATGGCTCTTATTCTGGAGAAGAAGGTAAAAACATCCGCACACTGGTTTAAAGCTTAATAATATAATGTCTATAAATCTCTTCTCCGAAAATAGCCGATCTGCAGCCATGCAGTGAGCTTGTAGATGAGCTATTTTTGGAGAACAGATATAAATTATGGTGATTACCAATCTGGAAAGACAAGAAAAAAACGGATGATCTACATTATTGTTAGCCTACTAATGGTGTAGTGTAGAATAAATTAGTATATAGCCAGGCTATAGTATAAAGATAGGCAGCACAGCCACCGCGTTGTCTGTCAGTAGCCTACCTCTCAGGCATGCAGGTCTGACTGCGCAGTGCACACTGCACACAGCACGCATGGACCTCGTCAAAGTGCTTCGTCTTCTTGGGTGGGTTTACTGTCCATATTCACAGTTGTTTTCACAGTTTCTAATTCCTCTTTTTCATACTTTTGTATAGCCTATGTGCAATGTTTAGCGATGTGCAGGCAGCAGGTGGAATCATGGCCCATAGCACTTACCCTACCCCCTTAGATAGCATTTCTGTAGACTTAGATAGCATCTGATACAGACTTATAGCATGTTATGTAGACGGCACTATAATTGCATTGTATATAGTCATAGCACGCCATAGTACATATGTATAGCATAGTAGTATATATATATAGTTTATATGTATAGTCTCATAATATAGATATTCCACTGTTACTTATATATATATAGTTTATATGTTTATATGTATAGTCTCATAATATAGATATTCCACTGTTACTTTCTTAGCTTACGCATGTTTTATGATAAATGCTTTTGTGGTGTATTCCCATGCTTTTGTTCTTGATTATTGTAAGTCGCTCTGGATTAAGAGCGTCTGCTAAATGCCTAAATTGTAATTGTAAATTGGAATCAATCCATCTATTAACGAGCAATTATCTGACATTCCTGCGCACAATATATATATTCAATCTCCAAAGTCACTCATATTAAAGTTCACAATGCATCATGCCGCCCCTTGTGAGCTTTAAGACCTGCAAATCTCATGCTTATGTATACATTACTTTGTAGCCTACTTCTGGCAGAAGAGGATATATGAGAATATTAGTAAGCCTATGTAAAATCATTACATTTGTAATGATTTGTAATGAAAAGAAAGAAAAACATCAGCTACAGTTGAGTATGCCCATGTCTACTGAATGATTATGCCACAATGCCACATATATATGCATTTTACAGGCCGTGCATAATATATAGCCTACACTACACACAGCTTTCTCTGGGTGTCCGGAGCTCTACCGCTCTCGTCTGGACTACATGCATAATTAACATAACCGCAATGTGGACACTCAAAACTTTAATCCCGTTTTCAAACTTGAACGGGTAACAGCCCGAGCCGTTCTCGTGTGGAAGGCCTCTAGAGCAACCATATATTTTCTTCCACAACGACCTACAGTATAAGGTCAAAATGTTGTGCCATTAAAGATGGACTTCACTCCAGCCTACTGATTAGACTATTCATTTGTGTGTCATCCTTGATGTCCAGCACGTGTCCTAAATACAGGTACAAGATGTGCACACGTGCACACAATCTCCTCTGTGAACATGCCTCTTATTCTGACATTGTAGCCTACTTTGGAAGATGGATATGAGGCATTTGAATTTAATTGCAGTCTCTCTGCACTGTTGAGGAAGCCAAACCCTCCCACTGTATATTTAGGGTTCATTATTTAGGTTTTACTCATTCAGTCTGTTGTCTGTCTGCTTTAGGATGAACTCGTCTCCTTCGAGTGGCAATGCCAGCCCATTCAGTCTACTGCAGGATAAGTCCCCAGTAGCTCACAGTCAAGCTAGTAACAATGTAAGTCTTTTGAATGTTTATTGTGTGTACATGTCCGTGGGCGTACTGTAATTAATTTGTCCTTGTTTTTGGTCTCTAGGTGCCAAATGGGGAGTCGACGGATGTGGAAATGCCAGCAACATCAAATTCAGAAGATGAGTCCCAGGGTGTGCCATTCTCTGGAGGAGAAACACTCATGGGTACCCTCCCTCCATCCACTTGAAAAAGCTTAGTGTCGTGGTAGGACAGTGTAGCCTCAGGGCACAAAGGATCTCGCCACCAATGCACGTTGTGTATATTATTTTGTAAAGAATTGACACCAAAACCTTTGAATCCAATGGGCTTTTCATCTGAAAAGGAAAAGAGAGATATAATCTCTGCTCTTTTAGTCCCTCTCTTAATGTGTTTGAGAAACAGCTGTCTAGTCTCAGTTTAGATATTTTATTAGCCTCAAGTTCACATCTGGGGGACACATTCCTCTGGCAGTAAAACTGTAGTTAAAATGAAACATTCAATCTAGATAAGCATCATATTTCAATATAATTCTATCTGTGATCAAATTGAAATCTGCTGGAACATTGTTGGGTGATTCTGGAATTAATTTATGACAGATGATGGAATGTTTATAGGAATGTTCCTTTTTGCTTTATATGCTACATATGGAGATGTGAATTTGAATCACTTTCAACCGGCCATCCCTATTTTAGACATGATAGACTAATAATAATAATACATTAAAAAAATTACAGAATATAGCAGATCTACAAGCTAACAACATTGTGAGCTTTAATTGATCAGCTATTTTCACTGTTCTTCGCATGATGAAGAGTACATTATCATTAGCATCATAGCATAAATGACACGAGAAGGAATACAAAATCACTTTCTACCTAGGCAATCTAGGTGACTAGGCAATCATGAGAAAGAAATGCACATTTTGCCTAAGTTTCGTTTATCTGCCTTTTAATGGCAGCTTGTAGGAAATAATATTTCTGCCTAACTCTACTTTCCTAACACTGCTGATTCGTCCTGCCTTATTGCCAATGTTGTCAGCCTATAAGATGCTTGTTACATAAACAAATAATTTCTGCCCAAGTCAAAAAGTTGACTTAAAGGCACTTTCTGCTTAAGGCATTTTGGAATGTACCATTGTAACAAGCATTCTGATAGGCTGAGGACATAGGCAACTAGAAAGGCGCAATTCTTGGAAATTGCAAGTACAGTACAATTATCATGATGATGTCACAGGGAGCCTAAAAAGTTTATATGAAATAAAGTTGGGCAATTACTATATCCTGGTTGCCTCTGGCAACCACACTAATAAGGCACAATGAAGCAGCAGTTTTAGGAGAGTAAAGTTTGGCAGAAGTGTCAAATTACTTGGGCAATTTCTATGCTATGAGTCTAATGTTATGTAAGTTATATGTATTATTATGAACCATTTTGTGGTTGGTTCTACATTCCTCACTTTTTTGTCTTCTCCCCTCCCTTTTCAGGGGAGAGCTCTCAGATGGATTTTGACGGCATGGTGGGTTCTGGTCTTGGTAGCCTCACCAACGACGAAGCTGCCATGGCTGTGATCATGAGCCTCCTGGAGACGGACGCCAACCTGGGTGAGGACTTGGACTTTGAGGAGATGCGCTGGTCTCTATAAAACCCTGCCTCAAGGTGTTGACACCTTATAAACATCCGACCTCACAATTGACCTGTTGGACTGCTTAGTCAAAGATGCGGCAATCAGTTTGTTGTTTTTTCTAAAAGACACTTTTTATTTTGTATTTATTTGTTGTGTTTTTGTAATAAGCTGTGTAGTGCTCTGAAAGACATGACGATACAGGACACCTCGGCTACCCCACCTCCAGTGAGGAGAAGGAGAGGGAAGGGGGTCCCATTTCTAGGCTGTGTCTCTAAAATGTCTACCTGCCATTGGCCATATTCAGACCGCAGCCATCTTGCCAGCAAGGTGATACCTAGGTGCTACTTCCCATAGACAGCCCATTCATCCAAACAGAAAAGTCCTCTCTAATTATATTAAACAACATCAAAATCACCAACATTGCAGCTGTAGGGAAAGCTTGAATTATCCTCTTTCAATCTGTAAATTTGTATGTGCATATTCAAAACAGGTGTACCACCTGTTTTGAATGTGCACATACAAATGTACATGGGCCATTGAGTGATATTCAACGAGCGCTTCCAAACTCCCAACACAAAACAAAATCACACCCGTGTGAACTGAGTGTTGCAACTCCCCTCTCCCTCTCCCCCTGCCCCCTCTCTCTCTCCCTCTGTCTCTCATTAGCAGGCAACAGTGCAGCACTATCTCTCTCTCTCTGTTTCTGGCACAACAGCGCCACTTTTGCCCCTACTGCTACTCATAGTCACACACATAGGTGGTTAACACGGACATTGCTGTTCCTTGGAGTGGTTGCACCACTCAAAAAATCACATGCAAGGAATTTCTTGACAGGAAGTAGCTCATAAAATGTCTACGGTGGATTTTTATGAAACAAACACACAGAAAGAGGATAATTCAAGCTTTCCCTGAGCTGCAATGTTGGTGATTTTGACATCGTTTAATATAATTAGATGGGACTTCTGTTTGGATGAATGGGCTGTCTATGGGAAGTATCACCTAGGTAGCAAGATGGCTGCGGTCTGAATATGGCCAATGGAACTCCTTCACATTCAGTCATGTTCTTGTATCCGAGGGCCCCCCCAGTGGGCTGCACCTCAGATTGCACAGCTATTGGTTTGCTCAGTCATCCCACAGCAATTACTTAATATAACCCTCAGCCAAACATTAGAACGCATAAACACTAGTAAATGAATGGCTTGGGATTCCTGTTTATTTTTCCCTTATCTATACTTGAACAAAGGGTGGGAGTAACAATGCAAAAACACTAACAAAAAACACTGATTCCTTTCTTATTTTGAAGGTTGTAATTTGACTAGGTAGGTTGAATTAAAATGAATGAAAGGCACCAATGTAGGAGATTGTTAGCCTGGTGATCTTAATATGACCTCTCAGTAATACAGTGACCACACCTCCATGACCTCAGACCTTTGAGAGGTGCCTATTAACCGTTACACTCTACAGTATGTTCTGACAGACGGTATCTTTATCTGAAACAGTCCAGCAGTCACACTCTCTGATACACTGTCATTGATAGATGATGATTTGATATTGTTCCAAACACCACTATACCCCCTTGTTTTGAAAGGGTAGGTCACGCTTCTAGATTTTTATTTTTTTCACTTGCATGCAAACCTCCATAGAATCTCAGGAGCAGTCAACCGTCGACCTGCACACTTTTTTCGTCCTCACCAGCTGTAAATGTTAAAATTTCAAATGGGCAGCTGCAACTGTTTCTTGGACAGCTAGAACCAGCTCGCAGTATAATTTACTGTTACCTGGATATCATTTTAAGATATTTTGTTGATGTATTTGTATACTTTTTAAATTGTAACAACCACACAGTCAATTTGAAAGTTGACCATGATGGGGCCCCCGACAGATGTAAGACATTTCAAATGACGGTTTTGTAGGGAAGTGATGATACATTATATCAATAGAGGTTTTAGTTGAATTCTGAATTGAGAACAGTGGAGGTGGTTACTCAGGGAACAGTGTAGCAGTACTGGATCATCTGTAGCAGTACTGTATCCTCTGATTTATGTACTTCCATCAATATACTTTTGGGGGATATGGTAAGGTTAGCAGGTCCTTATTCTCAGCCTTATAATTCTTGTAGATAAACCATAGTTTTGGTTTTCATTTTTTGTGAGATTGTTTAATCTACCAATATGCATATACAGCCTATTCGTCCACTCTGTGACATTCAGCAACATTTTCAATTGTTTTAATGATTGTGCATAGTATTTAAGGGGCTAGCTATGCAGCACTGACATTCCAAGAATTTCAAGTTTCAACTGTGCACCTCTTTTCTCTTACACAGTAAAGTCCTCATTGTTCATTTATCTATTTATGTCATCCGTTTATGTCTTTAACACAGAGGATTTGTGTGTGTGTGTGTGTGTGTGTGTGTGTGTGTGTGTGTGTGTGTGTGTGTGTGTGTGTGTGTGTGTGTGTGTGTGTGTGTGTGTGTGTGCCATTCCCATACCATGTAACGACAGGAACTTTGCTCATGACCATATTCTTTTCCTGAGTTGTCCTTTCATCCAGATAGACAGTACATTAGTTTCCTCATGGCTAGAAAGAGGTGTTGTCGTAAATATCATCAGCCTGCATATAGTGGGAGAGTTGAAACGTGCTTATCTTCCAGTCACCTTCCACTATCAAAGCTCCAGCTCCAGTATACATTATGCATATTTTTCAGAGATTATGACCCCATGACAATTCCTCCTAACTTCCTTGGTGGCTGCTAAAGCACACAACAGTGCATCAAATCCAATGGAAACTGTGATACCAAGTGCAGAGAAAGTGGTGATAATCCAGTGTAATGATGAACTGCTACCATAGATCATCAAAGGACTTCATCAGACCGTTATGGCATTTTGGTGTATGAATACTATTATGACCCAAAGCAACGGACACTAGTTTACTTGTCAAAAATACCTATGTGGAATAAAACAATGTGGGAAAAACCCCATAATGCAAGCTAACAAGAATTTAATTTAGCTACTGTCCTAACTAGAATAATAAAATGTTATTTATAAAGCACTTTTCAAAACCGTACAAAGTGCTCAACAATAGCAAGATAAAATTAATGTATAAGGAAAAAGGCCCACTCCTGTGGTGTATTTTCTCACTCTACATTTTCACAATTTCCTCTGCATTTACCCATTCTAAAGTTTAGGAGCAGTGAGCGCTATTAATACAGTGGACCGGGAGTGTCTTGCTCACAGGCATTTTTAAACGGACCAGGGCGCGAACCATCGACCTGCTGCATAATTGGGCCAGACGGCCTCTACCCATTCAGCGATGGTCGCCCTTACTGTGGCAGATGATTGCCTTGTTTTGTGCATTAAATGGCTCTTCTTGAACTTTGTTTTCTCTGGTCTATACTATTATTAAACCCATTATTCCTTCACATGCTGGTGTATCACAAACAAAGGCAGACATATACACACTTGCTTTTCTTTCTTTAAAATCATCAAATATCCACCCTCCCCCCTAATTTAGTTTTGCCAATTCTTGATTTCCCCAAAATCCCCTCACATAGTGTGTAGTACTGTCACTGCTGCCCCTACTGGCTCACATGTCGGTGAGGACTGAGGAGCCTCTTATCGGGAGGACCATAGATAAATACAGTACATGTAAATAGTACGGCATTGGCTGCTGCTGGAGCGATACGTCAACGCGGCCATATTGGTTAACCTAACATTTAGAGCTGTGCCTCCTAATGCATACATGCCCCACTTATGTCTACAGAAGCAGCTTCTGAATTCTCAACCGAAGTAGTTTGGTTTGTTACAAATGTTAGACATGTAGAACTGATACAGGCTGCTTGGCTATATTAAAAATTTGCTCTTTTAATAACAAAACACCGTATTACATAGATAATAACATAATTAGCCGCCGACCACAGGCCGTATAGGAGTCCCTGGTGCAGCAACTCTCCTTATTGAGATAATTTTGCTACACTTTAAGAAATCTAGATTGTCTGGTTTCTTGAGTCCAAAATAATTGCCAATCACAAATGGAGATCCTTAACACTTTTCAATCAGTCCTAAAACTGGCCAGAAATGTACATTGGGCAATCAATCTCCTGAATTCATAAATGGTGAGCTGTAGATCAGCTGATAAGCATCAGCAGATAAAAACATGCATTCAAAGGAAATTATATAGACTATATACTGTAGGTATACATTAGGGATTCATGATTATTCATGATATCCTATCAACAATATTCATTGGTTTTCGCTGCTATTTTATAATACTACTCAGAAATTATGCAAGTCGGAAACAAAACAAGTTGGTAATGCATGCCCTACTAAATTATGCAATAGATTGGTCCCTCCCCCTTTCAGAACGACGGAGGGCACCAGGAAATAATTCCCCATTCATTTTCCCCATAGACGTAAGCGAAAGTATTTATTTAAAGGCATTTTAGCCTAGTTGACAAATCATGACGATAAACTTGTGTTTTTGGGTACCGAATAAATAATAAAGAAAAACAAAAAAAGTGTTATATCCTGCCCCTTTCTTCTTTCTAATTATTTGTCGGGCCCCAAAAAATGTGTTTATAGTCATGATTTGTCAAGAGGCTTAAATGTCTTAAAATAAATACTTTTTCAAACGTCAAATTATTACCTGGTGCCCTCGTTGATCTGAAAGGGGGCGGGACTGCGACACTATACCAGTTGTTACCCGTTGTACACGTCGGTCCCTTTTATGCCCATATATGGAGAGACGTAGGCCATGGATGCTCTGAGAACTTTGATTGAACTCAATCAAGTCCATTTCTCCTTCCCATTTGAAATAGAAAACAAGATGTTTTGTTTTCTGAATGAAATGTTTTTTATTAAGGTACATGCAGCACGTACGTGTGTGTGTGTGTGTGTGTGTGTGTGTGTGTGTGTGTGTGCCCATATGCGTGTGACGTGTGTGTTTATTCTTTCAAGCAGATGTAGACAGCAATCATGAACCCACCTGCTTTATGAGGGTTAAGGTTAACCCTTTTGTATTTGTTGATGACATGTATTATTGTGTTATGCTATATTGATTCATTGAATACATAGGACCACAATAGAAACAAGTCCCCAGGAATTTTTGTGTTATCCTTTTAGCCTTAATGTATGACTGTACCACCTTTACATTTATGATTAATAAAGTATTCAATCGATACAAAATACAGTAATTTCTGTTATTTCAACTCATATACCCATCCTGTTTATTCCCCACAAGCAGATTAGGTTTCATTAATTTGTCAAATGTGACATGGGTAAGTGTAATTAAGAAAGTGTAGCATAAGCTGGGATTTGTTGTGTGTGTAGTATATAAAGTCAGCAGCAAGTGCAGAGCCATTATTTAGTAAAGAAATGGGGCAATCAGCAACTCTGCCTTGCAGGAGAGAGGAATCATATGTCACAAAACTTTATGAATGGTTTAGGTAAGTTATTTTTTCTTTCGAATTCAACATTTTGTTCCTTTTCTTTTCTTTTTTTCAGGAGACTTAAGTGAAAGCCCTGTTATTACCAGGGTTTTATAGCTAATGCAGTTCTACTACATGCACAATTGCTTGAGTGCAACAGATGTATTGCATTTTGAAGGTTAGAATTTACTAGAGAATGGAGCAAGAAGATCCAGAAACAATATTATGGTCCTTAAGTGGTTTCTAGCTCTGTAGCTGTTAGAAATATATTGGTGAATGTCTTTTAATTTACCACATGGACCAGACATGCAACTGTTTTAATTACTATTAGGGCATTTTAAACAAATAATGTATAGAATATTTGCTTATTACATCCATATAATGATGTACATAACTTTTCATTACTAGAAATGAGCTAAAACAATGGATGGAGCATTCATTGAGTAAACAGTCTAAGCAAGATTACAAAGTGGGTAAGCCTAATTATTTTGGCACTCCGCCACCACGGCATAAACAACGGCGTAAGCTAATCTCTAAAGGTCAAGTTAAAGGATGACCTCAATTCCCTTCAGGTTAAAATGCATTTAATTTCTCATCTGGACCTCAGGTACACAATTTGCTCTTCAAGAAGAAAGCTTATTTATAGATAAATATGTTCTGTTATTTGGGCCATGATCCTGTGTCTGTTGTTCTCTGGTCTCTTTCTGTCGTAGGAAGTTTATTAATGAATGTCCAAGTGGACTGATCACTATGCATGAGTTCCGAAGGCATTTCTGCAATGGGACAGTGGGCAATGAGTCAGCTGAGTATGCAGAGCAGATATTCCGCACACTGGACAATAATGGGGTAAACCGTGTATATGCTTGGACTATTTTAATGTTTATCAAAAACACAGTTATTTGACCACACCCTTTACAGCACAATACCCATGACATACTGAAATCATTATAAAACTGAAATTAAGCCAGCAGCAACAACAAAAAAAAAAAATCAACAATATGCAAATAAATCAAGTATTAATGAAGGTGGTTGTCTCCAGGATGGGGTGGTTGATTTCAGGGAGTATGTCATGGCCATCAGCATGCTGATTGAAGGCTCCTCTGTGGAGAAGCTGCGTTGGTCATTCAAGCTATATGACAAAGACAGCGATGGAGCCATCACCCGGGAGGAAATGCTGGAGATCATGAAGGTTGGTAGGCTCACAGTTTACAAATGTACAAAAGACTTTTGCTTGTAACCTGAGTATTTCTACATTATTTCTACATTTACTGCAAACTGATATTAGAATTGAAGAGTGCACCAACAGCATAGTGTTACAGTATAAAGCAGGTCTCAATACAAACTATTAACCTTTTTACCATTTACTGGTGGAAGAAGTACTGTTATTTATGCTATAAAATAAATCAACAGTCATTTGTACAAAAACGGATACATTAACAATGCAATTCCCTTGCACGTGAAGCTGAAGTGAGAAAAGCAGAAGCAAATAGCGATTGAACATATATATGATGTAATTATAATTGATTTAACTGATTAGATTGATGAACTATAGCAGCCCTATTTCAGTGCCATTTTGAGATTCAAAACAACTGTCCAACGTAGGCCTACTTATATGGCTTTTTGCATATCTTATAGTAAAACTTGATCTCATTTTGCTTGCAGGCTGTGTATAAGATGACCGTGGCTGCTGCGTTTACCAAGTTCAACCCACTTACAGCTGAAGAGTGCACCAACAGGATATTTATGAGGTTGGATAAAGACAATAATGGTGAGGAAGTATTACAGTAATAGCATTTCTCAGTACATACAAACTAAGTAAAAGTTGTGCATTAAAAATGTTACTTCAGTAAAAGTATAAAATAGTTTGCATAAAAATAAACTTACTTTACTCATAATGCAGAATTCTATTCTTCTGCTATCTTGGTGGTACTTACTGGTTTTCTTGGCAGCAACATATTGTCACCCCTATACATATCTACAGTTCAAACCATTTTATTCTGATGCACTTTGTAAATTGCTCTGCAAAAGACCATCTGCTAAAGGCCTGATTTGTTATTGTAAATTGCCTTCCTTTCGATGCCTTGTGTCCAGCTGTCATCAGCTTAGAGGAGTTCATCGAGGGAGCTTTGGATGATGAATGGATCAGGGAGATGCTGGAATGTGACCCCAACACTGTGAAGGTAGAGAGGCCACTGAAGAGGGACCCTGCTTTATAGGGACACAAGCGTAAGCTGAATTCTGATATTTTCCGAGTGATTATGCCAGATACGTTTGGACTGAAACTGTCAAGAATCAACCTGTCAGCGGTTTCCATAACAAAGTGTGTCATGGTTTGTGATCCAGTGAAAGGTTTACTCACTCCTAGACTTTGGCACAGTCTACAAAATCTGTATGGAAAAGCAAGAGCTGCTGTTTTGTTTCATTCTTGTTGTGATCTGTTTTGGTTTACGCCTTTCGTTAATTATTTTCTTCTGCTTTAATATGTTTTCTTCTGCTCCTTTTTTTCTGTTTTTTTTTTACCAGCACTTTGGTTCGACCTTGGTCGTTGAAAATGTGCTATATAAATAAACTTTGATTTGATTTGATTTGATTTGTTTCTGTTGGGTGTTCGAGTTTGATTGGTTGGTAGTACTGAAAGACAGACAGTGATTGGTTGGTAGTACTGTAAGACAGACAGTGATTGGTTGGTAGTACTGTAAGACAGACAGTGATTGGTTGGTAGTACTGTAATTTCAAGGACCCCCCCCCCCCCACATTGGTATACATGATTAGGCCACCGGGACCCATTTGTCAGTTGTGGAACGATTTTTGTGAATATTCCTTTATTCTTTGCTTCCTAATGTTGTCATTAATAAATAAAAAATCTAAAGATGTCTACGGAGCCCCCGAGGGCACACGTGGTACCCCTGAAAGTTATATACCCACACTATGTCATATTAAATAAAGTGACCCTTGATAAATAAAATACCCCTGAAAAATATATACCCATATTATGTCCCCTCGGGGCTCCATAGATTTCCACAAAAATGCATACATTTATCCAAACATTTTTCAAAAAGAATTTCATTTATAAAATAGAAAATAATCAAAGAAATTCACTAAATTAGAAAAAATGTTTTCACACCACGTTGAGGCTTTTTAGGGCAAACATTTTGTGTCTTGAGCTAAAAGGTTTGGGAATTAACCATTGTATTATGCTACAGTAACATGACCTTTAATACATGACCTTTTGAGTATACAAATGGAACCAAAATGATTCGTAACGCCACTTTGAGAACCATTGCTGTACAGCATTGGTCCTTTTATGTATTCTTTAATGTACCAGTTATGGTGCTATTTTTCCAACCCAGTCACCAGCACGAAAAATCAACCCATTTTTCTGTGTCTAAGTGTATTTATACACTGTCATCCTAAGTAATAAACCATAATTTTATGAAATTGTAAAATTGCATTTGTCTCTCTTGTTAGGGCTCCATGCAAGCAGCAAAGCTGCCCTAGTGTAATGTATCATCTGTTATATTATTCTTTCTTCTCCATGAAAGTAGGCCTATATGGGTCTCAGAAAGCACAAGAGCTAAAGTTCCCAAATGTTACAGGTAGAGATTGATAATATGACCCACGGCAGTGACGGCACAAATACAAACAAAATACAATTTAGTTGCTGATTCCGTGGGTCCAGACTCCAGACAAATCTATTCATATATATAGATTTGAATGATTTGAATAGATTAGCCAGCAAGCCCAAGAATCAAGAGATGGTTTATTTGTCACTACTCCAACTCCACCTATGCCGGTCAGCGCAACTCCGGCATAGGTGAGTGGTTTTGCCGTATTGCTGGGGAGTGGGGACAATTTAAAACAAATAAAAGGCAGCTTGCTGTGGTTGGCTACTAACAGTAATTTGCATGCACAGGGGGTGAAGGGCTGCCAATGTTAGCTATCTCTTGTTGTTTTTCTTGTGTTTTCGCTCCCGTCTTTTCAAAGTTAGACTGGGCCAGCTCTAAACAGTCTGGGCCACGGCCCCGGTGGCCCAATGGACCCTACGCCGGTGATACAGGTACAATCTGTTAAATGCTAGTGTGGCAACTTAAAGATGGAGTGCCACAATTGGACACCCTGGAGTCGTTTTTATGTGCAATGGGGTATTAACTTTGTATTTAAAAAAGTAAGTAAAAGTCTGGCATTAAAAATGTACAAAAGCATCAAAATGTACTTCATGCTTCTTATTATGCCGAATGTCCCATTTCACAACTTTTCAAAATGTATAAAAATCGTTTGAAAATATTAGATCGACAAGCTCACAATGCGTTACATCGCAACGCATTGTGAGCTTGTACATCGGCTGTTTTCAAATGGCCGAAATGTAGGCCTATAGTTATTTAGTTCAATGTAGGTCTCTATATAATATATATATAGGGCTAATCAAAATGTACAAAGTAACATGCAACTAAAGTTTTCCAATAATTGTGGTGGAGTAAAATAATATTTATCGCTGAGATGTAGTTGAGTAGGCTACTGTAGAAGTAAAAGTACTGAAACTGGAAATACAAAAAATACCTTAAATTGTACAGTACTTGATGTAATTAATACTGGTACATTACAGGCAGCCTCTATACTCAAGACCTATTTTTTCACTCTTGCTTTTAGTTTTTTCCTATGCAGTGTTTGTGTAAACACAAACATTGAAGACAAAAGTGAGGACGCAAATTGTGATTGGCCGGCGTGATTGGGTGGGAAATATGCCATTGATTGAGAATGAGATGATGTAGGCTATGTATGATGAGTTGACAGTTGACATTTTCAGTACTTTTACTTCTACAGTAGCCTACTTGTATGTTGACATATGATAATAAGAGCGCCCCTCACTTCACAGTTCACACGGGTGTGATTTTTATAATCTATGTTATTCATGTCCCCACTGTTTTGACTTTTTCACTGTTTTTACATTATTTTAATGTTGATTTATGCCCTTGCTTTTCTTTTTTCTGTGTTGCTCTGTAAAGCACTTTCTATACTCTTTCAAAACCGCTCTCAAAGAGGCTAGCGGTTGCAATTTGAAACTGGGCCTGTAAAAAACAGTCAAAGTCCCCCCTTTTCACCTTTTTTTTCTTCATAGAAGTGTTCTGATGAATTGAAAATGGTGGACCCAATATGTAAACAAGTCTTTGTGCTTTTTCTGGTTCTATCCTCAGCCGTTTTTGTACTTTCGTTTGAAATGTACCCATTTTGCTAGCTCTGGTCCATAGCTCTAATGCCATTGCACGGCATTAGAGCTATGAACCACAGCATACCGTGAAATAATCATATACAAATCAATCATTCAATCAATAATAAATGGTGGCAACTGGCAAGTCTGTAGAGATTGTAGGTGTTAGAACTCATACAGACCACTTGATGTCGTGCACTTCCCTTCCCAGACACTAAAGAAAGGATACCAAAGGGCTCGTTCACAAAGAGGATGCCGCACTCCCGTAGTTTAAATCCCATGGCCCAAAGGGTGAATGGGATGTGATTGGCTAGTAAAGTTAGTTGTCAGGCGACCGCTAGCTAGTTTTATTTGTGTATGTTTTTGTTTGTTTGTTAAAGGTGGTTTACAAATTACATGAATACATGTTATATAGATGGCTGCCTGTTTCCTTCTGAAATATTATACATGGGAATAAAAACGAATACAGTTGCCAGTGTTGTTGTTGCTAATAGTAGCCTATAATTTCATTACTTTGTAACAAAGTCAAAGGTATCCGGAATGCTCGCCTTAAAACACCCTCGTTCCGCCGACCTCACGATGAATTGAATTGATGAATTGATGAATTGAACAATGTGGACCCTGTTGTAAACAAGTGTAATGCTTAATTGGGTCGTCCACTCACAGTTGACAGTCTTTGTATTGAGTTTGTGCTTAAAATGTACTGTAAATTCTACAAACTGTTAATAAATATTTCAATCAATCAATCAAACGCCGACTCGGTGGAGTAAAAATGGCTCGGGAGTCTGGAGCTCACTGAGGTGGAAAGCCTGGTGACGTCTAAATTGCCCCCTACAAGTCTGTGCCCTGCAGGGCCAGTTTGCCAACCAGCGAGCATAGAGTTACTACGAGTGAGCTAACTCTGGTCCATAGCCTTTGCTGCCGTGGACCAGAGCTACGAGCGTATGGAGCCGATTACACTGCGATCATCTGTTCGGGCTATGGGATGCAGAGTGCAGACTTTTTCCCCAGGCCAGAGCCATAGAGTAAGAGTAAGACATAGTTACGACAACTCCGTTCACTTCATGGGGCCAGTCCAATGGCGGTTCTTCTCTATAGACTGCTCTCTTTGCTGCTAGTGAAGAGCGAACAGTAACAAAGTCCTGGACCAGAAGTTGGCAGAATGCATTGATTGATTGTCATGATTTATTAACAGTTTGCAGAATTACAGTACATTTCATACTCAATACAACAACTGTTAAGTGTTAACTGTGAGTGGACGACACCACCACAAAGCTTTACACTTGTTTACAATGGGGCCCACCATTTTCAATTCATCAAAATTGGACTCAGGCAACAGCCCAGCTTTAATGATCTTAAAGTAATATTAGATGATAACTAATGATCTTTAGTAATAGAACAACATAAACATTACAGGGACTTTAGTTGTCAGTCACTGTGCAATACTTTAAAACAGTTGTCACGTAGCTCTGGTCCATAGCCTTACTGCTCCTTCGATTCTACTGCAGGGCAGAATCGAAGGAACAGTAAGGCTATAGACCAGAGCTAGTTGCACACATGCCTAACTAACATTGGTGATATTTGCGCCGCACTCGTTGAAAACAATATTTCAAACTACAAACTCCAGCTCGTCACTCTCCAGGCTGCATGAACGAGCGCTCAGTTTTCTGCCCCCTCAATGTCGTAACTTCTATGGCTCTGGTTTTCCCAAAGCAGTGCAGTCGGGAGCAGGGCGGGATGTTCCAGTGATGACGTTTCAACTTTCCAATCCCAACTTCCCTGTGTCAGTACAGTTCGCTTGGACATGGCGTAGGGATGTGGACGGCTCGTGGGTATGCTTGTAAAAGTTGGAGAAGTGTATGAAACAACGCAGCTGTGGGTTTTTGTCATTTTGTTTGCAGCGTTACATTAGTTTGGGATTTTTTTGGAGTAAACTGTCGGTAAGTTAAGTATGTATGTTACTTCAGCATGATTTTGATGTGCGTCGCACATTCGATTGTGCTACTGTCGAAGCGAGGCTGCTGTGATTGAATTACAACGTTGTAACGTTATTACAACACGTACGTTAACTCTGTGTTTAATATGCTTATATGTACCCATGTAACGTCTTACGTCTGGAAAGTTAACTTTTCCACAACCCAGTTTGTGCCCTCGCATTTTGGTACTCACCATATTGCCTGAGGTCACGTCTTTTTTACACATATATACTACATAGACCAACAAAGTACATTTTAATTTATATAGGCTACTATACATTTTTGAAGTGATATTTTCCACAGTCGTGGTTTGCGTTAGGTGTTGACAGTCACATAGACCAGTTAATTCAGACTGGAAAAAGGTAAAGTTGCCCAGATATGTTGTTTTTGAATAGTTATTTATATACTATATTATTCCTTGATGCAACCGCTGTCGTCATCATCAGCCCCACTGGATAGTTGTCTGTGGTGTGGATAAAGATGAACCATCCAACCATCCACCGGATGCTCTGCTGGCCAATCGCCACTGGAACAATGCAATGCTCACCACGGGTTCCTAAAAAGAGTGTACGTTCTAACACTCCGACAGTGCCAGCCCAGCGTTGCATTTATGTTCTGTCAAACTCACAGTGTTGGGCAAGTTACTTTGAAAGCGTAGCTTGTAAAGCTACAAGTAGCTCACCATGGCAGTAGCTTGATCAAGCTACATAGCTACCCCTGGAGAGATGTAGCTTGTAAAGCTACAGCTACATGGAAAAAGTAGCTCAAAGTAGCTCAGCTACTTTTTATTTTTCAGCGTTAAATTGAGAATGTACATGCGGGAGACCCCTCCTCCCCTCTGGGAGACCCCTCCTCCCCTCTGGGAGACCCCTCCCACCCTGCTCCCCTCGGGGAGACCCCTCCTCCCCCTGCTCCCCTCTGGGATTCCCCTCCCACCCTGCTCCCCTCTGGGAGACCCCTCCTCCCCCTGCTCCCCTCTGGGAGACCCCCCCACCCTGCTCCCCTCTGGGAGACCCCTCCTCATCCTGCTCCCCTCTGGGATACCCCCCCACCCTGCTCCCCTCTGGGATTCCCCTCCCACCCTGCTCCCCTCTGGGAGACCCCTCCTCATCCTGCTCCCCTCTGGGATACCCCCCCACCCTGCTCCCCTCTGGGATTCCCCTCCCACCCTGCTCCCCTCTGGGATTCCCCTCCCACCCTGCTCCCCTCTGGGAGACCCCTCCTCCCCCTGCTCCCCTCTGGGAGACCCCCCCACCCTGCTCCCCTCTGGGAGACCCCTCCTCACCCTGCTCCCCTCTGGGAGACCCCCCCACCCTGCTCCCCTCTGGGAGACCCCTCCTCACCCTGCTCCCCTCTGGGAGACCCCCCCACCCTGCTCCCCTCTGGGAGACCCCCCACCCTGCTCCCCTCTGGGAGACCCCCCCACCCTGCTCCCCTCTGGGAGACCCCTCCTCACCCTGCTCCCCTCTGGGAGACCCCCCCACCCTGCTCCCCTCTGGGAGACCCCTCCTCACCCTGCTCCCCTCTGGGAGACCCCCCCACCCTGCTCCCCTCTGGGAGACCCCCCCACCCTGCTCCCCTCTGGGAGACCCCTCCCACCCTGCTCCCCTCTGGGAGACCCACCCACCCTGCTCCCCTCTGGGAGACCCCTCCTCCCCCTGCTCCCCTCTGGGAGACCCCTCCTCCCCCTGCTCCCCTCTGGGAGACCCCCCCACCCTGCTCCCCTCTGGGAGACCCCTCCTCCCCCTGCTCCCCTCTGGGAGACCCCTCCTCCCCTCTAGGAGACCCCTGCTCCCCCCTGGGAGACCCCTCCCACCCTGTGATACCAGGGCCAATCAGAGGCCAATTAGAGGCAGCTGTCAAGTGCTGATATGCCCTCAAAGCAATCAGAAAAAGGAACAGTCCTTGATTTTTCAAAGGGGGTTCTAGTACAAGAATTAACACAGCAACCAATGGTCAAAATTAATATATTTCTTTCATGTTATTGCCCAAAATTGTAGCTTGTAACTTGAGTAGCTAAGCTACAAAAAATGACCCAAAAGGTAGCTGAGCTACTTGACGAGGTACACAAATATGAATGTAGCTAAAATACCACAAGCTACAGCAAAATGTAGCTCAGCTACATAGCTCAGCTACATGTAGCTTAATACTCCCCAACACTGCAAACTCATTATAGGAGAAAGGTTTATTCTTTGTAATATATATTGTAATTTGCGGTTGGTTGTTTCTTCACATTAATATCATTGATACATATTATTAGCCACGTTTCATCGGACAGTTACATCTGGCTCTTTTTGTTGGAAGTTTCCAATTTCCACATCTCTGTCATGTAGTAGGCTACACTTAACTGTAGGCCTACAAAGAGGCATATTTATAGATAATTAACTGCTGTGTATAAATATAATAGCATAATTTGAGAATATATGGTATTTTACAATGTTATTGGAGGATTAGTGGATTTGCAATGCATATTGACAGGAAGAAAGGCTTGAGTTTAATCACATTCAATGCTAGTATCTTTACCCCAGTTTGTTTACGTATACTGGACCCACTACTACTACTACTGCCTGTGGTGGATTTTTTTGACCACAAATCAGCCTATTTTATACATAGAGAGAAATAATCCCCTTTTTGTGGTCTGTACCCCAGTTTCCCCTTTGATGTGTACCTAGGCAGTATAACATTTTGAATCAAATATTTTGAGCTCACACAGGTCTATAAATAAATAGCTGCAGGTTATTTCAGAGCAGCACCCCACAGGCAACTAGTGAATGCCACAAATATATCTGCTGCCAAGAGACAACAGGGTAATTCTACTGAGCTATTTGTGTTGGGGTTTTATATTGTACAAGTTTCAAGCAATTTGTTCATTGGCATATGTCGATTCCTTACAGGTAGTTACACAAACACAAACCACACCAGAAAAAACCCATTGACCACTGTCTTCACCTATTTGTTAATGTAATATGGTTAGCTTTGGCACTCTTTGACATTGAATTGTCTGGATGTCACCGGTGGTGGTAAGAGAGGTATTCTTCCAGCATTCTATGCATAGTTAAGAAGTCATGACTGCAGCATTGTTATATTTTGTCATTCAAACTTTTCCCCAGTGGCAGTGTTCAAACTTTCCCCCAGTCTTCAGTATAAAACATGCCTTGTCTGTAGTGGAATAGCATTACGTATCAAAGCCAGAATTAGATGGGTCAAACAGACTGACTGTTCTGTCTTGGAAACGATGCATGAAAGTAAAGGATTATTTAGTCAAGACGTTAGATGGCTCAAAACATGGAATTATGAGCAAGAGAATGTCATTATGTGGTTAGACACGGATTCCAGCCCCCTGAATTTATTTTGTTCACAGACGGTATGTACTGTAGGAGCTAGATTCATTTTCAAGTCTCCTCGATTAACGCTATTATTGTCTTCTTTCGTGGAAGACAGTAGTGCAAACTAGGGTTTGTGCCAGCCCAGCATTGTAAATTCCTCACTCCCAGAGCTTTTTACTACCAATGCAACTCGTCTCTCAGTGCGGTTCTCCAAGCCCTTGGAAACGACGTAGTTGCATGGATGCCATAAATGCTTCTTTTCTTCAGAGACAAGTGGCCCCGAAGCCAGTATTTTTTCCCTTCGTGTGCCAGAGCAGGGTTTTCTATCAGTCAGTTATGGGCAGAGGGAGGAACAAGACTTTGTATGCCGGGAGTAATCCAGCAGTCTGGAGACCGGTCAGGATGGGTTTCATTGCTCCCCTCCTGCCTGAAGGGTTTAGAACTGTGATGGATTTGAAAAGCCATTAGAGAGTTCTGCTCTTCCCCGTCTCCCTCACCACTCTCTGCATGCCTCTGTGAGTTTTTACGCCTGCTTTCTCTAAAGGGCAAGCCTGTTTTTGAATGAGGATTTGGGTTTGTTGTGCTGGGGGGAGGGGGATTAAAAGAGTATCCGGGGCAGGTGTTTATTCAAATGGCATTTTCTGTAGTGTGGCAATGCATTCTCTAGCCATTCCTTTTTCCCCTCTTCACATGATCCTATTGAAATGCCCTGGCAGATTGAACAATGACCCTCTCTTATGGCTGCTGTAAGTGGTGCGTATAGAAAGAGACACAATGACAGTGATGCCTGCTTGAGTTCTCCTGTTGAGATCTCTTTGTGATTGCAGCTTGTACCTGTCGGCTGTCGCTGGTACAAAACGGGCCAGCCAGGCCAACTCTACTTTTGTTTATATCCATGTTACCAAACAAATGCTGAAATAGATTCATTCATAGCCTCTCTTTATGTACTTTATGTAATCCTGGCATGTTTTATTTTCTTTCTTTTTTGAACAGTGCTAGCCGCTCCAACACGTGGCTTTGTGTGTGCCCCCCGTGATGTCATGTGGCAGCCACTCAGAATTGAATCAGAATTTATTTGTGACTTTATTGTCACATCACATTCTCACTTCAAAAACGAGTGTGATTTATTTTTTTACATTGAGGGACCTTTAGCTTTGCATGATACACACGTATGTGTGTTGTTAGCCGGGAGCTCACTCAGCTTGGTCTTCTGTCTGTTGTGTTTATTCACAAGTTATTAACACAACACAATGGCATGGCAAGGTTAGAGACATGTAAACATAGCATTAGAAATGGATTGTATACTAGGCGCGCAATTGCGTCCGTAGGTTGCATTTACTATGAAAACCTGTATCTCCCATGCTTCGTGACATCACGTCTACATATATGGTCACGCCTTGTGACATCATGTCTCCATTATGGTCATTCCTCATGACATCACGTGACATCATAATCTCCCTGGGGGCAATATGCAGTGCAGGCAGATGAAGTCTGGTTGCGGCAGGCTAGATCTGACCCCTCATGCCAAAGCGCCAGCGCTCGCGCAGCAATCTGCCGTCACCCAGGCGGATGCGTGCACGAGATCTCACCATTTAGGGCGAGGCCGCTTTTCGCCCTTACTGGTGTAAAATGGATGTTGCTGTTCAAATGGACACAGTGTACAGTAATTAACCTGTGGTACATTAACCATGTCAAACAATCAGATAGTAATGCAATAATAGCCATCAAGTGTTCTGACACAGGTTCTACACTTTGGTGGTGCTGCGGAGGGGCCAAGTGGATAGCAGGTCTCTGAGAGGCAACATCTGGTCAGTGGTCAGGGCGCACGTATCTGTTTGAAGTGTGTTTGCTGAATGCCATGTGTTAACCTTACCCCTATTTGACTTGACTATCTGTCTGAGAGTTGTGCTGAATCAGGACTTTAAGGCAGGCCTTGGCTTGCAGGCTTTCCTTCTAGTTCCAAACACTGTGATACCTACTTGTTATACAGTAAACATTATAATACATATACTGTACCTTGAGAGATACACTATATATCCCTATACTACTACTACTACTACTACTACTATATCCCTGTATACTAGCCTATATATCCTTATACCTGTATTACTGACGAAGACCCACATGGGTCGAAACATTGTACCTCTAAAAATTGCTTCTGGGAGCTACAAACTACTGCTTTCGTTCATCTATGTCCCCTTTATGCCCATATATGGATATATCTGTATCTGTCCATGTCCCTTTTATGCCCATTGCCCAGAAGGAGATCCCTGGTGTCAATATATGCGCATAATCGGACTCCATATGGTCATAGCAGTTGGATCTGTGATTATGGCTATATATACAGTATGGGCATATATCTCCTAATAAAACATGTTTGAGATAAGCTAGATATACCTAGGCAGTAGGCACAGTAATTTTGTATGCTTCTTTGAAAATGTCAGTCGGAGCTCAGCAGATATAGCTTTGAGCAGCTTGTTCCCATTGGCTATCTGAATGCCTTCACCATGGAACAACTGTGCACAGACTGCACACTGACTGGTCCTCATCTTGTTCCATCCTGCTGTAAGCTGTGAAAATCCTGCTGTTTTCATGCATGCTTACTTTCCAAAAAATGGAGGGTCTGACCACAAGAATGCTGAAATGACAGTGCTAGGTGGGTGGGTGGTTTCCATAAAGATTTGAAAATGATGCCGTGTTCCAGTGTTGCACCCTCCCAGGGTGTGAGGTAGCTGATTAGAGAGGGGTGTGTGTGTGTGTGTGTGTGTGTGTGTGTGTGTGTGTGTGTGTGTGTGCGTGTGCGTGTGCGTGTGCGTGTGCGTGTGCGTGTGCGTGTGCGTGTGCGTGTGCGTGTGTGGATTCATGCACGGGCACATTTGTGCTTACTATGAATATACAACACAGTCTTTTGATTAGACTCTTAGAGAAAGGCATTTCTGTGTTGTTTGGGCTGATGTCCAGAGTTGGGCCGCTGAAATGAATCTTCACTCAACTCCCAACAGAGCATGCAGTGTCCTGTCTGCTGTTAGCCAACATTGTGCCAATACTTGAGGTAAATGGCCTAATTGATATTCCAAAATGTGTTGTCCAATGATCCAAATCTGAAAGAGGATGCCTGAGCACAAACACAATATGTTGTCGTTGTCACACCTCATACCCAGATTTTAAATGTGATGGTGTCTCGAATGGTTCAACTCATTTATCCATATTAGTTTTTGAGCACATTGATTTAATTCCATACACACAGACAACGGAAACAAATGTGAATGTGTTTGCAGTTAAAACAATAATATGAGCCGTTTTTGGCGCCACTTTGTTGCTTGCCGCTACAATATCCATTTCACCTTGTTTTACAATCAATAGCAATAAGAGGCCAAGGATGCGATCTGACTTAACTCTGTATTTAGGCACAAACGACAACCAATGCTTTGCAGTGGTGGCCTAATTCTTGGGTGCAGAGCCTCACTTATTTGTCAAAAGCTGCACTCAGACAAAATTAATTTCTGCTGCTCTGGATAACATTTTAAGAGTTATTCTTCAGTACAGTGCTTATTCTGATTATGCAAGGGGTGTTCCTATGTCACCGCGAAGAAAGCACATTAAGGAATGTCGGTCCACTACTCACATTCCTGATACCTCGGTTATATGAGATATACTACAAGTCAGACCATTTCTGATACCTAAGCTACAGTATATGCGGCTCGCGACATACAATCAGACCATCCCTAGTGTTTCATTCTTCGGGCAGCCTAAACTTTGATTATCAGGGCACCAGGCTGTCACGGTTTGAAGTCATAACAATCTTGGTGTTATTTCCTTTTTGTTGCATGACCTTGCTTTTCTTTCTTTGCTTCTTCTTTTGGCCTTGATATTAGTATACCCACAACAAGTACAGCAAAAGACAGTGGTGGCATGATTTCTGAATGTTCAGTCAATTAAATAGGAAACACAAAATAAACAGTGAGCTTTTTATAATTTAAAATGTTTCATTCCCTGTGTCCCTTTGCCACAGTGTAATGTAGCCCTGCATTGTGCATAAGAATTACTTTCCCAACATTTGCCTCTGTCATGTTTTGACCTTTGTTACACATCACCTCAATGAACTAGAATAGAGGCTGTCTATTATAGTTGGTAGTTACACACGTCTTGTTGACCTATTAAATTAATCATGGTTATTGATAGTGATGATTTTTGCCGTCAGGCAACAGATGTTAGCATTTTCTTAAAGGGACATTTCACCGCTGGAAGAAACTGCAGTCACTCAATGTTAATAGTATTTGTAGTAGATAACAGTAGCACAATTTGAAATTTGCACCCTATCACCAGAAAAATAAGTCTGTGTGTTCCTAGGCCACTAGGGTTTGACTGGATTGCTGAATTCCTACAATGACCATAATGCTTTGGTGCACCTCCCCTCCTTGTGGAGCGGGATGGAGGCTGCATGGAGGTGTGACTTGTAGTCCAGGAAGGAAGTGAGACCACATTCTCGTGACAAATTTTGGTCATTAACATAAAATATCTAGTAAAAACACATAAAACCCCCAGGAAAGTGTTTCTTGTTTCCTAAACATCTCAAAAAGGGTGAAGTGGCCCTTTAATGCCTGTGGTAATTGGTTTGTAATGTATGCAAAAATGTGGTTTTATTGTGCTGCTGTGAGCCTGATGGATGGATGGGAGATAGGTTGTACAGACTGGTGTTCTGGGTTATTAATCATTGTGTAACAGTGGGGAGATGAGCAAAAAGTAGTTTGAATTAAGTGCCAATTTTCACGATTACATACTTGTGAGGAAAAAAATCACACCCGTGTGAACTGAGTTGTGCAACTCCCTGTGGGGGCCCCCGGTGGGTCCCCTGAACTTCCAGACCCACAGGAACGCGCCCAGGGTGCCAGCCCGGTTCAGGCGAGCCGGCCTGTGTCCGAAACAGTCGAGAAATGACAGAGTTACCGTCGTGTGGGGGAATTAGCATTTAGCAGACACCTCTCCCTCTCTCTCTCTCTCTCTCTCTCTCTCTCTCTGTAATTAGCAGGCGACACTATCTCTCTCTCTCTGTTTCTAGCACAACAGCGCCCCTTTTGCCCCTAGTGGTACTCTAAACATAGGGACGTTCTGTTCCTTGGAGTGGTTGCACCACTCAAAAAGAGAGAGAGATTAAAAAAAGATTGCTTTGTATTACTTGTGCAGTCCTATAGGGACAAGTTGTCCCTTACTGGAGTTTGGGAAGCATTTCAAGTAAATATTTATATAGCTAAAATTCAGTCTTGTGTGATTCATTTCTTTCTTCGCCCTCTCTCATCCTAGGTGACTCAGTGATTCAAGATGATGTCAGACGCCAGTGACATGTTGGCAGCTGCCCTGGAGCAAATGGATGGCATTATAGCAGGTAAAGGTTACAAAATGTAACCAAATGGATCATTTGATTGGATAAATGAACACTGACAGTGCATTTTAACAGTGGGCGACAGCCTGGTGTATTTTCTGGGAGTGCGTTATTTGTCTATGGGACAATTACCGGCAATAGCAGTTCGAAGAGGCGATAGTTGAACGCCCACTAGGAGATTTGTGCTGTTGTTCTCCCGCTGTTAAATCGCACTGTGAGGATGTTAACTGTACAGATTTCAGCTTATGTTGTCAGATCTAAAAACCTGTAATAAGTTCAGATTGTGTTGAAGCAAGTAGTCTGCAGCAATTGGACCCAGGGTAATGCTATTTGTCTGTCATAGACCTGACATTTTCATCAGCCATCAGAAGACATGATGTCCTGAGGTCCACGTTTGGATAGGCTTTAGCATTTATTCTGTCCTCATTTAGGCTCGGTGGCTTGTGGCCATGTGGCCAACTGAGTCCCATTCAAAGCGCTGTGTTCAATTTGTAGGATTATTCACTGGTGTTGAGCTCACAACTCAAGGCGTGACTGTGAGCTTGTTGTAAATCTGCTATTTATATAGAGGATTTGTATAAAGAGGGAAAAAGTAGGGAGTAGATCACTGGTTCCCAAACTGTGGGTCGGGACCCATTTGTAAAAAGTAGTGAACATAGCTAAGCCGATCTACAAGTGCGCAACAGGGCACGAAGCAAAAAAGGTGGGAACCAGTGCTGTAGCCCCCCTGGGGACACCAGTCAACAAAGTATATAGGGCCACCCCCGGCCCTATGGTATTAAGGCTCAGTCCTAGGAAGCCGGCCCGGGTTCAAATCCGATCTGAGGCTCTTTGCTGCATGTCCTTCTCCATATCTCTGTCTATCTCATACTGTAACACTATCATAATCATTATCATACAAAACACAGTATGTAGTGGTTAATTTACCGTTATTCTCAGGGGCTTTCCTAAGCCCCAGAGAGTATGATGTAAGAGCAACATGGCTTCCGTATGAATATAAACATGAAGGGGGCATAGCCATAGATAGACCTGATTCTACCTAGAGCCAACACACCAGCTCGCATTCTTTCTTAGCTGCACCCCAGTGTAGTGGTTCACACACATTAACCACTTCATCCCATTGTCGTGTGTCACTGTGTCAATCTACAAGCTCACAGTGTGTTGTGACATCACTGTATGATGAAAGTGGATCAATCCACTGTAGGCAGATGTGGTACCTACCTGTCTCGTTCTCATTCCTGTGCCTCACCCTCCACCTGTTGTCCTTCTTGCTGTCAAGGCTCCAAGGCTCTGGACTACTCCAATGGCCTGTTTGACTGCCAGTCGCCCACCTCTCCCTTCTTGGGGAGCCTGCGGGCACTTCACCTTCTAGAGGACCTGAGGAGTGTTCTGGAGGTGATGGACACAGAGGAGAGGGAAGGTCTACGTTGTCAAATCCCAGACTCCACCGCCGATAGTCTGGTTGAATGGCTGCAGGGCCACCTGGTGAGAAAAACAAACACTCATGCTGATAGACATTTAACACATGCATGTCATGCGCTCGTCACACAGTGGTAAAGTACCTGCCCACATCCACAGAGTCTAGGGGTTTGAATCCACAGCGGTGCAATTGGCTTCATCGAGCAGGGAAACTGGGTGGCGAGGGTGATATTTGTCACTGAGCATAGTCACGTACTCCTACGGGCTGGGGACGCACCTGTAGGGAGTGTTGGGTGGGAGGAGCCAGACAGAGGCTCTATGACTACGTCCTCCCGGTGGGTACTCTTCACTGGCAGTGGCAAGTGAGGCAGTAGGATTCAGCACACAGAAAACACTAAGAAAAGCACTTGCATGTCAGAATTATATCATTGGGATGAGATCAAGCAAGACAACAGACTGCAAATGAAATTGAACAGATTTGATAGCATAGCTGGTTGATCTTAGTATGGTAACAATTTCAGCCAAAGGCTGCATATGAAAAATGTGTCTGGGAGGATAATATAGCATAGCGTTTTAGCTGCCTTTTCCTGTTTAATAAAGTTTCAGCTTCCGAGTATGTTTTTGTCACATTACTGTTGTTTTCTTCCTCTGTGTAATGTGTAAATATAGGGATCTTGCGTTGCTGCGTGAAGATTTAGAGGACTTGTTTACTCTCTAAATGTAGAATTACTGTGGTGGATTTCACTTTTTATTGGCAACAACTTCCCCTGTGAAAAGACATATGCAATGAATGAGCGTAATGTGAACATTTACAATGGTAGTATTAATAATATGAATACAATCTATATTAACAAGTGAGAACTTGTACCCAACACATGGCAAGAAACCCAAAGCCACAACAACTACGTCGCTATTGCAACACCCACAACACCATCTTACACACTACACCCACACACACTCACACGGGCAGTGACGTCACACACTTACCTTCGCAGTGTTCGGGACCTATCTCCTCCTATCGCGCCCAACACCAACACTCAACACCACCCGCCAAACACTGGTCATTGCAGTGCCACCAAAGATGCCTCCCGTCCACACTCACGGCGGCAATGCATTTGTTTACTACAAACATTATCGCCCCAAGCACCCACACCCCCGGAACACTGTTGCCCTTTCACCACGCTAAATTCGCAATATGCAAGTGAGCACAAATTACATGTGAGAAAATTCATTCACAAGCCCACAAATGCCATTCAAATGCCATTCAACACACACTACGACTCGCTTACAATTCGCCAACCTGGCAACTACTACCCCGTCTTTTAAGCCACTCCCCTGTGCTGCTCTGATCTCCGAGTCTCCCTAACAGTCCTGTCCGCAGGAGGAAAAAAATAAGGAAGGAGAGGAATTCTCACCTCACGATTTTGCTTATTCCTTCTAAATCTCTGTATATTAAATATCGCTCACTCAGCTAATCTCTTAGTTACATCAATATTGTTCTTCCACAGTACTTGGTTTGTGCCAATTACAATTATACCGTTCGAATTCGCCATTTCGCCTGCCGAGTACTTTTCATTGCGCACACACACACGCACACACACACACACACACACACACACACACACACACACACACACACAGGAATAGCCATGCAGCCTATACACGGAGGCAGCGAGACAGGACGTTATAATCTTGAGTTTCATTAAATAACTGTCTTTCTCCGCACGCGCACGTGCGCACACAACATTATTCAAGTGAAATGCGTAACGCCAATATTGGGCTAATATAGGTAATAGGCTACCAATATGTGGGTAGCCTACAGGGATTTACCCACGGAATGAATATATATATATAATCATCTATACCAGGGCTGCCCACACTTTTTTCTTACTTCAGAGCTACTTTCAAAACGACCAGCTCATATACCCACCAAATAAAACTATCATCCCATTGGTTTTTATTTTTGCTATTTGACTTTGCTACTGATGATTGTACGCAACAACAAGTATTGCATTGTGTGTTTGAGCTGACAGGCCCTTTTTGATGTCAATCAATCAAGTCATCTCAGGTCATCTCAAGCGGCAGATGCAAAAATCGTTTTTTATATTAAAATTATATATCTTTTTTAGATGATAGGGGAGAAAATGTGCTCGGAATGCAAACAAGCTTTAGCACATCTGTCTTGCTTCTCAATTTAGCCCACTCAATACCACATTGCAACCCAACAAGTGCAGAAGAAGGGCAGTGCCAAATATTACACCCAAGTAGGCAACCATTTTGTTTACTAAGCAAGAACATCACTGGTATTCTCTGCCGAGCGGCCTGGGAATGAGAGACGAATTGCAGGTGTTGTCAATGTCACTGCGAGGGTGCTCTGAGAGTGAGAAGCACACTCATGTCCTGGGAACCAGCATGCTGTCTGGGACAATAATGGGCTGACTGCCAGGCAAATGCCAGAGTTTATGTGTAATGTGCACAGAACTCTAGTCTGTAAGCAGGCCGCCTTCTCAGCCATGTACGGTGCTGCTGGTGGAGAATAAATCAGTCGTAGCATCATGAGAAGGCTTTCATGTAGGATTACTATCGGGCAGTGAAACATTAAAGGAGTTGCTCATCCAAGAAATTACTTATTTTCTATCAATTACACACTCCGTGAACTCATGGAGATAGTAGACTCTTTGGTCGGAGACTTTTTGAGACTCCTGCCGCTCATCAAATTAGTGGCTTAGAAATGCGACGAAAACATTTCAAGGCATCAACAACCTCATTTTACTATACATAAAAACTCCTTTAAGGATCATCTGACTGATTTCTTGAGAAGCCACAGGAATTATTGTTGACTGGAACATGCATTATGGCTCCTTTGCCACTAGTGACCCTTCCACAATCATGCCATACTGTGTATATACTATATACCCCATCCAAGCAGACTGTGTGGATCAATATCGATTGTTTAAATTAATTTCATTCTTCTCTTTTCTCCCTGTAGTCCAACGGGCACCTCTCGCTGAGCGGGGGAGACCACCACTACCAGGAAAGACTCTCCAGACTAGAGAGTGATAAAGAATCACTGGTGCTTCAGGTAGCTTTCAGCAGTCCCGTTTTTGCTTGAGACTTTTGCTTGACCCTTAAAACACTTTTTACTATACATAAAAAGTTAACTATAAAGTACATTAAACTTGAAAAGATAATATTGAGGTTTTGGTGCTGTCCAGGTGAGTGTGCTGACAGACCAGGTGGAAGCTCAGGGGGAGAAGATCAGGGACCTGGACATGTGTCTGGAGGAGCACAGGGAGAAACTCAATGCCACTGAGGAGATGCTGCAACAGGTACTGTACACTGTCAGGTGTTCATTTTACACTCATGATTTTACTATGAATGCGTCTATACCATTGCCAATGCATTATTGTCTATTCACAGCTTCAGACATATCGCAACGTGCATACAGTAGATATTCTTCTGTTAATGGGTTTGATTTAACTTATTTTTAATATTTTCTGCATCGATATAAATCTTTTGCCAAATTTACCTGAATACTGGCTAGATATCATTGCGTAGTTGAGAAGTTATGGGCATATCAATTTAATTCATAAATCATTATTGACTGTTCCCTAACCACAACTTTTCAAATCAATCTGACTGTGATCACTTTAACCAAATTTAATGGCACAATAACATTTTGTGTGTTAGATCACTACCTCAAGCATGTTTGAAGTCTCTGCAAGTTGATGTGTTTGGGGAAATGGTCGACAGTAATATGTAGTGAATCGTGGTAGATTGAGATAAACATGCCAGACCACCGGTATGGTCCTTTGAGTACTAGGTGTGTGTTTTCGAAACACTGTACATTTTCTGCACCACTGCAGGAACTGGTATGCAGATCAGCCTTAGAGACCCAGAAGCTAGACTTGATGTCTGAGGTGTCCAACCTAAAGCTGAAGCTCAATGCCATGGAGAAGGACAGAGTGGACTTTGATGACAGGTTCAGAGACAGTGAGGTATGCTGTGCTAAATCCTCAGGAATTTTCATTGTCTCTTTAGGTTTCCCCCGCTTCCCCCCTTTCCTTGCTAAACACACAGTCCCCCCCCCCCCCCCCTCACACACACACACACACACACACAAGCACACACACACACACACACACACACACACACACACACACACACACACACATACACACACACACACACACACACACACACACACAGTACACACACACACACACACACACACACACACACACACACACACACACCAAAACACTCAAATCACATTATTTTGGCCGTGCACCTGTGTGGAGGAGGGAAGCCTTGTGCCATCATGTGTTTCAAAGCAGCTGTGTGTTGAATGAGAAAAGTGATTGTTGGATTTCAAGGAAATGTCAGCCTCTAGTGGGATAGCTTGTGTGTGTGTGTGTGTGTGACTTCACTGTTTGTTTTGCAGGATGTGATCAACGCAGCTGTGGTGCATAAAATCCTGTGGCTTGTTTGTTTTTGATAACATGAGATTGTATTTTTAGCTTGAATTCCATGCAAAAAAGAAAAGAGAAGTACTGTTTAAAAAAAAAAAAAAAAAAAGAGATGTCAATCTCATGTAGAGATAATTTCCTGAGCCAGCTGAAGCGTGCAGAGCACTTGGGCAGCTTTCAAACACATGATTGTTGTTGTAGCAGTGCAGCCGTGTGTCCCAGTCCCCTGGAACAACGGGCTGCTGTCCGTGCCTCAGGGTACGCTGAACGCCCCCTCCACATCCCTCCACCACCCCATCCACCAGCAGCTTCCCTTCATCTCATCTGATCTGTACAGCTGCTTCGGGAATTCTCATATCCAAGCAAATCCTTGGATATGAGAATTCCAGGACCAGAGTGTCCAGAGGACACTATAATACTGTTATTAAGTCACTGCATTGTCAAAGCTACAATGTGGTTTCTGGTTTATCAGTCATGGATGTTTGGTTATAATGTTCTTGAGATCGTCTGCATAACTCAACATGTATACTACTGTATAGGTTGCCTCGGGTTTGCTTAATTTATAAGCAAATAATACAGATTCTTATATCCATGCTCCTCTGGCTGTAATATTGTATTCAGTTCAGTTTACTCAATCAATCTGATTCAATTAAAAAAAAAAAAAACATCCTCAATGAAATTAGATGAAAATGGTATGGTGCCGGTCGATGGTGAAAGATGCCAGTGGAAAACCATGTCCTTTCTGGCCTGTTAAAGCGTGGATTGTAGGTTTACAGACTCATAAGAACTGCTATTGATTAAGTCATCCATGTGCTGGCTATATTTCAGTAGCTATCTGGTGTATTGTACGACACATTTCTGTGCTGCATTTTGTCCTCCGGGTGTCTCTCTGTGATACAGTCTTTCTGCTTTCAGGACCTGATTCTTGAAATTAATGAACTACGGTACAGACTGACAGAGATGGATAGTGAAAGATTACAGTATGAAAAGAAACTCAAAACTACAAAGGTGAGTCAGTTGGTGGTTCATCATATTCCCAGATTGCATGCAGTGCTCTACAAATAAAATCACCATAGTCATAAATGAAGATATGAAGTATTTATTGTTTCCATTCATTTCCTTTTTGTTATCCTGAAATGGATTCGGAATGTGGTCTGTTTTTTTTTTTTTCTTTGACTTTGACTCAGGTTTCCCTCTTTCTTCACCGTCGTCTCATAAACATATCTTTATCTTTCACTTCTCTCACATCTCTATTTTCTCTCTTCTCTGGTTGAACTCTCTACTGCTAGTCTGTAATGGCTAAGCTTTCTAGCCTGAAAATCAAAATGGGCCAGATGCAGTATGAGAAACAGAGGAAGGAGCACAAACTCCAGGCTATGAAGGTTTGCTTCCCTCAGGGTTCCTGTTGTGCTTGCCTTATTTTATGTTTTTGTCCACCTTGGCTCCTGTCCCCCCCCCCCCTCCTCCCAAAGGAATGTTAAACTAGTGTGCAGTGTCTGTTTTCTGTTGTTGTTTTTCATTGCCTTTTCGCCCCTAGAAGGAAATATCAAATGTCACTTTTGTAAAATAAATAAATAAAATGAAATCAGTCCATGTTTTATTTGGGGGTTGAGTCAAAAGAAAAGATCAAGTGTGCTAAAAAAAAAACCCACTTCCTTTGGGCTCCATCCTTCAAACCACAGGTATGCTTTAATTTGTGGCTTTTCTGCCCTCTTTTGGCAAGAGTTCAGTTCAGTGTGTTTTGCTGTTTCTCATTTTTGTTTCACCTTGTCCTACGGATGAAGAATTTATAAGAAATCTGTTTTCTTTTACTTTTGAATGTGAATGTCCCCATGCTTGATTGCATCCCGGTTGCTTAACCGTGTACTGTGTATTGCATAATGGCTCTCGTCAGCCCCTCTCCCAGATATCAGCACTAGCTGACCCCTCCCTGCCCCACAGCCCAGGTGCGACCAGACCACACGCTGCCTCGTCGGCATCCTTCAAATGTTTGTGTTGTGGTTTGTTTGTAGTGGTGAATGATTGAGTGTGTGTGTGTGTGTGTGTGTGGGGGAGTGGGGTTGGGGGTTGCTTGCATCAGGCCTGATGTTTTCTGTGTCTTGTGTTTAACAGGAGGAGCTGGCCATGCTGAGAAGGCAGCTGGAGGGCAGGGACGGAGAGTTGAGGAGACTACAGGACGAGACGTGCTTCAAAGCCCTTACCTCCAACAGTACAGACGGCACAGACAGAGGTGGGCTCACCAGAGGTGTCTTTGCCTGAAGAAGAAAAAAATCTCAGCACTTGATTAAACTCAATGTATTTTCGCGAAAGTAAATTAAAAGACTTAACCACTTAAGTCCTAATATCCCTCTTCTGGTGCAGCAAAAATAGCAGATCTACAAGCTCACAACACATTGCAAGTTTGCAACACTATGTATTGTGAGATTGTAGATTGGCGATCTTTGCCAAAAAATATTGGTGTAGAGGAGAGCATTGTGGGGCCTGATAGACCCATGGGGGGCGCATGTCAATACATCACATAGGGTTTAAGTGGTTAAAGACATAGTGAATGAATATTGTTGTGTTAATGAAAACAAGTCAGGCATGTTTACAGATCAGACTGGTGGGAAATCCTCCAGAAATCTGCCAATAGTTTTTTGTTTCATAACTCCTCTGTCCTGTTTAGTCTCTCATCCAGATGAAACTCTTAAAAAGAGGCTGAAAGAGAAACGTAAGGGCGGTTTTAATGCCTGCCTGTTTATTGTTGCACCTCATTATCTGTCCCCTGTTTGCATGTTTGGGCATGAGCCACCTGAACCCCTGCTTGTCCATTATAACCCATTGGAGTGCTAATAACTGACTGTCTATGGAGGCCCAGTGCTCCACCTCACTGTTTAAAAATAGTGCCTCTGTTAAGCATAATTTATACTTTGTCATACTTAATTTCAAGCTTGAAAATCTGTTATTTTTGGCACTGTTGTGTCACAAAGTATAAATTAGGCATTATTAGCACCAAGGAGACTGAATCCCAAACTCTTATTGTCATGTCAAATGTGCCCAATCTGAAACATCAACAAGGAATGTTCGCTTTTTGTTTTTCAAACAGAAAATTAAGAATGAATGGTTTTACTGTGTCATCCACTTTCTTGCTCCTCCCTGTCACCCGTGCAGGCTGTGCACCCCACCCTCACAATAATCACCTCTTGTACTGTACCCCTGAACAACTCTCCTTATACTTGCCTCTCACTTCTCTAAACGTTCCCTCCTTACATCAGCACCCAATGTGTGCCATGCTAGCTAACATAACATAACATAACATTATTGTGAGAGCTATGATCTGTAGTCTCTGCCACATACTTCAGGGTTTTCATGATGGTAGAGCGTTTTCATTTACTGCACGTGACTCTGTTGCACAAACTTGGCCACTCTGGGCAGTGGGCACTGGGCACCTATAATAAATGTATGTTATTTTGAAAACCATATTCTTAAAAAGATACTTTAGTTGTAGAAAATATAAGAAAGTGACCATTTAAAAGTAAACTTTGATGTTTTAAATGGTCACTAGTGAAAGCTAAACCGTTGTTCCCCAGGCCAGGGTTGCTAATGTTGGATGCGTACTCTTTAATGTTCTTCTAAAGAGCTGTGCATGATGGAAAGTGAAAATGTTCTACTTAGATAAACAATGTCACATCAAGTCTCCAGTTAAATGTGTGAGAGACTGAAGCTGGCATAAATGGCAAACATGTATTGCGGTATACCAATATGTGTCCAGGCTCACTCCATCAGGGAGTTTCCAGATCCACACATGCTCTGCTCTGTGTCTGAAATGCTTGTCTTCTCATCACTAGACGTGGAAGTGCAGAGAATGAAAAAGGCAGTTGAATCGCTTATGGTAGCCAATGAGGAGAAGGTAAGTGGCCCAGGTTATTTTTCCACTCTTTATTCACATTTAGTTCAGCGCTCTGCGCTGACTCTGCTCTGCTGTCAAGCAACCACCTCCACCATCCCATTGCCTCTTCATCCACAGGATCGCAAGATCGATGAGCTGAAGCAGTCGCTGCTGCGCTACAAAAAGGTCCAGGAGATGGTGATGTCTGTGCAAGGAAAGAAAGGTTAAACTACTTAGATTTTCGGTCACTGGCTCAGTTGAGGCAGAGGCTCCTTTATGTATTCAAAGGATCAATGTCTGATTCCATTGTGTATTTAAACTCTCAGTGACCCACATTGAGCATAGCCTCAAATTTCGTCTGTGGGCTGAGTTTTCTTTTCTTTTTCCAATCCAGAGAAAGCCAAAGATGGTGAGAGTGATGAGAGTCACAGTGACAGTCCTATCTCCATGTCGACGGTCAACCCTGTCGCCGCGGAGACTGAACTGCCTGAAGTTGCTGGTGTTGTGGAAGTGAGAGAGAAGAGCCCAGATGAGGTAACACAGGAGTAGCACATTATGTCACAGTATCAGACTTTAGATGGAGTTGTCAATAGATGAAGAAAACTCCCACCCTGCTGGGAGAGCAGTTGGTCAAAATCGGATCAATCAGTCCACAAATATAGCCAGGGACAACTATCACGGCAGCCAACGGCGTCATCTCCGGGAGTTCCCAATAGCTTAGACAGTGGACACCCACTGGCAAAATAATAAGCCAATATGCACCCACTGAAATGAAGACTGAATATCCCCTCCCCCTGGTCATGTTGTCACGTAGTCACACACCTTTACGGGGGGGTGGGGGGGCGCTTGGGCCACTGAGGTGTTGGGGCGAACAGACCATTCATTCAAATGCTAATAAGGTGGCTTTTGTTCTGCTGCCAGGTAGAGAGTATAAATGTTGCATACAGTACAGTACAGGCTTTACTTCCATTTGACTACTATGATGAAGCCACCTCAAGCCAAGAAGAGATTTGTCCAGTCCATGCTACAATTTGGCACCGCCGCCGCTGCCGCCGGCTAAAACACACCCTAACCAGTCCTTAATATTTAGCGGAAAACCCACCAATAAGCCCTTATCCAACACAAATTAACAAATTTTTCTCAAGCCGCACAATTTCACTGGAGCGCGCAGCGCTTATATGCACGCAGACAGCAGACACATGATACAGGCCTACATTTCCCGACCCAAACACTGAGGACAGTGAGGAGGTAAAGTAAACTTGTTTACTTTTCGGTGCGCACTCCAAGCAGAGGTCCTCACAAGTATAGGTAAAACACCGCCACCACCGCCGCCACAGTCCCAATGGCCAGTCACGCAAAAAGTTGATATCTAACTTTGGCTATAATCAGCCAAATCTCAACCGATTCGTATAATTCCAAATGGTATACAATCAATGAAATTTATATTTTCCATTTTTCATGGGCGTATAAGTCATAGAGCCAGAGAAAGGAGAGATATGGTAGGGTATAAACACTAAGCCCTGTTAGCCATGCAGCCTATATGTTTCATGAGCTGTGGTGGCTTGCACTCTCTCAATTAGGGATTTTCCCAGTGGTTAATTTCACTGATGTGTACAACCTTTATTCAAATAGTTGCAAATGTATTAATTAAAAAACTGAGCATGTATGTTTGATCTATAAGGCCAAACCTCATTTGAAAGAATATATTCAGAGTATACTCTTCATTAGCAAACTGTAAATAAAGTACCAAACGAAGAAGAAAAAAACTCGGGGGGGGGGTGGACTGGGGAGCACTCACTGACGTTATAAGAACCTTACGCCCCTGACGGCAGCAATCGGTCGTTCTAAAGTTTTCCAACATTGATCTATCATATACTGTAATTAGAGTTTATTTTTTTCTTTTCACTCTTAATAAAGTAACAAAAATCAGGCACCTGGGCTAAATCACACTCTGTTCCAGCGAATACCAAACAACTCGCCCCTTTACCAACTCGCCTCGGGCGTACAGCCGGTGGAACTCCTTTAGGTGGTATTCCTAAAGTAAATTATGCTTAAACGGTTAAACCTAACCTTATTCCTAACATTAACCTCAGTAAAACTATGTCTAAACCCAACCCTATTCCTAAACGTAACCCCAGTAAAACTATTCCTAACCCTAAACGTATTTCTAACCTTATTCTCAGTAAAATCGTACCTGTTTCCGTTCCAGCATGATGTACATATAGTTAGCTCTCTTGGTCATTGATATCTATATATCAAATTCAATATATATCAATCCAGATAGTGTTTTGGTGACATCATTGATTATCTTGGCTCTCACACTCAGACACACTGCCAGCTTTGCAAGAGACTTACTCACGTTTGCGTGAGTGAACTGTTTCAGATTGCAAGGAGGAATGTGAGAGCGAATGCCATTTCTTTAATAGTTGGTGCAGGATGTATGAGGTGAGATTTCTCTCCCTCTTAAGCACTGCATGACACCCAAATCAACATGGCCGCCGAGGGGTTGTGTGGTTTGTTAGGCTCCACGCACAATGCACATCCCTACAAACCCATATACATTGCAACGGTTTCATGTTTTTACAACTTGATACATTGTTTTTTGTATTGTCCCTGTTAAATAAACGTATAAATAAAATAAATGATTGCACTGCATGTTATCTATGCTATGTTTCTGGAGAAAGTACTGGTGTAAAATCAACAGAGTGTGGAAAAAGGTGTTAAAGCAAATGTGTGAACTGAATCTAATTAATTTAATGGTGCCTTGTGTCCATCTTCTATGATTTTAGGTATTTAACTGCTGTCTAATTGTGCCCCAAGGGCAGTTTATCACTAAGCCACTGTATAGGAGTTGACAAGACGTGATGCAACATTCTGGAGTTGTTAATAATATATTGGCTGCCCTCCTTCCTGTGTTTTCACTCTGATCCTTGTTCAGCTGGACAGCCTCAGTGGAATGATTGACGTGCCCTCGCCCACTCCCAGCCCCTCTGCCAAGTCCAGCTATGATACAGACGGGGTATCGGAACAGGTTCCAGCAGATCCATTGGAACAACACAGGTTATTTTTTTATTATTATTATTTTAAGTAAAAAGAATAATAATAAAATAAATGTGTGGTTGTAGCAGACCATCCCTAGAGGCCATTTTCCACCTTTGTTCTCTGTCTGATCATTGTCTGTCCTGACTCTCCGCTGTAGCCTATAATGTCTAATGAAGACGAGACGTAGACCACAGCAATATCATTTGTATTAAATCAGGCACACAGTTACCCAAATCTGGTTAATGACAAATCTAATCTAAAACTACTGATGAGAGGAACTTCTCATTATTTGTGTGTTTTATATATAAATTGTACTGACTGTAGCTCTCAGCTCGTCTATGCTGCAAGCCAATGCTTGTCCTGTCCATTCCCTACAGTCGTGCAGAGAGTGAGGAATTGTCCCCTGAGCCTATAGAAGATGAATTAAATCCGCACTTCCAGTCGAGTAAGAGTCTTTATTAATAAAGAATGTGCTCCGCAGCAGCAGTCATACCAGACAGACAAACGCGTTTCGGCGCGCAGGCCTTCATCAGTGTCAAAATTGCAACCCCTTGTCCCCTGAGCCCACATTTATGTTACACGAGTATGTGTGAAGGAGCGTGTCAGAGCGTGTAGCTCTGGATCTCACCCACTCGCAACTTTCCCCGAGGCAATTTGGAGACTGACAGATTGTCCTCCTGACTGAGGTGTGCATTGTGCTCAGTGGTGGTCTATTGTCATTGCAGCACTCCAGACACCACCAAGGCTGGCAGCCCGGACCCCTTGGACAGCATCACTAGTGAAAAGGTAAAATACTTTGTTCACAGTCAAATCCTGAGCGTACATGTAATGTTTGAGTGTATACATTTACAAATAACGGGATACTTGAATGCATTTACATTCTGAAAGTGTCCACCTGTTACTCATTAAGTTGGCAATAAGGCCTGTTTTATAAGATTGCAGATCTGCAAGCTCACAATGGTGAGCCTTCAAGTGAACTTGAAGGCTGTTTTTTTTGTGCGTGACACAAATGCACAACCAAGTATAAATTAGACATAACACTATTCTATTATGTCATTTTTAATCTGTGTGAGCTTGGCCAGTAATGAAAGCAAGCTGTCCAGTTCTACTAAAACATTCCTTTTAACTGTAGGTATTCTTTTCATCACGTTCTTAGGCCACACTGTCTTCAAAACCACTGTACCTTCACTCTGAAGGTGACGCAATTAAGTTTGCTTATCGTGACAGACTAGTTGGCATCTAGTTGTACAGCATGCATCTTAACTGTTTTGTCCTGTATTCGGAGTGCAGCATGTTTGTAAATATCTGCTATTTGTTAGCAATGTTTTCCTTTCTCTCAGAACAATGCCAGTGAAGAGATCAGTAAAGTCAGTGAAAAGCCACCCAAGGGTCCCTCTGCCACCTTGCCACCCTCGGTCTCACCTGCAGACGATGATGCCTTTGGAACAAGAAAGGCCCGTTCATCCTTTGGGAAGGGCTTCTTCAAGAGGGGCAAGAGGACAGCCAGCACCCCCAACCTCGGTAAGAGACTAGATAGCTTTGCAGTGACAATATTAACACGTCTTATTGTGGATGCATTGTGCTTTCTATTTCATATCGTATGTGTGTAATGTGTAGCTTATTTATGCACATCCTCATACAGCAAATAGTTGCAAATCATTTGTAAATGTTTCTATACTGTAACACGTCAATGTTCCTTTCATGAACATTGACAACATACAACATACAGTACCTGTCAATAAAAACTATTTGGAGTTTACCTTGAAGCGACACAAATGTCTACGTATTATTTTACTTTTCACATGTTTGTGATTATTTTCTTTTTCTCATTTTCAAGACTTCTCTTCTTTCACAGACAGCTTTTTCTCAGCATTTCCTGAAGCCACACCCATGACATAATGTGTTCCCAGGACCGTAATTTTCAGCCCACGCAAATTGTGGTCCTCATTTAATTATGGAAGCTGCCGTGTAGTGGTGTACTGTATGCCTTGCGTCTATGTGTGTGCCTTTTCTGTGTGGACTACATGTAATTGTATGTTCCATTCTAAGTCCCCCTGTCTCAGTTGTTGTCGTCCATTTGATAATCTTTTCCCTCTATCTTGTTCCTATTGTGTTGGGCCGTGTCGTGTGTGCTTTGTGTAACACGTGAAGACCGCAGCCGGAGTGCAAGTGCACCTATGCTAGGTACAGTATGGGACCGTAGGGCATGTTAGGGTTGCAGTAGTTCTCTGGGGGTAAATCAGGAGACTACGGAAATCACCCTCATAAATAAGACCATCTACATCCTTCCCTAAAGTGCTCATTTGAGTATACTGTAGCTGCAGTAGCTGAAGCAACCACACCCCTTGTCACAAGCAGGTTTTCCGAGTGAAATTGCTTTTAACAAGCACCGTTGGAAACATACAGACAACGTGTCGTATGTTTATCTTTGTGTGTCTGCGCCTGCATGTTTGCTTCTGTAATGTCTTTTTTTTCTGTCTTTACTCAAAACACTTTGTCATGTCCCCAGTCATTACTACCAACTGTAAAATTGCACCCTTTTTAATCTATTTTTTATTTTTACTGGCTCTCTCTGCAGAAAATCCTTTGGCCTCTTTGGCCAACTTTCTTTAATTTCAAATGAAACGGCAATGTTCATTTACAGGCTCTAATATGTCCCTAAATGTTCTTCACTTAATATGCATGCATATCAGGCAGCGTATCGCGGCTTTCACCCCATCCCCAGTTCTCATATGCCCAACGGTCTGTGTTTTGATGATCGCAGCTCCAGACCCCTGAGTGACGCCTCCCATCACTTCCGATCCCTGCATGTCTCCCACACTGGCGCTCGCTGATTGATGTTGATGTTGATGTCTGATTCCCTGCTTGTTTTGTACAGCTGAAACAGACCAACCAGGTACTGACCATCTGGACTTAGCCGGGATGCCTCAGAGGTCGGCCAACAGCGACAGCACCAACACACTCCCAACCACCCCAGAGGGAAAGAAGAAAGCCAAGGGCATTAAGAAGCTCTTTGGAAAGTAAGCATATATTTGATTGATGTTGATGGATGATCCTTTCTATAAGAATAAGAAGTAGATGAAAATGATCATGTACATGCCTTATCTCATAGTATATAACCTACACTTCCATTGTTCACACTGTGAGTGTGAGTGTGTGATATACTGTATGTTAGTGCATGGCCAATAAACAGATTTCTAGTTCAATATGAATGTCGGAGAGATTATTTTTGTAAACAGTTAGAGAGATTAGTTTTCTTCTGACTGGACACTTCAATGTGTCATATTCAGGCTGAAAAGAAGTCAGTCTACCACATTCAATCTGGATGACAACCTATCAGAAGGCGAGTTCAAGCGGGGAGGAGTGCGAGCCACAGCAGGCCCCAGACTGGGTTGGTCCCGTGACCTCCAGGGGGCCAACAAGTAAGTGTGTGCATTCACCTTGAATAAAGAAAAGCAGCGTGATGTGTGGACTCTCTCTCTGCTGTGTACACACTGCACAGCACCCCCACATTCCTTCAGCTATGAGACTCAAAGGAGACATTTGGAATTTGGTTTCCCTGGAACCCAAACATACAAAAATACAATGAATGAACAGTTTGACGGCCGCTAATTGTTTAATCAAACGATGGACTCTGCTTAATACGCTAAACCCGCCTTTTGTTTTATGTGTTTAATTCGCCGTATTTTAATTAAAAAGAAACAGCGGCTTTGTCGCGGACCTGGTGACGAGGCCGTCACGTTATGATGACGAAACCGGAAATCAACCCATGCGCTGGGCTGCTAGGGCTTCTGGGAAATTGTGGGGGTTTGTCTGGACTACAACGCCTCTTAGAGGCGGATCTTGTGCCTCACCATCATGGTGCTGATTATCAAAACAAACGGACGGATAATTTTTCGCCGGATTTTCACGGATCAAAATATACTTCAGCGTATGCTCTAAAGGTAATAAAACAATCTCGGCAGCGTAGAATATTTGATTAAAATGCGGGTAAAGTGTTTTATGGAGTCATCACTTGATTTGTTTTTTGGGTGCTTACAATATAAGTGAGCCATGAGCCTGTTTGGGAAATACGGCACTTCAACATAAGATTCAGAGACCTAACAAAGAAGACTATCGTCAATGTCTGACTTAAAGTTAAAAAAAAGGTTGTTTATCTACATGTCAAACACCTCAGGAGTCTAAATTATGAAGCAGAAGGCTAAATATAGTATATTTGTGATGGTCAACCAAGTGTAGGACTGCCTTTAAAACCTTTGAAAGCTTTGACTCATCATGTGGTCAAGAATACTCATTCGTACTTTGTCTTTGTTTTCATCAGGCTCTTCTTTCTTCCTTTTTTTCCTCCCTTGTTTTTGCATGTTGTCCTTGTATTTCTTAGTGACCTGGATGCTCCATTTGCGCGCTGGTCTAAGGATCAGGTGTGTGACTGGCTACAGGAGCAGGGTCTTGGCTTATATGTGAACATGGGCCGGGTCTGGATCTCTTCTGGACAGACGTTGCTACAGGCATCACAACATGACCTGGAGAGGGTACGGAAACTACAGTACATACGCCACATTAACCCATTCTGGGCGGGAACCCCTTTTGGTGTTTTAAGCATTATGTTATACTTTAGCTATTGAATAATAGCAGATCTACAAGCTTTTACGAGCTTGTAGATCTTCTATCATGAAAAATCGTGAAAATGTGGCGCAAATCTTTCAGAGCGAACATTTTTAACTCAAATCTTTGCTTCCACCAAAGAAATGTATTTCGGTATCAGTGTCTTATGAGATGGGTTGTCAACCTAGGGTTGTACACTATAGTACATTTCCCATCTTCCATCTCTCTTATTGCTTTATACATTCACTCAGTCTTTCTTTAGTCTTTTCTTTTGATGACGATCATTGCCAGGCCAGCGATTCCTGCTTCTCTCTGCAACGGTTTGTGCTGCGCTGCAAAATGGAGAGGAGTGGGTCTGTGAAATGGATGGAAATAACGCTTGTTGTTAGGCTAACCACGTGCGTGCATAACCCCGGGGCTGTCTGGTGTAATACTCTCCTCTCTTCTCCTTTGTGTATGTTTAGGAGCTCGGCATAAAACACCCTCTGCACAGAAAGAAGCTGCAGTTGGCCCTGCAGGCCCTGGGCTCAGAAGAGGAAGACGGCAAGGGCAAGCTGGACTACAACTGGGTGACAAGTGAGTACCAACAACCACCAGTCAGTAGAGATGAAGAGTTTTAAAATGGTGTCTCCCTGTCTCCCCATTTGATGCCTCTGCAGTCTGCATGTCAACCTGGAAATGACCTCTGTCATGAAAATAAACTAGTAAACAAAGACTTATGAAATACTCACTTGCTATGAATACATGTAAAAAACACTAAGCACACAGTTATTACACATATATTAACTGGGTAATTTATGTCATAGAACAATAAATGAAACTTATTTTCTGTATAAGTCAAAAAACAAAAAAGCTTTGTAAACCAGAGGGCACCTATTGTGAACTCCTGGTTTTAGGACTACAAACTGTAGCGCTCTAATTGTCCCTTGATTACAACCAGAAAAACTGGGTTTCAAGTGAGCGGGAACAACTGTTAAAGGGAGGCTGATCTCAGTTCTGTATTATTATCTTCATCAGTAAATTGATTAGACTATCATCTTCCCTCTAACAACACCCATCACGTTTCAGGATGGCTGGATGACATTGGCCTGCCTCAGTATAAGACCCAATTCGATGAGGGGAGGGTGGATGGTCGCCTGCTGCACTATATGACAGTGGTGAGTGCAAAGAGAGTGAGACATGCTGGATGCTGCACTATATGACAGTGGTCACTGGTGAGTGCTGAGAGTGTAAGACATGCTGGATGCTGCACTACATGTATATGACAGTGGTGAGTGCTGAGAGAGTGACACATGCTGGATGCTGCACTACAGTATATCATGACAGTGGTGAGTGCTGAGAGAGTGACACATGCTGGATGCTGCACTACAGTATATCATGACAGTGGTGAGTGCTGAGAGAGTGACACATGCTGGATGCTGCACTACAGTATATCATGACAGTGGTGAGTGCTGAGAGAGTGACACATGCTGGATGCCGCACTACAGTATATCATGACAGTGGTGAGTGCTGAGAGAGTGACACATGCTGGATATTGCACTACACTATATGACAGTGGAGAGTGCTGAGAGAGTGAGATATGCTGGATATTGCACTACACTACACTATATGACAGTGGTGAGTGCTGAGAGAGTGAGACATGCTGGATATTGCACTACACTATATGACAGTGGTGAATGCTGAGAGAGTGAGATATGCTGGATATTGCACTACACTACACTATATGACAGTGGTGAGTGCTGAGAGAGTGACACATGCTGGATGCTGCACTATATGACAGTGGTTGAGTGCTGAGAGAGTGAGACATGCTGGATACTGCACTACATGACAGTGGTGAGTGCCGAGAGAGTGAGACATGCTGGATGCTGCACTACATGACAGTGGTGAGTGCCGAGAGAGTGAGATATGCTGGATGCTGCACTACAGTATATGACAGTGGTTGAGTGCTGAGAGAGTGAGACATGCTGGATACTGCACTACATGACAGTGGTGAGTGCCGAGAGAGTGAGACATGCTGGATGCTGCACTACATGACAGTGTTGAGTGCTGAGAGAGTGGTACTCACCACACTTATTTGTTTTACTTCAGTAGCAATACCATATAATATACAAATACTCTGGTACAAGAAAAACATCTGTATTCCAAGCTTTATACCAGAGTAAAAGTACAAAGTGTTGGAGTCAAAATATACTTACAATATCAAAGTAAAAGTACTCTTTATGAATAATAGCAGATCTACAAGCTCACAACGAGTCACAATGAAATGTGTTGGGAGCTTGTAGATCACCTATTTTTGAATTGTTGACGTAACTAGTAACTAAAGCTGTCAAATGTCTTCAGATCACATGGGTGGGTCTGATGATCCCAATGTCAGCTCTCATCAGGCAGCACAGAGTGTACTGACTGTATAAAATTTATATAATTGGAAATGGTCTGGTCTGACCCTCATAATAATCCAGTTTTCACAGCCTCTGGCAATCTTTTCAAACTGCAATTATTCCCAGCTTCCCACGCATCCATTCATTTTTTATATGCCGTATGGGCGGGCGTATTCCAGTCATGTAAACACTGCAGTATTATCAATGATATGTAGGTGTTGGTCACATACTGTAATCATCCTGGAAAATGATCTATGGAAGTGAGTACCCGGATGTAGAAGTGGTCTATTACTGTTGTTTTTTGCTTGTTTGTTTTTAATTCACACTTATTGAATACGGTCTGTGTTTCTGTGTGTTCCTCAGGATGACTTGCTTTCCCTGAAAGTGGGGAGTGTCCTGCATCACCTCAGTATCAAACGAGCTATCCAGGTGCTGCGACTCAACACCTTTGAACCCAACTGTTTACGCCGCAGACCCTCTGATGAGGTGGGTTCACTGTCTGCAATAACACAAAACTGCAGAACAATTTGCAAATATTGCACCTCAACATTTCTTCAGCAAAAGAGCCACAATGCTGAAGAATGGAAGTTATTTAAATTTATGTTACACAACTATGCGTCCAGAATTATGACAATGCATTTCATATTTCATTTGTCAAAGTTACTAATCATATCTCTTTCCCTTATTCTCTCACTTGACCTCTATCCTCTCTCGGTTCTCACAGAATACATACTACAAAATGTGCATGTTTCCACCTGTAAACCTGTAATGTGACAAATAAAGCTGCTTCTGATCCTTCTATGTGCTGTGGCTCCAGAACAACATCTCTCCAGCTGAGGTCTCCCAGTGGACCAACCACAGAGTGATGGAATGGCTGCGGTCTGTTGACCTGGCAGAGTACGCCCCCAATCTGAGAGGCAGTGGCGTGCATGGAGGCCTCATGGTAAGAGAACCAGATCTCACTAGGTTTTCCCTCAGAAACCAGCTAGAGTCCGCTAAAGCAGGGGTTCTCAAACTTGACCCCATTTTGGGGGGATTTCCCTGGGGGCAATCCCACACTTTATTTATAGCGCAATTTCAAATTGCACACATTTGTAAACGGAATCATATTTTGCCAAAATATATTGCCAGAACTAACAGATTTTCTTAATCCAGCTCTTCATTTTATCTTTGGCCACTGACCATGTGTTTCTCTCCATCGTGGCATCGCCGCTCGTTAATGTTACATTACGATCCGAACATTTTGTATTGAGTTGTGCTTGTTTGTTGACTCAAATGCCGATTCGGGGGCTTATTGTGTTTGCTAGCACATACGCTACAACAGCTACAATTTCAGTGATCCCTCCAGTGCCAATTTACCAGCGTTCATTTAACTCTGAGAGGGTACAAATGGAACCAAATGACCCAGTAATCCCAGCGTTACAAAAACTATTTTAAGCCCCCCATCCGCTCATAGAACTTCATTCATGGCTGCTATATTTAACTATTTGATATTGTTTATGAACAGCTAAATCACTTCTGTGTGCTTCTGCAAGGGCTGTGTGTGTGTGTGTGTGTGTGTGTGTGTGTGTGTGTGTGTGTGTGTGTGTGTGTGTGTGTGTGTGTGTGTGTGTGTGTGTGTGTGTGTGTGTGTGTGTGTGTGTGTGTGTGTGTGTGTGTGTGTGTGTGTGTGTGTGTGTGTTGTCTTTCCTGTGTTGCTGCTGGTTTTTGGTCAGTTGGAGCTGTATGTGTGTCTGAGGAGTCAAGTTCCTGCGAGCCCACTTTGGGTCACTAACCCCTATGCTAACGCCTCATAACTCCTACCCTCCCCTAGGTCCTGGAGCCCCGCTTTAACGTGGAGACTATGGCCCTGTTGCTGAACATCCCTCCCAACAAGACCCTGCTGCGTCGCCACCTCGCCACCCACTTCAACCTGCTGGTGGGCCCAGATTCACAGCAGCTCAAACAGGAATGCCTGGAGAACCCAGACTACGTGCTTCTCACTGCAACCGCCAAGGTCAAGGTAGGTCGTAAGTTATGCATTTAGTGGTTCTTTTCCAATTCAAAGGGTAACCCAGAACATTCCATAACCTAATCTGTTTATGTTTTTTTTTTACATACGTAATAAATAAAAATGTTTTGTCCTAAACCTGTGAAATATGTTACATGTCACAGGACAGTTTCCTTAGTTCTTATAGTGGAAAAGAGCCATAAGACACACTACTCTTGAACACAGTACTGTGTTAGCACTTGCACTACAGTAAAGAACACATTTTTCCTTAACCAGCCAAGGAAACTGACGTTTGGGAGCTTTGGAAGTCTGAGGAAGAAGAAGCATGAAGAGAATGAGGAATACGTTTGTCCCATGGATGTGGAGATGCCAAAGGGACGTGGCTTTCAGAAGGGCTTTGTGGAGTTACAGATCTATGAGGATGACCTTGACAGACTAGAGCAGGTAGGAAGGTCAAATGTCCTCCACATAGGGCCTTTAAGTCAGGCTCGAGGCATATATATATCTGTGTATATATATATATATATATATATATCCGGTGTATATATATGAGAGAGAGATAATTGATAGAATAATCACTATGGAAATATTCAGTAGTTCTATCCCTATTGATGTTGGAGCTGTGTCTTTTTGCAGATGGAGGACTCGGAGGGAACTGTGCGGCAGATTGGAGCTTTTTCAGAAGGAATCCAAAACCTGACGGTAAGACCTAAGGTTTAGGTTTAGGCATAGTTTTTGTGAGGTTATGGTTAGGTTTAGGTTTGGGCATAGTTTTTGTGAGGTCCTCCGCCCTACTAGTAGTAGCCGGCGCTGTAAAACGAGCATCCCATCAGCGCCCATCGAAATCCAGGCTCAGCAATAGCGGGAGTCCCATTGTTACACAGACTGATAGGTATGTAATTAATATATACCCGCCCCCTTTGTATCATCGTTAACAGAGCATGCTGAAAGACGACGAGTTCTTCAAAGAGATCTCATATTCCCCCAACCCCAGTGTGACAGATGAAGATTCCAACGCGTGAGGCTGCATGCCACCATAATGCCGTGTGACCCTAATGCTGCTGTGAATGAAAGTCTGTGCCCAGCATCTCCACTAGCACACACACATCTCTCCCATCAAATGTACAATAAATGTACACACTCTGAATGCTTTTTACTAGTGTTACATTACATTCTAAGATGAGCCAAAAGTGTTACCAAGTTTCTCTCTCCTTTAAACCATGGTTTTGTTTTGTGTAAACCTACGACCCAGTACTGACTGTTCTACTCTTGATGTGTCACTCCATTTCACCCGTCCTCGGGCTATTGGGGAGAGAATTAAGGGCAACACCACTGTTTGCCTGCCAGCTGGTTACTGGAGACATTTTTATGTTAGTTGTTCATATACTTTTTTCTTTTTCTGGTTTTAAGTGATACATCATCAAGCATAAAAAACATTATCTAGATGATGCAAATAAAGAAATAATATATCTTTATAACTATATGTAACTATTGGAAGTCAGAGAATTTATCCAAATGTGTAATGTGCTGTGCAGATTATTTTTAAGAACTGACTGTAAAGTAAAGTAACTCAAACAGCTGCTATGATTTCTGCAGAACTTATGTAAGCCCCTCTGATGTAAAATCAGTTCTGAACAACCCATTAACTTTGCATGCATTTGCACCAATACCTCCATACAAAGGATAATGAATATGATTCATTAAGTGTCATTGCATGATATTTAAATGCATACTGTTAACAGATGAAAGGAACTTGTCAGTTATTTTACATTTTATACTGCAAATTGATTTAATATGGAATCCTGGTGACTCACACATGACATTGATATTTGTGGAATGGTGTTGCAACATATTCAGAGAGAAGTGAAATGATGCGAGGTTGCAGTCAGAGTAACGATGCTGTTGAGACAGATTTATACTTTGATTAAAAATGATATATTTTCACCTGAAAATATTTCTGTTGACACCGTTAACAACAGAAAGAAGTCTGTCGATACTTGAAAGTTGGAAATGCATCATTTGATTCTCGTCAGTGACATGTTGCACGACACTCGCCAAAGTATACATTTGCTTCTATGCAGCCCTTGACCGCAGCAGGGAATAACATTTTATACTGTGTACTTTTTCATTTATCAATTTCTAAGGTCATTAAAGTTATTTAAAGAGGATTGGCTACTTGTCTCAATTTGCACAAGGTATCTTCCCTGACATAGTTATTTCATAGCTGGGACCTCTGGTTTCTCAATTCGAGCTAGGTCTTTCATTTCTTGTATAATACTAGTCATCCACTATGTCAGATCTGTGTTATTTATATCTGGTGAGATACTACAATGTTTGTGTAATGCACAGGTAATCAGCACCAGATGAGCAATATGGTTGCCAGTGGAAGATGATGCATTACTTCACTCTGCAATATTACAGATGAATGTGTTGGATTGGCACCATTCAAGGAACTCCACATTTTTTTAATTAGGCTATTCATATTCATTGTCTCACAGACACTGAAGAACAAAGTATTTTCCTGTGTTTGTTTTTGTTAAGAATGCACAAAGAGTGTAGAAATTGTAGTCCGTCATGAATAATGCAGCTTTGAATATTAGCTTTTTTAGTTTTTTTGTTGTAAGAGTTCTCATAATAAACTGATAGCCGCCCTAAATCAAAAGCCAATTGAACAAATTCACTATCAGAAAGAGATTCTGAACAGCAGATATAGGTCTACAACTTAATACCCCAAACAAGTTTATCAATATCTTCCAATCTGCTCCTGTGTACTGCACAGTACTCTGCCATCTTTGTTGTTTTTTACAAGGAAGATGGTCAGATGACAATACTCTTCAGTCTTCACCAAAGGAGTAAAGGGGAGGAACTGAAGAAATGCTGCTCCCTAGTGGAGAAAGATACTATTTCATGAAAGGGCCTGCCCTGCCTAGAACCTAGATCACCTCGAGAGGAACCCGAACAGAAAATGTGGCTGTTGTGCAACTTGTGCTGCCTGAGCGTCAGTAGGTCTACTACGGCTCCGTCTTTTGAGCTAATTTAGAACTTCCTGTCTGAGAGCTAGCTAATTTAAGACATCCGGTTGCCTTCAGAATAAAATAAGGTTATTTAATTAATAATTATTACATTACATTATTAGTATTATTATTACATTACAGTTATTGTAAAGACACACATTATGTTTCTGTGTAAAAATAAGTAATTAAATAACATCAAAAAGTTATCTAAATGGATAAATGCTATTCACTGGAGTGAATATTCTATTATATTCTAAAAACGACTTATAAATCCTAAAGCCTTGTTTATACTTCACTGTGCAACGGTCCTATGCTGGACAATAGCAGATATGCAAACTCACAGCACATCTCATTCAAGACACTGAACTTGCAGATCTGCCATTTTTGAACACACTATAAAGTTAACCATTTATCATGCTGCTCTACGTGGCACTGCATTCTGTGACATTAAACCAAATGGCATTTTCCACTCTATGACACTACTGTTCTACATTTTTGTCTAATAAAATAGGCTATTAATTGAATCAATCAAACTGCATTAACTAACAGAGATACTACTAACCAAGCTATCCATGTCAACATGCTCTATAGGAGTCTCAATAACAGGTATAAGTAACGTTTAATGTTTAGTAATGTTTAATGTAGCAGAAGAGGCCATTCATTGAACAGAGTTTTGCACAATTTTAACATCCCAGATCGATTGAAATATGAATCTACTGTGCTGTGCTACACCATGATATATTAAGAGTACAATAACATTCCATTGTGAATAAAAACCTATTAACCACAGTGTAATGCTAAAGGTTTCATCACAGGGCTGTCTGCTTCATGTAATATCATTAAAAGTGTTGTTGGTGACAGTTATATGAGTTGGAAGCATTAAGACCCATTTTAACCCTCAATGGCTTCCTTTCTGACAAATAACGTTATTGTAAAAAAAAAAAAAAAGATTCACGCGTTCATATGTAGCTATTTTGCATTAGAAGCGGATGGGACCAAGGGACCCGGATGTAACGTAAGAGGACTACAATAGATTCGCGGTTAAATCTCGCGGGCGTGGCCTCACACCGGAAGGAAGTGCCGCCGCCCTCAAATACGGAAGAGACGCGTGGAGGTAGGTTTGGTCAGTGTTTGTTTGGAACGTGCCACGTCACCATCGCGGGTCCGTCTTCGGAGCAAGTAAGTGATTAAATGTTATTTAATACTTAACGCTGTTGTTGTTTGTGTGTTCAAACGTCTATCACTTGAAGTTACTTGTTATGATGTTTATATATGATGTTTGTACGAAACTGTAAAACAGTGTTTCAGTAGCCGAATGGTTAGTGTCGAAGGTTTATAAACAACTATGCCCGGCCTCAATGTTTACTAACCGTCGACAGTACCCACTCGACTACCGAAACACGGCTTTAAAGAGTAGTATTTACATATCTAAACACAACAAGTAACTTCAAAAGTGATAACATGTTTGAGCCACGGACCACCATTTCACATTAATAGACTCTCACAATGGTGGTCAGTGGCTCAAATGGGTCTGAGAGACTAGATGGCCTCAAATGGTGGTCCGTGGCTCAAACGCTGAATAAATAATCGACTAGAGGTGAAAATAGTATTGTTTGGTAGGTAAAAGGACAAACATTCTGTGAAAATTGGCACGAAGCAACAAACATTCTTTGAAATTGGTGGGAAACGATCCCGGCACTCATGTTAACAAAGCTCAGTCACTAACCACTATGCTACAATCAGCATTATATAATCAAAGGATCAAAAGTAGCAATCTTCTACATTCTCTAATTGTGTAGTTTTTTTTGGAAATTAAGCAGATGCTTAACAACAATTGAACTATTGAGAGTGTAAAGATCTACTATTGGGGTCAATTTGGTTACCTAAATTAAATTGCTCTGTATTGTGACAGTAATCATTGCTATAGTGTGTGTTCAGTAACAGTGTTAAATAGCTCTATAGTGTGACAGTAAAAATTGCTATAGTGTGTGTTCAGTAACAGTGTTAAATAGCTCTATTTTGTGACAGTAATCATTGCTATAGTGTGTGTGTTCAGTAACAGTGTTAAATAGCTCTATATTGTGACAGTAATCATTGCTATAGTGTGTGTGTTCAGTAACAGTGTTAAATAGCTCTATATTGTGACAGTAATCATTGCTATAGTGTGTGTTCAGTAACAGTGTTAAATAGCTCTATAGTGTGACAGTAATCATTGCTATAGTGTGTGTTCAGTAACTTGCAACACAGCAGCCAAGTATATGCAGAACACATATACACGCATTTGACATAACACAAACAACAAGACAATTTACATACATAAAGACATGAAGAAAAGAGCAATATCCACCGCTTAGATTATCCTGTGGCTACTACAACTCCTGATTAAACCCTTTTCTATTTATTAAAGAGCTGGAGAGACAGGAATATTCCTGTTACTGAACACACACTATAGCAATTATTACTGTCACAATAACTTTGTACTTTTGCTACTGATGTTTGTGTGCAACATTTGAGCTGGTGTCAAGTCACCTTAATTCAAGTGATAGATTATATACAGGGGCATGCCATATGGTCTACCTGCACAGCCTTTGTGATTACTGGTAGATCACGATGTACCTTTTGGGCACCCCTGCAATACAGGATTCCTGTCCAGAATTGTTTTTTATTAAATATAGAGGGTTTAAGTGTAGGGTTTGTCATGTTGGTGTTCTCTATAACTTTTCGTCCTGGGCATGACGTTAAACTGTCCAGTGTAACTCCAAGTTACATGGGGTGGGTATGGTTTGAGAGTTTGTGATGCTCAGTTCTTTTTTTGCGTCTCGGTTCCTCAGGTGGAAGCTGCATATTTGGGTTTTTGATGGGTTGGGTTTCAAGTGGCTGGTCGTTTGTTTAGATATTGAAAAGGAGGGGGGCGAGCGCGCTACCTTGTGGGAGGCCGTTCTTTTCGGCTTTCCATTTACTCCTCTGGTCATTTAACTGAACATAGAAGCGCCTGTTGTTGAGGAGGCTTTTCCTGACCATTGTGCGGTGTTGGACAGTGTCGTAGGCAGCAGAGAGATCTCTGAATGCTGCTCCAGTTATTTGTTTCCCCTCAAACCCATCCTCAATGTGTTGGGTGAGGTTGAGCTCTGTCCAGCACAGGAGCGGCTGGGACGGAAACCAGCTTGGTCTTTAGTCAGCTTGGTATCTATTAGTGGCAACAAGGCGTTGGAGTAGCAGCTTCTCATATAGCCTTGTAGGTGATGCAGAGGGAAATGGGTCGGTAGCTCTTTGTGGATAATGGGTCTATGCCAGGTTTAGGGATTGCAACCACGTTGGCCTTTTCCCAGATAGAAGGGATGGTTTTCTGTGCTATGCATGTGTTCAGCATCCCCACAAGCCAGGTCTTTGCGTTGGGTCCCAGGTGCTGTAACATTTCTGCCAGTAGGTCATCAATCCCTGCTGCTTTTCCGGGTTTCAACTTTCCCATTGCAGTTTCAAGTTCTTCTAGGTCGAAGGGTTTGGTTTGAGGGCTGGCTGATTGTGGTTGGTCTGATACCACTGTGCGATGGTATTCTCCTGTGGGTCGGTGGCGGTCTTGGTCACAACTGGTGGCCAACAGTTGTAACCAACACCGCCACCGACCCACATAGAATACCATCGCACAGTGGTATCAGACCAACCACAATCAGCCAGCCCTCAAACCAAACCCTTCGACTTAGAAGAACGTGAAACTGCAATGGGAAAGTTGAAACCCGGAAAAGCAGCAGGGATTGATGGCATACTGGCAGAAATGATACAGCACCTGGGACCTATCGCAAGGACCTGGCTTGTGGGGATGCTGAACACATGCATAGCACAGAAAACCATCCCTTCTGTTTGGAAAAAGGCTGGAGTAGTTGCAATCCCTAAACCTGGCAAAGACCCATTATCCCCGAAGAGCTACCGACCCATTTCCCTCCTCTGCATCACCTACAAGCTCTATGAGAGGCACTACAATTTCTGAACAGACTATATTTACATCAATATGTCTGGGTCCCCACCTACTCACTCAGGGTTGACGTGTCACACCTGCAGTGATGGGAGGGGCACCAAAATGTGGTATTTTGATTGTTTAATGGGGGCACTCCCTTAGTATAAAAGTGTATGTTTTGTGTACACATGACCTGATGAAGATCAAATGGATCGAAACGCTGTCAGTATTTCAACAAAGAACGTCTTTCTTATAACTGTGGTGTGCGGGCTCCATCCAATACCTACACCAGTTGTGATGCAACAGAGTTTGCTGTGACCGTTGTGAATTATGGGTGGTGTGGTTTTTGCCAAGACGGTGGATTGTGGCCCATGCCTTCCTGCTGTTATTTGACATGTTGGTGTTCTCTATATCTTTTCGTCCTGGGCATGACGTTAAACTGTTCCGTTCGAGAGGACCAGCGACCCTCGAATGTAAACGGCCACGAAAGGAAATTATGTGTGTGTGAGGTGTTCTCTATAGGTTGGGTTTCAGGTGGTTGTATTGTAGTAGCTTGACATTTCTTGGAGGGCACTTTCAAGGACAGACTCAATCTTCTGGAAGTCTGCTTGTTGGGTCGTAATGCAGAGGTTGTCGGCGTAGATGAAACGCTGGCATTAGGCATTGGGTAGTGGCTGGTCGTTTGTGTAGATATTGAAAAGGAGGGGGGCGAGCACGCTACCTTGTTGGAGGCCGTTCTTTTGGGCTTTCCATTTACTCCTCTGGTCATTTAACTGGACATAGAAGCGCCTGTTTTTGAGGAGGCTTTTCCTGACCATTGTGCGGTGTTGGACAGTGTCGTAGGCAGCAGAGAGATCTCTGAATGCTGCTCCAGTTATTTGTTTCCCCTCAAACCCATCCTCAATGTGTTGGGTGAGGTTGAGCTCTGTCCAGCACAGGAGCGGCTGGGACGGAAACCAGCTTGGTCTTTAGTCAGCTTGGTATCTATGAGTGGCAACAAGGCGTTGGAGTAGCAGCTTCTCATATAGCCTTGTAGGTGATGCAGAGGGAAATGGGTCGGTAGCTCTTTGTGGATAATGGGTCTTTGCCAGATTTAGGGATTGCAACCACTTTGGCCTTTTCCCAGACAGAAGGGATGGTTTTCTGTGCTATGCATGTGTTCAGCATCCCCACAAGCCAGGTCTTTGCGTTGGGTCCCAGGTGCTGTAACATTTCTGCCAGTAGGTCATCAATCCCTGCTGCTTTTCCGGGTTTCAACTTTCCCATTGCAGTTTCAAGTTCTTCTAGGTCGAAGGGTTTGGTTTGAGGGCTGGCTGATTGTGGTTGGTCTGATACCACTGTGCGATGGTATTCTCCTGTGGGTCGGTGGCGGTCTTGGTCACAACTGGTGGCCAACAGTTGTAACCAACACCGCCACCGACCCACATAGAATACCATCGCACAGTGGTATCAGACCAACCACAATCAGCCAGCCCTCAAACCAAACCCTTCGACTTAGAAGAACGTGAAACTGCAATGGGAAAGTTGAAACCCGGAAAAGCAGCAGGGATTGATGGCATACTGGCAGAAATGATACAGCACCTGGGACCTATCGCAAGGACCTGGCTTGTGGGGATGCTGAACACATGCATAGCACAGAAAACCATCCCTTCTGTTTGGAAAAAGGCTGGAGTAGTTGCAATCCCTAAACCTGGCAAAGACCCATTATCCCCGAAGAGCTACCGACCCATTTCCCTCCTCTGCATCACCTACAAGCTCTATGAGAGGCACTACAATTTCTGAACAGACTATATTTACATCAATATGTCTGGGTCCCCACCTACTCACTCAGGGTTGACGTGTCACACCTGCAGTGATGGGAGGGGCACCAAAATGTGGTATTTTGATTGTTTAATGGGGGCACTCCCTTAGTATAAAAGTGTATGTTTTGTGTACACATGACCTGATGAAGATCAAATGGATCGAAACGCTGTCAGTATTTCAACAAAGAACGTCTTTCTTATACCTGTGGTGTGCGGGCTCCATCCAATACCTACACCAGTTGTGATGCAACAGAGTTTGCTGTGACCGTTGTGAATTATGGGTGGTGTGGTTTTTGCCAAGACGGTGGATTGTGGCCCATGCCTTCCTGCTGTTATTTGACATGTTGGTGTTCTCTATATCTTTTCGTCCTGGGCATGACGTTAAACTGTTCCGTTCGAGAGGACCAGCGACCCTCGAATGTAAACGGCCACGAAAGGAAATTATGTGTGTGTGAGGTGTTCTCTATAGGTTGGGTTTCAGGTGGTTGTATTGTAGTAGCTTGACATTTCTTGGAGGGCACTTTCAAGGACAGACTCAATCTTCTGGAAGTCTGCTTGTTGGGTCGTAATGCAGAGGTTGTCGGCGTAGATGAAACGCTGGCATTAGGCATTGGGTAGTGGCTGGTAGGGGTGCAACGGTTTTCGGTTTAAAACCGAAACCGTTCGGTACGGCATGCACGGTTCAATACGCTCTAATGAACCGCGCTATTTCGGTTTGCATTAATTAATTTCTTACAGCTGCGAAGAATGTATTTCTCGGTCACACACCGGCCTACTTAGAAGTCTAGCACTCTATCGGTCACACACCGTCCTACTAAGAAGTCTAGCACTCTTTCGGTCACAGAAGTGTAGCACTCTGTCGGCCCACCCCCTATCCCCCCCACAGACACACACACACACACACACACACACACACACAGAGAGAGAGACGGCATGATGAGGAGAATCCAGCCCTCGTCTTTAAACAACTTCTTGAAAAGACCTCTCTGTGGAATAATTATTGATCGTCATACACAGAGACACACACACAGCGGAGTAACCTCGAATGAACAGGCTTCTAAGCACGCATCTTTTTAAGTTTGTTCAGATCTGCTTCTGCATCTGCACTCGCTGTTTGAGTGCTAAAAGGGAGAGAGAGAGCAAAAACAACTCGTTGTTTTTTCGGAGCAGGAGAAGAATATTCCGTCTGAAAAGTCCCAACAAAATACTCCTGTCCAATCCATGACTGTAGATAGAAACCCTTCTTCTAATAATATAAGCATAATATCGCATGCAGAGATCTTTATTGTAAACTTTTGTAAATGTTTCTGTGCGACACGGCACTCTGCTGTGAATTCCTCCCCTCTCTCCCCCACTCTCCTCCCTGCATGTGCTGTGAGTCTGCACCACGTGTGAGTGCATAGGTGCATTATTTTTCCCTTGAACATAATATTGATGAGGCACATTAAAATAGCAATATAAGGTTTTTTCCCCCCTTTAAAATAATGAAAAGGCAGAAATGCCTAATAAAATAATATATGCTAAAAAAAGAATAAAAGAAAATGCTATAAATAAACTTTTTTGGTGCAAGCCAGTCCCTGGACTTATGTGTGTGGGTATGAGCATGAAAGCAGCATGGTTGTTTTTCCACCTGTACCTGCAACCTAACACACACAAACACACGCACATATTAACTGTATATATGATGATTTTGTGTGTGCCAGGAGGCTACAGTACAGTACAGTAGAGGGTACAGTAGAGGGACCGGCACACAGAACTCTGTCATTTCTCAGCCGTTTCGGACACGGGGCGGCATTTCGGAACCGGCCCGGCACCCTGGGCGCGTTCCTGCCCCCCCCCCCCCCCCCCCCCCCCCGGGAACCCCCACACAGAGTTGCACCACTCACTTCACAAATGTGTGATTTTTTTATTTTACTGTACCGAAACCGAACCGAAACCGTGGCCCCCATACCGAGGTTCGAACCGAACCGTGGTCTAACTGAACCGTTGCACCCCTAGTGGCTGGTCGTTTGTGTAGATATTGAAAAGGAGGGGGGCGAGCACGCTACCTTGTTGGAGGCCGTTCTTTTGGGCTTTCCATTTACTCCTCTGGTCATTTAACTGGACATAGAAGCGCCTGTTGTTGAGGAGGCTTTTCCTGACCATTGTGCGGTGTTGGACAGTGTCGTAGGCAGCAGAGAGATCTCTGAATGCTGCTCCAGTTATTTGTTTCCCCTCAAACCCATCCTCAATGTGTTGGGTGAGGTTGAGCTCTGTCCAGCACAGGAGCGGCTGGGAGGGAAACCAGCTTGGTCTTTAGTCAGCTTGGTATCTATGAGTGGCAACAAGGCGTTGGAGTAGCAGCTTCTCATATAGCCTTGTAGGTGATGCAGAGGGAAATGGGTCGGTAGCTCTTTGTGGATAATGGGTCTTTGCCAGGTTTAGGGATTGCAACCACTTTGGCCTTTTCCCAGACAGAAGGGATGGTTTTCTGTGCTATGCATGTGTTCAGCATCCCCACAAGCCAGGTCTTTGCGTTGGGTCCCAGGTGCTGTAACATTTCTGCCAGTAGGTCATCAATCCCTGCTGCTTTTCCGGGTTTCAACTTTCCCATTGCAGTTTCAAGTTCTTCTAGGTCGAAGGGTTTGGTTTGAGGGCTGGCTGATTGTGGTTGGTCTGATACCACTGTGCGATGGTATTCTCCTGTGGGTCGGTGGCGGTCTTGGTCACAACTGGTGGCCAACAGTTGTAACCAACACCGCCACCGACCCACATAGAATACCATCGCACAGTGGTATCAGACCAACCACAATCAGCCAGCCCTCAAACCAAACCCTTCGACTTAGAAGAACGTGAAACTGCAATGGGAAAGTTGAAACCCGGAAAAGCAGCAGGGATTGATGGCATACTTGCAGAAATGATACAGCACCTGGGACCTATCGCAAGGACCTGGCTTGTGGGGATGCTGAACACATGCATAGCACAGAAAACCATCCCTTCTGTTTGGAAAAAGGCTGGAGTAGTTGCAATCCCTAAACCTGGCAAAGACCCATTATCCCCGAAGAGCTACCGACCCATTTCCCTCCTCTGCATCACGTCTTTCTTATACCTGTGGTGTGCGGGCTCCATCCAATACCTACACCAGTTGTGATGCAACAGAGTTTGCTGTGACCGTTGTGAATTATGGGTGGTGTGGTCTTTGCCAAGACGGTGGATTGTGGCCCATGCCTTCCTGCTGTTATTTGTCATTATGGTGTTCTCTATATCTTTTCGTCCTGGGCATGACGTTAAACTGTTCCGTTCGAGAGGACCGGCGACCCTCGAATGTAAACGGCCACGAAAGGAAACTGTGTGTGTGAGGTGTTCTCTATCATTTCATTTCAGACTTCACTGTCTATCTCCTGTGTTTTCCATTCATCTTGAGCGTTACACAGTCGTCTGATGTGCGGGGGGAGGTGCCGGCTAGCGCATAAAGGCACGGACGGGACAGGTGTTGTCTTGACCCATCCCGTGATGATGCGACAGGTGTCATTTAGGGCTGTGTCGACCAATTTGGTGTGACGTGATCGGCTCCAGCTTGAGCAGGCATACTCTGCTGTAGAGAAAGACAGGGCCATGGCAGTTGCACGGATTGTTTGTGGGTCTGCGCCCCACTTGGGAGTTCACTAGTTTTCACAGGATGTTATTGTGGGTGTTGACCGTGGCTTTTGTGTTCTCCAGGTGTTTTTTTGAAGAAGAGTGTCCTGTCCAGTGTAACTCCAAGATACATGGGGTGGGTATGGTTGGAGAGTTTGTGACCATCCCAAGTGACGCTCAGTTCTTTTCTCGCGTCTCGGTTCCTCAGGTGGAAGCTGCATAGTTGGGTTTGTGTGTCTTTCTTTTTCTGTCTTTCTTTCTTAGGACGGAGATCAAGGTAGACGCCATAGGAAGGCTCAACACTAGCCGATGCCCCTAGAGATCCATCCCAAAGCTTCCCTCAGGGAGCACAGCAAGCCAGCTAGCCAGCAAGCCTGCCCAGTCAGCCAACGCAGCCAGTCAGCTCCGCCAGTCAGCCAGTGTAGAAAGTCAGGCTGCCAAGCCAGAGCATATCAGCCCTTGCAGTCAGCCATTGCAGCCATACCAGCCTTGCTCAGTCAGCTCAGCCAGGCCTCTCTTGAGGCCTGGCTCTCTGTCTGCCTGGCCCGGTCTGCCCTGCCCTGCCTTGCAGCAACAGAATCAGCCTTTCTGGAAAGCCAGCCAGCTCAGAATGCGAGCTGAGCAAGCCAGTGCAGCAGCAAGCCCAGACTAGGTTACCGCAGCCTTACTGTGCAGCCACAGCCACTCAGTCTAGACCAGCAGGAGCTGGCCAGGCTCCAACCCTTGCAGCGCAGCCTTAGGCCGGACAGTCCCCCTGCCTGCACTTTGTTGCCTTCCTGGCCTGTCTGCCTGCCTAGGCGCCTCGGTCTTCCTGTCTGTCTGCCTTGGCCTGCCAGTCTGAAACTGGTTTAGACTAACTGCGTGCTTGCCAGCTGCGCTGGCTTGCTGAGCTCGTATTCTGAGCTGGCTGGCTTGCCAGCAAGGCTGGTTCTGTTGCTGCAAGGCAGGGCGGGGCAGACCGGGCCAGGCAGACAGAGAGCCAGGCCTCGAGAGAGGCCTGGCTGAGCTGACTGAGCAAGGCTGGTATGGCTACAATGGTTGACTGCAAGGGCTGATGTGCGCTGGCTTGGCAGCCTGACTTTCTACACTGGCTGACTGGCGGAGCTGGCTGGCTGCGTTGGCTGACTGGGCGGGCTTGCTGGCTAGCTGGCTTGCTGGACTCCCTGAGGGAAGCTTTTGGATGGATCTCTAGGGGCATCGGCTTGTGTTGAGCCTTCCAACGGCGTCTACCTTGATCTTCGTCCTAAGAAAGAAAGACAGAAAAAGAAACACACACACAAACTCAACTATGCAGCTTCCACATGAGGAAGGCAGGCAGGCACGCAGGCAGGCACAAGCTGCCTGCGTGCTTGCTTCGCCCTCCAGTTGCTGCTCCAGTTATTTGTTTTCCCTCAAACCCATCCTCAATGTGTTGGGTGAGGTTGAGCTCTGTCCAGCACAGGACGGGACGGAAACCAGCTTGGTCTTTAGTCAGCCTGTTGTCTATGAGTGGTATGAGGCGTTGGAGTAGCAGCCTCTCTTGTAGGTGATGCAGAGGAGGGAAATGGGTCGGTAGCTCTTTGAGGATGATGGGTCTTTGCCAGGTTTGGGGATTGCAACCACTTTGGCTTTTCTCCAGACAGAAGGGATGGTTTTCTGTGCCATGCATGTGTTCAGCATCCCCACGAGCCAGGTCTTTGCGTTAGGTTCCAGGTGCTGTATAATTTCTGCCAGTATGTCATCAATCCCTGCTGCTTTTCCGGGTTTCAACTTTCCCATTGCAGTTTTGAGTTCTTCTAGGTCGAAGGGTTTGGTTTGAGGGCTGGCTGATTGTGGTTGGTCTGATACCACTGTGCGATGGTATTCTCCTGTGGGTCGTGGCGGTGTTGGTTACGACTGTTGGCCACCAGTTGTGATGCAACAGAGTTCGCTGTGACCGTTGTGAATTATGGGTGGCTCCCTGAGGTCCTTGATCGCCATTGGGTCCAACAGTGGTCATTGAAGCGTGCACACACATGCACACATGCACCTACACACAGGGGCACATGCGTATGCACACCTGGACCTTTAAATGAACAACAACACAAAAACTAAGGCACTGGTGTCGGACTTCTGGTTTACCGGAACGGGGTTCAACTCCCTGCAGTGCCCTGCTCAATGTGTTGTATTTCATTCATTGGTCCATGGTCTCAGGTCATTGAGCGGCGCGCTATAGTGTGCGATTCTTCATCATTGTTGAGGATTTTTTAAAGGTGAAAATCAAGGAAAAGCAAAAGGCTATAGTCCATGGTCACGGACCGCATACTGGTCAAGGTCATTTATACTGGTGAAGATCATTTACTAGTCTTCTAAAGGTATTTTATACTGGTGAAGATCATTTACTAGTCTTCTAAAGGTCATTTATACTGGTCAAGGTCAATTACTAGTCTCATGAAGGTAATTTATACTGGTCACAGTCATATACTGGTCACGGTCATTTCTACTGGTGAAGGTCATTTATACTGGTCAAGGTCATTTGTACTTGTCAAGGTCATTTATACTGGTCAAGGTCATTTACTAGTCTTATTGAAGGTAATTTATACTGCTCAAGGTCATTGATATTGGTCAAGGTCATTAAGTGGCACGCTATAGTGCGCGATTCTTCATCATTGTTGAGGATTTGAAAAAAGGTTAAATTGCAGAAAAGCGAAAGGCTAAAGTCCATGGTCACGGAGGGCATACTATAGTATGTTGTTTTTCTTTTTTTTGGTGGTGTGCGGGCTCCATCCAATAACTACACCAGTTGTGATGCAATAGAGTTTGCTGTGACCGTTGTGAATTATGGGTGGTGTGGTCTTTGCCAAGACGGTGGATTGTGGCCCATGCCTTCCTGCTGTTATTTGTCATGTTGGTGTTCTCTATATCTTTTCGTCCTGGGCATGACGTTAAACTGTTCCGTTCGAGAGGACCGGCGACCCTCGAATGTAAACAGGTGTTGGGACAGGGTCAGGTGTTGTCTTGATGCATCCTATGATGATGCCACAGGTGTCATTTAGGGCTGTGTCGACCAATTTGGTGTGACGGGATAGGCTTGTAGGTGATGCAGAGGAGGGAAATGGGTCGGTAGCTCTTTGGGGATAATGGGTCTTTGCCAGGTTTAGGGATTGCAACCACTTTGGCCTTTTTCCAGACAGAAGGGATGGTTTTCTGTGCTATGCATGTGTTCAGCATCCCCACAAGCCAGGTCTTTCCGTTAGGTCCCAGGTGCTGTATCATTTCTGCTAGTAGGTCATCAATCCCTGCTGCTTTTCCGGGTTTCAACTTTCCCATTGCAGTTTCACGTTCTTCTAGGTCGAAGGGTTTGGTTTGAAGGCTGGCTGATTGTGGTTGGTCTGATACCACTGTGCGATGGTATTCTCCTGTGGGTTGGTGGCGGTCTTGGTCACAACTGGTGGCCAACAGTTGTAACCAACACCGCCACCGACCCACATAGAATACCATCGCACAGTGGTATCAGACCAACCATAATCAGCCATCACTCAAACCAAACCCTTCGACCTAGAAGAACTTGAAACTGCAATGGGAAAGTTGAAACCCGGAAAAGCAGCAGGGATTGATGACCTACTGGCAGAAATGATACAGCACCTGGGACCTAACTCAAGGCCCTGGCTTGTGGGGATGCTGAACACATGCACAGCACAGAAAACCACCCCTTCTGTCTGGAAAAAGGCCAAAGTGGTTGCAATCCCTAAACCTGGCAAAGACCCATTATCCCCGAAGAGCTACCGACCCATTTCCCTCCTCTGCATCACGTCTTTCTTATACCTGTGGTGTGCGGGCTCCATCCAATACCTACACTAGTTGTGATGCAACAGAATTTGCTGTGACCGTTGTGAATTATGGGTGGTGTGGTCTTTGCCAAGACGGTGGATTGTGGCCCATGCCTTCCTGCTGTTATTTGTCATTTGTCATTATGGTGTTCTCTATATCTTTTCGTCCTGGGCATGACGTTAAACTGTTCCGTTTGAGAGGACCGGCGACCCTCGAATGTAAACAGCCACGAAAGGAAACTGTGTGTGTGAGGTGTTCTCTATCATTTCATTCCAGACTTCACTGTCTATCTCCTGTGTTTTCCATTCATCTTGAGCGTTACACAGTCGTCTGATGTGCGGGGGGAGGTGCCGGCTAGCGCATAAAGGCACGGACGGGACAGGTGTTTTCTTGACCCATCCCGTGATGATGCGACAGGTGTCATTTAGGGCTGTGTCGACCAATTTGGTGTGACGTGATCGGCTCCAGCTTGAGCAGGAATACTCAGCTGTAGAGAAAGACAGGGCCATGGCAGTTGCACGGATTGTTTGTGGGTCTGCGCCCCACTTGGGAGTTCACTAGTTTTCACAGGATGTTATTGTGGGTGTTGACCGTGGCTTTTGTGTTCTCCAGGTGTTTTTTTGAAGAAGAGTGTCCTGTCCAGTGTAACTCCAAGATACATGGGGTGGGTATGGTTGGAGAGTTTGTGACCATCCCAAGTGACGCTCAGTTCTTTTCTCGCGTCTCGGTTCCTCAGGTGGAAGCTGCATAGTTGGGTTTGTGTGTCTTTCTTTTTCTGTCTTTCTTTCTTAGGACGGAGATCAAGGTAGACGCCATAGGAAGGCTCAACACTAGCCGATGCCCCTAGAGATCCATCCCAAAGCTTCCCTCAGGGAGCACAGCAAGCCAGCTAGCCAGCAAGCCTGCCCAGTCAGCCAACGCAGCCAGTCAGCTCCGCCAGTCAGCCAGTGTAGAAAGTCAGGCTGCCAAGCCAGAGCATATCAGCCCTTGCAGTCAGCCATTGCAGCCATACCAGCCTTGCTCAGTCAGCTCAGCCAGGCCTCTCTTGAGGCCTGGCTCTCTGTCTGCCTGGCCCGGTCTGCCCTGCCCTGCCTTGCAGCAACAGAACCAGCCTTTCTGGAAAGCCAGCCAGCTCAGAATGCGAGCTGAGCAAGCCAGTGCAGCAGCAAGCCCAGACTAGGTTACCGCAGCCTTACTGTGCAGCCACAGCCACTCAGTCTAGACCAGCAGGAGCTGGCCAGGCTCCAACCCTTGCAGCGCAGCCTTAGGCCGGACAGTCCCCCTGCCTGCACTTTGTTGCCTTCCTGGCCTGTCTGCCTGCCTAGGCGCCTCGGTCTTCCTGTCTGTCTGCCTTGGCCTGCCAGTCTGAAACTGGTTTAGACTAACTGCGTGCTTGCCAGCTGCGCTGGCTTGCTGAGCTCGTATTCTGAGCTGGCTGGCTTGCCAGCAAGGCTGGTTCTGTTGCTGCAAGGCAGGGCGGGGCAGACCGGGCCAGGCAGACAGAGAGCCAGGCCTCGAGAGAGGCCTGGCTGAGCTGACTGAGCAAGGCTGGTATGGCTACAATGGTTGACTGCAAGGGCTGATGTGCGCTGGCTTGGCAGCCTGACTTTCTACACTGGCTGACTGGCGGAGCTGGCTGGCTGCGTTGGCTGACTGGGCGGGCTTGCTGGCTAGCTGGCTTGCTGGACTCCCTGAGGGAAGCTTTGGGATGGATCTCTAGGGGCATCGGCTTGTGTTGAGCCTTCCAACGGCGTCTACCTTGATCTTCGTCCTAAGAAAGAAAGACAGAAAAAGAAACACACACACAAACTCAACTATGCAGCTTCCACATGAGGAAGGCAGGCAGGCACGCAGGCAGGCACAAGCTGCCTGCGTGCTTGCTTCGCCCTCCAGTTGCTGCTCCAGTTATTTGTTTTCCCTCAAACCCATCCTCAATGTGTTGGGTGAGGTTGAGCTCTGTCCAGCACAGGACGGGACGGAAACCAGCTTGGTCTTTAGTCAGCTTGGTGTCTATGAGTGGTATGAGGCGTTGGAGTAGCAGCCTCTCTTGTAGGTGATGCAGAGGAGGGAAATGGGTCGGTAGCTCTTTGAGGATGATGGGTCTTTGCCAGGTTTGGGGATTGCAACCACTTTGGCTTTTCTCCAGACAGAAGGGATGGTTTTCTGTGCCATGCATGTGTTCAGCATCCCCACGAGCCAGGTCTTTGCGTTAGGTTCCAGGTGCTGTATAATTTCTGCCAGTATGTCATCAATCCCTGCTGCTTTTCCGGGTTTCAACTTTCCCATTGCAGTTTTGAGTTCTTCTAGGTCGAAGGGTTTGGTTTGAGGGCTGGCTGATTGTGGTTGGTCTGATACCACTGTGCGATGGTATTCTCCTGTGGGTCGTGGCGGTGTTGGTTACGACTGTTGGCCACCAGTTGTGATGCAACAGAGTTCGCTGTGACCGTTGTGAATTATGGGTGGCTCCCTGAGGTCCTTGATCGCCATTGGGTCCAACAGTGGTCATTGAAGCGTGCACACACATGCACACATGCACCTACACACACAGGGGCACATGTGTATGCACACCTGGACCTTTAAATGAACAACAACACAAAAACTAAGGCACTGGTGTCGGACTTCTGGTTTACCGGAACGGGGTTCAACTCCCTGCTCAATGTGTTGTATTTCATTCATTGGTCCATGGTCTCAGGTCATTGAGCGGCACGCTATAGTGTGCGATTCTTCATCATTGTTGAGGATTTTTTAAAGGTGAAAATCAAGGAAAAGCAAAAGGCTATAGTCCATGGTCACGGACCGCATACTGGTCAAGGTCATTTATACTGGTGAAGATCATTTACTAGTCTTCTAAAGGTCATTTATACTGGTGAAGATCATTTACTAGTCTTCTAAAGGTCATTTATACTGGTCAAGGTCATTTACTAGTCTCATGAAGGTAATTTATACTGGTCAGTCATATACTGGTCACGGTCATTTATACTGGTCAAGGTCATTTGTACTTGTCAAGGTCATTTATACTGGTCAAGGTCATTTACTAGTCTTATTGAAGGTCATTTATACTGCTCAAGGTTATTGATCAATATCAATGACCTTGATGACCCCAAGGTCATTAAGTGGCATGCTATAGTGCGCGATTCTTCATCATTGTTCACAATTTGAAAAAAGGTTAAATCGCGGAAAAGCGAAAGGCTATAGTCCATAGTCTCGGAGGGCATACAAAAATGTGTGGTGCTATACAGGCCGTTCTGGAAAATTTGGGACAGAGGTTCATCGTTGTTATCCAGGGAGTGTGTGTGCAAAATTTGGCATCGACCGGGTTAATGGTGCTGGAGATTAGCTGTTAACAAACTGACGGACACACACACACACACACACTCACTCAGAGTGCAAAACATACTCTATCCCCATGGCTTTGGCCTGGTGCCATACCGTTATTAATTATTGCCTACAATGTCAATTGTGAAATTACTTTACCGTTGCAATGCAAAATTTACATTTCAACGAATGGACCTCGTAAAACAAAACAAAAACCAAGGCACTGGTTGTGGTACTTCTGGTTTACCGGAATGGGGTTCAACTCCCTGCAGTGCTCTGCTCAATTTGTTGTATTTACATGGTTCATTTTTATTTTCTGCTCATTGTGTTGCCTTTTCATAGATGATAACCCCCAGGTTCTTTAATGTGTTTGCACTCCCTACAGTTAGGTTACCAAGTCTATTTATTTATTATTTCTGTTCACTAGAACTAGAACCAATTACCAAAGTAGGCTTTCTAATGACACAACTCGCCTTTGTTTTTATGTGTAGCAAAAACGTTCTTTTTATTTACGCCAAAGAGTAGAGGCTGGTCTGCATTCATGCGAGCGGGGAAGTTTAGAGTAACATAGCTCTAAATGAAACGCATTAGAGCTATGGACCAGAGCTAGTAGTCATAGCACTTCATGGTATATGCATAGTTTATATAGTTTCATTATAGATATATTAAACAGAGAGGACTGGAGTCAATTGGGTTATATTATGTTTAACACTAATTTGAAGCTGTCAAAATCTGACAGACTTCTGGCGGCCATGGCCACGCCCACCTTTTGGTAACGCCCACTTTCGGCCAAGCCCACAAAAAGGACCCCCCATGTCATTTGCCAGGCAGGCTCCACTCTCAGACAGATATTTGGCTCCGTCTTATGAGCTAATTTAGAACTTCCTGTCTGAGAGCTAGCTAATTTAAGACATCCGGTTGCCTTCAGAATAAAATAAGGTTATTTAATTCGTTAATTAAATAATTGTCAATGCCCCAAGGCACAGCACTTTTTTGAGCGTTGACCTCAGTAGAAGGTCTGCTGCCGTGAATTTTACACCTCTCCCACTTAGCGGAGAGTGGGGTGTGGTACAGGACATCTCCCCGAACGCGTGGGTATACTGCATCTACAAGTAGTACAAGATAAATTGAAACCATTGACACCTACTTCGATGGTTCAGTTGTCATCTATGCCGGGGAATTTAGCAGCTCTCATTCAAGCGTTTTTTCAAAATCCAGGTCACACATTTGATTGCAAAACAATCTGTGGTGTCACTCAACAACTAGTGAATAGCATCTTACTTGGCCTTAGGAATGCACAATGACCCATTAGATTTTATACACAAACTAGTAGTTTGGTTGAGTATGTGTGGTGTCCACACAGTTGTTCAAGCAAAACATACAGACATCTGTACATTCTGTGCCTGGACAGTTGAAAGCAATTAACAGAACAATAACGGAGGACAATTTGGAAGAAGATGATGATGATGTGGTTTTATGCAATGAAAGTCTAAATGACAATATGTGTGAAGCTATACCATTACCAATTCTAACATTTCTACAACAGACATCTGCTATCAAAAAATGTCACACACGGCTTGAAGAAGCAGCAGCGCAGGACTCAACATTTAGACGGAAACTTGAGAAATTCAATCTAGCCAACACATCAGTGTCATTAGTGTCTCAGAAATGTTCTAGGACAGAAGTATGCACCATATTAAATAGATTTGTAGAATACACACTTCGGTCTCCTTTCCTTGGAGATGACCTGCTTTGCCTGAAAAGTCTTAGTCTGTATAGTTGTACTCAATGTGGTGACAAGGCCTTACCATCTACAAAGAACATGTCACAATTCATAGTGCAGCCACTTGACGTGTCACAAAAAGGCATCTTAGACACTATTGCACAAATATTACCTGCTCAATCTGAACAATGTGAAACATGTCAGCAGGAAAAGAGCTTATCAACATATGAAGTAATTAACAGCCCACAGACCTTACTTCTCCTGTTAAGAGCTGGCACAAGAATTCCAAAAACGTTCAATTTATCCTGTTAGTCCAGTACCTGCCTGTAGACCCTATCGCAATTTGGTGTTGGGGGAATTTCTCACTTGAACTAAGTCAATGGGTCCCTAGACATGAAAGATCAATGAGGTGCTTGTCCGCCATAGTGCCACGAATGGCGCAATGGCCACATCAAAAATGGCCGCCATCGGCTATGATGAAAATCCAACCTTTTTGTTTTTTAGTGTTTAAGCACATGTAATACATTCATTTTGACTAATTGTGGTGTGTGGAATTCATTTCTGATATTGTTTTGATGATTTGGGGTGATTTTGACCTTGAAAGGTCATAGTCAAGGTCATTTTGCTATTCCACAGACCTTGGCCATAACTTGTCCATTTTTTGGAGTAAGAACAGGAACAATAAGTCTATTTCAACTAAATCTGACTCTTAAAATTAATTTCTGATATTGTTTTGACCATTAGGGATCATCCTGTCATTGAATTATTGATGTTAATGTCATTTTTCAATAATTCGATTATGATTCTTTAGTCGCTTTTACTATATATTTTCATGATTTGTTTTCTTTACATAAACAAAATACATGGGCATGAGCAAAACAACAACAGCACCATATGTGCTGTGTGAATAAGCCCATTGTACAAAAGACTCTGTCCATGGCCCAAATGAGCCAATTCATTGCTATGGCAACCCCATAGTGGAGGTAAGTCAATATATCATAAGAATCGTTCACTTGATGGTACAAGCACCAAATTTGGTACACAAGTGCTTCAGAACCTACTCTCTCAGAAAAGTACGTTGTCCACTTGAAAAAACTAAATGGCCACCATTTTTCAAGATGGCCGCCAAATGAAAAGGGCCTTTTGTGGCAGTTCTGGACAACCGTGGGTCCGACCAACTCGAGACCGGGCACTGCACTCCCTGTGTGTGTGTGGAACGTGTGTGTCGAATTCGGTGAAGTCAGTGGGGCAAACGGTTCTCGGGTTACATGGATTACAGATGTACAGACACACACAGACTTGAATATATGTCAATGGGCAATGCCCATTGGCTTTTGTTTTAGATGATGGGTAAGAAGAGAGAGATGTGATGTCAGGTGGTGTGGGCTAAGAAGTGGTCAGGGCTAAGATAAAGTATATGAGATGTACAGTAAGTGCAAAGAGAGATGGTGAGGGAGGGAGAAAATTATTTGTACCAATTGACCAAACAGTAGACAGTAGTGTAACAGGTTAAGGTGAGTATAGAGATGGAAATGTTCTAGCAAGTGAAGCCAGTGTATTGAGAATATGGGACATATGTGTCAGGAGTTATTTGCCGTACGGTTGGAAACGGTGGCACTGATGAAAAGGAGGCACAGCTGGAGGTGGCAGAATTAAGGATGCTATGCTTCTCATTAGGAGTGAAAAGGAAGGACATTATCAGAAATGACTAAATTAGAGGATCAGCCCAGGTTAGAAGGTTTGGGGATAAAGCAAGAGAGGTGAGGTTGAGATGGTTTAGACATGTGAAAAGGAGGGATGAGGGTACATTGGGAGAAGGATGCTGAAGATGTAGCTGCCAGGTAAGAGGATGGCCAAAGACGAGGTTTAAGGATGCTGTGAGAGATGACATGAAGGTGGCAGGTCACAGAGGAAGATGTAGAAAACAAAACCAAAAGGGGTCCTCCCCTTTTCCCTGTGCGTGCACACACACACACACGGTACTGTACAGTACACTACAGTATGTTACAGTACAGTATTGTAAAGTACAGTAACGTGCGGTATGGCATGGTACAGTATGATACCATAAGGTATGGTACAGTACAGTATGATACCATAAGGTATGGTACAGTACAGTATGATGCCGTACAGTACAGTAAGGTACAGTATGATACCATACCGTACCGTACCTTACTGTATGGTATCATACTGTACAATACTGTACTGTACTGTACCGTACTGCATGGTACCATACTGTACCATACTGTACCTTACTGTATGGTATCATACTGTACAATACTGTACTGTACTGTACTGTACCGTACTGCATGGTACCATACTGTACCATACTGTACCTTACTGTATGGTATCATACTGTACCTTACTGTACTGTACGGCATCATACTGTACTGTACCATACCTTATGGTATCATACTGTACCATGCCGTACCGCACGTTACTGTACTTTACCATACTGTACTGTAACATACTGTAGTGTACTGTAGAGTACCGTGTGTGTGTGTGTGTGTGTGTGTGTGTGTGTGTGTGTGTGTGTGTGTGTGTGTGTGTGTGTGTGTGTGTGTGTGTGTGTGCACGCACAGGGAAAAGGGGAGGACCCCTTTTGGTTTTGTTTTCTACATCTTCCTCTGTGACCTGCCACCTTCATGTCATCTCTCACAGCATCCTTAAACCTTGTCTTTGGCCATCCTCTTACCTGGCAGCTACATCTTCAGCATCCTTCTCCCAATGTACCCTCATCCCTCCTTTTCACATGTCTAAACCATCTCAACCTCACCTCTCTTGCTTTATCCCCAAACCTTCTAACCTGGGCTGATCCTCTAATTCAGTAATTTCTGATAATGTCCTTCCTTTTCACTCCTAATGAGAACCATAGCATCCTTAATTCTGCCACCTCCAGCTGTGCCTCCTTTTCATCAGTGCCACCGTTTCCAACCGTACGGCATGGCTGGTCTCACTACCATCGTATACATCTTCCCTCTCACTGGTAGCCTTCTGTCACAAATAACTCCTGACACATATGTCCCATATTCTCAATACACTGGCTTCACTTGCTAGAACATTTCCATCTCTATACTCACTTACCAACGTGATACACTACTGTCTACTGTTTGGTCAATTGGTACAAATCATTTTCTCCCTCCCTCACCATCTCTCTTTGCACTTACTGTACATCTCATATACTTTATCTTAGCCCTGACCACTTCTTAGCCCACACCACCTGACATCACATCTCTCTCTTCTTACCCATCATCTAAAAAAAAACCCAATGGGCATTGCCCATTGACATATATTCAAGTCTGTGTGTGTGTCTGTACATCTGTAATCCATGTAACCCGAGAACCGTTTGCCCCACCGACTTCACCGAATTCGACACACACGTTCCACACACACACAGGGAGTGCAGTGCCCGGTCTCGAGTTGGTCGGACCCACGGTTGTCCAGAACTGCCACAAAAGGCCCTTTTCATTTGGCGGCCATCTTGAAAAATGGTGGCCATTTAGTTTTTTCAAGTGGACAACGTACTTTTCTGAGAGAGTAGGTTCTGAAGCACTTGTGTACCAAATTTGGTGCTTGTACCATCAAGTGAACGATTCTTATGATATATTGACTTACCTCCACTATGGGGTTGCCATAGCAATGAATTGGCTCATTTGGGCCATGGACAGAGTCTTTTGTACAATGGGCTTATTCACACAGCACATATGGTGCTGTTGTTGTTTTTCTCATGCCCATGTATTTTGTTTATGTAAAGAAAACAAATCATGAAAATATATAGTAAAAGCGACTAAAGAATCATAATCGAATTATTGAAAAATGACATTAACATCAATAATTCAATGACAGGATGATCCCTAATGGTCAAAACAATATCAGAAATTAATTTTAAGAGTCAGATTTAGTTGAAATAGACTTATTGTTCCTGTTCTTACTCCTAAAAATGGACAAGTTATGGCCAAGGTCTGTGGAATAGCAAAATGACCTTGACTATGACCTTTCAAGGTCAAAATCACCCCAAATCATCAAAACAATATCAGAAATGAATTCCACACACCACAATTAGTCAAAATGAATGTATTACATGTGCTTAAACACTAAAAAACAAAAAGGTTGGATTTTCATCATAGCCGATGGCGGCCATTTTTGATGTGGCCATTGCGCCATTCGTGGCACTATGGCGGACAAGCACCTCATTGATCTTTCATGTCTAGGGACCCATTGACTTAGTTCAAGTGAGAAATTCCCCCAACACCAAATTGCGATAGGGTCTACAGGCAGGTACTGGACTATGTCTGTACCACCAAAATGAGTATGCTTTGACCAGTATGTGTGTATTTTTCGACAGGCCACCATATGCGTCATTGTACATCCTTAAAGATCATAAATGGCATATCTGGACAAATGAATCGAATGACACAGCAGGCTATACCTTTGAGCTGATGCAAAGAACATCCGCTCGACAGCACACAAAGACAGTAGTCACAGGTAGTTTCTATGTCGTGTCATACGAGAAAATAAACAGTCGAGAAATAATCAAGTTTCGTCAGGACAAACAAATGCATAAATGCACAGACAGATGCAATCAACGCACACAAGTGACACCCATTCCAAAGCTAGAGGTAACTCCTTGACCTGACTTAGCTTGCGTAGAGAAAGTGATTTCATTTCAATGCCCCAAGGCACAGCACTTTTTTGAGCGTTGACCCCAGTAGAAGGTCTGCTGCTGTGAATTTTACACCTCTCTCGCTTAGCGGAGAGTGGGGTGTGGTAGAGGACATCTCCCCGAACACGTGGGTATGTCCAGATAGTTGCCTCGCGGAGGCCTCTTTGTCCAGTGTCCATTCTGGGTCCGGAAACGGTACTTTTTGTCAGCATTGACCCCAGTAGAAGGTCTGCTGCTGTGAATTTTACACCTCTCCCGCTTAGCGGAGAGTGTGGTGTGGTAGAGGACATCTCCCCGAACGCGTGGGTATGTCCAGATAGTTGCCTCGCGGAGGCCTCTTTGTCCAGTGTCCATTCTGGGTCCGGAAACGGTACTTTTTTCAGCGTTGACCACAGTAGAAGGTCTGCTGCTGTGAATTTTACACCTCTCCCACTTAGCGGAGAGTGGGGTGTGGTACAGGACATCTCCCCGAACGCGTGGGTATGTCCAGATAGTTGCCTCGCGGAGCCGTCTTTTGTCCAGTGTCCATTCTGGGTCCGGAAACGGTACTTTTTGTCAGCCTTGACCCCAGTAGAAGGTCTGCTGCTGTGAATTTTACACCTCTCCCGCTTAGCGGAGAGTGTGGTGTGGTAGAGGACATCTCCCCGAACGTGTGGGTATGTCCAGATAGTTGCCTCGCGGAGGCCTCTTTGTCCAGTGTCCATTCTGGGTCCGGAAACGGTACTTTTTGTCAGCATTGACCCCAGTAGAAGGTCTGCTGCTGTGAATTTTACACCTCTCCCGCTTAGCGGAGAGTGTGGTGTGGTAGAGGACATCTCCCCGAACGTGTGGGTATGTCCAGATAGTTGCCTCGCGGAGGCCTCTTTGTCCAGTGTCCATTCTGGGTCCGGAAACTGTACTTTTTTCAGCGTTGACCACAGTAGAAGGTCTGCTGCTGTGAATTTTACACCTCTCCCGCTTAGCGGAGAGTGGGGTGTGGTACAGGACATCTCCCCGAACGCGTGGGTATGTCCAGATAGTTGCCTCGCGGAGCCGTCTTTTGTCCAGTGTCCATTCTGGGTCCGGAAACGGTACTTTTTGTCAGCCTTGACCCCAGTAGAAGGTCTGCTGCTGTGAATTTTACACCTCTCCCACTTAGCGGAGAGTGGGGTGTGGTATAGGACATCTCCCCGAACACGTGGGTATGTCCAGATAGTTGCCTTGCGGAGCCGTCTTTTGTCCAGTGTCCACTTTATAAAGTCCATGCACTCCAGTGAATAGCATTTATCCATTTAGATAACTTTATTATTATTATTATAAGGATTTAATTACTTATTCTTACACAGAAACATAATGTGTGTCTTATAGCATCATATAGCATCATTTAAATGCTTAATTTGTAGTTTTAATGTGCAAATTAAACTTTTTTTCAATACTCTAGAGGGTACTCTTATTTTGAAGAGATCGTCCACCGGAAGTCTTAAATTAGCTCACTAGATTAGCTCACTAGACGCTGCCGTCTACTACAGAGTTCAGTGATCGCTATAGAGCACCGAAGTCTGACGTCACTTTCAGTAGAGGGCGTCAGTCCCCAGGTTCATGTATTTGTTTAGTTGCATTGAAATCACCATAGGAGGATTTTTAGATCGCTTCATATAAGAACTGTGTTTGAAAAATAAACATGTCATCCCGGCCGCTTCACTCACATGGATATGAAGAATCAACTGACTGAGAGAAAACGCTAATGTTACTGCTGCTGAATTAGTTAGATTTTCGCTAGAAGCAGACTGTATCATATATGAGTGACTGACTGTTGCAAACGATACAGAGACACCTCCCTGACAATAACGCCGAGACAGCTTGTTTATTTTTGGACCACAACGCTTATAGTAGACGATATTAAGATCACCCCATGTTATTCTCCATAGAGAAACTACTTCCGTGAACCAGGGGAATCGTCGGGATGAGCGAGTTACGTCAGGACTTCGGTGCTCTATAGGCTGCGATATCAGACGTAGCATAGGGCGGGCTACATACAGTTACTGCGGTTAGACGTCGGTCCTGAATTTGGAAAAGTGGAACGTTTGCTAAACGTGCCATGGCTGCAATGACAAGGTGCGTCTTCGACATAGATAGCTAAATAACCTAACTGATACTGTTGGTGTTTTAACTTTGTGTTGTTTGTGTAATGTGTATTTATTGTTAGAAAATAATGCGAATAAGGGCAGGGCAGACTTGGGAGTAGGCCTATTGTATTTTTTTTTATCGTCTCTCTCTCATCCACAGTCTCGTCCAGTTAACGGTTTTGAGAATTACAGTTGTGCTTGAAATACACTGTATTGTAATTCTCCAATCTGTTGATAAATACTTCAATCAATCAATCTCTCTCTCTCTCTCTCTCTCTCTCTCTCTCTCTCTCTCTCTCTCTCTCTCTCTCTCTCTCTACTTAAAGGTTTTATGACATTCATTTTCATTTATTTTTCTTTTTCTTTTAGGTTTTATGACCTCAATTACACCCAAAAAACCTGAACTTTGAACATTCAGTGGATTTTCTGTGGTCTGAAGTTTTCTTTGGGGTTTTTTGGGCCTTTTGAGCTACAATGAAAACAGGCAACACAGTGAAACAGTGACATCTGCTGGCAAATCCCATTGACATATATGGGATTTGCAGTAAGTGATGTCACTTACTGCCGGCAAATCAGAGCACCTGTTTGAGCCAGAAAACCCCAGATCACAGAAAATCTACTGAATGTTAAAAGTTAATGTTTTTTGGGTGCAATTGAGATTAGAAAACCTAAAAAAACAAGAACAATTGCAAAACCTTTTTTTTAATGTCACAATTAACATGTAATGTGTATACGTGTGTTATTTAAAGGTTCTGCTGTTTCCTTGCCTGGGTTACAGTGTTTTACACTGAACTGGATGCCGCCAGGTAGGTTTTTATCCCCAGCCTTATGCCATTGTATTTAGATTTTCAACAAGGATTTATTTTAATTTTTAATTCCTTTCTCTATGCAACTTTCTAGACCAGTATTAAACCAGGAACTGTCCAATATTTTCAATGAGCTATGGAGGATGGATGTCAATCGACTGAAGCCTGGGACAGACTACACCATCAGTGTGCAGGTACATGTACCTTTAGCCTACCGTTTATTTTTAAAACAAGATTTTTAAAGTTCTGTTTCAGTCAAATAATTGGAAGGCTGGCTATATTTGGACTGCAGGGTAAAGCTGGCTTTATAAACCAAGGCAGCCATAATGCACGGGACCATGCCTCACAGCCTCTGTTTTCCAATGTTAATGAAAACAAACTGGCCACCATAACCACTTATTCCCGTGAGTATTCTTATTACTATTTGTTGTTGCTATTGTTTTTTCAATCATGGCACTATTCACTCTACTATGCCTCTACTAAGTTTTTATGATCATATAGGTAAGGATAAATGAGTGTATGTTTTTCCTACTTAGGTTTCATGAAGCTGTTGGATAACTATGAAAGATCCACAGGCGTGGCAGAGCAAGTTACAACAGCTGAGGTGACAGAGAACAACCTTTTCCTGGATACTGTCTTAGAGACAGCGGTCATGAAGGTAAATTTGGCATACTGTATGTTTTTTTAATCACTAACAAGATACACAAGCTCACGAGAACCTTGCTAAAGTAGGCCTACAGTTTGTCCTTGCAAATAGAGGTTATTACTGAGGGCTACAGAGAAATTGAAATGGTGAATGAGACTAATTTGTACCATGAAACATAAAGCGTACACACATTTCAATAAACTATGTACAGCTTGTACTTTTTTGTACAAATAGACACACTTTGGAGAGCATAGGCCATTATGAACTTCCTCCAGCTGGTTGGGTGTTGGGCGAAGTTCTCTGTTTCCTTCCAAGATAGCCTATTCCATTTTCTCTGAGTTCCGCCTCGACAGACCTTTTTCCAGGGTCTTCCTGGTTTCCTTTTGGTTCCAGTTCCAAATAATATTTAAAGGTATATTCAGTGATTTCACTCAAAAAACCTTAGGTTTCGTTTTTGGCTGTGGGACCCAGCCTTTCGTCCAATCAGGATAGAGAGTCAAAAACGAAACCTAAGGTTTTTTGACCCCCAGGGGTTAACTGGGGACAGGGAGGAACTCCTTATATGGCCAGCACACTCTATAGTAGGGAGGATTATCACAACAAAACAAAAAAATAAGTGATATTTGAATTAAGTGAAATCACTGAATATACCTTTAATTGTGGGGCAGTTGGCTTATGCAAAGCCAAGGTAAAGCGAAGCACCCATCCACCTCCGCAGAGGTGGCTGGTCACTCCATGTGTATTGGATGCAAGGAGGCATGTGGTTGTCTGCATTATTGTCTCCACCAGGCCGAAGGCATGGGGGGAGAGTATGTTTTGCACTCCGTGTGTCCGTCCGTGTGTCCGTGTGTGTGTCCGTGAGCAGCTCCCTGGATGCCAACGATGAACCTCTGCCCCAAACTTTCCAGAACGGCCTGTTATAGCGCCACCAGGAGGCCGCTTTGTGCAAAACAAGTTTTTGCACAGTACACCTACAGATTTTGTCCAAACATCACGCAAATTGGTACACAGTCTCTCTAGAGCCATTCAACGAAACCGCTCTTTCAGATTTCTCAGACTCCATCCTGATTGTTTAAGATTGGCTTCCAAAGTTCACAGGAGTGCTCAGTTTCAAACAAAATGCTGCAAATCATGAACACATCGCGTGATTTCCGTGAAATTGTGCACCCACATTCCCACTAGGCCGAGGACGAAATGCCACATGAACAATTTCAACTCAGCCTCAAGGTGGCGCTATAACTGGCCGAAAAGTGTTTTTACCTCTAACTGCACGGATCTGTGGATAACTTTGTATGCCAACTCCCTAGAGGCCAAGGAAAAACCTTTGCCTGGAATTTTTCACATCTGCTCTTTATAGCGCCACCAGGAGGCCGACATATGTAAAACACATTTTCTATTATTACTCCAATTATTGTTTATGCTTGTTTATTTGATTGAACACGTACACCGTAATATGATTTGATTTGGGTGTGTTCTAAATTAAGTGTTTGTGTTGATTACCGTGTATTAATCTGTCATTTATTTGTATGTGTAAACTTGAAACATTATTGTACTGTAAAAAGGTATATTTTCCTTTGATCTTTATCCTTTTTAGTATAATAGTATTAGTTTACTATAATTCGATTAACTAGAGTGGTGCCCGTGGGGTCTCTACAGCGGTGTCCGTTGGGCACTTATCTACTTGGAACGATGCAAGTTGGAAATGCATGCCCGACCCAGATATTATGTCGAATTTGAAGTCTGTGGGGCGAACAGTTCTCGAGTTACGTGGATTACACACAGACAGACGTACAGAGACTTGGTGCATTTGTAGATAGATACACGATAATCAACACATTTTTAGAACACACCCAAATCAAATCATATTACGGCATATGTGTTCAATCAATAATTCAACCTCGCGTCAGACTATCCACCATAGCTATCCACCTCGGAGGAAAGTCTGGTAAGACGGGCAGCAGTGTCTGTAGCCCAATCAGAGGCAGGTGGGGCGTTACCATGTCTAGAGACGGACGTAGATTGTAATCATGCACACTACTAGTCCCTCCTAATAGACCACTACTACATCAAAATAAATCAACAAACAAACTATACTATAAAAACTGGTCAAACTTTGTCAAATAATTTAAGAAAGAGACAACAAAAAGACAATGCCATTGGGGGCAATTTCCACAATATTTATTTCAATCCATCCATCCATCTTCAACCGCTTATCTGTAGTCGGGTCGCGAGGGCAACAGCTCCACCAGAGAGCTCCAGAGCAACATTAGTAACTTCCTCCTGGGGGATTCCGAGACGTTCCAAAGCCAGTGAGTCGATGTGATTCCTCCAACTGCGCCTTGGTCTGCCTGTGGGTGTCCTCCCAGTGGGACGTGCCTCGAGGACCTCCCTAGGTAGACGCCCGAAAGGCATCCTAACCAGATGCCCGAACCTGCTAATGTCATTAAATGCGTACCGGTAAACCAGTAATGTAATGTAGTATGTGGAAGAACCCATCACTTTACAGGGACTTAGTGCACCCCAACCATGAAGGAAAAAGAATCCTAGCAAGTAACATCTCCCACCACCTCTCGTCTGTATGACTACTACCCACATCTGCCCCCTTGCAGTCAAGACGATCATATTGCACCTACTTTAAATACAGTTTCATTTATTCATACAGCTTCTGTCCCACAACATATGACACCTGTCTCAACGTCTGTTTTATCTGTTCCTCTTACTGTCCCCCCACGGCCAATACCGGTCCGTATTTCAAACAGAAGCACCAAAACTGATATTTTAAAGATACATTTGACTAATGCACCTGCACCTTACAGGTGCTCAAACTTATTATCCATCCCAATGGCCCCCACCACAGTTAATCAGTCACCACCAGTCCAGCTAAACCTTGCCCTGTTTAATATAAGATCAATAACTAACAAGCTCTCCTCAGTAAACGATATCATTATAAAAGAAAAGCTTGATAATTATTTTCTAACAGAGACATGGCTTGGTTCCGACGGAGCTATTCTGTTACCAGCAGCATGTCCCCCATACTACAGCTTCATTCACCAAGTGCGTGAGGCTAAGAAAGGAGGTGGACTGACCAATATTTTCTCTAACAGTTTAAAAATCAAGCCTTTCGCCCTCGGCAATTTTTTATCTTTTGAATACCAGGCCACTACACTGGAGAGTCAATCCTCTGTGCCATTAATTAGTATTTATCGTCCTCCTAAATCAAGTAAAGCCCTGTTCTTAACCAAATTTTCTGAGCTCTTATCTATTTGTTCCACGAACTATGATAAAACTCTGATTATAGGTGATGGCAATTTGCATGTGGACAATGCCTCAGACAGTGTGGCTATGGACTTCCTACAACTATTACATTCTTTCGACTTTACTCAGCATGTTGTTGGGCCTACTCATAAACATGGGCACACTCTGGACCTGGTGATTTCTAGAGGGCTGAACATCACTGTGGAAAGGACTATTGAAAGGCCTGAGCTATCAGACCACTATTTGCTGTGTTTTAATTAGAGCTGGGACTCGATTAAAAAAAATAATCTAATTAATCAGAGGCTTTGCGATTAATTAATCTAGATTAATCGCATTTTAATCGCATATCATTATTTGACCCGAGAACAGTGAGAAAGCAATTTTTTCAAATGGATTTTGGTGTACTAGTGAATCAATGAATAGTGAATACATAAGTTTAAGCAATAAAACATTGTTTTTGTAGTAATAGGGGTAATAATTCTTTATTGAATAATTGCACACAACTGTGCTGTAATCCACGCTACCATCGGATAGCCTTATAAATCCTATTTCCAATCCACGGGGACAAGCAAAGTGATCTCAGCGGCTTCCCCCAGTCTGTGGTTTCTGGTGGTGTTATTGTCTGAAGAGGACACGGACACTTGGTGCGCAGGTCCGTCTGAAAACTGTCCAGTGACAACGTTCCGCGGTGAAAAAAATAGTGCGATTAAAATGCGTTAATTTTTTTAATGCATTCATTTTTCTGTAGTTAATTAATCGTAATTAATCGCAATTAGTCCCGGCCCTAGTTTTAATATGACTGTCTCTGATCTAGAGAAAAACATCACTGAATATAACATAACAAAGCGTTTTTTTTTAGCTCTTCTGCAGCCGACGAGTTCTCTCGTCATCTGGGCCCCCCCTGCCCGATACTCCCCCAGTAAATGATATGGTTCAAAATGTTTATCTTAAACTAGAGTCAGCTCTTGATATAGTGGCTCCTTTGAAAACAAAAAAGAAACATAACACCAGAGTGACGCCCTGGTTAAATGAGCATACACGCTCACTGAAGCAAGAATGTCGTAGAGCTGAGCGAGCTTGGAGAAAAAATAAACTCACCACCCACCTAGAGATTCTTAAAAACTCAACAGTCGCCTATAACAAAGCCTTGCGTCTAGCAAGGCAGGCATATTTCTCTGGCATTATTAACGAGAACAAGAAAAATGCCAGAGTCCTATTCTCTATCATTGAACGACTTTTAAACCCCCCCCAGTCCTACAAGCAGTCATTCCCGGCCTCTAAAGCTAAGTGTAATGAGTTTGCATGCTTTTTTGATAACAAAATCTTTAACATTAGAGCTGATATTATGAATGGTGCTGCTGCTAGCGCAAACCTTCAAACAGCAGCTAATGGTCCCAGGGTAGATCTCTCCAGGGGGAGCCTATTATCGTTTTGCGCAATTGATGAAGACGAACTCCGCAAAACCATATCACAGATGACATCTTCCTCCTGTTCATTGGATACAATTCCCACCACCTTTCTCAAAGAGGTCTTAGACAGTGTGATTGGAGATATCCTAAAAATTGTAAACAGCTCTCTACAATCAGGCGTCTTCCCAGACTCACTGAAGACTGCCGTAGTTAGGCCCCTACTCAAGAAACACAATCTTGATCCCTCTGTTTTGGGTAACTATCGAGCCATTTCAAATCTACCCTTTCTGGGCAAGGTTTTAGAAAAATGCATCTCTCATCAATTGGATGTATTTCTAATTTTCTACAGAACAATAATGTGCACAACAAATTTCAATCTGGCTTTAGGAAAAGTCACAGCACAGAAACAAGAATCAGAGCCTATTTGTCCTTGGACGATGCAAAAACGCTAATCCACGCCTTTGTTTTTTCTTGGCTTGACTACTGCAATTCACTCTTTTCAGGACTGCCTAAGAAAACGACTGACAGATTACAACTTGTCCAAAATGCAGCAGCTAGAGTTTTAACTAGAACTAAGATGAGAGAACATATTACTCCAGTTTTGGCATCACTGCACTGGCTTCCGGTTGTGTTTAGGATTGATTTTAAAATTCTGTTACTTGTCTATAAAGCTCTCAATGGTCTCGCACCTCCATACCTCCGTGACTGCCTACCTAGATATGTCCCTAACCGCCCCCTCAGGTCCTCCAATGCTGGCCTACTTGAAGTGCCTAAAAGAATGTGCACAAAAAAATATGGTGAGGCAGCTTTTTGCTTCTATGGCCCAACAGCCTGGAATAAACTTCCATTCGAGCTCAGACACGCACCCTCTGTAGACATTTTTAAATCTCAACTCAAGACTCACCTCTTCACCCTTGCTTTTAGTTGAGTTTTACTATGCACGTTCCTACCCTGCCCTGACTGATTTGCTGCATGTGGTGTTTTTATTTGTTTTTATTTATTTTATGTTTCTTATATTCAATTTTGTTCTCTGCCATTGTTCTATCATTTTAACTACTTGTGTTTTATTGTATTTTATTTTTGTGTCCTGCCCTGTGAAGCACTTTGAGCTGCATTTATGTATGAAAGGTGCTATACAAATAAAGTTTATTATTATTATTATTATTATATTAAACTCATCTGAAAATCCATTGTGAATTTGTGACATTGACACTTGTAATTTGTATTTTCTCTCAATTAAGGTTAGTGATGCATTTAAGTGTTGTTTTATTTTCACAGCGTGCACACCAGTACCTGGTGAGCAAGGGCCAGTCCAGCTCTGACTTGAGGCAGTTTAGAAGTCAGCTGTACTTAATCTGGTTTCACCTCTACCGCAGAGAAAGAAATGGAGTGTAAGACAAGACTTATAACATTGTTATTACTAGCCACTTTTAAACTGGCTCCCCTATCTTGGGCATGTTTTCAAACTTAAAAATAGCTAAAATAGTTAATAATCTGTTGTATAATGAAGTATCCAGGGCTTAAGTGGTTAGAAGTCAGAAGACACACTAAGGTCGCATTCATACCAGAGAGCTTTGCTGCGATTAAAACGAATCCTGCTGCGCATTGTCAGAAAGTGCGCTTCGTTTGGCAGGTGTGAAGGCTCATTCGAATCCTAATGCGCAGCAAATAACCGCATTTTACTCCGTCCAAAAACGTGGGTTTCGCTTCGCTTCGAATCGCACTTGACTACGATTCGGTGCAGGTGTGAATGCAATCCGCAGTAAATAAAGGAAATGAAGCAAACATAATGTGGCGGGTGAGGAGCTGAACACAGTTGGAGACGGTTAAGGCATATTTTACGCAGCGCAAAGATGTCCCGTTACTGTGGATAGACGTGGTCGAATAAGGAGACTGAAGCCCTGATCGAAATGAGGACGTGTAGGCTACATTAATCAATTGCTTAAGAAAACACATAAAAACACTGCAGTGTATTATAGCCTACATAATATTCTGTCTGTCTGTCTGTGCGTGCCGTAAACATGGAGTGCTGTCACTGTGGGACTGGGGAGCAGTGTTGGGCAAGTTACTTTGAAAGCGTAGCTTGTAAAGCTACAAGTAGCTCACCATGGCAGTAGCTTGATCAAGCTACATAGCTACCCCTGGAGAGATGTAGCTTGTAAAGCTACAGCTACATGGAAAAAGTAGCTCAAAGTAGCTCAGCTACTTTTTATTTTTCAGCGTTAAATTGAGAATGTACATGCGGGAGACCCCTCCTCCCCTCTGGGAGACCCCTCCTCCCCTCTGGGAGACCCCTCCCACCCTGCTCCCCTTGGGGAGACCCCTCCTCCCCCTGCTCCCCTCTGGGATTCCCCTCCCACCCTGCTCCCCTCTGGGAGACCCCTCCTCCCCCTGCTCCCCTCTGGGAGACCCCCCCACCCTGCTCCCCTCTGGGAGACCCCTCCTCATCCTGCTCCCCTCTGGGAGACCCCCCCACCCTGCTCCCCTCTGGGAGACCCCTCCTCACCCTGCTCCCCTCTGGGAGACCCCCCCACCCTGCTCCCCTCTGGGAGACCCCTCCTCACCCTACTCCCCTCTGAGAGACCCCCCCACCCTGCTCCCCTCTGGGAGACCCCTCCTCACCCTGCTCCCCTCTGGGAGACCCACCCACCCTGCTCCCCTCTGGGAGACCCCTGCTCCCCTCTGGGAGACCCCTCCTCCCCTCTAGGAGACCCCTGCTCCCCCCTGGGAGACCCCTCCCACCCTGTGATACCAGGGCCAATCAGAGGCCAATTAGAGGCAGCTGTCAAGTGCTGATATGCCCTCAAAGCAATCAGAAAAAGGAACAGTCCTTGATTTTTCAAAGGGGGTTCTAGTACAAGAATTAACACAGCAACCAATGGTCAAAATTAATATATTTCTTTCATGTTATTGCCCAAAATTGTAGCTTGTAACTTGAGTAGCTAAGCTACAAAAAATTACCCAAAAGGTAGCTGAGCTACTTGACGAGGTACACAAATATGAATGTAGCTAAAATACCACAAGCTACAGCAAAATGTAGCTCAGCTACGTAGCTCAGCTACATGTAGCTTAATACTCCCCAACACTGCTGGGGAGTTATATCAGTGCGCTCATGCAGCGCTGTGCCTCCATGCCCAAAAGAACAGTGTGTGGCGGCTGCGTGCGTAGAGAGAGAGAGAGAGAGAGAGAGGGGGGGGGGGGGGGTCCCAGGCGGCACGACACACGCACGTTATGAGTGTAATTTTATCACCATAGATTTCACTGTGTAGGCTATAGTTTATGAACGGAACACATTGATAAAGGTCCCCCCTGCTGCGTTTCCAATTGCTGCGAATGACAGTGTGAAGGCAAACCGCAGCCAATTAAATATGCAAGAATCCCCTTTCCCCGCCCATACGGTTCTGAGTCTACCGAAGTATTAGGTGAGAATGTGACCTAAAGATCTCATCCACAGCTGTGTACGTCAAATTAAACAGACACCGATCAATGAATCAATGCAATCAATGTGGTTATTTGAATGCTCTGCCATACAAGTTTATTCTAAAAGATTTGTGAATTCTCATTGTATTCTCCAGTATGGATTCCTCTGGATTTGAGCATGTCTTTGTGGGCGAGACCAAATCTGGGAATGAGGTCTTTGGTTTCCACAACTGGGTCCAGTTCTACCTGCAGGAAAAGAACAGACATTTGGACTACAAAGGCTACAAAGCCAGGGAACAGGACATAGTAAGTACAGTAGATCTTCATCTTTCAGCAAACCTTTCTCTACAGTAATGTACAGTATAGTTTTGAATTCAAACATTCTTTGTACTGTATTCTGTATTACTGTTTCTACACACGCACGCACGCACGCACGCACGCACACACACACACACACACACACACACACACACACACACACACACACACACACACACACACATTCAACACAATATTTAATGTATTTAGATTATTATTATTATTATTATTATTATTATTATTATTATTATTATTATTATTATTATTATTATTAGTAGTAGTAGTAGTAGTAGTAGTAGTAGTCGTATTTTCATTCCAAGATTCTGACATGTTTCTTCATCCTCAGCCTGATCAAGATGACCATGTCCTGAATCTCCAGTTCAGCTGGTATGGTTTGGTGAAGCCTGTGGGTAGTGCCTTCATTGGATCCAGCCCAGAGTTTGAGATGGCCCTGTACACCATTGTATTCCTCATCAATACAGAGAGAAGCAGCCATGTGATGGTGAACATCGATCAATGTCAGGTGGAGTTAGTGGTCATCAGGCATGGACGGTCCCTTAGCACAGCTTACCCAAAACTCCTTAGCAGCAACAGCAGACATATCAGGCAGAGCTTTAATTAAACATTAAACTACTCACTTTGCCACTTGATTTGCCTCTCACTTTATGCATGCGCATACCCTCTATACATGTCAATAAATTTACTTTGGATCACTTATGAACATTAGTATTATATAAGTGTTTTCAGCATGCATATATTCTTTTTTTTTTACAATGACAAAATAGCTGTTGTTTTTAGAGAACCTATTTTGGTCTTTTTATACAATGCTGTCTGACAATAACAAATAAAAAGTACATGTAAAGCATTCTAATTACTGGTCGAGAAATTATTGTTTCACATCTAATCATATTCACAAATACTTAAGGTACGGTAAGTGCTATTCTTTGGTTAAAACAAAAGGTGTTTTGTTAAAAGGTTAAAGCATTATATTCTCGTAGTAATCATGCAATGACTATAGTATAGTGTTTGTTTAGTAACAGGGGTTGACATGTCTCGCCAGCTCTTTGCTAAACTTCAGCTTAAGGACTTTTGATACCCAATAAAGTAAAGAAAGAAAAGAAAAAGAAAGACCATTACTGCATCAAAAGTAATCAAAAGCCTTACCAGCATTTTACCAATAATGAGAAGAAAAGTGTCCCACACACTGTCTTCACTTATAGAGCAGTAGTTTTATTCAGATGACAACGTTTCGGTCTAAACGACCTTCATCAGGTAACTGTGCAGGACCCTTTTCTTCTCATGATTCGCATTTGGTTGCCAGTTCCGACGCACCTGTCCTAGTATGTGTGCACAAGGCCTTTTCGCTACCAATTTATGTAATGAAAAATACATTTAATTAGGATTTTTAATATGTCTGTGCCTACTGTATTGTATCTATCTGTACATTCTACTGCTATGAAACAAACAATTGCACTACTCATAAACATTGACCTATTCTGTAACTCATTTACAAAACCGCATATAATATTAATAAAAAAACTAGATTTATTTTGCTGCGGTAAGGCAGGACCAAGCAGTTTGATAGTTAAGACAATACCTATAGTGTATTACAATATTCATCAACTTTTTCTGTTAGAAACCATGTCAGAACATACCCAAAGGGATTTTGTTTTCAAAGACAGATCAGATCATTCAATCCTAAATGTCATGTGACATATGCATAAGATATAAATATGATGTCCTTATGTTATGAGACTGGGAGTATGAAAGGCACATCATGTCTATACAAATGTGCAAACTAAGCCAAAGTAGAACATTTATAATCTAAAGTAGGGGAGAATTATTATTATAACTGTCAGTTCTAATCTGAATGTGTACAATACTGTGGAGCATATTGAATATACTATGCTGTTATTAGCATTTCATTGTCTTTCATTATAGGAATCACTTATTGCAAAATTGATGCAAATTACCAACTACATGAACTATTGATGACGCTCATGCTTTGAATTTATGGAACCCTTCTATATTGTTGCGTACACGTCACGGACCACACGGACTTTTCACATTGTAACACCAGAAGGTACGCATGTTGCAGCTACTTCCGGTGCCTGTATAAACAGGCACAAATCATAGATATATATTTGTCTATGGGCAAAATGCTCAATTATTTTCTTATTTGTACTACAGTACTGATTACTGAATAGCAGAACCAGCCATGGAAATGCTTGGTGACGAGTTTGGGGACATGAGCGCCCAGCAACTCGCAGCCCCTGTCAACACAATTGAGGTAAATTTAAGACAGAATGTCAACATGCTACTGCTGAGTGCTGACTGACCGAGTGACACGGCGTGGTGCCGTGCTGGCGATGCAGTGGGATGCAAAATTGCAAATAAGTGAAAGCAGTGTGAAATGTTAATTATCAGCTCAGTGTTTATACATAGAATAGCTTTTCTAGAGAGCTGCATTTGGACACTGGAAAGCAAACACACCAAAAGAGCCCCCATTTGGCACATATTGTTTTTTGAATCCATGGATTCCAAAAACAATATGATTATGATACGCGCAGTATCTTGTAAATATCAAACTTGTTTTGTCGTAACAACTCATGCAGTTGTGTCATTTTAAACAACCAATAAAACTCAAAGTGATATCCAATTCCTGTGTCAAGAAAATCATCCAGACCAAAGTTTGATTACTTCATTAGTCAGAAATGTATACTATACAGCTCGAGGTACAGTCAGACATATTAAGACTAAAATAACACAAAAAGTCCTGCAGACTTTATTTTCCAATGTGGTCCTATGTTGTAACATGTAAACCATATCTTTGTGTGCCTTTCTTTTGGACAGGAAAAATGGAAACTGTTGCCCGCATTCTTGAAGGTAACTTATTGACTTGGAAACATCTGCTTAAGTTCACATACATCAAGGTTCATTTCATGTGACACAGTTTTACCCACACACATCTTTGTGTTTTTGTCAGGTGAAAGGATTGGTAAAGCAGCACATTGACTCGTTCAACTACTTCATCAATGTGGAGGTAAATAGGATTATATTGTGAATACGTCTTAAAGCAGGACCAATTGTGTCTTCATGTAAAGGCAAATTTGATCCTCTGTAGATAAAGAAGATCATGAAGGCAAATGAAAAGATCACAAGTGATGCAGATCCAATGTGGTACCTCAAGTAAGTGCAAGTCCTTACTCCCACAACTCTTCACACAAACAGAACCTTTAATTTCTTTAACCAACTGAATGACTTTCTTTACAGATACCTTAACATCTATGTTGGCATGCCTGACGTCGAGGAGAGCTTTAATGTGACCAGACCTGTCTCTCCTCATGAGGTAGACTGAGGTTCTTTGTGTTGGCTTCATTTTCACCTGGGGTCAGCTTTGATTGGCTATTCAGAAAAATGTGACAAATTATCTTAACCCTTAATCACTAGGCCGCCTGCACCGCTTCTCTTGTACATTTCTAATATTTACTACTGTAATGTACTTTATATATGCCTATTGTTTCCTCCAGTGCCGTCTTAGAGATATGACGTACTCCGCACCTATCACAGTGGACATAGAGTACACTCGAGGCAGTCAGAGAATCATCCGTAATGCCCTCCCCATCGGAAGGTATTACATTACAACCTCCTAATACATTTGTCCTACAATTTGAGATGTTTGTTTGAGAAAACATCATCCATCTTACATGAACTCTCTCTCTCTGCAACACCTGGCCCCTACCTACTGTACATCCAATAGAAGTTAACATCCATACATTTCTCAATTTTGATATTGTCTTAGTTTTATACAAGTCCACTGCTATAATATTATGTGTAATTCACTATGAAATTACATATATTATTTTACATATATTAACTCTTGTTTTATTGTTATATTGTACTAAAAGCAATACTACTCGACTCAAAAGTGTTTTCACATTATTTAATTTAAACATTATTATATTTTATCCAGGATGCCAATCATGCTGCGCAGCTCCAACTGTGTCCTGACAGGAAAGACTTCCATGGAGTTTGCTAAACTCAATGAATGTCCTCTTGATCCAGGTATAGAAACTATTTTATTTACATAAAACATTTGGCGTGTTCCCACCATTGAACCTCAACTTGGCATCCCTATTTTGGTTATATTATTTTGTCACGACATTTTCTCAAAATTTCAAAAATAGCAGATCTACAAGTTCACAACAATCTACCATAAAAATATTTCAAGCTAGATTTCCTCATTGGCAATAATCACTTTAATGAAGGAATTGGATGCATACACGTTTATTAAGATTTGTGCTTGTTCAATGTTTCTAAATCGGAAACTAAATGTAAGCTGCCTTCTTGGCTAGGGTGACTGGGAAAAGACATAAAAAAATCTCAATGTGGTATTACCGTCAAACTAAAAAGGATAAATAAATTAAAAATAAATAACGTGCTGCTAGACCTAGACGACTTGTTGTGAGCTTGTAGATGTGCTATATTCTCTATAATTTGTCATATGACAAAGTATATAGGTAAATAGGACCTAAGTTGTTAAGTGTATAATTTTGATTGTGCTGTCCTATCTTTACTTAACAGGGGGCTATTTCATTGTGAAGGGACAGGAAAAGGTCATTCTGATCCAAGAACAGCTGTCCAAGAATCGTATCATTGTAGAGCAGGACAGGAAGGGTGCAGTGGGAGCCTCTGTCACCAGGTACTGTTACATGAGCTATTCTGAGGGCAGATTCACACTGAGTCCGTTTGATTCAAACTGTTCCGAATCCGATTGCCTGGTCCCCGGACTCCATGATTCATATTGGCCTTGAGTACACTTCATTCAATCGTACACTTCAATTGGTCCCGAGACCACCTCCTGCTGTCCCGGAAACGGTTGAGTGATCCGCTTTGGGGGAACGGTACGCAGCATTCACACTACCACAACATCTGCCAAGTGGACCCGATTGCGCATCTGGGACCATAGTGTGAATCTGCCCTGAAACACAGCACCATGTAATGACGAGGACTGAAATCTGTACTTTTTTAAGTTAACCACTTGAACCCCAGCATGCCGAATTTGTATGTGGGTTGCAAAATTTCAGACAGTCAGGAGAGAGTACCCATTTATCAGCTTCTACTTTGTATTGTTCCACTTCCAATTTTGTCCACTCATTTATTTGTGTCACTTCCAATTTCACTTGTTTAATCTGTATCCTGTCTGAGTTCTCTATTCTAGTTGGATAAAATTGATATCCCTACCTGGAAATCCATATTCTGTTTAATAAAGAGCTGGAGAGACATGGAGACTCCTTTTACTGAACAAACACACTATCCCAATGTTATACCTTTCAATCCAGGAGCTACCTCTGTGTCTCATTAGTTGTTGCTATACATATAGCAACATACTTGCAAAATAAATAAAGCTGTAGTTGGAACATGTGATCGAACTCTCCTATTTGTTGTGTTAAGTCATTCTCAACTCTCCTAATGTCATAAAGCTGTTGATTATCAGAAGCTCAGTGGTTGTTGCACTAACTTTGTCATCTCATTCCAGCTCCACTCATGAGAAGAAGAGTAGGACTAACATTGTTGTGAAGCAGGGTCGCTTCTACCTGAGACACAACACTCTGTCCGAGGATGCTCCCATCGCTATTATATTCAAGGTAAGAGACAACTTTGTCTCCACCAGGCCGAAGGCATGGGGAGAGAGTATGTTTTGAACTCTGTCCGTCCGTCCGTCTGTGAACAGCTAATCTCTGGCACCGTTAACCCGGTCGATGCCAAATTTTGCACACACACTCCCTGGATGCCAACGATGAACCTCTGCCCCAAAATTTCCATAACGGCCTGTTATAGCGCCACCGGCAAGAGGCCGACTTTTGAAAACACATGATTTGATATTACTCCTCCAGATTCTGCCAAAAATCCCGCAAATCATTACACACTATCTCTATAGTCATGTGTTCAAGATGGATCTGTTCGATATTTCATATTCCATCCTAATTGGCTAACATTGGCTTTCAAAGTTTGCAGGATTGGCCCATTTGAAACAAAAAGCCTCAAATCATGAACGCAGCATGCAATTTACGTGAAATCTTTCACAGACTTTCCTACTTACTCCAGGACCTGGCTAAGATATGTATGCACTTCATTTAACGGAGAATATCTCAACTGTTCTTGACTAATATGACTCCTGCGAAAAAGCTTGAATGATGCTCTTTCTATCTGCAAAATGTTTGTTTCATAAAAATCCACCTTTTCTTTCATAAGTGTTGGAGTTTGGAAGCGCTCCTTTTCAGGAGCATTATGTGCAAATTCAAAACGGGTGGTACGCAGGGCTGTTGAGTGATTATTCAATGAGCGCTTCCAAACTCCAATACTTTAAATCACCTGCAAGGAATTTCTTGACATAAAGTAGTCAAGTGTAAGTAGTAAAGTAGTGTCTACCGTGGATTTTTATGAAACAAACACTTTGCAGATAGAAAGAGGATAATTAAAGCTTTTCGTGCAGCTGCAATGTTGGTGAGTTTGACATAATTTAATACAATTAGACAGGACTTTGTCTGTTTGTCAAATTGTGGCTAGTTTCCACCCTGCCATTAACTTATGGAAAGAAATGAGCTCAGAACATCTGTAGCTCCAACGGCTTAGAAGATAGAGGCATGTTTTAAGTGGCAGTTATTTTTAAAAGGGTGTGGTCATTTTTGGGTATTTCGCCCCGGATAAAGAATTTTTCACAGTTCCTAAGTTGTTCGCAGCGGTCATATTAACCAAGAACAGTTGAGATGTTCTCCGCTAAATGAAGTGCATACATATCTTAGCAAGGTCCTGGAGTAACTAGGCTCTGGAGTAACTAGGCTGAGGAATATATCCCACCCTTTTCACATTGGCCTGTTATAGCGCCACCAACAGGTGGATTTTTGCAAAACACATTTTTGGAACAAAATGCCTCAAATCATCCAATTGCCATCAATGGCCTATTATAGCGCCACCAGGAGGCCACAACCTGACCTGGCCTGGTGGAGACCTGTGCCCCAAAGGGCACTTTATCTAGTTCTCCATGTGACAATGCATGCAGCATTGGCGTGTAGCCCTGTGTCCAGTAGGGGGTGCTATAAGACTACATTATCCTATTGTATTACAATTTACAATTTACAATTTAGGCATTTAGCAGACGCTCTTAATCCAGAGCGACTTACATTTAAGCAAGAACAAAAGCATGGGAATACATCACATAAAAGCATTTATCATGAAACATGCGTAAGCTAAGAAGGTAACAGTGGAATATCTATATGATGAAACTATACATACACTATACATAATAAACTATACATATTCACTACTATGCTATACATATGTACTATGGCGTGCTATGACTATATACAATACAATTATAGTGCTGTCTACATAACATGCTATAAGTCTGTGTCAAATGCTATCTAAGCCAACAGAAATGCTATCTAAGGGGTTAGGGTAAGTGCTATGGGCCATGATGGAGTCTGAAAAGGTGGGTTTTCAGGCTACGGCGGAAGATTGGGAGTGATGCTGCAGTTCTGACTGCAATGGGAAGTGCATTCCACAGTTTTGGAGCCAGAAGGGAGAAGAGTTTGGGACGTGTGGAGCGTTGTCCCGGCGTTTTTAGTGAGGGTACTTCCAGTTTCCCTGCGTTGGCTGATCTGAGTGCGCGGGAGGGTTTGTAGGGTTCAATCATACTTGTAAGATATGGGGGAGCCATACCTTTGGTTGCTTTGAATGCCAGCATCAGAGTTTTGTATTCTGTGCGGGCAGCGACCGGGAGCCAGTGGAGGGAGCGGAGCAGGGGGGGAGTACCTATTACTGCTACTCTTTTATTTATTTACTTACCATTTTGGGGGGGAATATTAATATTATAAGAAAGGGGAAATGAAATACCACAAGATTAATTCAAGTATTATTTCTAATAATTATGATAATAATAGTATAATAGAAATCGGTAGTTGTCTTTTTCCCCATCTAAAGCCATGTATAGTCGGGGATTTCTGTCCCTGTCTCTTAATTAATTCTACGCAGTCACAGTTTTTTGTATTTTATATAAATTGTGTACATACACCATAAAGGTATGTATTGCTATTGAGTCATAGATTTAATCATTTACGGAAAGTCGGTCAACAGTCAGTCACACAGTAAATTCCGTTGTGTCACCCTTATGAAAATGTCAATTATCCGACTGTTTTCATCAGCTCCCATTCTCCTGTGTGGGACTGCGTTGTCCAAACATGTCAGCAGTCAGTGTGTGTAATGTTTCTGAGCTGAATTGGTCACCCGTGACCATCGGGCACATTTGCCTGCCTGTTTTGTTTGCCCTGCTCTCGTGTGTCTGTGGTGAGTTCCTCCTGGCTCTCCCCGTGGTCTGCACAGCTCCCAGGTCAGCCCTGGGGTGAGTTCCTCCTGGCTCTCCCCGTGGTCTGCACAGCTCCCAGGTCAGCCCTGGATGCTTTGTGGGACCGTTGCATCAGTTCCCACAGCCCCACATTTCCATAAGCAAATGTCAGACAACCTCCTGCCTCCTGCCACACACACACACACACACACACACACACACACACACACACACACACACTCACTCACTCACTCACTCACTCACTCACTCACTCACTCACTCACACAGGTTTATATTACTATACTTGTGAGGACAGCAATTTTATAAATGTCATTGTAAATGCCATTGCCATAGACTTAGTTGCACACCGGTGTCGTACACCAGCAGATCTACAAGCTTAAAACGTATCGCAGCACAACGTATTGTGAGCTTTTGATTTATTTTTGGTGGGCACTTACGGTAACCAACTCCAACCCTAACTTCTAAACCTAACTTCTGAATGCCTAACGCTAACCCCAGCCTGAATTGTTTCTTAATTGTTAGCCTAAGTCTAAAAACAGTTTGTGTTGTGAAAGTATCCTCACAATGTCTATTTCTCAAATTCTACTATATACTTGTGGTTACATTTGTGAGTACATGTGTGTGTGTGTGTGTATACGACAACACAGAACAGCTGTTCTGTTCATATCACTGTGTCTCAATCTCTCTAATGTTAGAGAGTTAATATTAATCTTTATTGTCCCGAAGGATATTCATCTTCACAGGTCTGTTCAACACCAACAACATAACACCAAGACAATACAAAAAAAAAACATGAGATCCCCACTGTGTACAGAACCATCCTATCGGCGGGGCAGTTTGTTTAATGCCGCGATGGCCGAGGGGACAAAACTCCTACTGAAACAAACCTTTTTCCAGGGTTGAATGGGTTGAATGAATCATTCCAGTTGAATGATGATAATATGAAATGAAGCTCATCTCTGGCTATAGCCTGTTGTACCTCTTCATCTAGTTCTCAGCACATCTCGTATGTATTGTACGCAGGGCATGGGCGTGGAGAGTGACCAAGAGATAGTGCAGATGATTGGCACAGAGGACCACGTCATGTCCAACTTCTCCCCTAGCCTGGAAGAATGCCAGAAGGCACAGATCTTCACCCAGACTCAGGTACTGTACCCTCAAGCTCCACACCTGCCCACTGTCATTGAACATTATTTTGTATTGGTGTAATCTTTACCAAACCACTTAACACAATGGTCAGGCTTTCTTTGTTCCTTTGCCCACATGACTGCAGTTAACTACAGTAACCTTGGCGTCCCTATTTTTAGCAAATCTTCTAAAGCTTTTCAAAAATGTAAATAATTTTTTACAGAATGTTCACTAATGCCTTTTATTGATAGATACTGTAGACTGACAGTAAACAGGTTCAGAGTCTTGCTCAGGGACTATTCGTCACTTATGGCCCCTACACACCAGTTTTAAAGTTGTCGGCGAGTCATCAGATCGTTATGTATTTCACACTGCAGGAGTTTTTATTTTATTTTATCGCCTGTCATTATATCGTTGTGGCTTTCACACTAAACGATTGGTCGCAGACTAGGCATCAGATACTGCAAAAGTTCACCAAGATGCGATCCAGACCCGACATTCGTTTGTTTTTATTTTATTAATCTTTACATCTCACACACGTGACACAGGATGCCCCTCTCTCTCTCTCTCTCTCTCTCTCTCTCTCTCTCTCTCTCTCTCTCTCTCTCTCTGCATGCATGCCACACACAGAATAGCCAGGCTACACAGGGCGAAATGTTTGTGATAGCGTGAAGCCTACGTGGGCTGCAGAGAGACAGGACGTTAAATCTAATTCTCCGTCTCTGTGCACACACACACACACACACACACACACAGAGAGAGAGAGCGCACGAGGTCCAAAAGTTTGCTCCGATGCGTTTTTATCAACATTATTCAAGTGAAATGAGTTGGTTTTATAGACTATTTAACAGCAACATTGGGCTAATATAGCTACCATTGTACGACACAGGACATATTTACCCAAGGAATAAAGGTTATATATATTATTATCATCTATCGATACAGTCGATGACCGACCGACAGACAGACAGTGTCGGTGCAAGTGCTCTCATTGGCTGTAATGCAGGACTTCTCGGGACACGCTCGCAACCCATTTCATACTGTACGATGTCCAGTCGGCGACAGAGCCAAATATCAAACCTGCTAGATATTCAGAAGACGTCAGGGAGACGTCGGCGAGCACTTTTATCGGCGCTATATCTTCTCGCAGAGCCTTTCACACACAGCGAGCGAAACCTCGCCGATCTTCGGTCGAGATCGGGAGTTTTGTCGGCGAGCGCCAAAAATGGTCCCCGACAGCATAATCGGAGAAAATATCGTGCAGTGTGTACTGTACTGTGTACGAGCCATACCTCTGGGGGAGCCCGGAATCGAACACGCAGCAAAGGTCATCGGGATAGTCTAGAGAGTCGAACCCACGACACGCTCTATGTGTGTGTCACAGTACGATTGGAAAACCGTTGGATAGTAAAAGGTGTACTCGGTTTCACTGTCGGAGGCACGCCTGAAGGTGACTTGAGCCACGTGAGGCACAGCCGACCAAGATAGAGCGAGCCAGTCGCCATGCAGAGTTTTGCGAAGTAAATCATCGTTCCCCCGAGGCTCCTTTTCAATCGTAAATCGTACTGTAACATGTAAAGCTCATTTCTACAAAACATTTACCATAGCAACTTGATACTTCATCATACAACAGATAGCAACTGAATACACTCGCAATGTCGCAATGTTTGCTATGAGCTTGTTGATCTGCTGTTTAATTTATTTTCTTTTTTTATGTGGGAGAAAAAAGTTAAACATTTGTTTTGTATGAAAACAATGGACATTGTTTTTTTTTAACATTGTGGTCAGGTAAAGGATTTATTCACCATATTTAAATGTAGGACAAAGTGCAGGGTGGGTGGTCTCATAGAAAGTGTTGAGTCTGATTAACCTTTGACCTTGCCTCTAGTTCAGTCGTGCAGTCCTGTGTATCATTGCCTCAGGTGTGTGTGTGTGTGTGTGTGTGTGTGTGTGTGTGTGTGTGGGTGGGTGGGTGGGTGGGTGGGTGGGTGGGTGGGTGGGTGGGTGGGTGGGTGGGTGTGTGGGTGTGTGGGTGGGTGGGTGGGTGGGTGTGCACATACGTACACGCTTCTGTAGACTATAAAGGATGAAGCTTCCAAAGTCGCTGCCTTTGTAATTCATATGACCTTCCGCAACACTGATCCTACTTGCATTGATGTGCTGCTGTTCGCGAAGGCAAGGATAATGCTGTTTTAAGGCCGTTTTCTTTAAAGGTTATCTAACAATGAACCAGTGTTGTTGCTATTTTATGTTTAATTTATATTCTGTTTCTGTATGATGATCTACAAGCTCAAAACACATCACGATATTGAGCTGGCTGATCTGCTACTTTTGGACAGCAACACTGTCAAAGGGATATATACCAGTAAGACTCCCTGAGGGCGAGAAGCAGGGCGAGGTCACGTGCACCCATCCGCCTGGGTGACGGCAGACTGCTGGGTGAGCGCTGGCGCTTTGGCATGGGGGGTCAGATCAACATATGCAATGAATTATGTACTGGCTATATATGGAGCGTGTCTTGAGTGTACAGGGTTTGATGAGGTCCGATCAACATATGGAATGTCAGAACAGGTCAGCGCCATATATGGTTTGAGGTCAGATAGAGTAGAGTTGCTGGCCGGCTCCATATATGCAGATCTAGGTGATGATCCAGTCCTCTCCATGTATGGTTATCCAGGGTTAGATGAGGTCCAGTGATGTAAATATTTTTTCAATGTAATGGGTCCCGGGACCCAGGGGTGGTCTTTTAGATGGGTCCCAGGGACATTTTATGAGTACTACTTCAACGACGTTAAGAGTACAGTACTGAGTACTGCATTGCATCCCAGGACCCCGGGAAGGTGACATGAATGATTGCGTCCTTTCTCAATTTAGTGAGTCGCAGGATGCAGGCTAGTTTCATCACTGGAGATCAGTGTCGTGATCTTCATATATGGATGGCCATATGGTGGTGTGACGTGTCACGAGGCGTGACCATATATGGAGACGTGATGTCACGAGGCGTGACCATATATGTAGGCGTCGGTGACTAACTAACGGACGGACAGGAGATGCAGGTTTTCATAGTAAATGCGACCTACTGTCGCAATCAGGCTTTAGTGCTTGAATCCACTACAGCAGTGTTTATTGTCCACTGTCTATTCGACTTGCTCTTATATGCAACTGAACTGACTGCTTCTCAGGCTCTGAAATACCTTGGGAATAAAGTGCGAAGACAACGCATGTGGGGAGGGCCCAAGAAGACCAAGATGGAAGAAGCTAGAGAGCTTTTAGCTCAACTCATCCTCACACACGTACCTGTAAGTGATCACACACAAAACGCACAACAACAATGACATTCCGAGCATTTCACAGTGCCAGGTGTTGTTGAAGTCTCATTACTGAACATTATACCTGTTGTGACCTCAGGTTAAAGAGTTTAACTTCCGCGCTAAGTGCATCTACCTGGCTGTGATGGTGCGAAGGGTCATCCTCGCCCAAGGCAACAACAAGGTCGATGACAGAGACTACTACGGGAACAAACGTCTGGAGCTGGCTGGACAGGTACAGTAACTCTCATGGAGAAGCTTTCTGGGCAAAACCATAAGATTGGATTGTCTGATGTTCTTCAGAGTTACAGTCGGGAGATTAAGAAGAAGATACATTGAAAATGGGTGAAGTCGTACTTTAAGTAATTAATACCTCCATACAGTATGGATGTAAAACCACCCTGTTGAAATAAATTCACACTCTGTAAAGTGAGGTTTTTTTTACGTCATTAAAAGTCCATAGACTTGGCTGCCACATAACGTAATTTCCGAAAGCCAGACATTGGAGGTGCTAGGGCATAAGTTGAGCATATTGCTTAGTGCTTACACACGTTACATGTCTAAAGCCGTGTGTAACAGCAGAACATGCTTGCGTTTGTGATCACGGACAGTGCATGTATTCATACTCTAGTGACTAGTTCTGATCTCTTACCTGGGCCTTTGTGTCAGCTTCCATGTCTCCATTTTTTCTATTGACTCATTTATTTTCCACCAGCTTTTTTTTTCGCTTGTTTTGTTTTCCTCCCCCCCCCCCCCCCCCCCCCTTCTGTATTCCTGCCTGCTTGGCATTGTCAGGGGAGAGATATGCAGCACCACCAAAACCCCAGGCCCGGGGAAGCCGGGGGATTTTTCTGCGCCATGACAATAGAAAACGCTGCCTTGACTGGAGCGATTGAGCTAATCCGCAGGTCTCGGCTCTGATAATGTAATTACTGCTGTCTTAAGGCCTTTAATTTAACCCCCCAACCTGCTCTGTATAAGGAGCGGGAGGGGAGGAAACACAGAGCCCCCTTTCAATAGGGGGCTTACACACTCACAACGCCGGCAATCTTCTTGCTCTCCAATTATGATTCCCTGACATTCAACTAATTGGCCCGGCTGCAAGGCGGAAGCTTAATTTCTTTATTAATTTCAAGCAGCGCTGCCTGTTTGTTTTGATGTATGCTAATGTGCCAGTTGGGGAGGGTCCGTGAGAGAGTTTGCCTCCTGCAAGGCCGAGCGAAGAGGAGAGGGGCAGTGAGAGACGGCCCAGGTCAGGCTTATTATTGGCAAGCTGGCACACCTGGTTATTGATCAGTTTAGACCGAGAACGCATCTGTGTCACTGTAGCTTTTAACTACTTTAACCAATATCTAAAACTTTAGCTGTAGATCTGCTTGTAGATCTGCTTGTAGACTTTGAGAACCACTGACAAAGAAACCTGGGTTTTTCAGAAAGCTGTTAGGATTTATAAGACATTTGTAGAATCTGGTCCTCAGACCGTAATGGGTTAAAATCCGCCGCTGCGCTGACCACACCTTGTCGCTGATAAGGGATTAGACATCTAGAGAAGAGCTGCAGGTCTGCAGAGTTAGGACCACATATATGCTGTGGATACGATGATGACTTCATCCCAGAAAGTGACTCTTTGAACTCCATTCTAAACGTTTAACCCATTAGGACTTGAGGACCCGATTCTACAAATGTCTTGAGACTTTTCTGAAACACCTAATGTTCTATATCGGTGGTGCTCAAATATTTTCATGTCAAGGGCCCTGAATATTCTATGTATTTGGCTGCCGGTTTCAGGGACCCCCCAGAAGCAAAGATTTGAGTTTAGATGTTCGCTCTGAAAGAATATATATATATATATTGGAAGAATTGCAAACTATTTCTCAAAATTTGCAGATCTACAAGATAAAATAAGGTTAAAAGTGGTTAAAAACTAAAGTGACATAGATGCGTTCCAGGTCTTAATGGTCCGTGTAGGTGTAGCATCATGCAAGTCTTCCTCGCTGAGCATCTTGTTCTTCCTACTGACAGCTCCTGTCGCTGCTGTTTGAGGATCTCTTTAAGAAGTTCAACTCTGAGCTGAAGAAAATCGCAGACCAGATCATCCCCAAGCAGAGAGCGGCCCAGTTTGATGTGGTCAAGCACATGCGGCAGGATCAGATCACCAACGGCATGGTCAATGCCATCTCCACGGTGAGTTAGGTCTGGGGACCCTTAGGGGTCCTTGAGGGACTTCCAGGGAGTCCCCAGCAAAATGATAGTTTGGAACCAACTGGACCCTTATGGGTCTGTAACTCAGAGAGCGTACAAATGGAACCAAATGGACCCTTGGTTCCATTTGTAGACTCTCAGAGTTAAATTAACATTGATTTTACAATATGAATTGGGGGTACCAGAGGTAGAGGGGGTCCGTAGCCTAATGCATGTCAAACTGGGGGTCCTTGGAATGATTTCTTTTGAAAATCACTGCTAGAGCTGCAAAAATATATATATTTTCAAATGGGGGGTCCGCGGGCTAATGAGTGTCATTTTGGGGGTTGTTGACATGAAAAGGTTTGGGAACCTACTGAGTTAGAAGACTCAATGAGAGAAACATGTGCAATGTTATCCTCATTCTCAGTCTGTAGCGCTGTCGCCTCACAACTAGTGTTGTCAAGATACTGGATTTCAAACTTCAGTGCGATATTTGGAAAAGTATTGGTATTTCAATACCATTTTCATCATCATTTATTTAACTCGCGACCATGATCACATGCTTTGGAGCACAGATTCATAAAAGTATACAATCGAAAGTATACAATACATTACTGATTACACGATATACATAGACATATCGGAAGGCTTTCCCTATTTGTACAGTGGAAGAACATTTTTCAGAAAAGCACCCAATTTATAGATTACTTTTAGTTTTTCAGATTTTAGTAATGCAATTAATTTAAACATAGAAGGGTGGGTAAAGAAATTAATTGGCAGGTATTTTTGCCTGAAATTCATAATGCCAGTATTCTTACATTCCAACAAAACATGATACTCCTCTCCAATTCTGGCTTCATTACATAGGTTACAAATCCTCTGACTTCTTTCCAGTCCTTTATATCTACTGTGGAATGTCTGACCAGGAACCAACGCAGGACAGGGAATTACAGCAGTTTAACGGGTTTTTTATTTCACCACAACCTAAATGATACAGGAGGTCGGAAGAGAAACCCCACGTAGGTCTCTTTGACAATTATATTCCACAAAATGTCTGTTCTGTTTCCTCAGGCATTTCCTCGGCCTGGGGGAGGATGAGAACAGTGTATTAGATTTCTACTCAGTTTATACAGTCTCTCAGAGCGCGCTCCTCACTGGAGGGCTCGATTCAATACGATATGACAGGACGGAGTTCCCTTTCTTCTGGTGACGTCATCAGTCTTTATTTTTAGCTGCAGCTGTATGATGTATTACCATGTTTTTTTTGTTCTAGCTTACTGTAAATCGCTCTGGATAAGCCAGGCGTTTCTACGGTCACCCGTTTACCTGCGGCAGGCAAAAACTACAAGTTGCAGGTCCTGTGACGCGGCATCTTGAACCAGAAGTATTAGCCGCATCCTGTCCGTCGCTCAATCCGGCCCTAAACTAGCATGCAACACGCTATTCTGCGTGTTGCATTTATTTTGGCTATTATGGCTTTATTGATAGTTACAGTGAACAATGACAGGAAAGAGGGAGAGAGAGAAGGGGAGAGACATGCAGCAAAGGTCAGAGCCTATATGTGGCATTTGCCTGGACCACTAGTCCAGCGGGCGCCCCAACGCGCAAGGTTTTTATTGACATCCTAAGAGCATACTTAATTTCATATCGCCTCATCTGAGCTTCAATTCCGAGATAAACGCTGCTAACAATCGTGGAGCGCGGACGATCGTCAACTTTTCTTTTCTTTTTTACCGTTCCAAGATGGATGCCGGTTCTAGGTGGTGGGCGTGGTATCCACGAGGCGTACAGTACAGTATCAATCTTAAACGAACATACACAGGGATGGCATTAAAGTGAGGGGTTTTCTTAATCGAATTTACACGTGTATGGCTCGAAATGAGCGTCTTCCAAATGCCTAAATTGTAATGAATCTCATGTCATTCTGTCCTTTTGCACAGGGGAACTGGTCACTGAAGAGATTCAAAATGGACCGTCAGGGCGTGACCCAGGTTCTCTCACGTCTATCCTTCATCTCAGCCTTGGGCATGATGACCAGGATCTCCTCCCAGTTCGAGAAGACCAGGAAAGTTAGTGGGCCGCGTTCCTTGCAGCCCTCCCAGTGGGGAATGTTGTGCCCCTCAGACACACCTGAAGGAGAGGTAAGAGAGCCGCCCACAAACCCATACCGCAGCTCTGCCGACACCGCCTCCATGTCATTGACTACTCAAGAGACTTGACTGAATGTGTGCACCACAGTGTACCGTTATGCAGCTTATGTGAATGCCACTGCATGTCAAATCTGTCCAGTACTATTTTATAAATAGTGCTCTAAAAATATATTTTCCTGAATGGGAATGGCAAACATCTGACAGCTTCCGTTCACTGCTTTCAGGAGGGCTAGTTACACACTAGCATTAAAGGACCTATAACATAAAATTCAACTTCTTAAATTTCTTTTGTGTTTTTGGGGCTCCAATGTGTGTTTTCTATCCCCACAAATAACCAATTTTGAACAATCAGGCTTTCATATCATATGGGTGTTTTAATGGAAATTGCTCTCAGAAACAGCTCGACTGATTTTGGTCTCATCGTGATGTCATCAATGTCACCCTACTTTGTATAATTCCTCCTTTTCTTCAGTCTTAAATTTGCATTTCCACTTTGTTTACAATGTCCACCATTGTTGATTTTCCAAGCTGGCATGGAATGGAAACAAGCCTGGTTTTATCTAGCATGAGTATTATAATGACTCAAATATTAAATAATCTGCATATCAGGACAGTGTGGTACTGCAGCTAAAACTGCTTTCAAAGTCCAGAAAGAATTGACAAGGCCTGGTTATATCAGAGTGGTGATTGAGGCTTAAACCATTAGAAATAACTTTGAGGGACATAGACAATATGATTATTAAATATTAAAAGCAGTTTTAAAATGCATGTTATTTGCGCTTTAAGAGTTTGTGGAAGAGTTTTTTTGAGTGACTACCGCTCACCTAAGTATACCGTTTAAGTGGTTATGGGCAGGAGTGCACATAACATTTTTGGGCTAGTTCTCAGAGGAGCCCCTGGAGATGTTGCTTGCATGGACGTGGACGTCTACTCTCTACACTACCACAAGGTTACTTTAGCCACAAGGTTACTTTAGCCAGCATGAGAATAACTCCAAAGTGTGCACATTGTTTAAGTCACAGATGCATGTTTTCTTATCTGATACATTTGAAGTACTTGACACCAGAGCTAGTAACTGTTGGTGCCGACAGCAGTACGCAAGAGTGCTTCATTTCGTTTGATCTGCCGCGCAACATTTATTTTGACCACACATGCGCACTTGCGTGCCAGTTATTGTGCACCCCTGGTTATGGGTAAAAACTTTTCTTATGGTGGATGTTGATTTGTGTGAATATTGAAATGAGTTGCCTCAAAGTGTCTCAAAGTGTTCCTTGTCTACTTGTGTGTTGTCGTCCCTAGGCCTGCGGTCTGGTGAAGAACCTGGCTCTGATGACCCACATCACCACAGACATGGAGGACGGCCCCATCATCAAACTGGCCTTTAATCTCGGGGTGGAGGATGTCAACCTGTTGTGTGGAGAGGAGCTCGCCTACCCCACTGTCTTCCTTGTCTTCCTCAATGGTATGAAGAAAGGTCCAAACTAGGGATGTTAATAGTTCATCGAATAATCGCCGTTAAGAAATTAGTCGGTTAAACTTTGTGACAGACAAGACAGTGCACTTCTAATTTGATTATATTTTTCATAAAAGATGCCATTGCCTGGCCCTGTGTCGCAAATGGTCAAATAACTATATAATATAATTCTTTCTGTATATCACCAAAGTGTAGATTTTAATGTTAGACATTGACGGGAAATAAAAATTCTCGATATGCTTATCAAAACGTATCAATTAATTATTAATGCATTAATCAATAATTCCCATCCCTGGTCCAAACATACTAGAATTACTGGCTGCTCATTCTGGAATATTTGAAGACTTGTTTCTTAATACTGTGCCTAATAACATGAAAGGGGAAGACTGGCCAATGTTTTTCTGTCCCATTTACAGGAGGCAATTTGCTGTTTTACACAGTATCCGATAATTCTTTAATTTAGGTATTATTCTTAAGACAGAACTTGGCCTGTTAATTACTGTATATGTTTTTTCCCCCTTCTATCCACAGATAACTGTCAAATTATATTGGCTGCCATGCCATTTAATTAGTTGGCAACAGCAGGTGTCAAAGCCCTTCGGAGCGTGCATCCTGCAAATCTACCCTCACACAGAGGCAGTGCACGTTGGCTCCTCTGTTTTCTAGACATTTGTCTGTCAGGCTTGATATGAATACAACAGCTCAGGCAGCTTTGGCCCTGCACACTGCAGCTGTCAGCCTCCTTGACGTTCTGCAAAGAGCATGCACAGTACATAGCAGAATTATAAGGGTGAAAAAACGACCAACGATCGCTTAATCAACCTATTATGTGACCGCTAAAATTGGTTTCGTGATTGACACATAAAACGCCTTTGGCGTAGATCTACTGCAATTAATAAACGTTATGCTTTTTGTAGAAGTTCTTTTCACTCTGCTTATCAAATATATTAAGTATTTTTAAGATGTATTTTTCAGGTCCGATGAATAATGATGGGCATATATAATTTGGTACTTTATTAATTTATTTACTGTAATTGAATTGTCTAAATTAATCTCATAGATTAATTGACAGATTAATCAATGATGAAAATAATCATCTGTTGCAGCTGGCTTGGTTTCTTCCCACCGCTGTAGTATATGGCTATGATGACATAGTTTTATGTTTTTATTATGAACACTGGTATCCTTTAGCTCTCTCTGTCTGACTGTGTCTGGGTCTCTCTGTTTCTCTGCATGCAGGCAACATTCTAGGAGTGATCAGAGACCACCACAAACTGGTCAACACCTTCAGGCTGATGCGACGGGCCGGCTTTATCAACGAGTTTGTTTCCATCTCCACCAACCTGACAGATCGCTGCGTCTACATCTCCTCTGACGGGGGACGCCTCTGCAGGTCGGCAACTTTAGGATTTTGCATGTTACTTTGAAATAAATATCGAATAAAAAAAGCATTGTAAAACTCTGTCCCTTTGGTGACTCAAGCCCACCACACACTGGCTGCGTCCCCCGCACGTCGCCGCGCGGCGGACACAGCCGCCTCCATTATTTTCAATGAACCTATCGCACACCGGCTGCGTCCGACGCGCGCTGGCGCGCGGCCACGCCACGCCTGCCGCGCCGATGCACCGCTGTTCTATTTTCCAGGCGTTGCCGCGCAGCCTCCATCCGGGTATCCGTGGGCGTGGCTGGGGTCTGTACCTTAAAGCAGGGGTATTCAATTAGATTAGGCCGGGGGCCACAACTGTAGAATGATTGTGTGTGGGGGGCCGCACAGTGTGCGCGCGAAGCGCGGACATTTGTGGGTTCTCAAAATGCTTTTTGTGCTCAAACACGAAGATTTATGTATATTTCCGCACAGTAATGAGCAGGATAATATGTCTATACAGGTATACGCCACCTTAGAATACATGTAGGCCTAAACCTATTTGACAATGCATAAACAGCATTGCTTTGACATTAACGACCATCAGCTGGACGGACACACACACACACACACACACACACACACACACACTCTGCTGTGGGCAGTTCAGAAACCCGTCCACGACCACCAGTGACATCATCGTTAGGCAGATTGCTTTTTAAACAAGATTTATTTACGTGAGAATATTTTATCAGACTATAAAGATTACAGATTACATAGAGCAGTGATTCCCAAAGTGGGGTTCGGGGTCCAGGGACCCCCAGGGTCCTTGAGGCAGTTCCAGGGGGTCCCCAGGGAAATGATGGTTTGGAACCAAATGGACCCTTATGGGTCTGTAACTCTGAGAGTGTATGGAACCAAATGGACCTGGAACAGGGTTTATTATTGTGAGAATGATGGCTTCCATTAATCCATTTTCGCATTGCAACTTTTCAGGACTAGAAAGCCTGCAGTTTCTATTAGCTTGGATTCTCCATTGATGTCACTGTTGGGTGGGTTTCTGAACTGCCCACAGACCGAGTAGAAAAAAACGTGCCATTTTATCATGATTATTAGTGAGGACCTATTATATGAAGATAGGTTGAAAAGTGGTCCTTTAATGATTACCGTCATTATGGTAATCTCACAATTAATATCGCACACACCATACCTGTAACTTTTATTAGCCATCTTATTATTCAATTTAAAAATTCTTCCAGTGGCGGGCCGCATGTGGCCCGCGGGCCGCCATTTGAATATCCCTGCCTTAAAGGGTTAGCCTAAACCTTCCCCAGCCGCACGGTAGCGCGCCGCGTCCTGCTGGTGTTGCCGTGTGGCTATGGCGCGCGGCAATACTGTGCCGCGGCACTACGCGCGGCGGTCGCAGACGGTGTGTGTCGGGCTATAGCTGTTCAACCTGTGTTATCATCTCAGGCCGTACATCATCGTGAAGAAGGGACAGCCAATGGTGAAAAACAAACACATAGAAGAATTGTCCCAGGGCTACAGGTGAGGAGAGGGAAGGGAGACTCGGGTATGTAGGTATGGGGTCGGGGGTAAAGGGCACTTGACTTTGACTTCCATTAACCAACCACTTAAGCTTGTTTTAGTAAATACAATGTTATTTTGATAAATCTGCATGGTAGTGTATGTTAATATACAATATAAATTGTATTTAATCTCCATGCTCTTCTATTGAGAAATGTATATCTTATCTTGTACTACATGAAGGTCAAACTTCATGTAGTCTCAATGAGCAGGTATTTTCCCTGCATGGTACCAAGTTTACTTTGGCCATTTGAAAAAGGACCAAACTATGAACTCGGCATTTCCCATCAATGCGTTGTGACCTTGTCGATCTGCTATTTTCAAAGAACTTTCCAAATGTTGTTCCCTGGCTCACCTCAGCCATTTCCCCCGGTAACATCCATCCTCCTTTGAGTGTTCTTTTAGCATAGTTGTTTCTAATGTACAATGTGCAGAACTACAAAATGGTCCGTCCTTACACATCAACTTAATGCTACCAGTAAGACGCCCTGAGGGCAAGAAGAAACCTCACCCTTTAAAGGTTTGGAAATTCCCATATATGGACGGTTTTCCTTTTTTAATTTTTTATACGTTTTCTGGTCGGGTAGGGCATAAAATTTGTGGTAATTAATTTTCCGGCCTGTTGAGAACTCTAGTTTTCGCCGGGCAGCCGGGGGCGGATGCGCTAATAACTTTGGGGTGGGCCTGTCTAGAGTTTGAATGGACAGGTATCGGTCAAAAGGGCGACATCGAACTGGTATTCTGACAAAGCCCCTGAAACTATGACTCAGACATCAGTCGTATCGGTGGCGCAGCGTAGGTGTGAGGGACGCATAGCGGCCGTAACTCTAGCGCACCCAATATTTTCCCCCTGTGATTGTGCATTGTGGTGTAGAATCCCTAGCCCCATGCCATACGTATGTTTTAAAACACCATTGCTCACCATTACAATTTAGGTTATCAGACGCTCTTAATCCAGAGCGATTTACAGTAACCATTGTCACAGTTGATACTCCTCTTAACGTGCTTTTTAATACTCCTCTAACAAACTTTTTTATACTCCTCTAACATGCTTTTTTAAGAACATTTGAGGATTTCCTTCATGAGAGCCTGGTGGAATACCTGGATGTGAACGAGGAGAATGACTGTCATATCGCCCTTTATGAACACATGATTTGCAAGTAAGTACAAGAAAAGAAATGCTCGTGAATTTTTTAGGTGTTAATTCCAACAGTGGTGTCTGACCCTCTCTTATCTCTCTGAATGTCCACAGGAACACGACACACTTGGAGATCGAGCCCTTCACGCTCCTGGGAGTTTGTGCTGGCCTCATTCCCTACCCCCATCATAACCAGTCCCCTAGGAACACATACCAGTGTGCTATGGGCAAGCAGGCCATGGGTAAGGCATCGTTTCATTCCCTACCCCCAACATAACCAGTCCCCTAGGAACACATACCAGTGTGCTATGGGCAAGTAGGCCATGGGTAAGGCATCGTTTCATTCCCTACCCCCAACATAACCAGTCCCCTAGGAACACATACCAGTGTGCTATGGGCAAGCAGGCCATGGGTAAGGCATCGTTTCATTTCAGTAGGCATCCTCACTTTAGCTACTGAAGATCTGCAATCAAGATAGCAGATCTTCAGTAGCTAAAGAAGATCCACCACCCAAACATCTGCCAAGCAGTTGGCAGTGTTTGCTCTTTTACATGCATGTACATTTGGGGGAGACAGTGGCCTAAAGCACTGGTTCCCAAACACTGGGTCGGGACCCAAGCTTGGGTCACGGACCAATTTTTGTGGGTCCCCTTATTTTCCTACATTTTGTATTTAATTATTATTATTATTTCAAAACATTTTCTAATAGCTGATCTACAAGCTCACAACGTGGCACAAAGTGAGCTGTAGATATGATGTTTTCAATAGTTTGGGTTCCGGGCAAAAATCTAATTTCTCTTTTGGGTCATGGGTTAAAAGGTTTGGGAAACACTCACCTAAAGGTTAAGTGCTTGGCAGAGTCGAACGTAATTGACGCAATAATACATAACTAACGGAGGGTTTGAGAAATTCCTCCCTTGCGTTGCGTCGGTTACGTGATCTGTCTCGCTCCGTTGGGTTGATATCTAATCCCAAGCCAACGCAACCAAATTGCTTGCGTTGTGTACCTTGCGTCGAGGACACCCTGCCCACCTGGAGGCAGCAGAGAGCAAGAAGGCTTTTCCTCTTCTGCTCGACCACTCTTGAAAGAGGACAACACTTCCGCCGGCACATTGAGTTGTAAACGTAAACACGATCGGCATGGATATATCACATTGGAAGTTAAACAGGAAACATGACATCAGCGTTTGAGGCACTGATTTGCAAACTCGTCTGTGATTATCAGGCCTGGACTGACGTTATGTCCAGTGGGCAATGGGCCACCCAAAGAATGGGCCGCCCCCATTGCTTTAAAGGAGAATTCCATACTAAAAGGCTTCCTTACCTTTCTTTGTAGTTGTTACGTCCCCACCAAAGAGGTCCAGGTGTTATTTTGTGCAAAAGCTCCTTATTGGCTATTTCCCCTACCATAAGCCCTAAATTAATTGCATTGAATTGAATGGGGCTATGGGGTGTTGTGCTAATTTGCTTATTTCCATTGCTCAATTTATTTATTCTTTTGTATATATCCTCTCTTCATAATGTAAATAATATCCCAAGTGGCACACTTTACTACTTATTTCGATGGAAATAAGCAAATTAGCACAACACCCCATAGCCCCATTCAATTCAATGCAATTCCTTGAGGGCTTATGGTAGGGGAAATAGCCAATAAGGAGGTTTTGCACAAAACAACACATGAACCTCTTTGGTGGGGACATAACGACTACAAAGAAAGGTAAAAAAGTATTCTAGCATGGAATTCTCCTTTAATATGTTTTTGGGCCAAATTAGCCCTTTGACCCAGTCCAGCCCTGCTTTTCAGATGGGAACTCAGCGGAATTAGAGCGGAGAGAGTGTGTCTCTCCTAATCCTATGCTTCCATTTGGTGACAATTTGACCGTTTACAAACTGTGTTTTCCGTTGCTGATGATCATCCACTAGCGGCTTCCTTTGACAATGGTAGACTGCAATCTGCCCGTGTGAACGCAATGATTAATTGATTACAGCACTAGCAAAAGACGCAAAACTTCGTCATGGTGTGAGCTTATGGATCGGCAGTGGTATATAGCCTACTTTGATTGATGATATAGTGTAAAACTCATTATATACAGTTATAACTACATCTCAACTCATAAAGTGGCACGTCAGTACAGTTTATACAATCTAAACATATTGCATCTGCATGTAATTAAATAGACCAACTGCAGGTGCCAGGGGGTGTCACAGCTGCCATCTAGTGGGCGAGTAGATGCTTGAACATTAAATATTATAATAGACCGACGTAAAAGATGCAAGAAACGCAAGGACTATGCATGTCTAAAATAACCTTTTTTTTGTGTCCGTTTGACTCCCCCACGCAAGGAACAAAACGGACTATGTAGAGGCCTTTAGAGGAGTGCATTTGTGGCCCAAAGTTCGAGAGGTCACAGTATCTGATTGTACTGGGCAGTTCCCAGGTTTTAATGCACACACACACACACACACACACACACACACACAAATCTCCAATGCCCCCCCCCCCCCTCTACCATACATACACTATCCCCCTCAATGTATGCAATCAGTTTGTCTGACCCACATCCACAAAATATGCGCCTATACTGCTTGTCAGAATACATTTGCGTGTGAGTGAGTGTTTTGTCGGTGTGTGTGCGTATGCGCATGGATATCAAACATGAGACGCTTGCGTAGGTTCTCTATTGTGCCGTGTGTGTGCGGAGGCCCTTTCCCTGCCAGTCACCCAGAGTGTCATTAGCAATTCATTGTGTCTGCTCTGACTGTGCTCAGGGGGTCAGTGTGCTCAGCTGCGAAAGACCACAGAGTGTGCACCCACAGCTCCCTGGTAACCAAAACTTCCTCAAACGCCACTGCTAACATTCGTAAAGCGCCCCTGTCACCTCGACCCTCCCCCGTTATCTCGCTCTTTTCCCCCCATACACCCGCTCCTTACTTACTTACTTACCCCATCCCCCGTCTTTACAAAAACAAAACACGGACTGGAACTATATTTGGCCCAATATCCTCTGCCTCGTCTGTTTTGTGTGGACGACCCTATACATGTGCAAATCTGTCTGTGTGGCCCGGGCCTATTATCACAGACTGTGTGCTTGTAGCCTGATTGTGAAGTAATAGCATCTGACAAATGTCAAGGCCTCCGGGGAGGCCAGCTATTATGCCATAACCTGCGCTGTTCATCTCTGAGATGGCCAAAGCTCAGCCCCTTGGCTTAAAGCAGCGGTTCTCAACGTTTTTGGCTGGGGACCCCCGGAAATGCTTTGGCCATGTCTCGCGACCCCATCCCTGCCCCCCTCCCCACCCCCAATACAAACTGCCTGCATTCATAACCTTAATAATAGAGATAATATATCATAAATTAATACTGAAACCAGATCTGATCATTAAGGAAAGTTTATGCATGTACTATGTGTACTATGTAAACTCTTCATTTCCATTTTCCAGCCATTCAGTTGCAACCCCCCCCCCCCCCCCCCCTTTTTTGTAATAATTTGGGGACCCCCCAAAATAATTTGGTGACCACCAGAGGGGTTGCGACCCACGGGTTGAGAACCCCTGGCTTAAAGAACCAGAAAAGTAAATGATAATGGTTACAACAGTTTACTCTCTGTGGAAATAGTTGATTTCATGTTCTGCAAGTCTGTCACAATTATTACATAATCGCCTATTTGAGATAATTACCATTATTTTGTATAATGGTCATAATCTTTTCCATGTAAATGTTCATACATTTTCAAACGTTTTCCAAAAATAGCAGAAATGGCAGATCTAAAAGTTTCTAAACTTTCTAAAGTTCTCTAGTTTCTAAAGTTCTAAAGTTTCTAAACGTGTCAGTGTCACAAAGTGACGCATTTGTAATCTTTTAGAAGTTAGTAAAAACTGAATTATCTTCTGTCCAAACTTAGCTTTTTATAAGTGTTTGTTACATGAATGCACTCTATATTTTCACTCCTCTTCCAGGTACTATCGGCTACAACCAGCGGAACCGAATAGACACTCTTATGTATCTGCTGGGCTACCCACAGAAACCCATGGTGAAGACTAAGACCATCGAGCTGATTGACTTTGAGAAGTTGCCTGCTGGGCAGAACGCCACCGTGGCTGTGATGAGCTACAGTGGCTACGACATAGAGGATGCTCTGATTCTCAACAAGGCCTCGCTGGACAGGGGTGAGAGAACCTTATTGTGGATGTAGGAAATCTGATATAAATAAATGGATCTTCTCAGGATTATAATCCATAGGGTAAAATGACCACACACCTTTATGGATGATTATCCTGGGAAGAATATCTGCTTCTTCATATGTTCTGATTTTGTCTTGCTATGAGCGCCACCTTACACTTTGGAATTAAGTTACATTGTTTGTGACTCGTTTATAAATCTGTGTTTTTAAAAGGCTGGTTGAAAAAAGTAAACTCTCTGTCACTTTGGGCTGATCTGTCGGCAGTTAACTCTTAACCCCGTTTCTCTCCAGGATTTGGGCGATGCCTTGTCTACAAAAATGCCAAGTGCACCCTGAGGCGCTACACCAACCAGACCTTTGACAAGGTTATGGGACCCATGCTGGACGCTGCCACACGCAAGCCCATCTGGAGGCACAACATCCTGGATGCAGACGGGATATGCTCCCCTGGTGAGTAGCCACAGGAACAACAGAGACCCAGCATCCTTCATGGAAAATGAATAGATTAAATAAATATAGAGAAATAAAGCTGAAATCAGTGCAATGGATATACCGTAGTTACAGAATATCTAACAGGGAATGTGAGACTAATATCATGTTCTGTACAGTGTTAGCCAACTGAACTTTGAACAATTTGGATAATGTATGTACGGTGTACTTATGTAAATGGTGCATTTTTATAGCGCCTTTTTCCAAGGCGCTTTACATATATTGTGCTTCGACACTAACTCTGGGGGAGCCCGGGATCGAACCTCGCAGTTCCCATCTGGCTGCTTTACTGGCCACTCTACCCCTGAACCACTGCTGCCCATTGACTATTTACCTTGTTTGTTGACTAGAGTTCTACTTTACTCTGCTTATTCCAATCTCACTCTTGTAAGTCACTCACTAGAGCGTCTGCTAAATGCCTAATTTGTAAACATAAATGGAAAATGGTGCATTTATGTAGCGCAAACAAATTGGCCAGGCTACTACTTTGCCTCACTCGCAGAACCCACCTCACCCCTGCCAATTTTGACAGCCTGGAATGATTTAGGGTTGATGACAAGAGTACAGGATCTTGCAATGGGTTTCGTCCACAAGATTCGCTACACCACCAAGATACCCATGTACCTAGAGGGAGTTCAACAAACTGTGCAACCCAGATTCAGCTCAAACAAGGGACTAAATTAATTTCACTCCTATGCCACCAAAATGTGGAACGCCCTACCAACAGCCATTAAGACATGTGCATCCCTTGACTCCTGTCAGTAACAGTTTTTGTATTGACCTGTGCTTTTGTTTGAAATGTACCCATACTGTGAAATAAAGATTTCAATCAATCAATCAGAATCTTGCTCAAGGACACTAACTCTGGTAGAGCCAGGGTTCGAACTGGGAACCTTGTGGTTTCCATTTCCATCCGGCCACTCTACCACTGATCCACTGCCGCCCCATACAGTCTCTAAATGAAGTTATGAGTGAATTTAAGTGAGTCTCGCAACAATTAATGGTTCTGTAGTGCACATCCCAGTAGTCAAGCAGGAGTCAGTAATCCCAAAAAGGGGACAGAACATATCGGGCTTGGTTTAGGAACCTGGCTTTGTGGTGTGCCAGGAGACAGAGTCTGTGGCTGAATGTGCTCCTCATCCCCACTAGCACACCATAAAGGGGTTCATCAGGATAGTGTCCAGCTTCCTCATCCCCTCCGCAACCACCTCCAGAGTGTCCACTTCATCTCCAAGTATGGAGCTAGCCTTCCTCACCAGCTTGTTGGCATTGCTTGTGTTTATATTGTCAATGTGATGGTTTTGTGCATCTCCTGGTCTGTGCTTACAGGTGAGAGAGTGGAAAACAAGCAGGTGTTGGTGAATAAGGCCATGCCGACAGTCACCCAGACGCCACTGGAAGGCAGTACCCAGCCAGGCCAGCCCCAGTACAGAGATGTGCCTATCGGGTGGGTTCACTTAAGCCCCTCTGCCACCACTTACTTGCCATTTTTAAGTCCAGTGCCATTTTATTGTCCGTCACTTCTGGGTCCAAAAGGCACCAGCTGCCATTCGCTTTTCATTGTAAAAATAAAAAGACATCCGTGAATCTTTTAACAATAACCTCCTTTTTCAGAAAGGAACCGTTGGGGGTTAAAAAGGGTCTTAATGGTTTCAAATTGAATAGTGATACTATTATAATTATATATAATATAACAGTTGCCAACTTGCCAGGAAAGCGGTAGAATGACACTTTGGTCATCATTTTAGTCTCAGTCACACGTGTTAAAACAGCAATGTATACAGCACTGCAGCATATTGACAAAACTAGCCTTGCATCACCAGACAGTCCAGTGAGTCCACCGTGGAGGAAAGCCTGGTAGAGGTATTCCTTCTAACACTAGCTGTGTGATTAGCCTCGTTCTGAGCCTTACTCGTCTGCAAAGAGAAAATGACATCAGCGTTTTTGTTCCCCACATAATGCGAATCAATTACTTTAATGTCGCTAGTCGCGCTACGAGTTACAATAGAAGATGGACATACCAAACGATTATTTATTATACCAAAACAAACAAAATGATTATACCAAACTAAACAAATTCGAAACTATGGGAATAATTTTGGAGGTGCTCAGCGCTGGTAGTTCCGGTCGTTGGTCCCGTTCACGTGATGATGTAAAGTTATTTACATCAGAAACACAAAAGTAGTATTGATCCCAGGCTATGAAAAAACACACACTTAAACCCAGGAAGTAACTCTGACAGGGCAGAGCAGAATAGCACCGAAGTCTGACAGCACTGCCGCTAGAGGGCGTTATGCCCCTGGATCCCCACAGGATTATATTTTGTATTGGCATTCCCATAGGGGAATCTTAGATCGGTCAAATAACTGTTTTCCAAAGAAATAAACAAACCACCCCAGATATTTTACTTGAATCAACTGATGGTGAAGTACTATTTTATCCATATTTACTTTTTTCTCCAAACAGACATTTGCAAATTCGACTCGATATCATACACGAGACAGAGTCACAAAAGCGCAGGGGTGGTTTGTTTATTTTTGGAATGTGAACTAAGAGGTTTGCCTAAGATACAAAAATGAACGCTGTGACCCAGTGACGTCAGGACTTCGGTACTCTATTGGCATGGTTCTTTCACTCTACCTCACTATACATACAAGTGAGAGAAAATACATATAAGTGAGGAATGGGAAGATGCTTTCATAATGCAGCATATTATAATGTATGCTTTGTTTCTTCCAGTTAATCTTACAAAGAACTGCTGGTTGAATCCGTGTCTCATTGTACCTTTGCAGCTACAAAGGGTCAACGGACTCCTACATTGAAAAGGTGATGATCTCATCCAACGCAGAAGATGCTTTCCTCATTAAGATCCTGCTTCGGCAGACCAGGAGACCGGAGATAGGAGACAAGTTCAGCAGTCGGCATGGACAGAAAGGTGCAGACTTCACACTGGCATCTTATCACAGTGGTTTTCAACCCTTTTCATATCAAGGGCCATTATGTATTCAGCATTTGAGCCACGGACCACCATTTAATGTTATTTAGCCTCTCAGACGCAAAACCTTTGTGGTCGAATACAAATTGGTCCACAATTCCATGCTGTATTGATACCATGGCATAGGAGAAATACCAGGCAAAATCTAAATTACAATTCAAGTAATGAATGCAGATGTGTAACCATTTAACTCTTGATAGTGCTCTCAAAAGTTAAAGCTCTATAACAAGGGTCCATTTGGTTACCAAGTCCATCATTTAGCTGGAGACCACCTGGAACCCCCTCAAGGACCACTGGTTGAGAACCACTGCCTTATGAGACGACTGCTACCCCACAAGCTCTAACTTTAATCTCTCTCTCTCACCATCCCTCCCCCCCCTCTCTCTCTTTCCCTCTCTCTCTTTCCCTCTCTCTCTTTCTCTCTCTCTCTCTCTCTCTCTCTCTCTCTCTCTCTCTCTCTCTCTCTCTCTCTCTCTCTCTCTCTCTCTCTCTCTCTCTCTCTCTCTCCCCCTCTCTCTTTCCCTCCCTCCCTTCCTCCCTCTCCCACTCTCACCCTCCCTCCCTCTCTCTCACTCACTCTTCCTCTCACCCTCCCACTCACTCACTCACTCTCACTCTCCCTCTCTCTCTCTATCTCTCACCCTCCCTCCCTCTCTCTCTCTCACTCACTCACTTTTTGATCTACCATGTCATGTGATCAGATTGGGCTATTGAGGTGATCAAAAGAAACTATTATTGATCCAGTATTTTCTCTCTTACCTTTATTATCTTACCAATATTAAGTTATCGACACATTCTTTTTTTTTTTTTTTTTAAGATATTTTTTGCGGCTTACGCCTTTTTTTATTGGTTTTTGAAGGGACAGACAGTAGGCTGACAGGAAGCGGGAGAGAGATGGGGGGATGACATGCAGTAAAGGCCGTGTCGGGCTCGGGAGTCGAACCCGCGGCACACTGCGACTGGATTACCAGTCGGGTGCCCAGACGGTTACGCCACCGCCTGGGCCATCGACACATTCTTTATTAGGTTTTGTTATTACATCAATTTATTCTATGCTTGTATTCTAATTAGCAGGCTATATGGCAGGCAATGGTGGTATTGGCTGTGTGGCACATGGGTGATCGCACCAGCCTTTGAAAACAGCTTGCAGTTTGAAAACGCAAAACGTGTGCTCAACACGTCCGCCCCCACCACTGCTATAGACTAATCTGTGGAGCGGTGCCCTGTAGGCCAGGTGTAGGCAATCAATGCCGAGGTGTCAATTTGCGCTTGATGTGACACCCGACCTCAGCTTTGGCTGCACCTAGGGCCTGTATCTGCTGATGTGATGAGTGACCAGCGAGATCTGCTTGCAAAACACCATTTAAGTTTCAGTCAGTCTCTGTACTGGCACATTTTGTTGAATCCAGTCCCAAAAGCCTGTTGCTCCACCACTGCCCCTCCTCTCCTCATCTTTCGAGGGCTGCTTTTCAATTAATTGGCCTTTTGTCCTGTGCCAGACTATGCAAATTTATTACACCCCAGCAGTATTCCGCTGCTCCTGGGAAAAGTGTTTACAACCACTATTGTTTTGCGGCACCTCCCCTATAGAAGGCCTGTATGATGTTTTAATCAGAAAGCTAACTGGCGCCATGCATAATTTACTCCCTTCATTAGCGTGGTGGCCGCTGCGCGGCCGGCACAGGATGGGACTGTGTCTTGTGTCTCCAGATCCTGGAGGGGAGAGAGGTCATCACGGGGTTAGCGGCTTGGAATTAGACCGAGCGCTCCAGAGGTGTCACTAAAGTAGCAGCAACTTTAACCACTCTCAACCTGGCATCCCTATTTTTAGGCACCATTCTTCAAAACATTTATGTTTTTGAACTTTTTCATGAAGAGCAGAGCATGTGGTGCTTTGACAAAACAGGGAAGTTAGAATATTGTTGAATAGTCGAGATCAAGAAACGTCTAAATCTTTCTTTCCTCACTTTAGTTCGTCCTGAAGTGAATTTAGCTCCATTATTAGATCTCACACCCCAGGTCCAGATACTCATGACCAGTCTCATAAGTCCTGGTCACTAGAGCAGAATAAGTTAATTATTTACCGGTGACCCACACACAGCTGTGTGTGTGTGTGTGTGTGTGTGTGTGTGTGTGTGTTGGGGGAGTAGTAGGGGCCCATTGTGTGAGGTGCCACCGTGGAGCTGTGTGGGGTGTGATGGAGGGCTCTGGACCCTTGCTGTTGTCTTGCCTTTCTCTGCTGATTTCATGCCTCTTTTATCATTCACTTTCACACAAAACAAACAACACCACGGATGTCTGCTGTGGGAACTAGTCTCTCTCTCACTCTCTCTCTCTCTCTCTCTTGCCATTTTCTTCTCGTTTCTTTACTTGTATTATTTCAGTCTCTCGCCTCTCTTTCATCCTGGATTTCCCCTCCAATGTTCCACCATCTTTTATTTCCCTCCCCTCTCTTATTCTCGCCTTCTATTTTCTGACGTCCTTGTTTTACTTTCTCTTTTGGCTCGCCCATATTTGCCTTGTCTCTCTTCCTGTTCTCTGCATCCTGCCGTTGGGTGACTTTCCTTCTCTTATGTGCCTGCCCAGTAAAGCGCTGCACTTGTTCCTGATCCACATCCTGTTGTAAGGGCAATCAACAGCGCTGCGCTCAGCTGTGTGGGGGTGACCGGCCCACTCGCTGCTAGTGAATTTTTCCCACATGCAAAGGATTCAATTTCTCCTCCTGCACTTGATCCTCTCCACTTCCTCTGCATTGAACGGAAAGTCGTGGATGTGTAATCCTGGTCTCACTGTCGAGCTAAGCACCTTTCTCCACTTCCTGCTCTCCTTCACTCCTCTCTCCTTTTATTTTTTTCATTTGCAAATGGGTCTACAATCTGTTTACCCTAGGGAAGAGTGCTTCGGCCCCTTTGGCAAACATTTGCACTCGCACTTAAGACTCCCGGGCCGGCTACTGGGGCCCTTGTCCCTTCATGACATGTGAATCTATAGTATAGAGGGCCCCCTGTCTGTCCACATCAGTGTGGAAATGCCCACCTCTACTGGGGGTCTATTATTACCTTTAATCGCAGATATTCAAGTAATACTGTGTTTTTAAAGTTAAATACAATTTTAAAGGTTTATTTTTATATAATGTTTCACTGGTATATTTTTCATAATGACCATTCCACATGAATGTGTTTTCTTTTCTTTTTTTGACAATTTCTTTAAACACAATTTTGTATTCATGCGTCTGTCCCCGACACTCAAATGTATTTATGTATGCATTGTTGTACATTTAAGTTCCCTGCACACGGAGCATGCTTTTCAGATTTTTTGCGTTTCTCCATCGGTTTTCCCAAAAACGCGTCCAGTGTGCAACCAGCTTTAATGTATACCATTACTGGCAACTTGTTTCACTCCCATAAATATCGTCAGGCGTTGGTTGGACCTTGTACTAGCATTCTTTTTTAATCAGTACTTCCACACAAAATGCTGCTATAAAGGAGTATGCTCTCGCCAAAACGAGAGGTGTCGCCAAAACGCCTACGTAGGACTGTGAAATTGCAAGAAGGTTTATAATGACCAATGATGCTTGCTAAAATGCTAATACATTGGACTTAGCTGTGTGTGTGTGTGTGTGTGTGTGTGTGTGTGTGTGTGTGTGTGTGTGTGCGTCAGGTGTGTGTGGTCTCATTGTTCCACAGGAGGACATGCCGTTCTGTGACTCAGGCATCTGTCCAGACATCATCATGAACCCTCATGGATATCCCTCCAGAATGACGGTATGTCTGCTCACTGGAACGGAACATAATTATTTGTCTTTTCAACGTAAAGCCAGGATTTATTTTTTAATTGAGAAACTGTGAAACAATCTGTTCTGTATTGTAATGTATGTCATGTAACTACCACATCTGCAGTGGTTGGAGGTGGTCTCTGCTCTAGCATTGAGACATTTAGATCCTGGTGTCGTGTAGGACAGGGGTTCTCAACGCTTTTGGCTGGGGAGCCCTAAAATGCTTTGGCCATGTCTCGCGACCCCCTGCCCTGCCCCCCTCCCCACCACCAATACTAATTGATCTCTGCAATAACGTTAATAATAGAGAAATACATAGATAAATACTGAAACCAGATATAATCATTAACGAAAGTTTATGCATGGCTGCATGCACTATGTGTACTATGTAAATTCTAAATTTTACAGCCATTCAGTTGGGGGAACCCCCCTCCCCCCCTTTTTTTAAAGTTATTTCACAAATCTGCATGCTCAGAATCCCTAATAGGACATGAAAGTCCTATCAGTGCTGCTTTAAATATCAGGGTTTTTTTTAGGTTTTAGTTTTGAGATGGCAGTGTCAGATTTAGCCTCCAATCGTTATTTGTTTTCAGAATCAAGTTTGTTCTGATGTTGAAGAGGCAGCAGCCCAAAAGTAGCTGTGTCGACCCTCACCCTTCACAGGTTTCTATTGGCCCGTCTGAAACAAAGCCGTCATTATAGCGACTACTCAGTTCTCTGGGTTATCATTGGCTCCCAGAACACACGTCCATTGACAGCACTAAGCAGCAATCTAACTGTGCACAAACAGATATTTGTTGCTGTGGAAACGGCTGTCAGTGAAGTCAGCCGCCAGCAACGTTGAGAAGTTTTATCAAAGCAGAAAAAGCATGGCGAAATCTTAAGACTGAATGTGAATGTGAGTGACATGTAAACTAGCACTGTCTGCCAGTTTTCTCTCCTTTCTTCCCCCCCCCCCCACTCTTTTAGTCTATTACACTGTAAAACGTTAATGATCTTCACTGAAAAATTGTCCCCGCCTGTGTAATTGCTATCTGTGGTTGTCATGGACAAGACACAGAAATGTTTGCTCTTGCAGGATGATTCTGTAGCCTGAGAGTGAACAGAGAGTAGGTGTTTTCCTTTTATGTGAAGGGTCAGGGGTCTACAGGCTGTGACCTCACTGGAATTGCTTGGATCACTCATCCTTAGGTTGGGAGGACTCACAGTAGTAAACCCATGTTGTTATTCTGTGATATCATCATTTGGTTGGATCCATGCACTTTAAGTCATATGTGGACGAGCAAATGGGTATTTTTGTCCTACACAAAGGACAATTCCCATTGACAATGGATGGAGAATGTACGTCGTATGTAGAGGAGCAAATCGACATGTTACACCATGATGATGTACGATGATAAGAGCGCCCCTCACTTCACGCGGGTGTGATTTTTTCCTCTACACCAAATCTCTGCTAATATAGCAGTCGTGTGCTTGTAGAGTTGTAGATATTTGGCTCAATGTTCTCCTATGACATGCCCAGAAGATGTTAGGGTTCATACTTTGTTGACTGGGGTCCCCCCAGGGGTCCGTACTCTGTACCCTTCCTTTTTTCATTTGGAAATAGCAGATGTGCTATGTTTTTCAGTTTGCAACTCAGCATGGTTACACTTGCTTGCAGCGATTGGACAGTTGCATCCATATCACCCCTATGGGCTAATTATTAGTTATCATTCAGGTCTAGGACTGACTGTATCATCCCTGCTGCCCATGTATCACTTCCCCCACCCAGGGCAAATAATGTGAAAATTGGATTAAGATTATGAAAAATAAATGAACAACCATGGCAGGCATACTTAATGAACTGGTGGGCGTGCCCACATAAAAATGTCATTTTAACAAATACTGTACACTTCTTTTTTTTCTTTTTTTTTTAATATATTTTTTATCCCACGATTTTGTAACCCATTTTTGTCTCCACCAGGCCGAAGGCCTAGGGGGAGAGTATGTTTTGCACTCCGTCCGTCCGTGTGTCCGTCCGTCCGTGTGTCCGTCCGTGAGCAGCTAATCTCGGCCACTGTTAACCCGGTCGATGCCAAATTTTGCACACACACTCCCTGGATGCCAACCATGAACCTCTGCCCCAAACTTTCCAGAACGGCCTGTTATAGCGCCACCAGGAGGCCGCTTTGTGCAAAAAAAGTTTTTGCACAGTACACCTACAGATTTTGTCCAAACATCACGCAAATTGGTACACAGTCTCTCTAGAGCCATTCAACCAAACCGGTCTTTCAGATTTCTCACACTCCATCCTGATTGGTTAAGATTGGCTTCCAAAATTCACAGGAGTGCTCAGTTTCAAACAAAATGCTGCAAATCATGAACACATCGCGTGATTTCCCTGAAATTGTGCACCCACATTCCCACTAGGCCGAGGACGAAATGCCACATGAACAATTTCAACTCAGCCTCAAGGTGGCGCTATAACTGGCCCAAAAGTGTTTTACCTCTAACTGCACGGATCTGTGGATAACTTTGTATGCCAACTCCCTAGAGGCCAAGGAAAAACCTTTGCCTGGAATTTTTCACATCTGCTCTTTATAGCGCCACCAGGAGGCCGACATATGTAAAACACATTTTCTATTATTACTCCTTCAGATTTTATCCAAATTTCACGCAAATCGGTACACATGATCTCCATAGTCATGTGATCACGACAGGTTTGTTTGATTTCTCATATTCCATCCTGATTGGCCACGATTGGCTCCTACAGTTTTCAGGAGTAGCAAATGGCCACAACTCCTCAACGCAGCGTCCGATTGCGATGAAACTGTGCACGCATATTCCCACTAGGCTGAGGAAGAATCCTGGTGGAGACCTATGCCGATTGGCACTTTATCTAGTTCACCCCTGTGTCAATTATCTAATGTGATCCTGGGCTCTACACACCCTCCACCAACCTAGTCCCCATATATGGGGGACAAGGGGAGAGCAACGGACTTGAACTCATGCTTCCTTCATGTCGGAGTGTCCAAGTTGCTCCTTTACACCTGACAGGGGGGAGTTTCCCTGGTTGGACGTAGCGCGTGGAAGGAACACGTTATTCCAACCAGTTCCTTTCCCCTCCATCAGGCGCCCCGGTTGGCCAGGGGGAGGCAGTTTTTTTACACTTTTTTTTTTTTAACTTCTTTATATAATAATAAGACCTGATGATCATGTTTTACGGTGGAAAAAAATCATGGCACTCCAACTTTAAACTTGTTTGTGTGCTTGTCTGTGAGTGAGCATGGATCATGCCCAACTAGTATGGATGCACATGCATGGACAGGACATTCCTGTCAGAGCTAATCGTCGTGTTTGGTTGTGTGACGTCAGATCAGGGGTGAGTCCGTGAGAGTCGGCTTGACCCAGCTTGATCAGTGAAAAAGAGATGGAGGGATGAAGGAGAGGGAGAGCCTATTTCACCCCCTGTGATGCTTAATAACCTCTTCTGTCGTCTTCGTCAGGTTGGTAAGTTGATTGAGCTGCTGGCTGGTAAGGCTGGAGTCCTGGATGGACGATTTCACTACGGCACAGCCTTTGGTGGCAGCAAAGTGAAGGATGTCTGTGAGGATCTAATACGTCACGGCTACAACTACCAGGGCAAGGACTACGTCACCTCTGGAATCACTGGGTAAAGACTTGAAAATCTTAGAGCATGTCCTCCCATCAAGCGCTAATTTAAATGTGGGCTGAGATATTTGAAGGCATTGTCTTCTTTCACAGGGAACCACTGGAGGCCTACATCTACTTTGGACCTGTGTATTACCAGAAGCTGAAGCACATGGTGTTGGACAAAATGCATGCCAGGGCCCGTGGCCCCAGAGCTGTTCTCACCAGGTAAATGCTATGCACTATAAATATTATAAAATATGAAACTTTATTAACTCCCATGGGTATTTGGTCATTATCAAGTACGTACAGTAGCAGTAGAAACATTAGATAGTTTGAGTGTGCCTGGTGGCTCAGGTAGTTAGCCACTTAAAGCCTATACATAGTTGACTGGATTCCCAAGGGCTCTATTATAGGCCTAGAGTCTAAAGGGAAGCACGCACATCCCAACAAAAAGGTACAGGTGCTGAACAAAAATATGTTCACTGGAGAAGGAAGGGAAGTCCGCACACTGGGCCTCATGCACCAATAAGTTCCTAACTTTTCTTCCTAAATAGGCAGAATTGTTCTTAAGTATGTTTTTATTATATTATAATCCACCACTCTTGAATGTAGTGCCTGTTGTTGGGAGTCTGGTGCAACGCACAGGTCCTGGGCCTGGTGAGAGCAGGAGTGGACCTGATGAGACGTAGGAGGGGCCCGGACAGGAGTCATCCCACAGAGCCTAGTCCTTCCATGCGCCAGATTGATGCTCCTCCCAGTCCCGGTAGAGTAGTTCCGGAGCAACGGATTGTGTGGCCTTGGTCTTGCCCTAATGGGACTGATCGAGGGTAGCTACAGGTACTTGATGACCCTGGCTGGGTCACCTGAATGAGGGGTATGATGTTCGAGAGACCCGAAACCCAGATGACCTCCCAGGTGCACCCATGCCATGTTTTCTTTAGTTCTAATTATTCTATTTATAGTGACTCATAGGAATAGACTACGTGACAACCCAGCCTGTGTCTTCCGTGAGGAGGAAGCCCAAAAAACCCTCGGTGAGGCCTTTATGAGGACTATTATAGTCCACCACTCCTGATTGAAGTCCCTGTTGCTGGGAGTCTGATGTAACGCACAGGTCCTGGGCCTAGTGAGGGCAGGAGTGGACCTGGTGAGACGTAGGAGGGGCCCGTACTGGAGTCAACCCACAGAGCCTAGGCCTTCCACACACCAGATCGATGCTCCTCCCAGTCCCGGTAGAGTTTCGGAGCAACGGATTGTGTGGCCTTGGTCTTGCCCTAATGGGACTGATCGAGGGTAGCTACTGGGACGTAAGTCGGGACTTGATCACCCCGGCTGGGTCACCTGAGTGAGGGGTATGATGTTCGAGAGACCCGAAACCCTGATGACCTTGGGATACATCACTGAGGATACGTCCCAGGTGCATCCAGGCAATGTTTTCTTTGGTTCTAGTTATGATGATTAATCCCACTCCTTGTAACTTGAAGGGGTGTGCCAGTTCATCCAAATTATATGATTATATTTAGCATCCTAATTACCATAGGGAACCACCCGCCAATCCCCATATAGAGTGTCACAGCCCCCTTTCATGACGAGCGGTCCGGAAGAGAATTTCTTCAATTACTTTTTTCCCATAGACGTTTAAAAAAGTTTTTATTTAAAGACCTGTAAGCCTCAGATACATTTTTGGGCCGAACAAATAATTAGAAGAAAAACAACAAAAAAGGTCTTTTACCCTGCCCTTTTTTTCTTCTTTCTGGAAGTTCTTGGCAAATGAAAATGTGGAAAAAGGTTGCTGACCTCTGCTCCACACTGATCTGTCTGAAACAAAGTATAAATTGCCAAACAATTGTCACTAAAACAAAAGCTAGAAGCTACATTTGATTGGCACCTCTTTCTCTAATAATTTTTTTCCTTCTGTGTCTCTCACTCAATCACTCTGGGTCGGTATCTTGTGTAATTCCCATCCTACCTGTCTGTGACCCACGTATCTGTGCTCTCCCCCAGGCAGCCCACCGAGGGACGTTCCAGAGACGGAGGCCTGCGTCTGGGGGAGATGGAGCGAGACTGTCTGATTGGCTATGGAGCTAGCATGCTACTGCTGGAACGCCTCATGATCTCCAGTGATGCTTTCGAGGTGGATGTTTGTGGGCAGTGTGGCCTGCTGGGATACTCGGGGTGGTGAGTTGTCCATTGATGGCGATTAAACTTATCAACGCACGAGTGTTTCTGGACAGCAATATTGTGCCACTAACGACAAAAAGAAAATCAACCAGCCGACATGTTTCGACTCTAACAGAGTCTTCATCTGTTGGAGTCGAAACATGTCGGCTTCTTTTAACTTTTATAACCCTCTCCTCATTTTTAACCTTTTGAGTGCTCGGATCGCCGCCTTGTCTTTAGTATTGTGCCACTAACGTTCATGCTAAAATTCTTTCTTTCTTTATTTTATTTCAGGTGTCACTACTGTAAATCATCTTGCCACGTGTCCTCGCTGCGCATCCCCTACGCCTGCAAGCTGCTCTTCCAGGAGCTGCAGTCCATGAACATTGTGCCTCGCCTCAAACTGGCGCGATACAATGAGTGACATGGAGATGGACACATTCTGGCTTGGAGTAAACCAGGAAAAGATAAGAGCCCCAGTTTCCAAGTGTAATACGAATTGTATACCAAATAATGCCATTAGAAATGAATGGGGTAAAAATGCAGGCAATAGCTGCTGAAAATATGATTCTTTGTTAGCAAAACGTGAAACTGCAAAGAATGTATTTTTTGTTTTGTTTTGAGTTGTTAGTAGTCATGACTTTTGTTAAGAATTTGTATTTTTATTTGTGAACATTAAACACTAAGAATGACTTGTATTAATTAGCAGTTTGTATTTATTAAAAAAATAACTACAACTAAAACTGAAACATAGCTTTGGACGATTACTGCTCCCTTTCAATAATACCAATTGGTATTTTATTTTAATTATTCTTTATCGTTGATTAGTCATCCTTACAACAAGGTATAACTTAGCTAAGCGTGTGGGTGACCCCCCCCCAACCTACCTTCATATCTCTGATGTCGAGAGGGAACCTCATAACTCCAAAATGTTTATTTTTCAGGAAATGAAAAATATACATTTTTCAGGAAATAAAGAAAACCTTATATTTTTAAAACAAAGCAATACTGCCTCATCAAAGTTGGTGTGGAGTTAGTTGCTTTAGCAGACATTTTGAGGGTCCAATGGAGTTAAGAAGTTTTGTCCAAAGCACTTTTTACTACTTTCCATTGGTTCAATATTTTCGAAACAACAGATGTAAAGGGTGTTCAATAGCACTGATTTATGCCAAAAAACACTTTATTTATTTTTTAGTTATGAGGTTTTCTCCCGACATCAACGATAATTGGTCCTCACTACATCAAATGCCACAATCCTTTTCTACTCTGTGTCTCATGGGAGAGCTGTGGCCAGTTCAGAAACCTGTCCACCAGTGACATCATCGATGGGGAATCCAAGCTAATAGAAACTGCAGGCTTTCTGTTGCTGAGAATTTGCTATGCGACAATGGAAGCCATCGTTCTCTCAATAATAAAAATCTAAATTTTTAATCTTCTTTAAAAATAAATCTGCCTAAAGATAATGTCTCTGGGTGGACGGGTTTCTGAAATTCCCACAGCCCTCCGAGACATAGACTAGAAGAGTAGAAAAAATGTGTGGTATTTTATCATGAACATTAGTGAGGACCAATTATATGAAGATAGGTTGAAAAGTGGTGAAGTGGTCCTTTTAAGGTTAAGTTATGCCTCGTAAAGATGGCTAATCAATGATGAAAATGATATAACATACAATACCAATTGGTATTTTTGACGGGGAGAAGTAATCAACGTAAGTTGAGTTTCCAAACTATTTGAGAGGAGTTTAGTACGAATCCTTAAATGATTTGAACTAGAAGAAGCTACTACCTGATAACAGCTTAATGATGTAGTACTTCTTCCTGTTAAGGGTACCATCTTATATTTAGAATCCTGAAAACTTTTAACTCAAACATAATTCTTGTCAAATTGTTCTGGGCGGGCAGTTGCAAAATATATGACACCAAACCTCTACAGCTTAATCACTTTCAATCTGGCATCCTAATTTTAGGCGTGTTATTGCCGAAAATCTTAAACAATGGGATGGCTATTTTCAAATGGCTGGGAAACCTTTTTGGACACATTTTTGAAAACTTTGCTTTTAAGTCTTGTTATAGGCTTCTAATTAGAATAATACAATGTTTAAATGGTTGTTTATGATTGTCTCAATTGATCACCTCAATAGCCCAATTTGATCACCTGGTAGATCAAATGGAGGCTTTTGCCCACCCCTGGCTTAAGCAGTTACGGTAACAGAGGCATTTGTAAAGGAAATTGTCCTTTGTAAAGGGAAATGACCTGCTTTCAGCAGAACTACTGACAACTGGGGAGCAGGGGAAGTTGTTTTCCTCATGTAGTAAACAAACACTAGTGCGTTGTGGCAAGTGTGCTTCTGCCCCAAGGAGAAGACTTATATTAAATGAAGTTTCAGTTTTAATTTCAGGTGGTGGATGGGAGCATATACTGTAGGTGGGTAGACGGGGCAGCCAGCTGGATGCCTGACACAACAGAGGTATAGTGTTCAGTGGTGGTGGCGGACACTTGAGAGAGGTATTGTACATCTCTGATTGTTACTACAAACACGGTAATTCATTGGAATTAGTAAGAAAGGCGCAGTAGATAGGATTATACCGTCTCTTTAAACACGTGTTTTAATAACGCGTCACGGTCACCCTCTCCTCACACACGTGCACACAGCTCATTTGTAGCCTTTTAATGTGAACAAAAGCAGTACACATCCATGTGTACGAGAATAGGCAGGGTGTTAAGGGCCCCTCCTTTTGGTGTCTGCACCTGTCCTTTTTAATGTGGCTCTAATGGGGCTTGATGGTGGCAGGATGAGAACAGATCCCACCTTCTCCTTGTTTGACAGAAATCACTTAGATCCTCATTTGAGGTCATGAGGTCATTGCGTCATCAGTGAATTGTGCCGGTACTACTATGCCTAATGCGGGGCCCTAATGCCGGTGGCACAATGGTGAAAGCACTGGAGGCCATCGTGGTGTTAGTCTTTTTGAGGGGCACTAGCCCCTCCTATAAACGGCTATAGTGTAGAATCTGTCTGAACACAAACATTAAATGCCATTGACAATGAATAGATAATTTACGTCATATGAGCAAGTCTGCTGGGTATGTCGGTGACCACCCTGGCCAATAAGGGACCAACATTCTTGACGATGATGTAAGATGATTAGAGCGCCCCTCACTTCACATGGGTGTGATTTTTACGTTTTCTTTGAGGGGCGCTAGCCTCTCCTATGTCCAACACACTTCACAAACATTAAATTCCCATTGACAATAAATGAAGATAAAAGATAAAAATAAATGATTTTACGTCATAATAATAATAGAACATTGCCTAAAACAAACATTGATGACGAAGGTGAGGATGCAAATCGTGATTGGCCGGAATGAGATAATGTACGATGATAAGAGGCGCCCCTCACTTCACATGGGTGTGACTTTTCTCTCTCTCTTCAGTTTTGGCCTTCCTAAAGGAGTCTAAATCTATGGGCACCTTGTCTAAACAAAGTCTAAACCATTCATAATAGGTACATGGTAATGTTGCTGTCTCCCTGTCTCTCACACGTGCATCCAGGTGATGACGTCCGGCCTGCATTTCAAAGTTGTATGTTTTCAGAAAGTACAGGCCAAGTCCATACGCCTGCGCACTGGCAGAGAAAGTCCTCTTTTTGCCATCCATGGTGTGGTGAGTAATTCAGCCATAATCCGCCTTTCTCCTCTCCCTCTTCTTTCCCTCTCTTCTCCCCCTCTCCCGTGGTTCCATTCATATTCTAATCACAGCTTTCCCTTCTCCAGCTCTCAGCACTCCATCAGAGCCCTCCCAGCCTCAGGCTTTGCACTTTTACTTCCCCCCCTTTGTGACTATTCCCTCTTCTCAGAGGCACACCAAAATAAGGTTGCCACAACGAAAGGCAGAGATGAGGGGAGTGAGAATTATCTCCAGAAAAAGTTCACACATCTTTGGAAGTTTTGGTTAGCTCGTTGAACATATGTGCGTACGAGTCGCTAAGATAACGAAATGTTTAATGTCGATATAGGTATTGGATTTTTCGGGCAGTGGAGTGACAGGCCTAACATTACAAGTGTTTTATAGGATCTGAGACTAGGATTTAGAATTACACAGGATGGTAATAGTAGTGGTTCTATGTGTATTTGGAGCTGGGGGGTGTATAAAAACGTATTAAATGCTATAATGGAAGACGGGGAGGCCACAGTGCTAGGATTGCGTAGATCTAAGCCTCTTCTTTTTTTTCTTTGGGAGGGAGCTTTTCTTATTCAAAACAGCCCCACAAAAGACTTCCAGTGAGCCTTGCCACATCCCCATCTGACTTGGTCCCATTCATCAGCCTTCCAAGCCTATCAATGACATGTCCCCATCAGGGCTCCTATAAAATCAGCCCCTTTCCCATGAAACATCAGCAAACATTTTGACGGGTCTGGCTTTCCCCCCGCTGGATTTCTGGAGTCTCTAACCCCCCAGCACCCCCTCCTCCTCCTCTCCTCCTTCCACCCTCTATCCAGCCTCCCCCTCTCCACCACCACCACCAACACCACCCCTCTCTCGGCGGACCTCAGATCCTCCTCAACATCTTGTGCGAACGGGCAGGGAGAAACGGAGCCGGACACGGGGAGACACACCGAGGAGGGGGGAAACGTGCACTAAGCCATTTTCTCGGAGGGAGCCGGTGTCGTTGATGGGAAGAGGATGCATTGTGGGCTACTGGAGGAGCCTGATATGGATTCTACAGGTTAGTCCTGATGTTCTCGTCTCATCGCCTTGCCTGGATGTGTTGAGCAAATCGGCCACTTTTCTGGATCACTGTAGATACTTCCACTGCTGGAGCCCTGGACTTCTCCAACTTTCTCTGTAACCACAGAGAGTGTCTGATGCTTTGGCCTTTATTCCATTCGTTCGGTCTGAGTTTAGGTTATTCATTCAGGACATCGTCTTTAATTCTAACAACTGACACGGAGAAGTGTGTTATATGGAGGTGTAATACCACAAAAAAGCATCATGGAATGTAGTGAAATAGTCCTAAGGGCTCTAGCATTTGCTTGGCCTGATTGCCGTTGCCTTTTTTCAAGCATCTATTCAATTTCCACAATTAATCTCTTTAAATTCCACCATTGTCAGTGGGGGAAAACAATAATAATTTTATGCACCTGCTCCCTGTAAACCACTTTGTCAGGTAAGCTGAACCTTTCAACAACCATCAGAAAAGTAGTTATTAAAATATATTGGCATTTTATATGTACATGTTAAAGGTTATAATATAACCTCAACTACCTTGAGGTCAAACATATTATGTTTGACCTCAAGGTAGTTGAATCTACTGAATGCTTTGCTTTTATCATTTTGGAAATTATATAAATAGGGCAGAGTTTTAGAATTTAGATTTAACTGCAATTCAATATTAAACTAAAGAATACTGAGTATCATTCTTAATCTACTTTGTAGTCCAGTTTGCAAGTGCATTAATAAATGAGCTAACATCCATTTCACCTGTTGATCATATTTAATCCAATTATTTACATCCCCAGTTTATCTGAGCCTGTGGCAAATGATTCAACCCATCATTTGAGCTATTGTCGATAGCTAACTAACTTTAGAGTAACTGAGTGGTTAAACTTTTGTTTTCTTTTTTGAAGTAGTAGCCCAATAGACTTAACACACAGTTTGCAAATATATATAAAAATGACAGATATCAAAAGCCTTTTTTATTTTTTGTAGATAAAGAGTGATGGACGTGTCATTTTAGTAGTGTGCTGTAAAACATTTTGTTTTCCAATTAAATTGGCTTTTTTAATTTCCTCAAAATAAAAATATAGGCTATTTAAAATTGTTATAATTGTTACAATATTTGTTATAATATATTAAATAAGACATTTTAATTTCCTAAAACAGACTATGACTAAACAGCCTGTTACTATGGAACCATGGGATACTAATGGCATTCTGACATATTCTATGCACACGTGCCACAGATCTAGGTGTAGAATCTTCATCTAGTGCAAAGTTCCAAGTCCCTAAAACTTTTGAATTTCTGTGACCCCCCCTTCATGGTTAAACCCCCTTTGACTGGATGTAACAGGTTGCCTTGCCAACAGGCTGTCCTGCCAATGGCTGCTATAGTGATTGTTGTCAATTTCCATGCGGAAAATACAGATTAGGAGGAATATTATGTGTTTCTGATGAAAATATGTGGAGTAGTTAAATGCCTTTACGTATGCACTGTACTTAACTAGGTCTCTGAGATACTACATATTCATGCTGAGGTTTTAGGAAAGATTTTACTTTCCAAACCACTACATTTCAAGGCTAATCTTGAAATCTAGATTGCATGCCAGTTATTGTAGGGGGAAATGGTTTTATACGAGATAAGATGGTGTCCGAAAAAAGTGACATGCAACTCTGAGCCCGAAGAGGAATAGATTATAATGGAAATGTGTCTGTTAGGTTAAACCCAGCCTACTGCATAAAGTTCTATTCTAGATGCTAAATATCTACTTAGTTTGATATGCAATTCCATTTGAATTTGATTGTCACAAACTTTAATTCTGGAAATACATTCAAATTCAGAACTTTACCAAATCACTTTTCCGTAAGGGTTTCTTTTTTTTGCATGCATTTCTAAATGATTGCAGTGGTGCCTGCCCTACCAATGTTCTTGCTCAGAAAGGACTCCACTTAGTTTAACTATTTTTAAGTAGAAATTTAAACAGGACAATGGCCTCTATTCCATGAGGTTGGTCCAGCGATGTGCACAAGCTCCATTGGGTGAATGTGTGTGCACCTCCCCACCCCCCTGGAACAATGCAGGATTCCTGCCGTTTTGGTGAAAACATTACAAAAAGAACCATAGCTCTACTACTGCCCACGTCATTGATAGTTGTCAACTTGCCCAGTCAAATGAATGACAATATCCTGTGCTCTGAATGATTTGCACTGTTTATGGAAAAAAAGCACCAACTGAACAAATTACTGTTTAAAAAAAGACACCTGTTGCATTGTCGCTATTGACAATTACAAAACGTATATAATACAGCTATAACCTGTTGTATACCTAATAAAGAATTCATTATTCTCACTTTTGTAACCAAATATAGTCCGTTATATGGACAATATGAAGGTATTTAAATTGCAACATGGTTTAATTTCTGTTTTGAATTTTATTCATAAATGGTGGCGTGTTTCATAATTAATTTCAAAGTAGTTTTTGCACTCTTTGACTTGTGGCCTATCGTTTCTTTTATAGAGAGCTGGATTGAAAGATGCCTTAATGAGAGTGAGAGTAAACGTTATTCCAGTCACACCTCCCTGGGGAATATGTCCATTGATGAAAGTAAGCCAGATTAGTATTCCTCAGCATCAACGTGGTTTTTCAATAGGAATGTTGTAAATTGTGGCTTTGAAAAACATTCCTTACTGTTCATTCATTTATACTATTGGCACCTTAAGGCGTGAAAGGCTGTAAATATCATTAAACCATGATGTCCAGGCATTATAGTGCGTACAGTGATAACATGTCCATTTAAGATAAACGAATTAATTCATGCCAAAATACATTTCTGTGGTCCCTTATTTTGCCTTGGTTTGACACCAAAATGTTTTGTGGGTTATAGATGAAGAAAAGGAAAATAACAGAGCTTCTAAATCGCATTCGACACCGGCTACTCTGCAATGGTGAGTCCTTTCGAATTTTACTTTGTAGTTGTAAAAATGTAATTTGATGAAAAACAATGCAAAACACGAGCAATGCTGTCATCTAGACCTTAATCTTTTTTGAATGTTTTACCAATGGTCAAAGTCTGAGAATTAAAAGGAATTACAAGCATTTTTATGTCAATTACTTTCTGATCGATAACTTGAAATAAATACAAAATCTGATTTCTTATAGAAATTGACAACTATACGTTCCGTTTAACTCTGGGAGTACAAATATGACAAAACGTATCTGGAAGGGTCCATTTAGTTGCTTGTACACAGATTTTACAGTACAGCCTTTGCATTTTGGTAGCTTGATGGGTAAATCATGGCTTTAAGACACATTATCCTGTCAGATACTATCGATGTTGTGGATTGTTGTTTGTGACACTCCAGAATGCTGAACATCCGGTACAGTTTTGGTCAGACATAGCAGTAAAGTCTTTGACGAAGACATTCCAGTTGGTTTTCATGCTGGTTTGATTTCAACCCAGTTCTTCATTCCAAATGGATTGAAGTCTTATTAAACAATTAAAGAATATTAAAATAATTATAATGTTAATAATCCAATATAATTGCTGTTAGTGTAAGAATTTACCCCGCGTTTCAATATGTTTCTTTTTGTATATTATTCAAGTTCTTATCTTCAATAATCTAGGTGTATACATAAAAAATATGAATGAAAGGACAAATTAGATACTTTACAATATCTAATAAGTTTAACGTAACAAAAGTTTGGGGAAGTCTGTTTTCTTGGGTCCAGTTTGCTGTAAACAGTTCTGTTCTGCACAGATGTCAACAGTCTGAACACTTGGTTGATTTACTTGAATACACTTTAGGCAGATCTTCTGTACTCTTCTGGTACTGAAATTTGACTATATTCTTTGGTTCAACTTATGAAAGGATGTAGACGCGTTTAGACTAATGACTTCACAGAGCGTTTTGAAATCTCAATTTTAATGATCACTGCATATCTCAGGTAGTTAGAACATGATACTTGTGTTACTACACAGTGTTGTCATCACTATGCTCATTTAATTAAATTGTATCTCTCATACATGATGCATGTGGTCTGAAGCTTTTCTGCAACATTTTGTAAAATAAATGAATGCGTCACATTACCATATTATTAACAGGATATCATATGAACCCTGACTTACAATGGCTTTGATTTAAGTCAGTGTTACCCAAACACATCTTGACCCATCTTGTGTCGTGGACCTGTGTGTGTGTGTGTGTGTGTGTGTGTGTGTGTGTGTGTGTGTGTGTGTGTGTGTGTGTGTGTGTGTATGCGTGCGTGTTGTTTTCACCTTTCCTGCAGAAAATTATCACATATAAAAGTGAAAGTTTCCAAAATTGTAAAAAACAGCCAAATTACAACATACGATGCATTGTGGTCTTGTAAATCGGCTATTTTTTTGCAATAGAGCTTAACTGGTTTAATTCATAATGTATTTTTGTATATTTGCGTCCCGGGAAGACACCAAATTAAATGTTTTGGGTCACAAGTTGAAAGCCCCTTATTATTATTATTATTAATCCTAGGACCCCACTAGTATCAACACAGGAGCATGATTTGGGTTTCTGATCACATTAATCGCACCCACAGGCTCGAGGACAACTATGAGATTGCCGAGGGCGTGTGTATCCCCCGAAGTGCCCTCTACATGCACTACCTCGACTTCAGTGAAAAGCAAGAGTCACTGCCCGTGAACGCTGCCAGCTTTGGAAAGGTACAATTCCAACTTCATTTCAGATGGTTATTGTGTGAGAAATAAAAATTATCCATGGGGTGATTATATGAATCGTGTGACAAGACATGACACAGTGTGCATATGAGCAAGTTGAAGCCTCGCTTATACAGACACTGAAACGTTTTTTTCATGTCAAGGAATGAATATCATTGCTGTCGGGAGGAAACCACCTAACTCCATTTTTGAGGTTTTTCATTTAGTTTTTGCATAAATCAGTGCTAATGAACACCCTTAACATCTGTGTCTTGGTTAAAAAAAATTGAAGTAGTAAAAAACGCTTCGGACAAAACCACTTAACTCCATTGGGCCCTCAAACTGTCTGCTAAACCAGCTAACCACCACCTCTCCCCCTCTCATGTAAGTAATTGTCACAAAGTCACAATACCAACTTTGATGAGACAGCATTGCTTTGTTTTAACAATATAAGGTTTTCTTAATATCCAGAAATATGAATATTTTGGAGTTGGGTGTTTTTTCATAAATTAACGCCCTACAGTTGAACATACTGATACTATACAGTGTCACACAAAAGTATCAAAAGTAGCCGATCCAAAAGCTCGAAGCATGTGACACGAAGCAACGTGTTTTTAGCTTGTAATTCTGCTACTTTAGAATTTGACATTTTGAATCCTGAAAAGTAACAGTTTTGGACCACCCGACAGAGACGACTTGTATTCTGATCTGAAAAGTAGAGACTGTTTAAGATTGTTCAAAAGGTTTCAGGTTTAAGGTGGTTAAACTGTTCCTCATTTTGCTGGGGACCCACTAGAACACCCTCAAGGACCCCTGGGGGTACCTGGAACCCACTTTGAGAACCATTGACCAATATCTGATACCATTTTAGAATACTATTTGCTGTGTGTTGTATTAAGATGGAGTAGATGGGGTTAACACGTTCCTCAAGAACAACTCTGAAGACAACATTATGTGTAGTGACTGTACTGTAGAGGGATGGTAAGGTAAAAATATATATAAAGCGCCTTTCAAAACAGTCATTACAAGGTGCTGTACAATAAAATAAAATAATAGAATAAAACAAGAACACACAGAAATAACAATAACAAACAAAGCAACAAAGGCAATACATCTAGAAATAGACACAAGCAGAACAAGAGTAAATAGGACTCAACAGAACATAGAGCTAATCACTATAGCAAACCAAAATATTTACAATACAGATGCGTTTTTAGCAGCTTTTTAAATGTATCGACTGACATTTTTCAAGTTAAGAGGTAAATCGTTCCAAAGAGTAGGTGCAATAAATGAGAAGGCTCGATCACCTTTTGTTCTCAGCTTGGTAGCAGGGATTATAAGAAGGCCTTTATCAGAAGACCTAAATTGTCTCGTATTTACATGGTGGGAATGGCCTTCAGATGAATTCTTTTTTCTACTCTACATTAGTGATTCAACACGCAATGAGGCACAATAGACACAATTATTGTGTATTCGTATATAAAACATCACAAGCAAGCATGCCATTTTTAGAATCTGAAAATTGTGTTTTGCAATCTGTACACTGCAACGTCTGAGAAAACCATGAATCCGAGCAAACTGACCGCAGACTATCTCAGTGGAAATGAACAGTAACCACGGGCTGAGGGAATAATATCAGGCCAGGGTAATAATGACACCGAACCCTGTAGAAACCAAAACTTTTCAAAGTAGTTTTTCTCATGCCATAAAATGTTGATATCGGTGTGAGGAGTTGATAAAGCAAGGAGCAAAGCTCTGTGGCTGGTTCTCCTGAAACCCACTGAACACCATGCCTCAGTTCCCACAACCCTGGAGAAGTCCCTCAACCTACCTACCCCCAATATGCCCTGGACCCTAGCCCCAACCCCCAACCCTCAGCTCAGCCCCCACCCCTCCAGAGCTCCTGTCGGAAGATATTGAAAAAGAGAAGGGGCCTGGATTAATGTGTAATTAAAGGAAATTTGGAAGGGTGAGATGTTGCGGAATGTTAGATCAGTGGCTGGAGCAGTGTGGGGTGTCCTTTAGGAAGGCTTCATTGATTCAGGACAAAAAAAGGAGCGAGGGCCTGGGCTGCCTCCCTGTCTGCTCATTTATCAAGCAGGGTCTGACAGAAACTTCACAGCGTGGCCCCTTTTTTCATCCCACACAATGGAGAGCTACACTGTTTGCTAAAGTTTCTGCACCGGGAGTTGGACCAAGGAGCCGATCTCTTAGACAAAAAGAGAGGAAAGGAAGAAGGAGGGAGTGGAAGAAAGCGGGTGGGGACGTTGGAGAGATGTTTGATATATGAAGAAGAAAAAAGTAATGCCCCTGAACTTGTCATAAACGGATGGCTCTCAAAGACCTCCCAGTGGATAAAGCTATGGGAATTTCACACTGCAAGTTATTACGCAGAGTAGTCTATACTTTATTAACTAACATATTAGATTGTACTGTATTGATTCTGTATCGGAGACAATAAGTTAATTAACCCTTTGAAATGTCTTACATGCCGTTTCATTTCCCTGCTCAGAGTCTTCTCTTTTTCTGACCTTGCTAAGTTCCCTCCTTAAAATAAAATGTGAATTGATGAAACCATCCAGTAGTTACGCACTAAGATAAAAGTAAACACACCAACACCTTTTCCTCTCTCAAATTGCACAGATCATAAGACAGCAGTTTCCACAACTGACAACCCGAAGACTGGGAACTAGGGGCCAGTCAAAGTAAGTTATCCACTGGCTGAGAAAATGACTAGTTGAACCAGACCATAATTCATTATGTCAGGTGGTCTCTATATTCTCCTCTAACTTTGAGAGTGTATGAATGTGACCACAGACTTCAGTAGACTGAGTTGATATGGCACTTACATTATTCCCGGGACCCAAACTAGTGAAAATAGCAGATCTACAAGCTCACAACGTGCCGCTAAGTGATGCATTGTGAGCTTGTAGATTGGTTATTTTCATGACTTAATAAACATTTGTTTTCTACATTATTGAACTTTGTTATTAATTCATGAATAGTTTTGCTTTTGCTTTTTTGAAAATGCTTTGAAATAATAATAATAATAATAATAACAACAACAACAACAATAATAATTACAAAAATGTAGGAAACAAAAAATAAAGGCACCCATAAAAATGTATCCGTGACCCACAAATGGGGCCAGACCTACTGTTTGGGAAGCAGTGGTGTAGGGGGGTGTTGACTCTAGATGGCCTGTGTTCCCGTGCAGGTACCACTACTACGGCATTGGGGGGGTGTTGTGCGTGTTGTAGGGGGGTGTTGACTCTAGATGGCCTGTGTTCCCGTTCAGGTACCACTACTACGGCATTGGGGGGGTGTTGTGCGTGTTGTAGGGCGGTGTTGACTCTAGATGGCCTGTGTTCCCGTTCAGGTACCACTACTACGGCATTGGGGGGTGTTGTGCGTGTTGTAGGGGGGTGTTGACTCTAGATGGCCTGTGTTCCCGTTCAGGTACCACTACTACGGCATTGCGGTGAAGGAGAGCTCTCAGTATTATGACGTGATGTACTCCAGGAAGGGAGCGGCGTGGGTGAACGAGACGGGGAAGAAAGAGGTCACCAAGCAGACAGTGGCGTATTCACCGCGCTCCAAACTGGGGACGCTCCTGCCAGACTTTCCAAATGTCAAAGACCTAAATTTGCCCTCCAGCCTGCCCGAGGACAAGGTAAACAGGACTTTTAAAAGTCTGTCCACATCGCCCTCCCTCTTTCCCTGCCATCTTAAAGCATCGCTGCCTGTGCCCCCTCTGGCTCCAGCCTTTTATCTGTCCCAGGCCCTTCCCTGGGCTCGGGTTTAGAGAAGGACCGTGAGGATTTATATGCTGGCTCCTCACTAACTCTTAATCTTTTGGGGAGATAATAAGATCCAGCAATGGACAAAGGACAGGCACTAGCTGTCCGGCTTTAAATGGGGGGCCATGATTTCAAATGGTTTGTGTGTTGCTGATGTCTAAAGCTTGTTTTATATAACATGGCTTCCAGTCTGGACCTGTAACAGGTATTTATTGGTGTGCATGCCTTGCTCAAGATTTATTCTCTTGTTTTTGTGTCTTGCCTTTGAGAGCCCCAGAAGAGACAAAGCTGTCGCGTTTGTGCTGTATTTAGATTAATTCTCTATTCTCGCCCACAGGTGTCAACCTTTATCATGATGTATAGAACACACTGTCAAAGGATACTAGATACAGTCATACGTGCCAACTTCGATGAGGCAAGTTTTCATTTGATTTTTCTCTGCTGGACTGCTATTTTCTTTCTTTTCTTTGCCAATATCTATTTCTTTATCATTTTCAATTTTCTCAACATAGTGTACAGTATAATCCTCAGTGATTTTTTTTTAATTGCCCACTGTGTACCTGTAGTAACAAATCTAAATGTCATTAAATGAGAACAGACATATTTCTCTGTGTGTGTGTGTGTGTGTGTGTGTGTGTGTGTGTGTGTGTGTGTGTGTGTGTGTGTGTGTGTGTGTGTGTGTGTGTGTGTGTGTGTGTGTGTGTGTGTGTGTGTGTGTGTGTGTGTGTGTGTGTGTGTGTGTGTGTGGGGGGGGGGGGGGGGGGGGGGGGGGGTCTTTTCAGTGTTTCTGCACAGACACACGCACACACATACACACTGTAATCATCTGCGTTTACCTGCTCAGGTGAAAAGGGTCCAGTGAACAACTGAACATTGTGATGATGTGTGTCTTGTGACTGCAGGTCCAAAGTTTCCTGCTCCACTTCTGGCAGGGCATGCCGCCACACATGCTCCCTGTGCTGGGCTTCTCCACCGTGGTGAACATCGTAGGGGTCTGTGACTCCATCCTCTACAAGGCCATTTCTGGAGTGCTCATGCCCACCGTCCTGCAAGCACTGCCTGATAGGTGAGCAGAAGCATGCATGTCCCGCGTTTATCTGACGTGTTATCGTTGAATCCTTCCACACACGGGTGTGACCATAATCTTTCAAATTGTCGAATATTGCAAAGAGAGTCTGTGTGTGGGAACCAGGATCGGCAGAGTAAATAAGAACTAAGACTTATGACAAGACACACTAAGACACTGTTTATATTATAATTGATTTATTATTATTATTTATTATTTATTATACTAAAGTGTATTGTTTTCCCCCCCACAAATCCAGTTTAACTCAGGTTATCCGGAAATTTGCCAAACAGCTTGACGAGTGGTTAAAGGTAGCACTTCATGACCTACCTGAAAACTTAAGGAATATCAAGTTTGAATGTAAGTGGCTACATTATGAAATATCACTTTTTTCCCCTCTTTTGATTATCAAGATCCAAAATGAAATATTTGAATGGATGAGATGAGAACAGTAAGAGTAAAGCCTATTTTGTTTTTCCCATCTATTCCCATAGTATCCAGAAGATTTTCACAGATTCTAAAGCGGCAAACATCGTTAAACCATCTATGTCAGGTGCCTATCATTCTCTGAATGTAATAAAGACTCCACATGAAACCCACATCACACTGATAAGGGACATGGGTTAGAGTATTAGGGTAGGTAATATTGTCTCTGTTGACCCCGCAGGCGTCACGCACTGTGATCCACAACGCTGACATCACATTTCAAATGCTAGAGGACTGGAGGAATGTAGACTTGAACAGCATCACTAAGCAGACGCTATACACTATGGAAGACTCGAAAGATGAACACAGACGCCTTATTATCCACCGTAAGTAGACCAAGAGAGGGGATGGGTGTGTGTGTGTGTGTGTGTGTGTGTGTGTGTGTGTGTGTGTGTGTGTGTGTGTGTGTGTGTGTGCACGTACGTACGTACGTACGTACATTCTGTGTGTATCCGATTCTTATTCCACTCACTCCTGGGTTCACACAGGCTGCATGCTGCAATGGCTGAATTTCCCCAGTTAAATACAGTGCAATCTAATTATATATAATATAGTTGTTTAAGTATATAATACACACACACACACACACACACACACACACACACACACACACACACACACACACACTATATATATATATATATATATATATATATATATATATAGTGTGTGTATTATATATTTACTGTATATGTGTATTTTATACATAAGCAAATAGCAATTACATAACCCATGGCACTTAAACAACACACCATGGTAGAAGTCATTCCCACGACCACGAAAGTCAACCCCTTAATGATGGAGACTAAAGGTTAAACAAGTTCACTCTCCCCTGAAAACACCCTGCCGAGTGTCCCCATTTTCATTCTGGTGTCAGCCCCTCAGATGGGGTCACACAGGTCACAGAAATGGAGGGGCGGGTTCCATGAATAGTAGTCCATTTCAGACCTCGCAGTTTTCATATTGCCACATGTAACCGTTTCTTTTCAAGAGATGTAGTACAAATCCAACGTGTTTGTTGTGAAGCTCACAACCTTCTCCCATCCTGTGGCAGTGTATCAGGAGTTTGACCGTCTGCTGGAGGAGCAGTCTCCCATTGAAGCCTACATTGAGTGGCTAGACGCTATGGTGGACCACTGCGTAGTCAAGGTCAGGAATCAAATGCTTTCTTTATTTTCCCCCGTGCACACAAAATTTGGGAAGGGGGTCGTGACATCATTTTACTTTAACTTCACTTTATTGGTTTTTAATGAAATGTAGCGTAAATACACCGGATTTAGCAGATATGCTAATTTCCATCCGTAGTCCCCAGACATTTCACACTAAACAACACTACATTTTGAATTGGGCTGACCTCTCCCAATCATCCTTTATTAGAGCTTATTTAGTTATTTCATTTCAATAGAAACCTGTGAAAGTTTCACTTAAATGTTTGCAAAGTAACTCTGAATGTCTTGTGTGCAGAAAAGCATTGAATGTACCCTACCCTACCCTTTTTTCTTTTTTTGCACAGAGCCACTTACATTGCAATCCTCTTAGTTAATGATGTCTTCAAGGCTCCCATTTGCGGCCATTATGTGCCAGATATGGGCTTGTAAAATGTGGTTGCCCGGGCAACGTCTTGGACTCACCAGACAATAGTTCAATAGGAAGGCGTGTCCCCAGGGGCAAATTAAATAGTTGACTTGTTGACATGTTTTTCGTTCCTGAGGGTTAAGCCCCAATACGGACCTGGGGGTTAATTCTACCCACGGCATCCCTACCCTTCCCCCCTTTTCACATGGAAATGCTCTCTTTAGGTGGCAGGGAAGAGGCCCGGGTGCCTGAAGAAGGTGGCCCAACAGTTCCTGCTGATGTGGTCATGTTTTGGGACCAGAGTCATCCGGGATATGACCCTTCACAGTGCACCCAGCTTTGGTGAGTGGCCAACAGACTTTGACTGTCACGTGATCCATGTAGTTCTATTCCCTTACAACAAAAGGAAGACATACATTTCACAATCCTAAAACCAAGAATATAATGTGACTTTGCCGAGTGTAAATAGTGAGTCTAACAGCCCTGTTGTGTGTGGGTTTAGAAAACTACAGTGTCTTCTGAGTCTCTGACCTACAATAAGGAGGCATGATGGGTAAAATGGCTCCCTTGCCGCTGGCCCCGGGTCTTTACTTTACTAGCTTGGTTTGGAGGAGTTAGAGGCTGTAAAAAAAGAGAAAGGAAAAATGGCTTCCCTTCCCCCTGCCCCTCTCCTTTGGTCCTGTCTGTGAATATCAAAGACACAGCTGGTTCCAGTGTTTTGATAAAGCAGGTCTGTGTGCAACAACAGCTAATTAACAAAGGCCACCCTCCCCTTGTCCCCGGCGCGTTTGCCCGTCTTTCCATTTTATGACCGCGCAGTATTCCGCTTCGCTCTCTGAATGGCCATCAGTGTTTATTATGCACGCGGTGGCAGTAATGGCCAGCACAATGTCAGGATTGTTTGGGGCTTCCTTCTATGCCACGGTCGCATCCTCCATGCAACCCCAGGGGTCAGCTGTCATATTTTTGGCACTAACTATGGAAACAACCCTGCCTTCTTCTTTTTGAGCTACTGCAGCATGCCACAGTCATCTGGAGGATATGATTTCATCAACCAGATGGTGTTTAGGAGATGCTTCAAACTTGATCAGGTCATTTATGTCCTTATGGCCAGCCTGTCAATGTTTGAACCCGAATCGTAGACAAGGGGTTATTTTTCACACTGAAAAGCCACGTTGTGGTTGTGGGTGCAGCTACCAATTCAACATATCCTTTATATAAACAGCTTATTTTGACAAATCAGATAAATTCAACTAATTATAATAATATTATACGTATTTGGTCAAATACGTATACCAAATTTGTTTATTTATTATTGTTTATTTATTATGGCACTCACTTTCAATGATTAAATAAACTTTGCATTCGAGTCAGAGTGTGTGGTGGTGCAGTTGAATTAGCCTTCTGTAATACCAGTCAAGGGCCTAGATTTTGAAGGTGCGTTTTACCATGTGGTGATACATAAATTGGCCTCGCTCTGCGCACATTCGTATTATGAAAGGCATATCGGCCCGTGTTGAACGCACTCGGCCTGTGTTGAACGCACACACATTATGGCATACGGCATTCCTGAATATTTTAGCATTGTGGCAGTGTCCATATGTTAATTATTTTCGCTTTGCGCAATTTGCTATTAAGCCCCTTGACCTAAAGACACTCAGCGCATAACGATTAGACGTGGGTCTGACCACCTCATAAACGCAACAAGCACTGTTTGATTTTACACTTGAGCGGCTCTGGGAGGCTGGTAGAGTGTTGCCATGTCTGTTTATTATAAGCGGCTTCTTTTTCTGTAAAGTTGCTTGTAAATATTGGTAGTTGTACTATTTTGTGGTTGCTTTTCTTGTTTCTAAAGTGGTTATTTGGGCTTTTCTCCTAATGTTGTTTAAACCAGTGATCCTCACACAGCACATTCCCATGTCAAGGATCCCCAGATGAATGCATTTGCCCAACTAAGGACGGCTAATCCAAAAATTAAATAAAAAAATTCCAAGATTACTTTTGAAAATAGCAGATCTATACCAGCTCACAATGCATCACATTCATTCATTAAAACTATGAACTCTGATTGCAGGGGGATATATATAATGATCATTATAACAATGTGCAAGAACATATTTAAAAATAAGGAAGAACTTTATATTTGTGGACAATCAAAATATGTTTTTTTTATTTTAATGTGGTGTCATTAAAATTAATCTGGATATGGCAGACTCACTATCTAGAAAATAAAAACATGGCACTTCATTTAAAATAGGTTGCAGACCCCTGTTATATGCGCTTATTTTTATAGACCTATTTACTTGTTTCTATGAGACATGGCAACAGCCTTTTTTTGCGTCTTTCTTTTGTAAAATGTTGAGATTAGAAACGGCCATAATTCTTTCATTTCTCAACCTTAAAAATAAATAAAAACATCTCCATAATCCTTGGGAAGTTTGCTGTATCAAACCCGATTCAAGTCTTCTTCAATAAAATGCTACGAGCGAACTCAGCGAAGACCATACCATCGGGGCCACAGCATTACGCAGCACGCATTCAACTCATTCCTTCGTAGTGACTTGAATGAAATAAAATATAATAAACGTTATTTTACTGGTGGTTTTCAATAGAAACAAATAAAGAGCGTGTGTAGGCTACTGTGTGCAAGTGCAACAGTGCATATACATGCATGCACTACTAGGCTATATTTCTTCCGTGTCGGGATGGTGATTGAGCTCTTCAAGTTCACAGCCCGTTTGTCTTTCATAAAAAAACGTTGATATTAGCCTATAAACACTCATGGTTCTCTCATTTCTCAACCGTTTTATTAAATGTAAAAATCTCCATATTCCTTAGGAATCTTGCTTTCATTCGCTGTATGGTACATGGTTCTATCGTTATCGAATTAAACAATATCAAACGAACTTGCATGTTCGGGGGTTAGACGATTCTGGGAACATTACGCATGGATTGCCAATTTGCCAATATGCTGCTATCTACTCGCAGTTCCATTCCGATCTGAAAGGTATAGGTGGGTCTGTTCTTTTGAGGCATAAAGGTGATAGCATGCAGGTGATAGTTCAGTCTAACCGACATTCACTCTTACACGTTCAACATCTCTCGCTACACACTCCCTCCACAGCCTCTTCCTGTAGTAGCATTTAACTCTTCACTATGTCAGCCAGTGCAGGTTCATATGTATTGTATTGTGTTCTTTTAATTTCTCCGTATCTTTGGTTTCTGCCCTATGAGGGCCTCATGTGTCTATTATCATGCCATTATCATGTAATAACTGTGTGTCTTTAGGCTCTGCTTCAGGAGGGTTTGTGATCTTAGCGTCTGTGTCATGGTTTCACATATTATTCTGGAGCATCATGGGAGCAGAGCTACACTTCCAAATACAATGCAAAATCATTACAGTATTCTAACTATTCTTCTTAAATCAGACATCCTCTGTATGTGTTGCAAATGTAGTCCTACACTCGCACACCGGCCATGGTGAGAAACGCCTGTGTTGGTCACAGGCGTTTCAATTTGTCCGTTTTTCAACAGTCTGATTGTCATAGAACAAATTAATTTGTTTGCAACACCTGTTTGGTCCTCAACATGGCCGGTGCAACCCATGAATACATCATCCACATAACTAGAAAAAGTGCCCTTCTGGGCACAGGTCTCCACCAGGTTATCCACAGATCCGTGCAGTTAGAGGTAAAAACACTTTTGGGCCAGTTATAGCGCCACCTTGAGGCTGAGTTGAAATTGTTCATGTGGCATTTCGTCCTCGGCCTAGTGGGAATGTGGGTGCACAATTTCAGGGAAATCACGCGATGTGTTCATGATTTGCAGCATTTTGTTTGAAACTGAGCACTCCTGTGAACTTTGGAAGCCAATCTTAACCAATCAGGATGGAGTCTGAGAAATCTGAAAGACCCGTTTCGTTGAATGGCTCTAGAGAGACTGTGTACTAATTTGCGTGATGTTTGGACAAAATCTGTAGGTGTACTGTGAAAAAACTTGTTTTGCACAAAGCGGCCTCCTGGTGGCGCTATAACAGGCCGTTGTGGAAAGTTTGGGGCAGAGGTTCATGGTTGGCATCCAGGGAGTGTGTGTGCAAAATTTGGCATCGACCGGGTTAACGGTGGCTGAGATTAGCTGGTCACGGACGGACGGACGGACGGACGGACGGACGGACACACGGACACACGGACGGACGGACGGAGTGCAAAACATACTCTCCCCATGCCTTCGGCTGGTGGAGACAATAACTGAGGATGTGTGTATGTTTGCATGTTAGGGTCCTTCCACCTGATCCATCTGATGTTTGACGACTATGTACTTTACCTGCTGGAGTCGCTGCACTGTCAGGAGAGATCCAACGAGCTCATGAGGGCCATGAAGGCAGAAGGAAGCACAGGTGAGACCTTTACAATGGTGTTTTTTAATTTCACAGACAACAACTGTTTGTTATGCATTAGAGTTAGACCACAGACTCCCATAACTCTGAGAGTGTACAAAGTTATGGGTCCATTTGCTTCCTATACTACGTTAGCTGGGACCCCCTGGAACCCCTTCAAGGACCCCTGTTGGACCCCACTTTGAGTAATACTGCTTTACCAGACATTTTGATAATAAACTTTCAACATTAACACTGTGTTGTACTGTACCAACTAACTATCTCTACAGTATACACTGTAAAATCCATAACGTAAATGGGTGGAGATGATATTTTCTTGGCTAAAATAAGTGTTAAATATATTGCCGATTGCAATAATTGCTACTACTGTACTGAACATTACTGTTTGTACAGTAAGTAAGGGTCTCCCTGCATTTCCAGGTCTTTACTCTTTAGTAATCAGAAAATACTTTTTCAGGTCACTATACCAATTTTATCAAATTAGGAGAGAGAACTCATACAGGATAAATAAGTCAAATTAGAAGTGATGAAAAGAAAAATAAGATCAGACAAACTTAGAACTGAAAAACTATTTAAAAAAAAATCTTTGTGGAGTTAGCTCTCCTGATTAGACAAATCAGGTACCCCAACCTTTGAAAAGTTATTTTCTATTCACAGGATTACTGAAATATATAGCTTTAACTCTTCAACAAAAAACTAACACGAAAACCCCTTACACCCTCTTTAGTGTACTACATAACACACCTCACCTAGTTTAGTGCAGATTTATGCTCGCACTCAAATTGATATCTGTAAATGCCTTCACACCTAGAAGTGTAGAAGGAATACCTCAACGAGCCATAAAAGCATTAACTCAAACAATAACTAAAACAAAAGGCAAATGTGGACACAGCATTGATGGCAATTTTCAACTGGAACGATGGTTGACTGTGCTGGAAGATTTATGATCAGACAGAGAATGGTTCTGGCAAGGTGCCTTATATAAGGAGGGGGTGACGTCACGACTAGGTAGGCGTGACGTCAACCCTGACAGTACCCCCCCTCGAGGAACGCGTCCACGCGTAACCAAAGTGCTCGTGCGCCTGGCGTTGTGGAACACGTCGAGTAAGGGGTAAGGAGGAAGTTGCCCAACTTTGAAGGCTGGAATAGCCCGGGAAGGCTGGGCGAAGGGCCGGGCAGGCTGGGCGGCGGAGAGCCGGGCAGGCTGGGCGGCGGAGAGCCGGGCAGCTGAAGTAGCCCAGGAAGGCTGAAGTAGCCCAGGAAGGCTGAAGTAGCCCAGGGAGGCTGAAGTAGCCCAGGGAGGCTGAAGTAGCCCAGGATGGGTAGAAGGATTCGGGGCCAGGGTCCTTAGGCGGTTTTCGTACATCGCAGCAGCCTACCTGGGGGCACGATATCCTTCACCGTGCGGTTCAATTTTAACCTCGCCCAGGGGAGGGCGAGGCAAGTCATCAAGTCATCTTTGGCCCTTCCCGGAGGCGAAGTGCCACCGGTTTGGGAAAATGGAATGGAATGGAATGGAGTGGAAAAGGAAAATACTTTATTAATCCCCACAGTCTTCCGCTGCGACCAAATCTTGGTCTGATCATACTGTAAGGGTGAGAATGTTCTTGGTCACAAGTGCTGACCAGCTGGAACTCCTTGGCGAAGTTAGGTCTTGGCGATATCTTCATCTTTATGGACAAGTTAAGAAAGCTTAGTTGTCAGGCTTAGGTTTAGATTCTCATACAGACTTGATTGAAGATTGGAAGATTTATGATCAGACAGAGAATGGTTCTGGCAAGGTGCCACGACTAGGTAGGCGTGACGTCAACCCTGACACTTGCTGCCTACTTCTCTTGCCCAACACTCCCTGCTGACAGGTGCCAGCCTGTAGGAGTACGTCTAGGGACACCGCCTGGTGTCCCTAACCCGAACATAGGTCAATTGTGTTCGCTTAGACAAAGCCAGATGCACTGCGGCGGATTCGAACCCGTAGGCTCTGCATCACCCGAGTGCCCCAGTCGACTCGGCTCTTATTTGAATCAACTCTCAGTATGTAAACATTCTTGGTTTCTCACCTTTTTAGCAGAGCGAGAAGAGGAGATTACGCTGACAGAAACCACACCCACCTCCTCGTCCCCGGGTCCCTACTCTCCAGCTAGGTCTGTCCACTCAGTGGGTGTCCCCGCCGTCATCTCCCCCATAGCGGCCCAGTCCCCTGAGTACACTGGAGCCGCCACCACTGCCACCACCACCACCACCACAGGTGAGACACAAACAAGCAACTGTACAGTGTACACTCTCTGAACATGGATGATTTTTACTGTGTAAAGGGCCTTCCAGACCAAGCAATATATACTGTAAGTATAAAAGTGTTTTTTTAAAAGTCGATCTAACTCAAGTGGACGGCAGAGTCCACATCACAACTATAACGCCGATAGCGGTGAACAATATAGTTATACTACTTGCTGTGGAAAGCCCCTAACCTCTTTAACCACAAACTCTTTCTAAATAATTGTGAAAATAGCAGATCTACAAGTTCACAACGCATTGTAACGTTGGCGAGATGTGAGCTTGCAAAACAACTATTTTCCAAGAAAGAAAATATATATTTTTCCGCCTATAATGATATTCCCAAATTTGGGACGGCAGGTTGCAAGTGGTTAACTATGCACAAAGAAGTATGTAATCCACCATAATGTCTATTGAGGGTATGCGCGTGACATCATCCGACATCATACCCGGAAGTTATGCGGATACGCCTACTGAGTGGCAAAAAAGTACTTCCTGGCCTTGACAGCCCATACAACCAAACAGAAATCTGATTGCATTAAACGACGTTAAACTGACTTTGCCACTCGATTTGCCACTCACTTTATGCATGCGCATACCCTATATTAGGTTTACTTTGATAATGGTTAGAGCACCTATGTTGCCCCTTTGACAACAGCGTTTGTCTCTGTGTGTATATGTGTGTACCAGGGGCTGTTCAATCATATACATGGTCCCTCACATACACAGTGACAACATCAGGCGGCTCCCCTCCAGAAGGTGAACAACAGCTGGCCTGCATGCGCAGCGGTGCCCCCGTGCCCCCTCCATCTTCTGCCCATCGAATGCCAGTCTATGCGCACAGGGAAGAGCACGGGTGAGATTACATAATGAAAGGAAATGCTTTTGCTTCGTCTTCAGACAAAATGTTATTTTCTTTATCGTGACTTTTAAGTTCAGTTACAATTTGTGATACATCCACCTTTTTTCATATGGGTCCTCGTAAATGCTCTCTATAGGATGGTACAATTTCTGCTCCTTTCTATTTATTACACATCTCAGCGGTAGACCGTGGTTACTTCAGTGGTGATTGCAAGCCAGATTTCAGAACTTGATAACAATGGCTTCTATTTCAGCAGGTTAACATGGGTGTAGTTTCCATTAGCTTAGAATCCCAACATGTCACTGGTAGGCAAATTTCCAAACTGTCCACAGCCCACTTCCGGGACACAGAGTGGGTAGACAGAAATGATGCCATGTCATACAGAGCATTATTGCGGACCAAATTATATGAGGATACTGTTGAAAATAAGTGAAATGTTTTAATTATTTGTTTAAATGTATTTGGACCTAATCTTTCTATCTGTTGATTTGAATTTTAGATACACTGGTAGCTACAACTATGGCAGCTATGCCAACCAGCATTCCCATTCTATCCAGAGCCAGTATCCCAGTCTGACCCATGAATCAAACCTCCCTTCCCCCCTCCACTACTCTGCCTATCACCGCTCATCTGCACAGGTCAGTCCTAACAGCCCTGCGCTGTTTACAAACAATGTCTGTGAGCAGTCATTTTGCCAGAATATACTGTCATACATTAACCACTTTTACATAAAAAATAATACAAATTGCAAAAGTCTGATCTACAAGCTCACAAGATGAGCTTGTTGGTCTATTTTGGTACATGGCATGGTACACTCTCAGGGTTACAAATTGATAAATGAATGCTTTTAATGTGTAGTTATAAATGTGTAAAAAAAATTATATTGCGATCATTATGTTCACTACCCGTTGCCAAAGATCTCTACTACTACGACTAAATCCCAACAAACTCAACTTGTGCTCCTTTTTGCACAGTAAAGGAGTGTTAATTTGCCTCCGAGGGTGTAAAATGGTCCCAATGTTACAGTGTGGGCCGGCTGGAAACGCCAGCCAGTTCATGGGTCAATCAGATTGCCTGTTTAAACATCTGCACCATCGTCACTGAATAATGAAAAGATGTCCTGAACAGTCAAAGATTATGAGAAAATGGACAACGTATTAGTAGACTATCAGGGACATGATGCCTGAACCCATAGACTTAGTCATGTAGCGGGTGGTGTGAGTTGACCCTTCTGATGGTAATTTCCTGTCAAGGGTACTCTAGTCTCCCTCGCCTTTATATTAGGCAGAGATCAGCCCGGCCTCCGCAGTCTCAAAGTTTCTAAAGCCCCCGAATCGCCCCTTTCCACACAGTAAAAAGGAGTGTACAAATGGAACCAGATGGACCCCTACGGGTCCATTTGGTTCCATTTGTACACTTGTTGGAGCTGAATGGAACACGGAGGATTTTACTGTGCACACAGCGGAAGCAGACAGTGAAAGGTGGCTTGGCCCAGGCCCAGGGGAGGCATTGCTCTGTAACTCCCCTTCCCAGAACTCAATAGTCAGTTCATCTGTTTGAGCCAGTGGCAATGGACTGGGGCAAGGGGGGCGTTTATTAAAATATTGTTATTCAATGGTCCCTTTTCTGCGCGTGAACAAGAGGTCGCTGAGCCCTGACCCATAGTGACAGTCTTTTTCCATGCCACGGTCTCTCATAATACAACCGGCTGTTGTGTGTTTATATTTAGTGAGATAAGGGAAAGGGTCTTTACTTCCACTATTTCACCCTGGTTGGAGCTTAAATTAGGAACAATGCATGTGCTTTGTTTTTGTTGAGGATTGAGCTGAAAACGAACGGCGAAACTTTGTTGGGTCGCCAACTGTCCAAAATATTTTGTAAGAGAAGCACATTTAGCCAGGACTGTTTGTAGTCCGTTTCCACAGGCAACAAAAATAATACTGGAAATCCACTTATGCCAGTCCAGCTGTTCACTGATTACCCAAAATAAATGTCTGACTTTTCTATCGTTGAACTTGTGAACTTGCACGTTTGCACGTTTATTTAAGTTTTATTACAACGTTTTATGTTTATTTATTTATTGTTTAGTTTTAGGTGTTTTAAAAAAATAGTAGGCCTACAGTGTAGAGAGAAGTCTATGCAAAAATACTTCAAACCAGGGACGTTACGGTCGCAGGTTCTTCTCTCTTTGTTTATCTGACTTCCGACAGGACTGGTGATTATCAAAGAGTGTTTAACAATTTGTTCTGTTTCAAACATCTAATGGCAGTTATCCCAGAAGTACTACAAGTTTAATGTATTATCATTCAAATGTTTTTATTCAGTTTTCATTAATCTACAATCTAAATATAAAATTCAATATCAAATGTAAACTACAGAACATTCATAATATCCTGTTTTTTCTCATTCTTCTCATGATAGCCTTAATTATCACATTTTCCAGAATTTCTGCTTCACCTATCCATTTTGTCTCTTCACCAGTACCCTCTAAGCAGCCAGATGTCCCGAGTGGATCCTTGCTTTGTGGGAAACACTCCTCGGTTGCATTCCACGCCTGTCGCCACCCGGTGGCCGGATGTCTCACCAGTTAACAGCTGTTACACCAGCCCCCCTATGCACTCGTCACGATACACCTCCTCTGGAGACATGTATGGGGAGTACATGCTAGGACCACGAAGGAACTCAGAGTATGAGCACTCACAACATTTCCCTGGCTTTGCATATATCAATGGAGAAGCCACCACAGGGTGGGCTAAATAGCCAACTACTTATGGAGGACTTCTCTGGAGACAGTGGACAACCGTGCACACGCTACAAGCCTGCCAAAACAGTGGATGTAAACCTTCCCTAAGTTCCCAGTGGCACACAACCGAGTGCAACAGAAAAAAGGAGATGGTGAAGAGAACCAATGCAAGGTTATTGGAATCACGGTGTGGAGGCTCTGACTACTGTAACTGGTCAATCATGCAAATGTTTGTGGTGTACTTTACTTAGGGATTTGGTGCAAGTTCTTCAACAAATTCTGTTGTTCAGTGTTGAAGAACTACTTACTTCAAATCATATAGGTTTTCAAAAGTGGCAGCGGAATCATTGGAAGAGTGCAATTCTCCTGCCAAGCTGTGCCTTTGTTTCTTTTTTTAGGAATGTACTCCTTTTTCTGTAACTGCCCCCTTGTCCGTCTCTTAAATGAGCACACTCTCATCCCACCCACACTGTCAGTAATATGTGCAACTATTTGCGTTGTAAGCCGTTACTGACGTCAGTACTGCTATTCTCTCTCGGTCGTTGTTGCACAACTCATTGTTATGAGCTTTGTGTGTCTCTGTCACATATGGTGTAGCAGAAGAGTTTCAACAAGACCTTGGCATCGGAGGGTAGGTATGTGTAAGCTTATAAAAACTAGTCAAATTGGCTTGTCTTCTTCTCATGGTTTTGATTGAGTGTTGTGAGTGACATAGTACTGTATGTATTCCCTGTAACTTTGTAACATGGTGTATCCTTTATCTTCTATGTTACAATTGATATTTTTGCTTTCTGTTTTGTACGGTTAGTAAAGAAAACATTAACTTAGGTTTGTGTATTTTATAATGCATTCAAAGCTACTGAGGACCTATTATATATGTACCCTATGGGTATATATAAAAAGGGAAGAGTATCAAAGTGTACAGTAACATACATGAACTAGTCACTTTTTCTGTAAATAAAAGCACTGGAAAATGTCTGTTATGGTTAAACTGTTACAGTTTAAGATGACAGTTTATGTATGTGAAATTATTTGTTGCCACATAAATAATTTTAAAATCTAAATGAAAAAGTGCATATTGTCAATTGTTTTCTTGTGTGTGTGTGTGTGTGTGTGTGTGTGTGTGTGTGTGTATCGGCGTTGATAATTTTGTTATGGCAGGCCTATATTCCCCGATTCAGTAGGTCAGCATCACACAGGTGCAATGGATTTTTAGCATTAATTAGCAGCAATGGCGTTTTATTTTTATTTTTTTACTTTTGGAAAAATAATACTATCCACTGTAGACTATACGTTTGAATATTATTTGATGTATTTCTGTTTGCCTTTAGAAAGGGTTATTATGTTGTCTCAAGCTATTTACACAAAGTAGCCTTTGTTTGGCATAGGTCTACCTTAGCTCTGGTCCATAGCTCTAATAATGCGTTGCATGAGCTAGGCCTACCTGAGTGTTTGGTGGCCTTTGATATTAATGCTGTTATGACCTTGCCATACATTAGCTTTTGCTTCATTGACGCCACTGATACAAGTGGCTAAAGGCAAATAATGAATAGACTGTATTTGCCATTTGCACAACATTTAATACTATATCAGAATACGGTAGACATGTAAGTTCAGATAATTACATCATTTTACTGTAATGCAGCCTTAATTATAACCATGAGACATGAGTCCAAACCCATTATGCTCTGAACTAGATGTGTGACAATATCTTGATGATTCAATCTTTAGTGATCTTCCATGTTCCTTTATAGTGACTTCTGAAGCTGAAAGTCACAAAGTGGAAAGTTTCACAGAGTAGACTCACAGTTTTGCCATATAATTGCTTATTAAATATATGTAGGCTAATGCAAAAACATTTTTCTCTCTATAGCCATATAAAAGTAAGTATTAGCAGCAAAATGTTCTGGTCTCTGCTATATTGACTTAATTAGAATATCAAGGTGCTGCAAATAATATTTTTGGTTCAAACAAAAGGTTTTTTAGCTAACAGGTTAAAGATCTATGCAGTATGATAGTAATCATTGCTAGTATAGTAGGGCTGCCAATGCCAACACTGATGCTGCAGGGGTCTCCTGCATTGTCATTTCACCTGGATGCTGGATCTCTCCTGGATTTGGTAAGAAAGTCCAAAGATTCACCAGAACACAGGAACTTACATCTATCTACTATATTAATTGTTTCTGGGGGAGGACCCCCAGTGCATGCAATCATACAGAGATGTTCAATTAAATAATGAATGGTTAATTAAAGATGGGTCTTACATTAGGCCTACTTCAGTCATCAATGTTTTGCAATGAATGAATTGATCAATGGCTGAAACTCAGTACCCGTCACTTTCCAATGCTAGTAAAGCAAGCTTGATAAAAGTATCAAGCTCCCAAAATTCACCAGAACAAATTTAAGCAATTACATCTACTCTGTTAAAAGGATTCTGGGAGAGGACCCCCCGCCCCCCCCAAAAAAAGAATCTCCTGGATTCTCACAGTCCAGTGTTGACAGCCCAGTCTCCGTGTCTCTCTGCTCTTTAGTAAACAGAAAATACAATTTCAAATGGATCACCGTTCACCACCAATTTCATCCAATCTGGAGAGTGAACCCATTTATCATTTTATTACAATTTTGTGTTTAAAAAAAGGGGAAAAAATAAGACAAAATAGGGGTTGACAGCTTCGAAAAGAAAAGGCTGGTACCGAGGCTAACAGCTTGCTGCTCACCACCACACCGCTGCAGTGCAAAGAAACTTAAAGGGGTGTTTCCTTACAGTGGGGAAACCAAACCGGTTACACACATTGACCTAGCCACTGCTAGCCTCCCTGCCTGGCTGACAATAAGGTACAGCAAGCTTTACAAAGGACAACTTATCGGTTTGCTGTGATATATTTCAGGCATGGATCTGAACAATATCATATCACAGCTCGAAGCGAACAACGAGGAGGAAATCAAAACGCTTTTGAAGCGATATAATCAAGAGGTGAGGCGCTGATTCTTCTCATTTGACGTTAACCAAAACAAACCATGGTGCTAACGTGTTAGCGACATCGCTAATGCATCGACTTCTAATCATTAAATTAGCATAGCAAGTTAGCTGGAATCTTGGAACATTAAAACGTATTAAAAACTTCATTATTTGCACCACACGTTTGAATCGATCTGTGTGGAGATGGTGTTCTCTGTGGAGCGCCCTCTTCCAGTTTAATATTATGTTATTAATGTTAATAGCGCTTATGGTGTGATGGATAGCTGCAGGCTGGTCACAGCTACAGTAAATTAAGCTAATTTGCTGTACGGCACCAAAAGACCACGGGACACTTTCGCCAGTGGTCTCAGATTAAATTTAATCAAATCTTGCAAGAAATCCTGCCGCTCATATTACATTTCAAAAGCAAATTTCATGATAGATCTTCCAGTGTCGAAGAATGAGCATCATGTTTTGATTGATTGATTGAAATATTTATTAACAGTTTGTAGAATTTACAGTACATTTTAAGCACAAACTCAATACAAAGACTGTCAACTGTGAGTGGACGACCCAATTAAGCATTACACTTGTTTACAACAGGGTCCACATTGTTCAATTCATCAAAACATTTAAAGACATACAAACATTTAGAGACATACAAATAGACATTTCTATGTAGCTAAATTCATCATATGGGAAGCAAAAAAGGGAAAAGATACAATATACAGTGAGGGAAAATGGGGTGGGGGGGGGGGGGATTCAGATTTTACAGAGGCCAGTTTCGAATTGCAGCCATCCGTAGGTGCCCTTTGAGAGCGGTTTTGAAGGAGTCAAGGGATTCACATGTCTTAATGACTGTTGGTAGGGCGTTCCACATTTTGGTGGCATAGGAGCGAAAAGTATTTAGTCCCTTGTTTGTGCCGAATCTGGGTTGTACATGGTTTGTTGCACTCCCTCTGGTGTTGTGGGTGTGGACTTCGTTTACATTAAGGAAGTATTTAGACAGGTACATGGGTATCTTGGTGGTGTATCGAATCTTGTGGACCAGACCCATTGCAAGATGCTGTACTCTGTCGACGACCCTAAGCCATCCCAGCCTGTCAAAGTGGGCAGGGGTGAGGTGGGTTCGGGGGGTGAGGCCAAGTAGGAGCCTGACCAGTTTGTTTTGGGAGGTCTGGAGCCTTGTTTTAAGGGCCTTTGAGGTGCTGTGGTACCAAGAGGTGGATGCATAGTCAAAGAAACCTTGTACGAGGGCTCCTGTTAAGGTCTTCAAGGTGTTTTTGCTGACCAGTGAGGAGATCCTGTAAAGGAATCTTGTTCTTTGATTGACTTTTTTGATTACGTTGGTGGCCATCTTATCACCGGAAAGATTGGCCTCCAGGATGGAACCTAGGTAGGTAATTTGATCTTTTCGTGTGATAATATTGTCACCCACTCTAACCAAGAAGCCATCTGCCTTGCTGAGATTACTATTTGATCCGAAGAGGATGGATTAAGTTTTTCCCAGGTGTAAGGATCGTTTGTTATCAGCGAGCCAGGTGCAGATTCTATGTTGTTGATGTTGATGTTGATGTTGTTGTCTCTTTCAGAATAGTCACACTTTCACCTTTGACCAGGAGGAGGAAAATCTGCGAAGTGTACGTACTAAACTTTTCCATATATATATTTTTTGGAGCTGTTGATGACAGCCATGTAATTTATATACTGTATAATTGCAGCCTTGCCTTTTCTACCTATCCCCATGTAGGAGCTGTGTCAGGGTCTGCTAACAGCACTTGGGAGGCAGCTGCAGTCATGCTGTCAGAAGGCCTGCCTAGAGACACTCCGCATCCTGTCAAGAGACAAGCGTGTCCTCGGCCCCGTGGCCACCAGGGAGGGCATGCTGGTGCTGGCCAAGCTGGCCCAACTAAGGTTGCATGACGGTGAGGAAAGAGGTGACAATCAAAATGGCCTTCAGGAAGACACCCAGACTGAAGCTGAGGAGAGGGTGGCCGTTGAAGCCTTGAAATGCTTGTGCAACGTAGTGTACAACAGCGCTGCGGCGCAGCAGGTCGGAGCGGACGTGCAGTTGGCTCGGGGTCTGTGTGCACGCTTACATGCCATCCGTATGGGCCACCACGAAGTGGGCCTGTTCACACTGCGCCTCCTCTTCCTGCTCTCTGCCCTCCGACCTGATGTGAGGGGAGGCTTGCGGAGAGAACTAGATGCGGTGAGAGTTCTAACGGAGGTGCTAGAGCACACCTTGGATGTGCATTGGGTTGGTCAGTATGAAGCTGCACCTCCTGAACCTCAGGCCCCACCCATCCCTGCCGAGGACAACGAGCGTGCCATGGAAGCTTTGAAAGCATTGTTTAACCTCACACTACCTGACACTGGTGATGAGGTGAGTGCAGAGTGCATTGTACTTAACAGTATGCTTTCTTTCTATACCACTGGACGATGCTGAAATATTATCTTTTTAATATAATGTACATATGAGCATCTTGGTGCTGTGGGTGTGTGGTGTATCTTTTTTTTAATCTAGCACATGTGAGAAATAAACCTGCATGGTTTGAAAGCAATCATTTAATTTAATATCACTGGTTTAGTGCTTTCAAATGGGTCTGATCCCTTCTTTAGCCCCTGCCCCAATAAGAGGTTTATCATCTATCTGACCTGGCCAAAGCCCTAGTATAGGCTAAAGCATCTTCTCAACATTCTGTGATTAGTCAGGGAGAATTAGTCAAGATGATCCTTCAGTGCTCCCTCCGTTCACCACCTTTGTGCTCAAAAACAGCCTATTGTCCCGCACTATGACACTGTGAAGGAGCAGGATGACGTTACATCATTACCGACACACCAACTTGAGTCCCACCAAAGGTTTTACACATTTTAGTTTGCCTGATTTCTATGAACAAGGGCAAGGCATATGTGGTGCATTTAGGCCACGTACAGCCATAATGCAGAAAGACGCTCCTCTTCACAATTCACATCACACATCGTGAAGGGAGACATCTCTTTTCATGCATGATGGGTCTTAATATGCTCAGTTGAAAACCAGGAATATTTGGAATAAGGTTGAGAGACTTACTCTTTTTAGGTTTGGGAAATCCAAATAACTTCTTTGCTTCTCTATTTTTATTTGAATTTGTTTCTGCGCTTTACTCTTGTTTGTTTACTCTCTCCCTTACATGTTTTTAAGGACAATTCCAGGTAAAGAATAACATTTGGCCACATTTTCCTATTTTATATAAAATATGATGGGCAATAATGGCCTTTCCTTGAGGTAAACGACTAGGTGACTGTTAACCACCCAACAATATATATTATTATATTTATTTGTGATGTGTCGACCGATAGTTACCCAAGGCATGCTACGCATACGCTGAATTGGGAGTGCCTGGTATCAAACCCACTTTAACTGTTATCGGATCTGTATTCACTGTGGACCATTAAGCAAGTTCAGGGATCAGAATTGGTATCTCGAAAGAAACAACTTTTCTCAGAACATATCTATTTAAAGTAATATATTATGGATAATGTACCCTTCTTTCCCTGTATCCCCTGGATTTATTTGTTCCCTCTGCTTCATGCTGTTGTCCATCCTTTATTTGATAGGAAGGTGACCATCAGCTTCGCCTCATTGCAGCCATCATGCGCCATCTCTTGCTGTTAAAGACTCAGACAGAGGAGAAAACAGAGGAAGCACACAGGTTCGAAGCCCCCTTTCACCCCTGCTCTTCACATTGTCATTCACTTGGCTCGTCTTAATGCCAAAATATGTCAGTTGTAACTTACTGTCAGTGATAAAAGACCTACACTACACACAGTGGTTCCTAGTGCAAACTATGAAACAGTCTTATGAATCATGTTTGGTGTTTCATCCTTTGATGTTTCTAGTTGTCATACTGCTGTGGACGTGTGTTCTTTTCATTTTAATGTAATGCAAGAATCCCAAGAATGTCTGGCCACAGACGGAGTGAAAATGAAATGGTGTCACGTAAAAGTGATTTACGATGCACCCCTTTGACCTGTGAGGTGAACCTGTTTCAGAACTTGGTCACAGTGTTTTTGCCCATTGTTTGGAGGCATGAGGCTTTGTTGAAGTTTGTCTGATTTGATGTACGGCCCCAAATATGAGACCGGAACATTGTGACTGGAATGTAAGCCTTGTTTCATTGACATTGAGTGCATTTTGGTGTGCCGGTAGGCGGTAGATGACCACATCAGTGAATCAAATTCACTAAATGTAATTGTAGCGTCTCCAGTTTGATTCCAGGTGGAGCCTTGTTGTGCATGTCTCTGTATTTGTTTTTTCCCCGTGTGTGTGTGTGTGTGTGTGTGTGTGTGTGTGTGTGTGTGTGTGTGTGTGTGTGTGTGACTGTGTGTGTGTGTGTGTAAACTATTTTGTTAAAACTAAGTACATTGTTAAAAAGCTGTATTCTGATCTTTCTAGTAAACAGAATTTACATTTTCAGATGGGTTACTAATTTCATCCAACCAGAAAAGTACCCACTTACAGTATTGTTTGTATATTACTCTATTTGATAGTGTTCCATTTCCAGTTGTGTGACTTGTGTCTACTTTTATTTTATTTTTTGCACTCCGAATTTCACTTGTTTATCATATAGGAGAACTTGCTCCTGATTGGATGAAACTGATATCCCAAATTTAAGATGTAACAGAGCCGGAGAGACCCCTGTTACTGAACCAACACTCTACACAGGACTAATCTATCAGAATGATAAAGAGTACTTTATTCTCAGAATTCTCAGACTGAAGGAATTCTGAACCTTTCCTTGTTTCCAAAGGGATCCTTACAGGTCAACTTGGTTCCATTTTACACTCTCAGAGCTATGGGGCTGATTGAAATTTCTGAGAAAAGAAAAGTTTGAGAAACACTGCTCTATAGCAATGATTATTATAAGTTGTTTTTTAAGAAAAGAAAGTATCACTTGTAGTTGTCTTACAGCACTGTTGTTTTTTCCAGTCATGCGGTGAACCTGCTGAGTAACCTGCCTGTGTCCTGTCTGGACATGCTGATTGATGTGCCTGTTCAGGGAGGCCAGGAGGAGTATAGTGGCAAGAACATGGATGCTGTCCAGGTGCTGCTCGACTTCATGGAGAAAAGGATAGACAAGGTAATAGTCCAGTAGTTCTCAAACACATTCGCGCCAAGGACCCCAAAATTGATTTTCTGAAAATGTTTTGTGCCAGCCAGGGACCCTCCACAAAGACTATTTGTCTTTAAAAAAAGTCAAAATTATTAAAAAGTTTTCAAAAATAGCACATGTACAACCAAGTGACCAACAAGGGGTGCCGTGCTGTGAGCTTGTATATCTGCCATTTTTGAATAGCCAACATATAAAATATGGGTTAAAATCATTGTGATGCTGTATTAACACATTTCGCTGGGAACCCTCTGGAACCCCTGGGTGTCCCCAGACCTCACTTTAAAAACCAATGTAAAAGTCACCCTTAATAGCTACTAGGAAGCCTAGTACATGAGTTGCTGGTACACACACGCTTGGAAAGTAACTAAGTAGTGCTGTGCTTATGTACAATTTGGAGGTTACTTTCACTTTACTTGTGTGTTTCCATTTTTAAAAAATGTAAAGATCTACTCCACTACATCTCAGACGCAAATTTGAAAACTTACCTTGTAGAGGGAGAGGGGGCTACTTATAGATTCCTTTATTTACATGTGTACTTTACGCTAGTAAAAGTTGAATACAGGCCTTTTAACGGGGCATTTCCACGTTGAGGTTCCACCACTGCTGGTACAGTTACGTTTATGTTGGTGTTTGAATACTTGCCTTCGTAATGCAGTTGGGAGAATACAAATGCAGACAGTTTTTCAGAATTTACCACTGTTTTTATTTTCATTTGGTGATTTTAATGTGTAAATTACTTTATAATGGCATTATTAGTAGCCTGAGGTAAGATTCACATATCCTGTCATTCATCTCTTCTCCATATTTAAAGTTGTTTTTATAATAAATGCCCTAAATTGGCTAATAAATTCAATTCATTATTACTATTAGCCAATTGATGCATTGTGAGCTTGTAGATCTGCTATTTTTTAAATACTTTTAAAGTGAATCCTATAACCGATGGTACTAACACAAACTTGTGACTAAATATGAACTACTTTGGAACAGGTTATGTTCCTGTGACCTTTTTTTATTTTTACAAAGTAATGAAAGTATCCACCCGACAGCGACAATATGCACCCAGTGACCACCCCACACACACTAGAGCTGTAGCGTGTCTGTGTGGTCAGGCTTTACACAGTGACCACCCCACACACACTAGAGCTGTAGCGTGTCTGTGTGGTCAGGCTTTACCCAGTGACCACCCCACACACACTAGAGCTGTAGCGTGTCTGTGTGGTCAGGCTTTTACCCAGTGACCACCCCACACACACTAGAGCTGTAGCGTGTCTGTGTGGTCAGGCTTTACCCAGTGACCACCCCACACACACTAGAGCTGTAGCGTGTCTGTGTGGTCAGGCTTTCACGTCCCCATTTTCTTTCATTCTAAGCAGGGTTCAAACTACAAGGAAGGACTGACGCCAGTACTGAGCCTGTTAACTGAGGGCTCCAGACACCACAGGGAGATACGCAGATATATCAAGGCTCAGGTAATAATGCTCCTCAAAATGGAACCGTGTCATCAATAAACTCTGTATTGCATTGCTTTGTAGTATCATATTCTAATTAATTACTGTGTCGTATCTAGGAATCAATAATTCTAGGCAATAACCCATGTTCTTGTGCAAATGTACAGTTTACAAAAGTACTGTTGTATCTGCAGTCACTCTGTCTATACAACGCCTGCCTTTGTCATTCAAAAGAAGGGTGTCAAGATGGTTTGTTTACGGTTTACTGTATGTTCCTGCTGCAATTTGTGTAACAATAGAATTGGTGTGGGCACATGGTTGATCAATGGGTCTTCAGAGGAACAGTGAACACGCCTACATTCTCACCTTAGTTTGAGAATCTGTACTTAATACCTGTACTCTGAGTGCAAATGGGTTAGTCAGTCGAGGCTGGTCAGTGGTCACGACTTGTGGCCAGCTGGCTCTGGCTCCTGTGTGAGCTTATGCTATGTTTTGCTGCTGCGCTGTGGACTCTGAATAAACCACATCTTGGAACATCATCTCGTCTGTTTGCCGTGCACATTTCTCTCCTGTATATATTTTAATATACGACAACTGTATATGGAATGTATATTTTGCACACGTCAGGCCATTTATCTGAAAATAGCTTTTGAAATGTTAAACTACTTCCAACCTGGCGCCCCTATTTTGGGCATTTCATTATCAGCAAAAAAAATCCCAAATTTAGAAATTGCAGTTACAAGCTTACAATGCTTATATATTAGGCGAATGTAGCTATTTATCATATTGTTGCTGTCGGGAGGAAACCTCCTAAATTCATTTTTGATTTATTTGCATAAATCAGTGCTATTGAACACACTTTATATCTGTGTGTTTCGAAAAGTATTAATATTGAACCAATGGAAAGTAGTAAACGCTTTGGACAAAACTTCTTAACTCCATTGGACCCTCAAACTGTCTGCTAAAGCAACTAACTCCACCACCGCTCCCCCTCTCATGCAAGTAATTGACAATATATAAACTCACAACACCAACTTTGAGGAGACGGTATTGCTTTGTTTTCAAAATATACGTTTTTCTTAATTTCCTGAAAAATGAACATTTTGGAGTTGGGTGGTTTCTTCCTGACAGCAGAGATAGATATAATAAAGTAACTAAATAATGTGATGGTGTCTGTTATACTTCCCCCTCAGGTGCTTCCTCCACTAAAAGATGTGAAGATTAGGCCAGAGATCGGCACCACGGTCAGAAACAAGTTGGTTCGGCTCATGACTCACGTTGACATGGGCGTAAAACAGAGTGCTGCAGAGTTTCTCTTTGTCCTCTGCAAAGAAAGTGGTGAGAGAAATCATGACAAAATGAGAGGGAACATGCATTGTGGTGTTGACGAATGAACAATGCAGTGTATCGACGGCATGAGTGCTCCATAACATTAACTCCAGTAGATGATTTATTTATTTTTTTGTTTATGCACATCAATACCACCATGTATTTGTGGTGTTCCCTTGCAGTGGACAACCTGTTGAAGTACACTGGGTATGGTAATGCAGCAGGACTCCTGGTGGCTCGAGGACTTCTGGCAGGAGGCAGAGGCGAGACTCAGTACTCCGAAGACGAAGACTCGGACACAGAGGAATACAAATCCGCTAAACCCTTGTGAGTGAAGTGTGTGTGTGTGAGTGGGGGGGTCGTCATCTGGCCTCAAAGTGTCCCAATTGTTTGATGCCATGTACTGTATGTGATATCTGTGTAGCATGTCCAGGGTTCATCGTCAAACTTCTATTTTTGCCATGCGCATACAAATATTACCAGAAACAGAGCTGGCCCTATATGTACAGTATACTAATACTAGTGCTGTGATCCTCAAAGTGGGTTGAGGACGGTACCTTCGGGGTTGCTTGAAGGTGTTCCAAATGGACCATTAGTATTACAGGTCTGTAACTCTGAGAATGTACAGATGGAACCAAATGGACTGGGGGTTCTTGAAAGTAAAACATTTGAGAACCACTGTACTGGTGGACTCCTAATGCGCCATATTGTCATAGTAAATGAGTGTCAGTTACCCAGGGTGTTAAAATAAAAAACAAAATAAAAAATGTGCCACAGACACATTTGTCTGTGTACGATGACCCCTGAACATTTCAGACGTGTGCTGCACATGTTTGCCTTTTAACCCATTTCTACTCCTCCTGTACCTATTGCAGCATCAATCCCATCACAGGCCACGTTGAGGAGCCACTGCCCAACCCCATAGAAGACATGACTGAAGAGCAGAAAGAGTACGAAGCACAGAAACTCGTCAACATGTTTGACAAGTTGTCAAGGTAAACATATGAAAACGACAAAAGCACCCCCAAAAACACTCAAGTGAGCTGAATCATTATGAGATATTGTCTCTTCAACCCTGTTGTATTCATGTTGACCTTTTCCTTTAGGGAGCAGAACCTAATTCTAGTCAAAGATGACGCCCTGGACAAAGGTAACACTGAGGGCGCTCCCTGCCAACCGGTTCATTAAAAGGAAGAATCTCCTGCCGTTAGCCCAGCGGCTTCAATTAGGCCTGGTCTTCCAGCATGCCGCCGCATTCAGCCACTGTAAATGGAAGCTGCCGTCACTCCTGTGCAGCATCATTACCAGCTCTCCATTAATTATCACCTAATTGGTGCGCACAGTGGGCTGGCAAGGCCTTAGATCCTTTATGTGGCTCGTTTGAGATTTCTAATAACATATGTGTGTGTCCGACTTTATTCACCTTTTCTTCATTCTGAAGAGCCAAACATTGCGCACACAGGCGACATAGGAGGGTGGACTGACACATGGAGGTGAAATTAGACCATAAAAAAAAGAACTTGGATGGGGGGGGAAACCCCTCAAAAAAAAGCTGACATTGTCATTGTCAAGTCAAAGAGAAAGGGGTTGAGTTGTAATGAGACACGTGTGCCCACAAGAAGCAGATTCCTTTTCAAGGCTGGGTCCCTCTTTCTTCTCCTCGCTCTATTCTGTTGTGTGTCTGTGTCTGTGTGTGTGTGTCACTGTAAAGGAGACGTGGTCATGAGGGAGAGTCGCAGACAGCAAAGCCACCCCCACTACGAGCTCTCTGGAGATCAGGCAGTGCCCAGCAAGAATGCGCTTCCCCAAACTGCTTAACTGGTCTCCCAATTAGCACATATTCTGACTCCCATCCCCCAGCTCTTACATCTGCCAGTACCAGGCAGGCCCCTCTCAGCGTTCTGGGGGATAGGATGGAGTTTTTGACTAATTGGGACGAGAGAGAGTAACACACAGAAAAAAAATAACACTTTTATACACCCAATTCTCTCTCTCGCTCACTCTCTCTGGTACAGGTTTTCACTCTATGCCTTGTTGCTGTCAGTTTTATCCACTGCCATGAAAAGTAGGGTTGGCGTGTTGGACTTTAATCAATGTTAATTGGTCTAGTTACTCTAGTATGACTAAAAGGTGTCACTTTTACTCTTTTTACTAACTGTTTTCTTCACCTTGGGCTTAATTGCATCATAAAACGGTTCCAAATAGTTTTGTGTGATCATTTCCATGAGGCTATATCCTTTACTTATCACACATTATTCACCGTCTGTGGGGATTATTTCACTGAATACTGTAACTGCATCTTAGGTTGTTTTTTTTTACCGTCTTTACTTGTTTTGGAAACCTGTGGGACTCGGGACCTTTCACAAAACTGGACAATTCTAATTTCAGAACAAACTAGGAATTACACGATCATTGATGTTTTCCATCCTGCAATTGAATGCAAATAGGATCTTTTTAAATCTTTGATTGGATAATTCTCTGATAAATCATCTTAGAGGGAAGTGGTGACACCCAGTGCAGATATAATTGGATTAGGATGGAGGGGCAGCCACGGCTTTGAGGAGATTAGACTGAGGACTGATCCTGTAATTAAACCGCCATAGAAAGGGAAGGAAGGCCAAGTGGGGGTGGGGGTGGGGTGACCAAATAGGGGCGAGCGTCTCTGAAAGGGGAGGACTCATCTTCTAAGGGTCCTTGAGCTTAGGAAGGGAGTAAAGGTGTACAACAGCGGCCGAGGGCCTCCTCTTAGATCGTCTGTGGTCACAAAGGGGCGTGGACTCTAATCAAAGCTATACTGTGTCTGCATCACACTCATTTGGATGTGGATGTGTGTATTTATAATCCGTCTTGTTTTTTCGTTTGTGCTCCCAGCATTGGACATTCTTCCACCTGACACAGAACAAAGAAACAACTGTACAGCAGTGCTAATATTCTGGTCTCTGTGCCCACAGGCAGAACCTGATCCGCCCAATGGGTGTGAGGAGGGACGGTACGCTAGCACCACTAGACGAAGCTCTGTGTCAGCCAGCTGAAGACAGCTCGGGATCAGACTCGGACTAGTGCACTCCGGAATCGTCCGGATCCAGGACACCTCTTCCAGTATATGCGCCACACTGGCCACCCGCCCCAACGCATTCTGTGTTCTGTCTAACTATAGGGGCCCATACCCACAACACAAGCCATTCTCTAGAAGCAGAGTTGGACTTGACATGGCAGCAACACATTCTGATGGCACCCATTAGACAGAGGTGGTTGTCTTTAATACTGTTGATGGAAGGAATTTTTCCATTTCATGCACTTTCCCCCGCCCCCCCCCATTTTTAGCTATGTTGACAAAATAAACAAGTAGATCAGTGATATACTCTTGTATATTTCACTGAAAGCGCCAAGGTTCCAAGTGTCATTGGTTTTGAATAAGATATCATTCCTTACTGAGGCTTATGATTTTAAGTAGTTTTAAAATGTTCCTGCTAACTGATGTCGATGTAAACTATTTATATGGATGTACTATACATAGTAAGTGCACATTGTATACAAATTTATGAATAGAATTATAGCAAGTGCTGTGAGCAGCGCCTAATCAAGCAACTCTTTAGTTTTTAATCAGCGTGGCTTTGCATTGTGGAATGAAGCAAGAGGCACATTTAGATGTAAGGCAGTAGCTGTTGGGGGAGTAACATTTTGGCTGTGTAAACACTAAACAGTAGTCATGGTGGCAAAATGCAATGCACTCACCTTTGCTGTTATAACTTAGTGTATCATTTGTTTCATGTAAGCACATTTAAGATTAACAGAGATGCTGCAACAATTTCCTGTGGTGGATGAATAGTGTTTGGATCATTTCTGCCTTACCCATTGTGGACTCTTAAGAAATGTGTATTAGAAATTACTTTTCTATTAACGTATTTTTTTTTCTTTGATCAAGCATGGTGTTAAAAGGGTCCTCAGACATGTATGCTTTTTCTATATTGAAAATGATTTTATATAGATCCAAAAGTATATAGGATTTAAAACCATGGTTCTTTGAAATTGATAGTTTAAATAGATGTGTGGGTATGAAATTCTGTTAAACTGCATGGTTGAATATGATATGGAACAGAATTGTTACCTTGAGTGTATATCTTTCTGCTTTGGGTGACTGATAATGTTTCTTAAGCAAAACACTTAGTTTCATTGCCAATTTAAACACTGGAAATTTGCCTGAAATCTTTTATCTGTAAATGTTTTACCGTTGTCTGGGATTAGCAGGCCAGTCAATTAATAGTAACAATAGCCATGCTTACCACTATTTCCTATTCACAAAATACATTTTACTAATTAAATTACACAAAAGATCAGGTTTTCACACCTTTGAGCCACAGACCTCATGGCTAAACGGGGTGAATCTATGAAGAATTACACTTTTCCTTATTAGAAAGCCAGAATAGCCTCTTGATGTTAAAAATCATATTTCTGCTCCTGTTACAGTACAAGCCTAATCAAACCAAGATAGTTTGAGCTTTGCACAATGTGGATGAAATGCATGTCACTTTTTCCCACAATCTGAAGAATAATTGTTTTTTTTGTACATTGTTTGCAAGACCGAAGGTGTAACCACACGTTTTATATGTAGTGAGGCTTCTATTGCAAAGTTATTAAAACTGGAAAATAACTTTGTTTGGTTTTTGGGAGGAGGGAGGGGGGGGACCTAGATATTGATAGGGGGCACTGGCCCAAAAGATTGAGAAACGCTGGCATAAAGAATATTGAAGTCAAATACCGGTAGCTAAATAACTCTTTATTATGACAATGAAGTGCTGTACTGTTATAAAAAATTATATGTTCAAAACTGAAATATACACATGCTTGCGTACTCATACATGCAGGCATACACTGGCACATACATGCGTACCCACACTAATCCTCTGTCAATAGTAGAAAGCAACGATGACAATATATTACATATACAAACTACAGGTTAAAACATTTGAACTCTCAAGAGGAGGCACCATCCAAACATCTCCAATGTCTTCTGAACTAAATGGTGAAACGAAACGTATTCTCAGTTGCTTGGGTTAGATGATGTGGAGCTCTTGCAGTCCGTTTCAGAATCGGTCTCACTGCAACTGGTAGCTGGACTTTGATGTCCTGGTCGGGACTTGGCCCTGCTATTTCCTAGATCATTGGATTCACACTGAAATGGCTTCTGTTCACTCCCCAAACGACCACTGCTTACAAAGATAGAGTTGTTCTGCAAAGGAATGATTAATGATTCATTAAGTAAGCATGTCAATAGAGTAGTGATTCTCAACCTTTTCAGCCCCCCCCCCCCCCATGTTTGCCTATCTTTTTTTATATATATTTGACAATTTGGCCAATGTTTGACAGTTTTATAGTTTATTTATTTGTTGATTACTTTTGATGCAGTAATGGTCTTTTTCATTTAATTTCATGTTTTTTAATACACAGGACCTCAATGGAAATTAGCTTGTGCCACTACCTTTTTTGCAAACTGTTAATAAAGTATTCAATCAATCAATCAAAAACAAAGGTATTAAAAAGGTCCTAAAAGTCCTTAAATTGTCACTTCATCATCATCTGGGGACCTGCCAAAAATCATGTGGGGGTGGGGACCTCCCCAAAATCATCTGGGGAGTGGGGACCTCAACAAAATCATGTGGGGACCCCATGTCCCCCACCCCGACCGACAGGTTGAGAACCACTGAAAAAGAGTACTAAACACTACAATAGATTTTACTAGAGGTAAGAGATGAAGATGAAATCTACCGGATGTTCCTGGTTGCTCATCAGGTCTTCGATTTCATTGTGCCACCCGAGCATTTGAGCGAACCTCCTGACTGTATCCACCAAATCGCCTAGTTCCATGTGGTCCACTCGCCGCAGGGGCACTCGCTCAAAGGGGCCCACCGCGTGGCGGTTCAGGAGCAGACGCGGCACTGTAGACCTCACCGTATTCACCAGGCTAGCAAATGGCTCAATCTGGAAACATGTTGGTTTTGAGAGACAGTCTGACAGTCTATGCAATCATTCATGTATAGTTCAATAGCTATTTTCTTTCTTTTTCAATTAGCTATTTTCTTTCTTTTTCTATTAATTGAATAATAATTAACGAAAACATTCGAATTGAATTTTTTTTATAGTTGACTAAAGAAATAGCAACAAAAAAAAACAATCTAGATCAGGGGTGAAGCTGCCACACTTTGGACACCCCTGTATGTTCTATTTTTGTCTATTATGCCCACAATATAGGGATACCAGTTTAAAAGTAATTTTTTAATACATAAATAAATAATCCTGCAAACTCGATTATTAAAAATGATATATATTTTTTTATAACTAATTAACCCATTCAGGCCTAAGGCCGATTCTAAAAACGCCTCTAAATCCTGACCTAAGGTTTCTGAAAAACTTCAAATATTGATATAGCAGAATCAAAATTTTTACATTTTTGAATACTGTACATACTGTACAGAACCCAAATATGGGTTCCCGGCCTGAGGGGGTAAGGTACAAATAGGGAACCCCGCCCAGAATGGGTTAAATCAATTATTTCAATTAACTGTTGCAGCCCTACATTCATGTTCTTTGTACCTCAAAATCCTATAAATAAAGAGGACTGAAATTTACCTGTAAGGATGTGCCCATAATGATTAGTAGGTCGGCTTTGGCAAAGTCTTTAGCATGCAAGAAGTACTTCTCAGGAAGGTCCTCTCCAAAAAACACGACGTTAGGCTTGACTGTCCCAGCACAGAATGAACATGTGGGGACACTGTCGTTCATAATGGCATGCTGTAAAACAGGACAATTAAGGAAAGATTCGTCATCACACACACAAGCCCCCACACAGGTTACTTGTACGTTTGCTCAGTTGACGAGAGCCAGACCTCACCTTAGCCTCCTCGGCAGGATATGGTGTGTAACACAGATGACAGGCAGCCGTGTCAAAACTACCATGAGCCTCTACCAGCTTGTCATCTGGGATGCCACACACTGGGGAAAAGATCAACAGCTAATGAGAGGAAACATGACCTTTTGTTTACAAGCATTTCATAGCGTCAGTCAGAACAGAAGTAAGTAACATTCAAAATCTTTGCCCCTAACCACTTAAACCCTATACTTAGTTGAACAGGGTCTTGTAGTAGGGATGTAACAATGTGAGATACATCGATACAAATATGATGTGACGATTCATATTGGTGAATTGAAAAGTGGTGCTGTTTTTAAGTACTTAATCTAGTTTTGAGTTTGCCTGTGACTGTTCACCGCACACACTCATTTGTCTTTGGGAATGAAACACCATTATACGATGGGGTATAAACTACACTTTAGCGCTAATGTTGTGAACACAGCAGCGCATAGCACTGTGTGCACAGTTTACATGACAGCGAATAAATGTTCCAACTGTAAGATATTTCCGTTTCTAGTGTAGCAGCATATTCGTCCATAGACTTGGACAGCTCCCCGCAGCTCAAAACCAGTTGTGTTTGTTTTGAGGCAGTGCCTCCGGTGGGACCGTTTCATTTAGAATGGACTTCACTTCTGGGAATTGCAGTTATAAGAGATCACAGTAATGACCAAATATCTACTACTGGTGTGGCCAAAAAGACTACAAAAATGAATGGTACATCTACAAGCTTGTAGATCTGCTATTTTAAAATATTTTTAATAATATATATTTTATTTAAATAAATGTTCACATAGAAAAAAAATTAACGAACTAATAAACTAACTAATAAAATAACGCGTTGCAACACGTGAGCTTGTAGATCTGCTATTTTCACTGAAAGGGGATGCTAGGTTCAAGTTTAAAGACCCCCACTCACTTTTCTCTAGACCATCAATGTTCTGGGTGTACATCCTGAGAAGCAGGCCCTTGTGATGCAGCATGCGGATGAAATAGTGGATGTAATTGGGCTGATGACTACCAGGATACAGCTCCTTGGCCAACGAGAAGAAAGGTTCCGGGTCATTAGAGAAGTAGTCAATGTTGAAGACAGCTTCTGGATAAGGGATGTTGTACTTCTTCAGGTTAGCATACAGCCCTGTTCCCGGCGTTCTTTATGTGGGAGGAGTTCAAACATACACACAGTACATTTATAGGTTGGTATGGAGAGAAATGGTACAATAAAAACAAAGAATCATTGCATACAGACTGATACAAAACAGTAGAGAAGAATAAAAAAAGATCGCACCCGTGCAAAATGAGCGGTGGAACTATACTCGTATTGTTATGGTTATGTGTTATAGTTACATAGTGACTGTGTGTTATAATACAGTGTAATAGTGTGTGTGGTGCCTTGGAGTGCCTAGGAGTGCCTACTCAGACAGACATTCTGTACTCAAACTGTGTGCCATCGCAAAAAACGAAACTCAGAGACTTACCTAAAGTCTGGGATCCCACTGGCCGTGCTGATCCCGGCCCCAGCCACCACCACTATACTCTTACAACGCCCTAACTTCACTAGTCGAACCACAGATGCCAGACCTCCCCGGGAGGATGGTTTGACCGCAAGACCAGGTGGACAGCACTGAGTCGATGTAGGCCCAGAGGGCTGAGTTGCCTTTGTAGGGTCACAGTTACGCTTGGACATATTTCCTTCACTGAGACAGAGCCAAGAACAGACCATACAATATAAGAAGTATAGAAGACCAAAAGGAAAGTGCTGCACTGGGTAAAAGTATAGTGAAAGTACTGTGGCGATTCAAGGATGATTATATATGAAACGAATAAAAGCAAACTGTTCATCAGAGTATGTGTGTGTACTGTAGATGAAGACTCTTGTGTCCTTGCTTCAATAAAAGGATTTATAACAACTCTCTGTAATTGTTCTGGCTGTACAGTTTGAACAGTCATTGCTGTTTATTAGTTCAGACTAGCCATATTGAGCTTTGGAAGCACCTTCGGTTGTCCAGGTACTTGGGCATGTCCAAATATTGTTGTTTATGTGCCCTGTTAGCGAGGGGAAATGAAATCAAGAATCAAGAGGGGTTTATTTGTCACTTACTCATACAGGTAACCGCCTACCAAAGTACAACATTGCTTTAACTTTGATATGAGTTTTTGTTTTTGATTTGAGAGTTGTGTTTCTGATTTGACATCTTTATTGACAATGATCATATGCACAAAACAACCGCACATATTATGTGCCGTATGTAGGCTTACCTTGCAGGCAGAATGTCTAGTCCACTCACACTCATCAGGCTAAGGTCCTGGGCCAGGGCAGAGTCTGTCTGCTTCCTGCGTTGTTTTCCATATAGGCCAGGCCCAGGGTCCTGGCTCTGGACCCCGTCTGTCTGCCTGGCCTGGGTTGTGGAACTGCGGGTGATCCTGGTGACAGCGGGATGTGAATACTTTTTATCCCCGGTGGACCTAGACTTGCTCATTTCACCACCTGTTGACACCAAGAAAAAATTAAAACCTTCTGACTAATCAGATTTAAAATTCTAGTCAAGTCTCCTAGTCATTGTACCATTAGTCATTAATATTTTTTTTGTAAAAAAAAAAAAAAAGCTCATAAATTAGAGATGACTTAGTTTTTCTTCTAACAAGGCTAATTAGATATTCACTACTTGTTTGACAATGAAAACATTCCCCTGCCCCTCCACCCCCGCCCTATCCTTCCTTCCTCGCATTCTAACCCATAATTAAAAAGCTGTTATATTGAAATCATCATGGCATTCCATTAAGTTCTTCTCCTTTGCACAGTGAAAAGCTGCAACGTCTTAAAACTGTCAGTGATTGAACAAAAGGTAATGGCCGTAATATATTTAGCACCCCCTCCCCTCCTCAGCAGCTATGCTAATACAGTCCACAGCTGTGGCAGCTTTACTGTTCAGGGAAAAGAGAATAGCAGAATTAAGGGGGGTGGGGGGTGAGTTAAAAAGAGGGGTAGCACATAGCAGCATGGGTAGCAGTCTAGCAGACAGTGGTGAAAGAGAGCCCTAGATTGACTGTGTGTCAACAAACCCAGCTGGGGGAGAAAAGAGGGTGCCCCCTTAAGGCCCCCTCAAAGTGAGGAGTAAGGGAGAAGGGGGTATGTGGAGATAAATGATACAGAGGCAAGATTCAAACAACTTCCATGAGGAATGCGTTTTAGTGATCAGCGAGAGACAGAGAGAGAGCGAACGAACAAGGAAACAAAAGAGCTACAACCCATAAAACATGACTCCTTCAGCGCAATGGAAAGAGATAAGACAAGCTTTTCTGTAGCACCTTATCATGTTCACGAGAGAAAGGAGGGGGGGGGGTGACTACAGGCTTACAAACAGTACCTGAACAATAAACAATAAAATATCCCTCCTGGGATATTTAGAGAATTTAAAACAAGGGGTCAGTGACTGCAAGCCTTGTTCTGCAGCTACAACATTGAGTGAAAGCTTGGGTTGGCAGAAAGTGTGATTTGTGGCAGATCCTTTTAAATGTTTTGAGAAAAAAACATTCAACTTATTTGATTTTAGGTGCTAAATCTTCTTTCACATCACCCCCCCCCCCCCCCCCCCACACACACACACACACATCCTACAGAACTATTAAAAACAGCAGGGGGTGGTGTGTCAAGGCTTTTGTCTGTGCTTCCTTCAAAAAGACACTGCTGAGTACAGGCAATAAATCACCGGGCCAGTTATTAAGGTCCAACACAGATGGTGTAGCGTAGAAGATCCCAATCCAATCATCTGACATGGTCACACCACTGAAAGCATTTCAATAGCAGTCGAGTCCTGTATACAAAAGTTAGGCTACCACTACACAGTCAAAAGTAACAGATATTTTACATATTTTTACATTATCTTTTTTATATAATTACGGTAGATACAAACTATGAGTATATACAGAACACAGCACAATTTGGGACAAATATCTATGGAAGACCATTTCCTGTTTCCACCACTGATTAAATGCCTCACGGTTCCTTTTCTTTCCTGACATCATTTTGAGTCTTTAAAATTAAGAGAGAGCAGGAAAAATACGAATAGAAAAATGAACTAACTGAAATAAAATAACTGACTTTCTACTGAACATCCATGATTTTCAGCAAGCGATATGGTCGTGCAAAGAAGCATAAATTAGCCTTAAATCTTTTCTGCCCCCTCGTTGAGGTATCGTAATGAATAAAATAAAAAAGCAAAAACGAAGGACACAGAGCGACAACTCAAGTGGGACATGAATAGTAATGTCCAGCTGATGCATGCTCAGGGGGTCAGCCCTACATCAGATTCACTTGTGAGGGAGGGAGAATAGTTGTCCACTGCTAAAGAGAGACTTAACTTGCTTGAACACGGGGGCTTAACTCCAAAAGGGGATGTTAAAAACCAACATGGTCACTGTGGTTGTAGGAAACCATGGTGAGGAGGCTAGCAACAGGCTGTCAGTAACGGAATGAGCAGTCTTGCATATAAGCACAGCACAGACAAATTATGAACCACAGCTTCAGATGATGATAAACTGAACACCATTTCAGCAACAACTAGAAAAAGTGCCCCTCAGGGCACAGGTCTCCACCAGGGCAGGTAAGGTTGTGGCCTCCTGCCAATGTGAAAAGGGTGACATTTCTTCTTACGCCTTGATGGCAATTGGATGATTTGAGGCATTTTGTTTTGCAAAAATCCACCTGTTGGTGGCGCTATAACAGGGCAATGTGAAAAGGGTGGGATATATTCCTCAGCCTAGTTGCCCTAGTATTAAAGTCTGTGAAAGATTTCACGTAAATTGCACACTCTGTTCATGATTTGAGGCTTTTTGTTCAAAAACGGGCCAATCCTGCAAACTTTGAAAGCCAATGTTAGCCAATTAGGATGGAATCTGAAATATCGGACAGATCCGTCTTGAACACATGACTATAGAGATAGTGTGTAACGATTTGCAACAGGCCGTTCTGGAAAATGTGGGGCAGAGGTTCATCGTTGGCATCCAGGGAGTGTGTGTGCAAAATTTGGCATCGACAAGGTTAACGGTGCCGGAGATTAGCTGGTAACAGACGGACGGACGGTCGGACACACACACATACACACACACGGACGGAGTGCAAAACATACTCTCTCACCCATGCCTTCGAGAAAATTAACAGGAAACCAGCTGATGACAAACTGACCGTCATTTAATTTACGCCAGTTGGTTTGATGCTTATGATCAGTATTCTCAGTCTTCCATGTCATATTTTCAAAGATCTCATTTTTTTATGAAAGATACCTCGAGGCTAAGTGATTATGCAACATGATGTTGCTCTGATCCAGTGATTGATCCCTAATGACAAATAAATCCCTGTCTAAATCACAAAAGGTTTCAAAAGGATTTGAGAACCCTCCCCTTGGCTGGCCTTTCAGAAGACTTGCTCTCCCACCTCTCCTCTAAAGGCTGAATCCAAATGTGGTCCCAAGCTCCCTGCCACAGCGTTGGACCACCACGGGTGCAGGCCCCTCATATGAGGGTTACAGTAATCTAATTACAGCTGTCCCACAACACTGAGCACCTCCTCAGTGTTCACAACCACCCACCAAAGCCAGTCTCTTGGCTAATCCTTTTACAACTAGAAACAAGAGGTGAAAACACCTCCCTAGCCAAAGTGTCCACCATTATCACCACACAACACCAGATCCCTCATTGAAAAGTAGGTGTCAGAACACAGCAAAGATGTGGTTCATCGAACATGGCCCATCGACCTACTTGAGTTGAAGGAAAATTCTATGTGAAATTTTACAAATCGCTTAAAAATTACATCGTAGGCTTTATTTAGGATTATATTTATATATTTTAGTAATATCTGGAAACTTTTAAAACCGTTATCAAACTGAATTAGAATGTTTAAAAAAACACCTCCCTAGCCAAAGTGTCCACCATTATCACCACACAACACCAGATCCCTCATACTGTACATCAAAGACGAGCCCTAGAAGAAGAAGAATAAAACAGGCTTGCTATGTCATGTTATGATGAAAATATGGTTTATCAGGCATTCGGACAGATACAGTAGGTGGTTTCTGGACAACCGCCAATCTGACACGCCAGGCAGTGCAGGCACTGCACTCCCTCGGGTCGATACAGTATGTTTGCCGAGTTTAAGATCACAGAACGATTTCAGCGTGTGACATCATCAGCGACACCAGTAAGGTTTATAGAATTGTAAAAAAAATAAAAAATGAAAAACAATAAATGAAAAACTGCTACAGCCGTTTGAATCATCTTTTAACCTTGATATCATTGTTCTATTGTATGTTATTGTATTATTTGTATTGTATGTTTTTCTGTTTATTTGTCCTGTTTTTTGTTTATTTTCTGTTTGTGCTGTACTTTTTTTTGCTTTAATTATATTTCTTCTCAAGAAAAAAGAAATCTGCTAATCCTAACCCTAACCCTTAATAGTCTCCATATATAGACATGTTACGTTTGAGACGCTCACTGTCCAGTCCACACAAGTCAATTTAATATAGGATTGGTTTGAAATGCCATTGGTCAGATTTGCAGATATTACTGCATGTTGTGCCAGTGCAGAAGAAATTATTTTAATAGTAATATTCTTCAGTACTCAATCTTTACCTATACCATAGTCGAGTTCAGTTGTTAGATATGAAATGCATCTGAAATAACATTTGGATAGATACATTTATGACACATTTGTCAGCTCAACAAAAATAACTGCTCATTAAATGAGGAACGTGACAAGACAAAGTATAAATTAGGCTTTAATGAGGGCTTTCCCCCAAAGGACAGAACATTTAACCCTCCACTTGAGAGCAGGTTTGTTCTAGTATTTGATCTCTGCCGCCCCCCTATGCATGGACTGCAACTGGCAGGCTGGTCACCATGGAGACCTCTTCATTACATTTGGAGAGGCCAGAGCCCCCTCTTCTCTCACCCCACCCGTTCACTAATGACATATCACTCCGTGTTGTATCTTTGTTGGCTTCTCAATTGATACAAAGCAGCTAGTCCTAATTTGTGTTGGTATATTGTTTGCGCAAACAGTAGGGAAGGGGAGTGGTAGAGAACCTTGTTATCAGTTTGATTGACTGATAGATCAATTAATTATTTTATTGACAAAAATGCCTATACATTACCATTACATTACCATACATTATAATATGGCTATTGTTAATAATAACTGTCCTGTTACCTTTCTAGAGAACAGACAAAATGATCATCAGGACTATAGTGATTATTGGAACATATGGAAAACACTTTATAACTCAACAGTGTTGTGTAAAACCAATTAAATATTAACTTAAACAATTTGCATCTTTAAATACATTAAGAAAAGCATATTTATCAGAGATTATTATGTATAATAAGCAAGACATTAGCCTAGCTGAGCCTGAAAGTACAAAGAGGAAACTGCAGTTCCATGACAAACTTGACTGGCATTTCGACTAATCGTATTGTAGAATTGACTTAATTATAAAATGTTATAATTTATAAATATATATTTTTTAAATTGCCAACTTGTTGATGAAAAAACAGCCACAAAATCATGAAAACAGAGCTATATACAACTTGCAAATAATAATAATCTTAACAGTTGTTGCAGTGGATTCTTTGGAGTTGCTTCCTGTAATCCCAGGACATGGGATCCTTTTTACTAGTTTGTCTTTGGTCAAGCACCACTGTCTCTGGAACATAAAATTGTTTTTGTGCTGACACCAATTTATTATGTAGCCACATCAATGCTCAATGCTACTTTCCCCATTGTTGCGCAAATCATGCATAGACATAGACACATGAGGGCCCTGGCCCATTACAAAATAACTTTGCTTGAAGTACAGTTAATGGTGCAAAATAATAGCTCAGTGAGTAACAACAATTGAGGGTATACTGCCATCTGCTGAAATCTAACATCATTACAACTGCAATACTCTCCCTTTGCTTGGGTTCATAACTTCATATACCGTTATATAGTGTTTCAGATTGTTGAGATTATGATACTGCAAGTAGGTAGGCCTACTCAAGGTCCAGGAAATCAATCAATCAATCAAGCGCACGCGCGCGCACACACACGCACGCGCACACTAGCCCCACGCTAGACCGAAAGGGGCTAATCACACACACACACACGCACGCACGCACGCACGCACACACACACACACACACACACACACACACACACACACACACACACACACACACACACACACACACACACACACACACACACACACACACACACACACACACACACACACACACACACACACACACACACACACACACACACACACACCTGAAGATGTCCATATTATATGACACATGTCATGAACTGTAGTGTCTGTCTACCAAACTCCCCCACAGCACCACATATAATGAAGTACCGGTCTATTATATCATTCTTAATCTTCCTCACATACACACACATGACCCATCCTCATTCACTACCTGTCGGTCCAGACGGCGGAACTTTTGAAAGCTGACCAGACGACGGGGCAGGCAGAAAAAGGCAGGCAGACAGACAGCAAACTTGTTGGAACCAACGAGGGTGTTCCCACATCAATTGCGACGCGTCGACCACATCCACGACTTCTAAATCGACCAGAAGAAACGATCAGCATTCAGCTCCACATCAAATGAACTTAAATGTGTCAACAACACCAACACCATACCATAGGCAACAACATCTCAGCTGTGCAGGAATCGGGACCAAGGATTACGTCACTTCCACTTTCAGTGCGGGAAAATTGCTCCGTGGTTTGTTTGACCATTTGACTGACTGGTATCTTTGTCCCCTCCCGCCAAAATAATAATTTATACGTCTTCACGTTCAAGTTCATATTTTTCACTTTTTATTATTTTCTTTTCTTATTCAATTATTATGCGTAATGCATGAATATAGACCGACATCAAGCAGATCACTTTGTGTTGTAGGCTATCTGTATTGTAAACATGTAGCAAATATCCTGAAATCATTAGCCTATAGTGTTATTAAATAAACATAATGTAGACGTTATTACATATTGATAAACATAAATATATGATTGATAACATGCGGGCAACTGTAGGCTATTTTTGTTGTGATGATCCTCTATCAATCCCAATATCCTCCTGTTGCACGCAGGGACATTTACCACATTTATATTATATATTGCTGTCCTGTAGCCTGCCCTAGCTAGTGGTCCTACTGGCCTTACATTCATCATAATGATTACCACATAAGTCAAATGGGTCCAGCTGAATTTTTTTGTTTGGCATGTGGGTGGAGGCAGTCAGGCAGACAGACAGACAGAAGTTCTCACAAAAACAGATTAAAATGTGTCACACAGACATTGGTGACCCGGTGAATGAAGTGACTGTAAAAGTCAAAACTAAAAAATAAATAAAATGCAATTAGCCTAGCTCTGGTCCATAGCTTTAATACCGTCGCAGCAGGAGCAGTCAGTACGGACCAGAGCTACAATTAGCCTATAGATAAATAGAGTGTGGGTGATTAAATGTTTATACTGCTTGATATTCTTGTGAGCCGTTTGAAACTTCTTGGCCCATGGCCATGATGAATAATTCCCCACAATGTCATCATAATAATAATGCTCAAGCTCAACCAACCACCACCACACCTTTTAGTGGTGAATTTGCTGAAATTGGGAACCGGCGACATCTGTGGTAACACTATTCAATACGTCACCAATTCCAGTGTGACTGTTTGTATAGGCTACTACTTGTAGTAGGTTTAGGTTAACTCAGCTGCAGCCTGCAGTCAGTCCTGCTAGCTACTACGGTGTGGTAACTAACCAAGGTAAGTGACTTAGATAACATAACATACATTCTGTTTGTAGTTGGTGATGGAACAAGCGGGGGCCTTCGTCGTAGAACAAACTAAAACGAATGTCAAAGTAGCTCACTGTAACTTTCATGTAGTTAATATAAACGTCCAAAGTTAACACAGGCTATGTAGCTCTAGCGGAGTTTATGTTAATGTTCCATATGACAGAAATCCACGCTAGCCAGACATGTCATGTCATGTCATGTCATGTCTGGGTAAAGTTCCCACATCCTGTATGTAACTGTTAAAAATATATGTTTTTTAAATAACAGCCTGGCTTTTTCGTCCTAAACACAATGGAAGCTAAATGCTAACATACGTGTACTGTACTGCCACGTCAGGCCCCCCGTGGGATGTGTAATCAACTTCACAGTTCAGTGAGTTCACACATAAAAGAGAAAAAAACTGTTTGATTTTGTTCAGGTTTAAAAGGGAAGTGGTGAGGAGGTAAGGTGATGTTCTACTTCTAACCTATTGTACAGGTTAATTAGGGGGAGGAAATACTTGATATCAATTAACAACAATAGACATTGCCCTGGTTTGGAGTGCAGACTCGTAAGGTTAAACTCTCAAATTATGATCATGTCAAAAACATTAAGCACCACCAAGTTCTGACTGAGTAAACCATGACCAATAAAATAATTACTAGAACCCAGTCAACCCAGTGTCCCTATTTTGGGAATGACGTCATTATAGTCTTATCTTTCTTTCTTTTTTTTTTAAATATCATATTCTAGTTCTGCGCTCTGAACTTGTAGATTGCCTATTTTTACTCGTTGCCATTTAAAGACAGTACATATATGGCTTACTGGTAAGTGGTTAATGGTAGAGACTTGGCTAGTAGCCTAGAGTGTCAGTGGTTCTGTGTGCACATGCTTTCTGTAAGGTCCATGTGGGTACTGTGCAACTATTAAAGGTGGTTTTGTCATGGCTATGACTGTTTACGGTAATACAAAATAAAGGGGACCATTATACTTCAAAACACATTAGCTTCACTAGGAGAAAAAATATAATTTCAGATCCGGTCACAAATCTAAGTGAACTGGTCTGCCTTGTTTTGTGTAGTTTGTCTAGTCAGGATGAGCACACCCAAAGTACACGGTAAAATCCATGTGTTAATAAAAAATAAAAACGCACCCTGTGTGGTCCATTGATTCCATTTCAGGGGTTGACACTAAGGTCTCAGGTCATGCCCACGTGTCAGGCCCACTTGCCCGAATAGTAAATAGTTCATTATAAAATTATAGGTAAAATTTGAATTAGATTGTTCAATTTAACATTTAACTTTCTGGCCAGGTGTGTGATAAATGTCATACCTTATATATTTTTGCCAAATACCTACATAGCTATGACTATCAGTATGGCTTCACACTTTAGTATTTAATATTTTAAGTGTAGCAAGTAGCAACAGTGAAAACAGAACCTTTTAGCAACTTAAGTGCTCTATTTTACATTCCAGAAGACAGAGCGGTCTGGCCACGTTCAGGTGTTTAGACAGATATCTCGTGAGTCCTGTTGTGTGCACCTGTGAGCACCTGAAAGCAAACTCCACCTGCCCGAAAGTTTGGTGGGCAACCTTAGTGTCATCGCCTGCATTTGTACATTCTCTGAAGATGTGTCAGACTCGGATGTAGATTATTTAATAATACATTCTGAATCTAGACTGCCTAATTGTAGACATTATCCTAACTAAACTAAAATCAGTCTTTGCTTAGTGCACTGCACCTCATGTAGAATTCCTTGTTTGTTGTCTCCACTGTGTGTGTGTGGTGTGTACCACACACGTGCATGCGTGCGCGTGCGTGTCACACACACGCATGCGTGTCACACGCACACAGTGTGTGCGCTAATCTCCGGCACCATTAACCCGGTCGATGCCAAATTTTGCACACACTCCCTGGATACCAAGACAAACCTCTGCTCCAAAGTTTCCAGAATGGCCTCTTATAGAGCCACCAGGTGGCTGACCTTTGAAAAACACATTTTTATATTACTCCTCCAGATTCTGTCCAAAAATCCCGCAAATCGTTACACACACTATCTCTATATAGGTGTTCAAGGCAGATCTGTCCCATATTTCATATTCCATCCTAATTGTAATTGGCTAACATAGGTTTGCAAAGTTTGCAGGATTTGCCCGTTTTGAACAAAAAGCATCGAATCATCAATGCAGTGTGCAATTCACGTGAAATCTTTCACAGACTTTCCTACTAGGCTGAGGAATATATCCCACCCTTTTCACATTGGCCTATTATAGCGCCACCAACAGGTGGATTCTTGCAAAACATATTTTTGGAACAAGATGCCTCAAATCATGCAATTGCCATCCAAGGCATAAGAAGAAATGGTACCCTTTTCACGTTGGCCTATTATAGCGCTACCAGGAGGCCACAACCTGACCTGCCCTGGTGGAGACCATAGACTGTAAAAAATATGGACAAAGCGTTCCCCGGGTCTAACATGAACGTAAAATGAAGCCTGTAATAATATGCTAATTCCTGATGTAAGTCGCCATCTTTGGTACCAGCTGGCCATTGGCTGGCTCCGTTTTGTATACCAGCTGGTCATTGGGTGCCCAGACAACGAGGCGGGACTTCCCCCCTTCTTCTCCGTTGGTTTTTATTTTGACTCGAGTGGGAGGGGAATCCCGATCATAGACTGTAATGGTAGCCACGCCCCTCAGAACATACGCGATGGTTCTTTTTCTTTATGGTCATTTTTTTAATTAATGGGACCATAATTTTCCAAAAAGAATATTATGACATTAGAAATTAGACTTTAAACTAGTGACTGGAAGAAGAAAGTATTCATGACCATGTTTATTAAGGTAATACAGTCTAGGTGAAGTTGGGCCAAAATACATGGGCCTCTATGGAGCTATGGGGCTTTTTGGGTCCGGTCCAGCGCCACAACAGGCCATTATATGAACTACCGATTTCAAATGAGGCTTCACGAAATATCTGGCTGACTGCCCCCCTGGTGGAGACCTGTGCCACGAGGGCCGAGGGCACTTTTTCTACTTTGTTTTGTTTTTTAACAGGAAATGATTTTCCACAGTATTACAAAAAGGTTTTCATTTTTAGATGGCCTGAATTTTTAGGTGTTATAATATTAACAGTTTTCATTGGCACCTGCCGGTACTTTATTTTGTTTTCTTTGCTAGGCAGAGACATGAGTCAAACTGAGCAGGTACAGGAGGAGGCGGCAGCATTCCTCAAAGATGAGCCATCAGAAGCAGGTAAGTTCAATACATATTTTTGTTTTCTCTTTCTCATTAAAGGTAGTAGTGATTTTCTTTTACTTAAAATAAGTGTTAAAATCTCCAAATTATGATAGTAGTCATTGCGTGTTTGTTGCAGTAGCAAGAGTCTTCATGTCTCCCCAGCTTTTTATTAAACAGAAAATGCATTTTCAGAAACAGAAACTGGGATACCAATTTTTGACAATCAGGATAGAGAACGCAGTCAGGATACATATTAAACAAGTGGAATTGTAAGTGATGACACAAAGAAATGGAACACTATACGTTACTAAAATGTAGCTCATAAATAGCTACTCTCTCCTGATTGGCTGCAATTTGGATGATTAACCTATTTAACAAAACTATTTTTGTTTTAACCAAAAAACATCACTTACACTACCAACCCATTTTGGGCGGGAACGCCTTTTGGTGTTAGCATTATGTTATGCTTATAGCTATTGAAAAATAGCAGATCTACAAGCTCATAGCGTGCTGGCACGCTACGAGCTTGTAGGTCTGCTATTTTTGAAAAATCTAAAGACAATTGTAGAATCCTTCCCAGGTCAAAATGGGTTAAGTATTATTAAAGCTGCAATCTGGAACATATTTTAAGGCATATATCATATATATAAATCTGTATAGTGTGTTTAGCACATTCTGCAGTGGTTGGATCTGGTCACTCTACTCTTTCACTGAGAAATGTAGACCCTGATGGCAGTTGGACACCTACAAGTAGCTCAATATGGGGATAAGCCTGATTGGTAGAGATTTGGTCTCATGTGGGAAACTTGTGTTTGAATCCCATGTAGGACAATAATGTTTTTGTTTTGTTTTCAGGGAATATAAGACATTATTTGTATATCCTTATTTATCAGTGAAATGTTGCATCATTGTGCTTTATACACCTTTATACACCTGTACTTGTGAGTGCCAGATGCGACTTCAAAATTTTACCCTATTCCTACATCCTCAAAATGCTGTCCCCACCTAAGGTGCTATTTACACGAGGATGGTGTTCATAAAAAACGGCAAAATAAAGTACCGTTTAGCGCTGTCATTTAGACGAGAACGGTGTTCTCAGGAGGTGAAAACGCATCGAAGTGAAACCGCCTCCCAGAGTGGAAATCATTCAGAACACCGTTTCCTATGGTCTCCATATAAACAGGCAAAACGGTGAATCCGCAAAACTTATGACATCATGGCTCATGTTGGCTCACAGCGCATATGTTTATTACATTGATGCAGAGCCATATCATTATGATATAATGGAGTTCCTGAACAAGCCTCCCTCCTCGCCTACAAAGTGCTGCTCATCAGCGATGTTGAATGTAAAACCATGATGTAAATAAAAAGCCTTGTGATAGACGGCAGCCGCGGCAGCAGCGTTTATGTAGCCTAATGTATTATAAAATATATACCATCCCGTGGCGCGCCCAGAGCCGTGTTGCGCAGGCTTGCGTGAAGGTTTCTTCTTCTTGTACGTGGGTGACCTGTCTATTTGGCAGCCTGTTATCGCCACCTAGCGACAGTATAGCATAATAGCACATCATATCATAACGTGTGCGTTCTCGTGTAAAGGGTAAGAAAAAATGAGAACGCAACGGGACTTTGACGTGTTATATGGAGATGGTCGCCGTCTAAAAGAGGCCTGAATCTGAACGCATCCTCAGATCATCGGATAAGGCCCTTCTTGAGGTCCCTATGACCAACCTAGTCACCAGAGGTGATCGGGCCTTTGCCGCCCAGGCACCTAGATTATGGAATGCTCTACCAGTGCATGTAAGGTTAACACCATCTGTGCCTGTGTTTAAGTCACTTTTAAAAACTCGCCTTTACACAGAATGTTTTTTATCCTTTCTATAGGTGATTGTACATATTCAACTGCTGCTATTTGTCTTCTTTTCCTTTTGTGTTTCTCGTTTTCAAACTGCTCTTGATTGTGACTTGCTATATGTTGGGGTTTTTTTTAACCTTGTACTGTACAGCACTTTGGAACCTTTTTTTGAAAGGTGCTATATAAATAAAGTTCACTATCATTATCATTATAGACACCAACAAGGACCATCCACAGCCACAACCTAGCATGTTTGGGAGGTTGACCGGGGGGCTGTACAGCGCTACCAAAGGAGCGGTGGGAGCAACAGTGGGAGGCGTTGCCTGGATAGGAGGAAAGAGCCTGGACTTAACCAAATCAGCTGTAACAACCGTGGCCAGTGTGCCTGGGATGGGTGTTAGTCTAGTCAAAGGCGGAGTATGTGCTGTTGCTGGAGGAGTGACCGCAGTAGGGTCTGCTGTGGCCAGCAGAGTTCCTTATGTCGGTGGAGGCAAAAAGAAAGACAAGTCTGACTGAGAAGAGTTTGCATTACCGGACCCTGTGGCATTGGTTGTTTTACCATACAGCAAAAGGAGGTGTGACCAAACAAGGGGCAATAGAGGACTCGGGGAATTGTGTTTATCTTTTTCTTTTCTTTTTTCTTGAGCTTTACTTTGGTCTACAAGTGTTGTATGACCATACACACATTCTTAGTTGTTCACTCCAGCACCACTTTGATGCAAGAACTAACAAAATGTTTCATGTTCAGCTGTTTCAGCCCACAAACTTTGCCTCACTCCAGTGCCTGCTTGTGGGTTGTTGCTTTTCTTGGATAAAAGCAACTTTGGTAAGGTTTCAGTTTGATAACCAAAAGGAATGTTCCACTGTGGAAATTGCCTGTACATGACATATGTCATCTTTTGGTAGCAGAGATAAAACTATGCAAGAACATAAATGATACAGTATACTGATTTATTCAGGTCAAAGAATCTAAGTTCCACTTGCGAGACAATCACTGATCAGTGCTGATCTATACAGCAAATAAAGACAGGTGTTTCAGGTGTTTTCTTGGGGCCTGTCTGTACTCTGTACCAGAGATTTCAAAATGTATCCCATGTTCAAGAGTGTCATTCCTCAAACATTCAGTCACAGACCTGTGGTTGTAGAGGGCTCAAGACGGGTACAAGGCTGAAACCGCAGTGCCATGTGAGCTGAATATGTACATGACCTCCTTCAGGGGACTAGAGCCTAAAGCATGGAAGTTTTTTGTATGTATTTTTAATGTGATTGAACGTGTGAAGCTCCATGGAGCACATCAGTGCATTGCCATTGGATGCAAATGGCGCATTTCATTATTGTGAATCGTTCAGATTATGATGGTGTGCACTTGTATTATGCAAACATGGGGATGTGAAACTTTTGGAACCTTGCCAAAGTTACAAATGAGTTGGATAGAATAAAGAATTTATATGGAACAAATATATTCTAAACTGTTCTTAATAAAACTGTGAAATCTTCTTTTGTGTTCCACAATTTAGGATGCACTTTTTTGTCAGGTGAATAACGGGCATGTTTTTAATAGCGACCTAGTCATGATTGACTGCCCCCTACCTAATGTAGTCTGAATTGCCTCAGTAAGTTGACCAGAGTATTCTATAAGTTGACTAACTGACTGAAGCAGTCCACAACTTTTATATGTAGTAATAGTTAGACATGTATTAGAAACTCTGCCTCCAGTGTTACAATCTGCCATTCAAATCTTTCTATCAAGCCATTAAAATGCTTCAAATTTATAGAGACATTTTTATTTAGACAATTTGGTAAGCTGAAACATACGAAATACATAATTCCATTGATGGAACAAAGTGATTAGTTCACAGAGTGTGAGTGGTTTGACATGAAAATATTTATTGACAAACCAACTTTGGGGTTGCAAAGAGCTTTACCCAGGACTTTCACATTAATTTGTCACCGTGTTCAACTTCAGTTATGCAAGGAGGGAGAAAGACAATTATTTCATAACTTGAGGAATGGATCCCATTGATGAGACCCAGCTGACCATGCAGCTGTTTAAGCATTCTGGGCGGTGTTAGCATTATGTTATGCTTTAGCTATTGAAAAATAGCAGATCTACAAGCTCATCGCACGCCATGAGCTTGTAGGTCTGCTATTTTTGAAAAATCGAAGAACCACTGACATAGAAACATAGCTTTTTCAGAAAACTGTCAGGATGTAGAAGACATGTTTAGAATCTGATCTCAGGTCAGAATGGGTTAAGCATTCTCTAGATGTACCATGGTCCATGGGACATACAGTATGCCATAATAATGCATATGTCTTTGCCTGCAGTTGAGAACATTTTTATTTGATTCATTCAATTAATTTTATGCACAATAGACTACATTATATTATGTCAAAATATGTGAAAATACCTTTGTTTGGAATGTTCTTATTGACAAAAATCATACCAGAACCTAAATTGAGTAGTCTTTATTGTAGCTTATTTGCTAGAATTGTAAACTAATGTTTCAGGAGCAGTGTTGCCAGATTTGGTGAGAGAAATAAGCAAAGCCTATGCAAACGAGCCCAAAAGAAGTGACTAACACTGAATACATAATGATCACTTTAAAACCTATACTGTATACATTCGATATTTGAAAATAGCAGATCTACAAGCTCACAGCTGTTTTCAGATGGGGATACACGGGGGATTACATTTTGGAGGTCCTGAATAAATCATCTACATTTGATTAGTAGGAACTATTGCTAATAATTATTTCAATCACTTGTAAAATACCATATAGCCTATATGCTATGTATGTGATTACAAAATGGCACATTTTCTTTCTGAAGGACAAATTATATTAACAATTTTTTGGATAAGACGATTCAATCAAATGGACCCCATATGAGTACTGACCCACTGTACCATAGTGTTTTATTTCATCTTACAATGCAGGAGCATGGGCACCATTTTCCATTCAACCTGTAAACTTTCTTTTTGGTCTTGTCTGAATATTTAAAACGTGTGCTATTACATGCAGTATCTTAATCATGCACCACTAATAACTGAGCTTGGTAGAGCTTGAATCATCACCGGACCCACAGAATGCACAGGCATTGATTCTGGCTTCTTCACCTTCAGGGCACGAGCATTTCTCCCTGTAGATAAATATGTAAACATAGTCACACATGGTTGGTACGTACTCTTGTACTCAGTTCTACAAAATGATGAATTTAGCCCACTCACTTGTTCTATAGCACTGCGGTCTACAGTCATTGCCAGGCATTGGGACACACACTGTAGTGCTGCAGTGAATATACACCTGAAATGCAAATAGAGTGTGAGCACAGTAATATGCAGTATCAGTGAAGAAGGCAAGAAGCTATAATTAAATATCACTAGCTCCTCTGGAATTGTGAATTATTTACCTGTTCCTTCATGGGCGCCATAGTACTCTGGTCCACAAAGGTGAACATTTGGAAAATGAAGCGCTTGTGGTAACTTGGGTACACCGAAACACCAGCAGAATGCTCGTCAACACCAACAAGGGTGGTCATGTAACGGTCATCCCTGTATGGACACCTGAAGAGGAAGAACTTTCCATCAGGTACTGACAAACTATTTTCGTGAATCTCAAAAAATGTCACCAGAGGAGGAAAATCATTACAAGTTTGTATTATATGGGAACCAACCAATGCAGCTGTAGTAGATGTAGTGATGGAAGGGATTTTCTATCACTACAATTTTTTTATTATATACATATTGTCTATATACATTCATGAATCCACTTGCTGACCGGCTGTCGGTATTGAGCAATTTGTTTTATAGGGGTTTATATGTGACCACACCATTAACATCCTATATAAGGCAAAAATGTCCAAATTTGCTTCAAGTATACTAGGGGGTTTTCATGATTCTGAATCCATTCCAAGCTTTAGTTTTGCAAAAACACTCCTTGGGCTAAAAACGGCCATAGCCGTCCTCACAAATGTGATGAGGTCAGCACATTTGGGTTGCCAAGTGGTTATGGCCGTTTTTAGCCCAAGGAGTGTTTTTATGTGCAAAACTAATGCTTGGAATGGATTCAGAATCATGAAAACCCCCTAGATTGACATGTCACATGCTACATACAGCATAATTAAAATGTGAAAAGCTTGTCTTTATATAGGATGTTCATGGATTGGTCACATATATCCCCCTATTAAAATAAATTGCTCAATACCGACAGCCGGTCAGCAAGTGGATTCATGAATGTATTGTATATAGACAATATGTTAGGCCAATAAAAAAAACTATACCAAATTTCCCACTTTAAACAAAAGAAGCCTGTTGGCTGCCGGACTACAGTAAACTCTAGACCAGTGAGGGTCCATATTTATACTCAATTGTTCAAATTGTGTCATGTCATGACAATATTGATATATTAATTCATAATTGATGAGTAATTTACAGTTTCATGTTATAAGCTTGACTAATAATTGTAATTATTAGTACGTAGGCCTACTGTGATATACCTGAGCATATGAATCTAATTCAGTATTTCACCTTATACTATTAATTGTATTCTGAAACGAATGTTGCATGAATTAAAACGTAATTCAGCATTTTCATTGTATTAATTATACTGTGAGTAGAAATGCAAGCCTTATTTAACCAGGATTACTAACTTCATCTAGATTAAGAACAAGATTTTTCCAAAGGTAGAATGCTGTGTAATAGTTACCCATTGATTAGTAGGTCCCACTGTGGTTGGCTGTGAGGATTGGGATTGATGGTTGTCCAACAGTGACCAAGAGTGAGGTCGATATGATCAGTCCTGTCTACAATGCTAACATCCACATAGAGGGCATCTCTCAGCACCTTTGACACTGGATAGTCTGCCAGTGTGTAGTATGAGCTATAGGCCACATCCTCTGTGACAGGACAAATACTAGTTCATAGTGTACCCATTTATGAAATGAGGTCTACACAAACAACGATGATCAGACTAATATATTCTTACCCTCACTGCAGCCCTTTGCGATGCATTGTCCATTGCCCAATCTGAGCACAACTTCAAGGTCTCCAGTACCTGTAACTGGAGGAGGAGCATTTCCTCCAAGTGCTTCAAAAACTAGGGTTTCAACAGAGTTGCCAATATACCTACACTGGAAGAGCAGTCTGGAAAACAAGAAGTATGATATTATGTGCCTTTATTGCGAACGCAGTGAGCCACTTACTATGACAGCAAGGGCTGAATGTCTGTGTGTGTGTGTGTGTGTGTGTGTGTGTGTGTGTGTGTGTGTGTGTGTGTGTGTCACGCTGTTACACCACCCGCCCGCCACCAGAGGGCGCAGCTGTAGCACACACACACACACACACACACACACACACACACACACACAGGGCGCAGCTGTAGCACACACACACACACACACACACACAACCACACACACACACACAACCACACACACACGAGCTGCGTTCGCTTCCCGCGTTTGCGCGTCTTACTTGTGTTATATCATTAACCACTTTAGGACACTTACAAGCTCACAACGCACTGCGATGCACTGTGAGCTTGTAGATCTGCCGTTTTTGGCAAACGTTCCCCCCATAATAAGGATGCTGGGGTTCAAGTGGTTAATTTGATAGCAATAAAATTCTAAAGTGGATTGCCTACTCATAGGTAGTGTCTCTTGTGATGGCTCCACGGGGTCCAACTCCAACCTCATATGAGGATGCCATCCTGTTCTCATAGATTATAACACCAGACTCCTCCTGCAAAAGGCACATGGATAATCTGGTAACAATCTTCATGAAGTCAAGTCTAAAAAAGTATTAAAAAGTCAACAAATAACATAAATAAAACAAACAACAAACTAAATGTGTTACTACCTTAACAAGAGTGCCACAGAGTGTCACAGGGAACTGGTAAATGGCAAAGGCAGAATTGGAGTCAATATGTGCACATCCATGACCTTCTCCCAACATTGTAATGGAATCCAGGTCAATGTTGGGCAGAGTGGCATCTCTAGACACCACCACAATAAACTGCCCATCCTTGGTGCATTGGACAGTCACTAGAGCAATCAAGGGTTAAAACACAATATAAAACGTTTGCTAAATGTTATTATTAATATACCTAATCTAGCAAAGCTGAAATCAGTCTGATATAGTGGATTTTTATATTAAAGTGTGTGTGTTTTAAATCAGGTGATATTTCAGCCTCTGCCTACAGATTTGAACAAAAGTGTGGAACTTTTTTTATTTTATCCGTTTACGCCAATACTTCTCAAATTTAGCTGTGGCCAATTCCCCCATTCCTACGTTACATTTATCTAGTATATTGTTTAACTGCATTTAGAAAGTATAGAAAGTATGATCAGCCTGTTGATGATGATTTCCTGTCTTTAAAGGGTACGGTAAAGTACCTATCTTGCTTAATTTTTTTTTTTTTTATCTGTTTGCTGTTCAACCTGTGGGGTTTTTTTTAACAAAAAATAAAATAAAAACTTGATCACAAAAAAAAACTCCTGTGTATATTTGTACGTCTCTAAATGTTCTGATGAAGTGAAAATGGTGTGAATAATAATTTCAATCAAACAAACAAATCAATGATGCAACCTTTTGCACTAGGACACAGGATTGACATAAATTTGGTCCCTTACATTTCAGAAAGACATTTTGTTTACCTTCTTCTGTTTCTGATATTTAATACTTGACAATAAAGTCTCAAACATTTGCCAAGCACTCACCTGCCTTTCCATAGTAGCATTGTTGACGATCAAAACAACAGCCTATGTCTTTACATTCATCAACAGTGATTTCACGATATCCACAGGGGACCCTCTGTGCGACTTCTACATCACAGCTTTGGACAGGTGTGGTCGGTACTAAGCCGGGAGTTTGTGGTTTCTGTGGCTTCTTTGGTACTTCAGGCGTCTTGTCGATTGTAGGTATAGGTTGAGGGACAGGCTTTGGCTTGTAGATGCTCTGGCCAGTTTGAGGTCTCTGGCCACTCCACCAATCACCTTGAGCTTCGATTAAGGTCGCAAGCAAGCAGCCTAGCAGGGCGAGTGCCACCAAACAGGTGGCACATGAATGTTTCACCATGACCTCACAGCAAGTTGACCAGAGTATCCCACAAGTTGAGTGAGGCAGTTCACTTTTATAGGTTGTTAAACATTATGTATAAAAAAGCTCCACCTCCAGGATTACATTCGGCCATTAAAATCTCTCCATCATTGTAATAGCCAGTAAACTTCTTCAGGGGAGTGGTCTCTAATGTTTTATAAATGTTTGTTTTAGACAATTTGGCAAGCCTTTTTGAAACATGCAGAACAGTTCCATGGGTGGAACAAGGGCATGGCAAATCCTCATCCTATCAGATAGATTAGTTCACTGGAGGTGGGTGATGGTTTGACATGAAAATATCTATTGACAAATCCAATTTGGGGGTCACAAAGAGCTTTACCCAGGATATTGTGACCTTAAAGCTATTTGACAACAAATGTTTATTTTGTTATTGCACAATGTGCCTGACTCTTCTGAAAGTTAAAAGCTTGCATTTCTTTTCAACCTGTAACTACAGTGAAAGGTTCAGTTGACACTTAAACGCCCTGTAGACGTGTAAGGAGGCCTTTGGCCTTGTCACATGCATGCATGACATTACTGAGTAAAGTGACAATTTGACAAATGTCAAATTTCACCTTGTATTATTGTGTTACCTTCACTTATATAATCATGTGGACGTGGTTGCCTACATATACAGCTCCTCATTCCCTTATTCTTATCAACAAATACTGGCTATAAGCTATAATTGTTTTCTAACCCTAATTATGAAATGTTTTAGCAAATTTCAAAATATGCAAATGATATTGCCTATAATTTGCCTATAATTTATAAACCTATAATTTTAAATATGTTTTAGAGCATGGAATGTAGCCTACTGTATATTCGTAATATGTTTTTATATGCACATTAGCCTCTACATAATAAATATATATTAGCCTATATAAAACTATGTCTAAATATATGTTTTGGGTACTTATTTTTTATATCTGACATTCAAAACAGCACAATTCACTCTGGCAAGTATAAGCCTACATGCTTTAAATACTTAAGTATTCAAAAGTGCAAATTAGACTAAAATAGGCCTATACATTTTCTTTTTTAATATCATTGCATTGCTCTTTTAAAACTTAGACTTTAAAAAAAGAAATGCCCACAACTTCAAAAACAAACAAAACAAACAATCCTAGTGAAAATAGCAGACCAATGTTTGTCTTTGAAATGTGGCGTGAAAGTCATAAGTATCCCACAAATACTCAAGTAAAGTACACTACTAAAGTAAATACTGTCCACCACTGGGCCTACATTTCCCATAACCCCACGCGTGTCTGGCGTGAATCAGTGCGCCCGACAAGCAGCTGTCGCGTCGCTGCTTGTCTTGAAGAACACAAGCGCATTATAGTGTACACAGAGTACAGTAACACTACAGTAGCCTACTACAGCCTCAGAGTGCAAGATAATATAGATATAACGTGAAGAGCAGAGATGTCCCTTTCAACCACGCACGCTGATACGAAAAGCCTGAGAAGAAGACAGGCTACCGAAGGTGACGTTAAATGGCTCCGTCTTATGAGCAAATTTAAGACTTCCGCCCTGAGAGCTAGCAGATTTAAGACATCCGGTTGCCTTCAGAATAAAATAATATTTTAATTCGTTAATTAAATAACTATTACGTTACATTATTAGTGTAAAAGTGTGTTCTTTTCGTTAAGAATCACCCAACAAGGATTGTAGTTTAGCCCAGCCGGGCAATAGTTTATTATAAAGTCCCGTGCTAAGAGTAGTAATAAACAACCTGTCAGCTCAGTCTAGTGCAACCAACAACAGGTACCGTGCGAGAGGTGCAACCAACAACAGGCACCGTGCTTACCGTGCGTCACGAACTTGTATAAGCAAGGTTCCTATCCAAACAATAAAGGTTCCTATTTCATCAAGCAATAATACACCTATTATAACAATTAGTATTATTATTACATTACAGTTATTGTAAAGACACACATTATGTTTCTGTGTAAAAATAAGTAATTAAATTACTAATAAGTAATTAAATAATAATAAAAGTTATCTAAATGGATAAATGCTATTCACTGGAGTGCATGGACTTTATAAAGTGGACACTGGACAAAAGAGGCCTCCGCGAGGCAACTATCTGGACATACCCACGCGTTCGGGGAGATGTCCTCTACCACACTCCACTCTCCGCTAAGCGGGAGAGGTGTAAAATTCACAGCAGCAGACCGTCTACTGTGGTCAATGCTGAAAAAAGTACCGTTTCCGGACCCAGAATGGACACTGGACAAAGAGGCCTCCGCGAGGCAACTATCTGGACATACCCACACGTTCGGGGAGATGTCCTCTACCACACTCCACTCTCCGCTAAGCGGGAGAGGTGTAAAATTCACAGCAGCAGACCGTCTACTGTGGTCAATGCTGAAAAAAGTACCGTTTCCGGACCCAGAATGGACACTGGACAAAGAGGCCTCCGCGAGGCAACTATCTGGACATACCCACGTGTTCGGGGAGATGTCCTCTACCACACCCCACTCTCCGCTAAGCGGGAGAGGTGTAAAATTCACAGCAGCAGCCCTTCTACTGTGGTCAATGCTGAAAAAAGTACCGTTTCCGGACCCAGAATGGACACTGGACAAAGAGGCCTCCGCGAGGCAACTATCTGGACATACCCACACGTTCGGGGAGATGTCCTCTACCACACTCCACTCTCCGCTAAGCGGGAGAGGTGTAAAATTCACAGCAGCAGACCGTCTACTGTGGTCAATGCTGAAAAAAGTACCGTTTCCGGACCCAGAATGGACACTGGACAAAGAGGCCTCCGCGAGGCAACTATCTGGACATACCCACACGTTCGGGGAGATGTCCTCTACCACACCCCACTCTCCGCTAAGCGGGAGAGGTGTAAAATTCACAGCAGCAGCCCTTCTACTGTGGTCAAGGCTGACAAAAGTACCGTTTTCCGGACCCAGAATGGACACTGGACAAAAGACGGCTCCGCGAGGCAACTATCTGGACATACCCACGTGTTCGGGGAGATGTCCTCTACCACACCCCACTCTCCGCTAAGCGGGAGAGGTGTAAAATTCACAGCAGCAGCCCTTCTACTGTGGTCAATGCTGAAAAAAGTACCGTTTCCGGACCCAGAATGGACACTGGACAAAGAGGCCTCCGCGAGGCAACTATCTGGACATACCCACACATTCGGGGAGATGTCCTCTACCACACTCCACTCTCCGCTAAGCGGGAGAGGTGTAAAATTCACAGCAGCAGACCGTCTACTGTGGTCAATGCTGAAAAAAGTACCGTTTCCGGACCCAGAATGGACACTGGACAAAGAGGCCTCCGCGAGGCAACTATCTGGACATACCCACACGTTCGGGGAGATGTCCTCTACCACACCCCACTCTCCGTTAAGCGGGAGAGGTGTAAAATTCACAGCAGCAGCCCTTCTACTGTGGTCAAGGCTGACAAAAAGTACCGTTTCCGGACCCAGAATGGACACTGGACAAAAGACGGCTCTGCGAGGCAACTATCTGGACATACCCACGTGTTCGGGGAGATGTCCTCTACCACACCCCACTCTCCGCTAAGCGGGAGAGGTGTAAAATTCACAGCAGCAGCCCTTCTACTGTGGTCAATGCTGAAAAAAGTACCGTTTCCGGACCCAGAATGGACACTGGACAAAGAGGCCTCCGCGAGGCAACTATCTGGACATACCCACACGTTCGGGGAGATGTCCTCTACCACACTCCACTCTCCGCTAAGCGGGAGAGGTGTAAAATTCACAGCAGCAGACCGTCTACTGAGGTCAATGCTCAAAAAAGTGCTGTGCCTTGGGGCATTGACATGAAATCACTGGCCTATAACATGCATTGCAAAGTAATACTAATTATTTTGGTAATTACTGGTGTTTGAACACTAATGTCTGCATCAATGACAATGGTAATGTCATTCACTATGTAGATGGGCCATTAACAGTAATAGTTTATTTTTACAGTGCTGTGTTTATACATTCCTCCAAACCCTCTTTCTGGCTGGGCGGTGCCCAGGTATAGATGAGGTGACAACGATCGTTATATATATAGTGGCCCTCTCCATAGCATTACATTTATAAAATAATAAACAAGTGTAATGCTTTATTGAGTCGTCCACTCACAGTAAACAGTCTTTGTATTGAGTTGTGCTTGAAATGTACTGTAATTATGCAAACTGTTAATACATATTTCAATCAAATCAATCAAAACATTAGGAAATATTTTGTTTAATACAAGTAAAAGTCCGGTATTAAATCATATCCGGTATCAAATTGACTAGAGTAAAAGTACAACAGTATTGGTATCAAATTGACTAGAGTCAAAGTACAAAAGTATTGGTATCAAAAAGTACCTAAAGTAGAAAGTACTTGTTATGCAGAATGTCCCGTTTCAAATTTCCCGTTTCGTATAAAATGCATAAAAAACATTTGAAAATAGCAGATCTACAAGCTCACAATGAGTCGCATTGTGAGCTTATAGGCTATTTTCAAATGGCCAAAATGTATCTGTATATAGGGCTGAAACGGTTAATGTATGTTTTGTAATAATAATCAAAATCTAGTAAAAAGTAACTAGTAACACACATTTTCAAAAACAATTATAGTGGAGTAAACGTACAATATTTGCTCCACAGATGTAGTGGAGTAGAAGTAAAAAGTAGTGGAAATTGGAAATACTCAAGTAAAGTACAAATACTTCAAAATTGTACAGTATGCTTGTTGTTACTCATGGTGTCATTGGTGTGTGGAAGTGCCGTGTCTTTATTTTCTCAATAGTGAGCGTGCCATATCGACATTACGTTTAATTATGACACCACATTCAAATTATATATTTCCATCCCATGATAAATTTTTCTCCTTCTTTAATTTTTTTTCTTTCACATCAGCATGTATGAGTTTTAGACTAAATGTGTATCTGTACCACTGTCTCCCCAGTCAGAGTTCAATGAATGTGAGTTTAAATGAATGTAGAATTATGTGCAGGATGTAATTTGTATACAGATGTGAGTGGACTTAATTTAACTTTAAACCTTTTTATATACATTTAAATTTAAAAGAAAAATCATCTCTCCCACACTTGTGCCAGTGTGCCAGTGACCACCCTCTGCTGTGCCAATGTTGGCACCCGTGCCTAAGGTTGCCTACCCCTGTTGTAGGAGAACTTCGCCGCCAATGGAGGATGCGAGGGACGCCAAATGACACGTCCCCACGTGATTTAATCCAATAGTGCTTACTGTGATCATCTAAAAACAAACGTTTGAAATGTTTGGACTGAGCTGGTTTTGCTTTAAAAGTACATCTAACTTTTGATCAATTTATGTGTGTGTGTGTGTGTGTGTGTGTGTGTGTGTGTGTACAATGTTTGCACTTTATGTTTGCAGTGATGCTTTGCACTATAGGCTACCTTTTTATACATTTGAGTGATGTGTGCACTTAGGTACATTGCATGTTGTACCATATATACATTTGAGTGATGTTTGCATTGAGGTACATTGCATGTTGTACCTAAGCTTTTGAGTAACGTTTGCACTTAATTGGTACATTGCACGTCTTACCTTTTTATACATTTGAGTAATGTATGCACTTATAGGTACGTTGCACTTATAGTACCATTTTGTACTTTTGAGTGATGTTTGCACTGATTGACTTTGTAGTTTTTGCAAGTTTTGCATGTGTTTGAATAATGTTTGCTGTATTAACACAGATGCGCACACACATGCAGTAAATTGATCAAATCTGTAACTACTAACTATTAAAGTAGCTTCTCAGTCCACATTAAGACAAATTGTGATGTTTAAAAACAAATATTGTAGGGATTTGGAAACTTTTAAATGAGCATTTTATTTCTGATTGTGATGATCATTATTGATATGATTTCTTCTTCTTCTGTGTAACAGTGAATGAGAAATGATTAATGATTAATTAAAAGGTATTTTTTTTCTAACTTTCAAAGCCTTGTCTGTATTCTTTTATTCTTTCATAAATGTAATGCTATGGAGAGGGCCACTATATATATAACGATCGTTGTCACCTCATCTATACCTGGGCACCGCCCAGCCAGAAAGAGGGTTTGGAGGAATGTATAAACACAGCACTGTAAAAATAAACTATTACTGTTAATGGCCCATCTACATAGTGAATGACATTACCATTGTCATTGATGCAGACATTAGTGTTCAAACACCAGTAATTACCAAAATAATTAGTATTACTTTGCAATGCATGTTATAGGCCAGTGATTTCATGTCAATGCCCCAAGGCACAGCACCTTTTTGAGCATTGACCTCAGTAGAAGGGCTGCTGCTGTGAATTTTACACCTCTCCCGCTTAGCGGAGAGTGGGGTGTGGTAGAGGACATCTCCCCGAACGTGTGGGTATGTCCAGATAGTTGCCTCGCGGAGGCCTCTTTGTCCAGTGTCCATTCTGGGTCCGGAAACGGTACTTTTTTCAGCATTGACCACAGTAGAAGGGCTGCTGCTGTGAATTTTACACCTCTCCCGCTTAGCGGAGAGTGGGGTGTGGTAGAGGACATCTCCCCGAACACGTGGGTATGTCCAGATAGTTGCCTCGCGGAGGCCTCTTTGTCCAGTGTCCATTCTGGGTCCGGAAACGGTACTTTTTTCAGCATTGACCACAGTAGACGGTCTGCTGCTGTGAATTTTACACCTCTCCCGCTTAGCGGAGAGTGGAGTGTGGTAGAGGACATCTCCCCGAACGTGTGGGTATGTCCAGATAGTTGCCTCGCGGAGGCCTCTTTGTCCAGTGTCCATTCTGGGTCCGGAAACGGTACTTTTTTCAGCATTGACCACAGTAGAAGGGCTGCTGCTGTGAATTTTACACCTCTCCCGCTTAGCGGAGAGTGGGGTGTGGTAGAGGACATCTCCCCGAACGTGTGGGTATGTCCAGATAGTTGCCTCGCGGAGGCCTCTTTGTCCAGTGTCCATTCTGGGTCCGGAAACGGTACTTTTTTCAGCATTGACCACAGTAGAAGGGCTGCTGCTGTGAATTTTACACCTCTCCCGCTTAGCGGAGAGTGGGGTGTGGTAGAGGACATCTCCCCGAACGTGTGGGTATGTCCAGATAGTTGCCTCGCGGAGGCCTCTTTGTCCAGTGTCCATTCTGGGTCCGGAAACGGTACTTTTTTCAGCATTGACCACAGTAGAAGGGCTGCTGCTGTGAATTTTACACCTCTCCCGATTAGCGGAGAGTGGGGTGTGGTAGAGGACATCTCCCCGAACGCGTGGGTATGTCCAGATAGTTGCCTCGCGGAGCCGTCTTTTGTCCAGTGTCCATTCTGGGTCCGGAAACGGTACTTTTTGTCAGCCTTGACCCCAGTAGAAGGTCTGCTGCTGTGAATTTTACACCTCTCCCGCTTAGCGGAGAGTGGGGTGTGGTACAGGACATCTCCCCGAACGCGTGGGTATGTCCAGATAGTTGCCTCGTGGAGCCGTCTTTTGTCCAGTGTCCACTTTATAAAGTCCATGCACTCCAGTGAATAGCATTTATCCATTTAGATAACTTTATTATTATTATTATAATGATTTAATTACTTATTTTTACACAGAAACATAATGTGTGTCTTATAGCATCATATAGCATCATTTAAATGCTTAATTTGTAGTTTTAATGTGCAAATTAAACTTTTTTTCAATACTCTAGAGGGTACTCTTATTTTGAAGAGATCGTCCACCGGAAGCCTTAAATCTGTTCATTAGATCTGTTCACTAGACGCTGCCACGTTAAATTGTGGTTATAATACAAAGCAAAACTTGAAATACATGTACGCACGAGATTGTCCATATGGCGAGTAGTAGACGTAGTAGTAAATTATATTAAGCATAGGCCTATGCATTATTCTTCCGATACCACTAGCATAAATTCAACATATGGTAATATAACTTAAGTTATATTTATATGACGAAGCGGCGCCATTATATTATGTCTGCGACTTATGTGTGTCTGTGCGGTGCGTGTGTGCGCGCGCGTGTGTGCGTGAGTGAGAGTTCCCAATGCTTGTTTTCTCTTAAATTCATCATAAAAGAGACATGGACAAATAGAGCGGCCTAATATGCAACATTACAACATGTTTCAGTAGACAGTTTTTCAGTTGCATAAGCATGTTGCAACTTGTATGACCAATGACCATGACATTTTATCATAGGCCTATAAAATAATAATAATTTAAAAAAAAATATATATATATATATATACACACACACACACACACACACCGTAATAGCGATTTAATTGGATAAACAAAAGTTACACAAGGCAGATATGACAAATAACTACAAAGCCCTGCAGGCCATAATTGTATACTTTCTAAACTTAAAACTTAAAAAAACAAACCCTTTTGCCCTAAAAAGCATGCCAGGTTGAAAGTGGTTAAAGGAGATAATTATGTAAATAAAACTAAAACTATATACAGATTAATGGAAACGATTATGTAAAATAATTACTATTGGTTCAGATAGGCTTTATCAATCGTGACAGGCCTATGGCCAATACCATGTAACTGTTTAAAATGATCTGTTGTCTATTGTCTATCTGCTTTTAGTGTTCTTTTTGTTCAAATTTAAAACTTAATAAACATTGAGTCATAAAATAATCAAATGATCTGTTCTATGCCTCTACTGTAGTAATCACTTAGCCTTTTTGTTGACAAACTGATAAATCGGTCATTTCCAGCAGTCTGTTTTTGTGTAGTTTGTTTCACGTATCACAACTTCACGATGCATCCTTGTCCATATAAAGGACCATAGTTTAGATAGACATGGCAGATTCCCATCAGAATAAGCAGAATCAGCATAGAAACCAAATCTTTGATTTGTGACTCAGGCCAATGTTGCTGCAAATCACATACAATTATCCCTTCACTAAGTCCCTCCCCAACCCATCCTTGTCCAATAGGCACGTTGGCAGTGAAGAAAGCTTGACCTGCATAGCAAGTTAGCAACCGTTGCTAAACTATTTGGATTGGCATTGGACAATCGCTTTTTGGGGTGGGATTTAATGAAGGGCTAATTGCCACCACCAGTGACTGACAAACATTTAAAGTTTCACATCCAGCTGAAAGTGCAAACAGAAAGAGGAATTGGAACTCAATAGGCTGGGACCAGTTCTGAATCTGAACCCTCAAAAAGGGAAGCAGCTGCTTCCCTTTTTTGCTGTCATGCTTTTGACCTCTTTGTCTTGAACATGTGGTCAGTAATTAGGAGCAGCAGCACCTCACATTCTAGAGATATATAATTATATATCAAGCAAAGGACAGAGATGGCAGGCTGGTGACTGAGGCAGGTTGTTACATGGACAATTTATAGGTTCATTGAGGCTAAACAAAGGCCTACTTTGTTCTGAAGCTGTAAACGTATCACCGCTGTCAGGCAGAAATCAGCTAACTCCAAAACGTTCATTTTCCAGGAAATGAAGAAAACCTTATATATTTTTTAAATACAAACCAATACTGCCTCATCAAAGTTGGTATTGTGACTTTATATAATTGTCAGATACTTGCATGAGGCGGAGAGGGGTGGAGTTAGCTCCTTCAGCACACAGGTCCAATGGAGTTAGCTAGTTTTGTCAGAAGCACTTTTTAATACTTTTCATTGGTTCAACACAGTAAAGAGTGTTCAATAGCATTGATTTATTGGGGGAGGGTACGCCAATATGATGGCTGTATAAAAATGTAAGATTTAAAGTTGGAGTGCCGTGATTTTTATCCACCCTAAAACATGATCATCAGGTCTTATTTTTATATAACTTTTTTCAAAAAAGTGTACAGTATTAGTTAAAATTTTGTTTTTATGTGGGCATTAAGTATGCCTGGTTTGCCTGGTGGGTGGTGATCCAACTGAAGCTGCACCTATAGCTGTAGTTGTATGATAGGAGAATGTTGCTGTGATAGGAGAAGGATATCAAATGGAACACAACCACCGTAAAGACTAATCATTGTGTATATGCCTGCACTATACCTGCATCGAGTGATCTTGAACATAGAAGTTGATCTATTGAAGAATCTGACAAAGTACATCATTTTTGTTTTTGTTTTGATTGTATTGCTGTATTGTTGTACTGTTCTTTCTGCTTTGGCAATGTAAACGTATGTTTTCTCATGCCAATAAAGCCCTTTGAATTGAATTGAATTGATAAAGGGGGATAGTGTGATGTCACTATATTACTGTTTATTTCATTGGCCTGTTTGAGTGTCAAGGGTTCAGCCTCCAGGAAGAAACCCTAAATACAAAGTTAATACACCATTGCACATATAAAACGACTCCAGGGTGTCTAATGAAGTACTGTCACCTCATAGACACATGAAAAACTGGAAAAATACAAAAATTTGGCACTTTAACATTTAGTTATTGCACATGGCATGCACATTGCAAATGGTGTGGAGTTATTTAATAGTTTAATAATTATTTTGGGGGAGGGAGGTTTTGAGCCGTTATTGATAGCGACAGTGAAACAGGAAACACTGAGCGAGCGATATGCGGCAAACAGTCCATCTGGCCTAGGAGTTGAACCGGAGATGTGCCTAACCTCCCGGGCAGCAGGCACCCACTGTTCAATTGTGTGATATTTATTTGACTCTTTGAGGTACAGTTTTCAGCACATTAAAATACTACACTAAACTCACTGATAATATACTGTATAAAAGCTTCACAGATGCTATGTTTTATGATAAATCAATGTTAAACTATACCATGTCACCCAAATGTCTACGCCAAGCCAATGGATGGATGCCTTTTATGATGTCCCATAACATCCCATAATAAGACATAATAAGAGTCAGTTACATTTGATTACAACTGTGTTCTCCTGTTGCAGATTCTCTAGTGGAGCAGGACACCCAGGGAGCTTCCCAACAACCCGATTTACTCGACACGTGGAACACATCACCACATCCGTCCCTCCGTCCAGGACTCTGCACAACTAAATGCCTGTCCACACACACATGTGAGCTCTACTCTCAAGGGAAATACCATTTCACAATAATATGGCATTTCATCCTATACTGTTATCATGTCAATGGCACTGTGTGTCACATCAGGTCACAGCCACCCTGTTTGTGATGACAGTTGCCGGGAAGAAATCCTGTGCAAGACCACTATCAGAGCAGAGAATGAAGTGGAAGCCAATAAATTAGTCAACAACTATAGGGTGAGGGCAAAGGAGAAGGATTTCCATACATTTTCAGTTTTTGAAAACTCATGCATTGACTTAAAGTGTGTGTGTGTGTGTGTGTGTGTGTGTGTGTGTGTGTGTGTGTGTGTGTGTGTGTGTGTGTGTGTGTGTGTGTGTGTGTGTGTGTGTGTGTGTGTGTGTGTGTGTGTGTGTGTGTGTGTGTGCGTGCGTGCGTGCGTGCGTGCGTGCGTGCGTGCGTGCGTGCGCGCGCAATGCCAGTTTGGTTTCAGAAAATGGAAGAGCCATGTGACGGAGCGTCCGCTTGAAGAGCGCTCTGATGTCGTTAAAGAGCTCTACTTTGAACTTACCATCATTAAACCACACATAGATGCAGGTTCGGAGTAGCTTATTTGATTGTTTTGTGAGGTTTCATGCCACTGCCAAGTGATACAGACGGATGGCATTGATATATCTGTAACTAAGTACATAGTACCGTATGTATCAGTAATTAATCGCTTATATGGATGTTTTCACTATGCTGGCCTGATCATGTGTCTTACTTTTCTTGTTCTGCTATCAGGTCATCTAATCACATTTGGAAACGTAGCGTATGTGTTCATGTTTGGGTGGTGGATGTTTCTGGCATACCTTGTGGTCAGCATACTAATGTTCATCACTGTCCTTGGAGCAACGTATGGTATGTATATGACCATGGCTTCATTATCACTACATTTGATCACTAACTAATCTCACCGGATAACCATCATGTGCACCTTTTTGTTTTTCCCTTCTTTTTGCAGGTAAGCTTTGCTGGCAGTTAGCGTGGTACTTCCTGTGGCCTTTCGGCAAGTCAATACTTGAGGTACCGTTTGCGTGTAGCTGGAGTCTGTGTTATTCCCCCTGTCTCTTCCAATAGATAGTTGCAGTCCCGCCCCCTTTAAGCCTCGGACAAAGCCAACTCGGCTCCTGAAAAACCATGACAATAAGCAAAGATTTTTGGGCCGAACAAATAATTAGAAAGAAGGAAAAAGGGGCAGGGTGCAACCCTTTTTTTCTTTTCTTTTTTCTTTTTATTCGTTGTCATGATTTGTCATCAAATCCTATCGTTTCAGCACTAGCCAGCCTATACATAGAACAACACAAGTGTTATGTAGATGGGCCGTGATTTTCCAGCAGAAAGTTCAATATTAAAGTTGTTTTTTTAATTACTCTATCCTTACTCCAGGTAGGAAATGCAGTGAGGTGCTGTGAGAATTCCCCTCACTGTGAGTGCACTTTAAATGGGGTGGAGGAAGCCGTACCCATCCTGCTCCCTTCATCCACTGATGCAACAGTCCGGGAACTGCCGGGAGGATCTCCAAGGAAACCCTACTGGGTATGTGTGCTATCACTGTGTCTCACTCATATTGGATCACAGCTCTTTATACAGAAACTAGAGAGCCTATGAAATGTATGGAAAGAAAGACGGTTTATGTTCAGACTGGCAGCCCAAATCCGATTTTTAGCCAATCCAGATTGGAATCACATTGTTTTTATTAGAATCAGAATCTCAACAGCCTGTGATGTCTATGGAAGTCAATGTACTTTTAATGCTTGTTTAGTTTTAACAAACATTACCAGGCACCCCTCACTTCACACAAGTGTGATTTTGTTTTGAAGGGCAGAAGGCCAAACTGAGGGGCAATGGCAGCCATGGCCTTCATGGCCTCCATAAAATGCCTGCCCTAGTGGACAGTCAATCCTAAAGATCAGATTTGAGAAACAAATTGGATTTGCCTAGTGTCTGAACAAAGCCTTTGTGACACAGCAACAGACTAAACCAGACATGGAAATCAAGTTCAGCACATGATCATTTAATGAAGTAGTGTCCCCTTCATGTTGTGTAGCATCGTTTGACCACATATGTATGGCTGCTGCTGGGTTATCCTCTTCTGGTCGTGGCTCATGCCCTGGCTTGCTTCCTCTCCTGGATACTGGTCTTCACTATCCCTGTGGCAAAGATGAACGCACGTACCCTGGGGACCATTCTCCTCATGGCACCTGAAGACATCTCTGTCTCCACATGCTCACGGGTGAAGGTAAGACATAGTGATCCAGTTACAGTACAAAAACACCCTGACGCTGGTTGATATTGGCTTATTGAAACTAGCTTTTTCCACTCTTAAAGTACCATACTGGTGGTTTGGCATACCTAGATCAGTGACTATCTGAACGAAAATACGTGGGGGGGTGGGGGACCTCACCTCAGTGATGTACCACAAGGTCATTAGGGTTTCGGGTCTCGCGAAGATCATACCCCTCACTCGGGTGACCCAGCCGGGGTGATCATGTCCTGATTTACGTCCCAGTAGTTACTCTCGATCAGACCCACTAGGGAAAGACCAGGGCCACACAATCCGTTGGAACCACTCCTGGAACTACTCTGCCGGGACTGGGAGGTAAATTTGTAGTAGTTCCTGGAGAAAAGATCTAAATATAAACTAATTTTCTTAATTGGGCCTGGGCCGTGACTCAGCGGTCCAGGCACCTTGGCTGGTAATCCAGTCTGGCAGTGTGCTGTGAGTTCGACTCCCGATCCCGACGGCCTTTATTGCATGTCACCCCCCCATCTCTCTCCCAATTTCCTGTCAGCCTACTGTCTGTCCCTCCATAAAAAAATATGAAATAAAGGTGAAAGCCACAAAAAAAAACATTAAAAAAATATATAATAATAATTGAAACATCCATGACATGATTCATGACAACTGAATGAAGTTCAGCCAACTATTCAACCAATTATTCAGGTAATATTTTGGGACCATAGAGAAAATGTAAATATATGCTGAATCAAAAAATGTAACCATTCATGGAATTTGTTTTGTACAAAATATAGCTAAGCTGTGAATGCTTCAGGTTCACTAACTATGTCATTTATTTTTTCTTAGCGTGACACCAGAGCACTCCTATGCTGTTACCATGCAATAAACTGGTACTACTACAAATATACAGTTGATGGGATCAATGTCTTTGCTGTCAGTATCCTTTACCTAAAGATGACCAGGGGCCCGTTCCACGAAACTTGGATTAGAGATTAAACCGGGCTTTAACACATATCCTGGCTTAATATATCCTGGATCAGTGATTAACCGGTTTCATGAAAGCTGGTTGATCTTGCCAGATTAACTTAACCAGTTAACCTGGATATGTTGAGGCTTGATTCGGTTTCATGAAAGTGATGCTACATTAGTTACCATGGAAACTAATGCTTTGGACTTAGCCTGCTCCGGACCAGGCTAACAGCCAGGTTTAACCTAATCCTGATGTCTTTACTGTTCATTAATTAAGCAGTCAAACTGATCACAAACCAATGATGTTTTCCAGATTTATTCAATTATTATGGGTTTATGTTTTGCCTTATTTGTATCGGTCTGCATTAAAGGACTAATTTAAGCACTATATTTGCTGTCGTGCAAGTGCACGGTTAAGAATAATTATTATATTATATTATATTATTATTATTTTTTTTTGTAAAAGTGAAAACGTTACCATTACTCATTGTTTTACAACATATTACCATTGTAACGTTTCACCCACTACTAGTCCTACATACTTACACCTAGAAACCCCATTCAAACCTATTTAGGTTCATTCTACGGTGGACATGTGTGCCTGAAAAGGAATCTTTGAAATGTTTCATAGTTTTAGAAATATAGTGCTTTCAAATTTGTTTTGTTGACATTTATAGGCAGATAGTGGCACTTCAAAAAATCACTTTCACATAGAAACTCCATTCACACTTTGTAAAATTCAGCTTACTGTAGAGACACATGCTGGAACTTTTTACTTTGAAATGTTTTGTAGTTTCTGAGTTATTTAACTTAAACGCCCAATGCATTCTCAATCGCAATAGCACAAACTTTGGCATGCTACATGAACCCATGACCCTCACCAGTCTGGCCCCTGTCTGGACAACAACCCCCTTCCCCAAAGGTAGCTCCCTCAGAGGAGGGAGTTATGGCCAAATATCACATTGCGACAATATCATTATGCTTACAATATTAAGAATTCTGTTTTAAGTTAATAGTAGTAGTAGTAGTTTTAGAAGCTTAAGTCCTTGTATCAGTAAGTCTTGAATAGATTAGTAAAGATAATGAGATATACAGAAGGGGGCTGTAATGCAACTATTAAGGATGCAAACTGCCTTAATACCCCATGAAGAAGAAGGATCAGTAAATCTGTGATTAGTTAATCCAAGTTTCGTGAAATAGGCCCCTGAAGGATTCATTGTATTGTATTGTGTGTGTGTGTGTGTGTGTGTGTGTGTGTGTGTGTGTGTGTGTGTGTGTGTGTGTGTGTGTGTGTGTGTGTGTGTGTGTGTGTGTGTGTGTGTGTGTGTGTGTGTGTGTGTGTGTGTGTGTGTGTGTGTGTGTGTGTGTGTGTGTGTCGTTGCATGTGTGTGTTTGTCTGCGTGGCATAAAACCAGTTAAAATCTTTGACTCTCATCTCAGATCTCCTCCCTCTGGTAATAGTTGCTCTGGTGATTGGATACATCGACAAAGACAATAAGTATGCCAGCTCAGAAGTCAAGTTTGGCATAGCAGTCTGTTCCACAATACCTTTGTCCTATTACATTGGTATGGGAATTGCAAGGTATGTGCTCTTTCTTGGGATAAAAGCACACAAGGATTAAAGAAGGGTGCAACAGTTAGTCAAACGTATTTTAATTGATTATTTAAATGGAATACATTTTATAAAATACTTGATGGGAGTGGTCAAACTATCAAAAACCTTAAAAAATAGCAGACAGATGAGCGCTTAAGATCTGCAATGTTCTGTATTTTTCTGTATTAGAAATGTGTTATTCATGTTCATGTTATTTTGTTGAAATGTGATTAAAAGAAACTGCTCTCAATTATTTGATTAATTGAAAAATGTATCAATAGATTAATCACTAAGAATCTTATCTAATCTGATTAGAAAACCCTAGATTCAAGACAGAGCATCTCTGAGAATCGTTCACTCTACCATGTTTGGAGAGTTTAGAATATCTATAACTTCAAATTTTAATTTAAAAATGAACAGATCACAATTGTTCGATTTGACATATCGTATTACTTGTGTGTGTGCCGTCAAAATTGTGGGAAGAGTAGCTTTTGGGATATATCCATAATAATAAAACAATATATATAAAGTCACCGAACAATAAGTTATCCTGTTCTGTTTTCCTTGCAGTATCTCAGCCCAGAGTAACTTTGCGGTGGGAGCAGTGGTAAACGCTTCCTTCGGCTCTATCACAGAGTTGACCTTCTACATCACAGCCCTGATCAGAGGTCATCGGACAGACAATCCCTGTCTACAGGAGATGGTTAAGGCAGCACTGACTGGCACACTACTTGGATGCATCCTTTTCATCCCTGTAAGTCCCTGTACAACACAATGGAAACATAGGGCTTGCCACTTTCAACATAAAAAATAAAGTTTTAAAGTTTGTAAATGAGCAAAACTTTGTAATGAGCAAAGTTGGGAGATTTCTAGGCCTTGCCCATGACTAGGTCTGCTCTGCACTCTTGTTCGTATATATGCAGGTCGCATTTACTATGAAAACGTCCATTTCCCATCATTCACATAGAATGTCTTGTGACATCCTGTGACATCATCAGGGATGGGGATCCCTGATGTCATAGTAAATGCTACATGCTGTCGCAATTAAGCCCATATAGGAACATCCCTGATGTCATCAATATTGGCCAGCAACTCTAGCTGACCTCAAACCCTTAGATCTCCATATATGGATGGATATATTTCAGAACCTGTTCTGACATTCCATATGTTGATCCTTCCCCAATCCCCATCCATCCTTGCTCTTCAATGTCTCCCTTTTGACTCATACCTGCAAACTCTAGACGGGCCTGCCCCAAAGTTATTAGTGCAGCCACGCCCGACAGCCGACGAGTTCTCAACAGGCCGGAAAATGTAGGCCCGGCCCTACCTGGGCCCTCATCAAACCCTTTACACTCAAGAGAATGTCCCCACTACCACCCTTACAGTACGTTTTAACAGTGGGCGAGCATCGGACGACACATCGCCGAATCGCCAGTCATCGCCCCAAAAGATGGATTATTTGTATATTTTCGGGCGACGTTGCCTCGCCCACTTTTTGAACCATCGCCCATTCACCTGCTATCGCCGGTAGTCGCCGGGTCCTATAGACAAATAATGCACTTCCGGAAAATTCGTCTAGCTGTCGCCCGCTGTTAAAACGTACTGTTAGATCTCCATTTAGGGAGCTGACCTGTTCTGACATTCCATTTGTTGATCTGACCTCATCAAAACCTGTACACTCAAGACATGCTCCTTATATGGCCAATATAGAATTCATGTTAATCTGACCCCCCCATGCCAAAGCGCCTAAGGGCTTTGACATGGGATTAGCTTCATATATGTGGTCAGCATATATTCTCAACTGATGCAAGCACGCAACGTCGCCCTTTAGGGCGTCTTATGATTATAGGCCTATTTAAAACTAAAAACGAGTTGTGACCTTTTTTTAAACTGAAACAAATAAACAAAACTGAAACGATATTATGTATTTACAAAGCAAAATAAAATAAAATATACATAAATTGTCTTTAGTTTTTATCCGTCCATCCATACACCCACCCACCCATCCATTTATTGAGACTGGAATACATTACTGTGAGTTTGTATTGTAATAATCTGAATTCATTGCATCTGACAAATTATATGTCCCAAATTATAATTAAAAATCACACCCGTGTGACGTGAGGGGCGCTACAAACAAGCAAACATTAAACTCTGTTCATTGTTAATGGCATTTAGTGGTTGTGTTAGTGACAAAACAAACATTAAACTCTGTCCATTGTCAATGTCGTTTTTAATGTGTGTCTAGACAAGACAAACATTAAATCTGTATATAGGAGGGGCTAGCGAAGCTCAAAAACGAAACTAATAAAAGCAAAGAAAATACATTTTAAACAATAAAAACCTGAAACAATCAACTGAAACAGAAAATATAGTCACTCTGCATATTACACTGTACATAATTATTCCTTGACCTGAACTACCGGTAGTTGTAAAACTATGAACTTGAACAATGGCATTTGTGTCTTTCAGGGGATCTGTATGATCATTGGCGGTCTGAAACACAGCGAGCAGCGCTTCAATAGCCGCTCTACCGGAGTGAGCTCTGCTCTGCTCTTTATCTCTGTTGGAGGTACGCACTTGGATCTCATTTATACTTCAATTTTATACTACTAAATGTAGATTTCTTACAGCAGTGGATTTCAACTCTTTTCATATCAAGGCCCATTATTTATTCTTGCAGACCCAAAACACATTTCCATACAAAATTAAATGCTGTATTGATGTTGGTAGTGGTACCATAGGAGAGCTAACAGGCAAATGTTGATCAAAAAAAGAAAAATCTACATTCTCTAATTGTGTAGACTTTAATTTAACTCTTGAGAGTGTAAAATGTATCTAGAAGCTTGCGTCACACGACTTGTGGATCAGCAAAGAGATTTGGTATAAAGCGGGGAAAAGAGAGGACCAAGTACAGACTCCAGTGGGACCCCGTCAAAGAAGTATATAGGGTTTAATATAGTAATATTTCCTTCTTATTAGCAAATTGTCTCCAAGTTTGTTCTTACATTTTATTCTAAGGTGTGAATTCTCTGTCATCCAGGTGTGTTTGCCCCCACACTATTCTCAAAGGCCTATGGGAACCTGGTGTGTGATGCTTGCACCTCCACAGGAGGAAACACCACAAGCAATAGTAGTGGGCCGTTTGTCTGCCATAACTGCCACTATGACCTGGTCAGTGACCTCACCTGTTGAATTAGAACATGAACTTACACTGCTACACATTTTTATAAACATGCTGTAATATACTGATTATGTATTTCATACATAGGACCACAACTATAGCTTTAATGTCTTACTGTACCACTTGCTGTTTACATTTCTGACTAATAAAGTAGTTAAAAAAACATACGGTATACCATATAGAGTACCACCTGGGAATTTGTCGTTGGCGTATCAGCCTGACCAGTAAGCAACAGCTAATGATCTGTAGGCGAGGGCAAAAACAGCCAGGGTAGCCCTGGTCCAGAGCGTCTTCTCTCTAACGCTCTGGACCAGGGCTACACCCACACAAAAAAGTGTTTAATCATCACTGCAACCATGCCAGCCTTGACATACTGAGATCCTTCTACTACGGCGACGTTACTCTCGTTGACTTTGAGCATTTTCGCCTGCCCTGATTGGTCAGGTATTTGCGGGATTAGCCCTTGGGCTACTAACGGATCACAGTCACTCATCATGGGCAAATAAAGGCTAAATACTATGAGAAATTGTTTTTGATTTTCTATTTCCTTCAACAGAACAACAAAACATTGTTCCACGACCACATTGAGTAAGTGATTGTCTATTAATTTGATATTGTAGCTGAAATATTAGCTGGAATAAAAGAAAAAGGCTACGTTGTTATATACCTACAGTATTCTTCTTTTCTTGTGTCTAGACCGCTGATCTACACTGTGTGTGTCCTCTTGCCTGTTGCCTACATCATTGGTCTCATCTTCACTTTGAAGACACACTCCTATATCTATGATATCCATGTTGGTGTGGGACCCGGTATGAGACTCTCCTTCGTTTCGTTACTCTGTGTAAGAAATACAGCTAAATTGAATGTCAAAAGATTCCATATTATGTAATGCAGCTGGTGCTTAACAACATAGATGACTGTCAGACCGCCTTGGTCTCCTGCCGAAATATCCTGAGCATGTATGTAAGTCTGAGTGTACAAATGGAACTAAATGGACCCTTACGAGTGCCCACATCATGCCTTTGTCTGGGTTCAGTAACGGGCAACCCCGGAGCAGTGGTCCACTGGTCACGCTGGAGATCACTGGTCATCCTCATCATGGGAACTGTGCTAATGTCTGCATGTGCTGATCTCGCCACTGAGCACATCCAGCCAATCCTAAGCCAGCCCAATATCTCACAGGTGAATACACACTGACTCACACACACATTGCATGGAATTTTGTAGAACACCTCTGACATTATTCTCTCTTTCTCTCTAGTATTTCATAGGGGTAACAGTTCTGGCGATGGTTCCAGAGATCCCAGAGATTGTCAACGGGATCCAGTTTGCCCTACAGAACAATATCAGCCTCAGGTACAGTAGGTCCTTTGGAAACCCAAAAGTGAAATGATGTGTCACAGAAGTCTAAAGCAGTGGTACTCAAATATTTTCATGTCCAGGACCCCCAAATTGATACGTACTTGACTATGAAAAGATATGTGCCAGGCCAGGGACACAAAACATTGATTTCACATTGTGAGCTTGTAGATCAGCTATTTTCGATTAGCCAAAATAAAGCAACCACACACTCAAATCTCTATGGAAAATATCCCAAAATGGGACCCCTGGGGTCCCTGGACCTAACTGTATCTGTATGTATGGTTTACTTTTTCAGTCTGGAGGTGGGAAGCTGTATTGCCGTGCAGGTTTGCATGCTACAAATTCCTCTGCTCGTCTTATTCAACGCTTTCTATGTAAGACACCCTCCTTATGATTGTTGCTTTTAAAGAAAAGAAAACCTACTGGTGGTGGTTTCATTTCCTGATAACAGACTATTTGTCTTGCATTGTTTTTAGGATGTGGGCTTCTTGCTCATATTCAGTGACTTGCACCTGTGGGCCAGTATCTTCAGCGTGATTCTCGTCAACTATATCTTCATGGATGGCAAGTCAGACTATTTTCAGGGTAAGTTGTTATACAGTGACTAATCCAGCAACATCTTTCAGAATCATAATGAATTTAGGGTTAGGGTTAGGGAAAGTCACTTTTGCCCTAGTCCACATTGTTTATTGAGCAAAAATACAACCTGCATGTTAGCCTTTAACTGTATCAGGGCAGGATTTTACTAGCCTTGTATAGCCAGCCTTTAATCTGCCTTTGCAATGCATATTGCCCAAGGCAGCAGTGATATTAATATGGCTATGTGAGGCTAGGATTTTACCCTGGTTGACTCATACTGTAGCTGATGAAGTGTTAAAGCTGCAGTCGTTTTTACACTTCAAGTACGTTAGCGGCCCCATGTGGCAGCAAGAGGTAACTTTTGATACACTCATTACAATATGTACTAGTATTTTAACCCGGGCAATGGGCTGATCTCCCCTGTTTTCAACCCTCACATGATTTCAAATAGACTGAAAAAATCATGCATAGTGCAGCTTTAAGAAGAAATAACATTTTAAAACACTAGACAGGAATCAACACGTGTTACCTATGTAGTCATAAAGTAACTGTTTGTACAAATATAATGTAAGTAATCAGAAATCATCACAGGCAATTACTTGCAAATGTCCTTCTGAGTCATAATCATTGTGATGTACTGCTGCCAGTTTGTGAAAAATCTGTCAGAACATTAGAGACCTCTTTATCCCTTGGCGCCTCGACCCCACCCAACTCTCACAACGACCTCAGATCATCCCTAGGATGGTATTTTAGATTAATTAACATTGTTGGTTGTGCCAATCCAATTACTTCCATAAATGAATGTAATTTTCTATACAAGTCTCCTGTTCAGATGTTATTTACTTTTTTGTTCATCTCTCAGGCACTGCTCTGGTGGTGGTCTACCTTATTCTACTGGCTCTCTACTTCTTTGCTCCTTCTCCAACAAGCTGCATGTAAATGCCACGCCCAAAAAATAGCAGATCTACAAGCTCACAATGTGTTGCACTTGTAACTAAGTAAAAACCGAGATAACAGTGGGACACTGTGACCCAAATCCAAATGTGTTAGCCCAAGATGCACTCCATCTTTTATTATTACCATGAAAACCTTTTGATGTGCAAATTGTATTCTTGTTACTGTTCAAGTTCAAGAAGCGGGGGGGGGTGTTAACAGAGGGGAATTGAAGCATTTTGCAACCCAGTTTTTTCACCCAGTGCCAATTATCTAATGTAATCCTGGGCGCTACACTTCCTCTGCCAACCTGGGGGGGCAGCGGACTGACCTCATGCCTCCTTCTATGCATGAGGAGTCCAAGCTGCTTCTTTTCACCTGACGGGGAGTTTCCCCGGCCGGATGTAGCGTGTGGAAGGAACATGTTATTCTGACCAGTTTAACCAGTGATATCTACTTATTTAAACAACTCAGGGAGGTACTGTCTGTGTTGTGATTGCACTGACATACAATGGGTCAAAGGCCCAAATATTCTGGTTTTTATTGCCATCTATCAACCTGAACATTTCAAATATAAGATCTCCCCAATCTGTATGTCTCACTCTTTGCACACCATCATAATATGCAACAAAGAACTCCTCAGTGAAATCCTGAATTTTAAATTGATCTCAGAATCAGTTGTGCATGCACTGGAGTAATTATGTATTCATAAACGAACGTCATAAGCTGTCCACACAAGCAAACAAGATTTTCGTTACTATTAGAAGACGGGGGGGGGGGGAAACACATATACAGTATATATAAATATATATAAACTTTGCGTTTGCAAAGTGCATATCAGACCTCAAGGCAATACAAACTAGAACATTTTTAAGTAAGTTTGATATACCAGTCTACTTTTTTCATTGTAAACTTTAGTGTACAGTAATATACATGACTAATCGCTACGTACCTGGTCAGTGTACTGTAAGCTAAGGAGGTGGATAGATTCTTTTTTTAATTTAGCTGCTAATGGATAACATAGCCTTTAGGGTATTTTGTATGTTTTATGCTTTTCATTAACCTGTGTTAACGTATAGTAACGGCTATCAAAAGTTTTCAATCACCTTTAAAAATGTTGTATTACTTAAATTGTGACTGAAAGAAATGAGATTTAAGTAAAACTGTGAGACAGGATAATTTTAGATAATAATTAAGGGTACAACTGTTAATTGAACTGATTGAACAATTATCTAAAGATTTTAATAAAATAATATATTTTGGGCGAAAGTGATTGAAAATGTTTCTTTTTAAAAAACAACAGCCAATCTACAAGCTCCTCCTACTCGAACAAATGGGGCACAAGTGGTTAATCAAAGTAACACATTTTGGCGATTTACAAAAAATATACTTTTTTCCCCACAAGAAAAGTGAGAGCATGTTGGAAAACCTGCTGCCAGTACATTTATTGATTGTACACAATGGAATTACAAAATGCAATGCAGTCATAGTTGCTTTTGAGGAGACATCTCCCTACCATAGTCGACTCTACTGTATGTAAAGTGACCTGCAGACCATAAGGACATTCAAAAGAGACCATATAACTTTCATTGACATCAACCAAGTAATGCAAATTAGGGCTGGGCATTATGGCCAAAAGATATTGACCACATTTATATAGAAATTGAGACAATATTGTATTGTGACAATAACTTATTTATTTTTTTAATATTGTGTAGTATTAATGAATTTAAGTGATTTAAACCAGGAAAACACATTTATCATATTACTAGATACCAGACCATTATCTAGTTTCATATCACTAAATTGATAAATTAATATTACCCAGCCCTAATGCAGATGAGGCAAAACATGTTGGTCTTATAAGCAATAAGGTACAGTACTTTTCAGAAGGCAAACAATGCTGACCATGTCAATTGAATACAAGACCATAACTTATCATTTATCACACGTTAATGTAGCAAAAGTATTGGAAGGGAAAAAAGGCATTGTATGTGAGCATACATTTGAACCTCTTAACACAGATGTAAAACATGTACTACTTTACTTTCTGTGCCAAGCTGAAGTCTCAGATGAGTTTTCCTGAACATTTGTTAGAAATTATATACATGATAAAATGTAACCAAGATATCGAAAGTAAATCAAAGTGAGTTAAAAGGCTATAGAAAGGCAAACTTAAATAGGTTAAGTACAATTTCATGGGTAAATAAATGTTTGTTTGTCCTAAAGTCTTCATTAAAATGTATTTCTTCCAGACCTACTTAAAGTTTAGTTTATCCTTGCCCAAAGTTTGCTGTGAATCCAGGGACCAGGATCTGTAGTCTACATCATGAAGGACACATGTACAGAACTGTAGTGTTGGTGTACATAAGCTCAATTAACTCATCACAGCATTTAAAATCCTGAGTATGCTTGATATATCTAGCTCCTAGTGTGAAACCAAACATACTAAATCGGTTTAGTACATTTACAAAGGGCATTTCATAGCTTTCAGTAATTAAGAATGTTATATTAAGAGCTGATGACAAATCTTTAACTGTCCTTTATCACTTTATTTAGAGGCAATTTGTTGCCTCTAAATAAAGTAAGTCTCGGAGCTCTAGAAACTAGTGTGCAGATGTTCTCTCTCTCTCTCTTCCTTGAGGTTTGCCTTGATGCCCGACATCCAGCACCTGGCCTAAATGTAGGCATTGAGATGTGCACACAATCTTCTCTGTGAACTTTATCACAATGATGCCACTGACTGACAGGGTTGTAGGCTATATAAGGTTCAATAAATGGACTGTGGATATGCAAATATAAAATGGATGCAGAGCACCGGGTATGGCAAATGAAAAAGGCTAGGCAGATTCAATTGGTCTGAAAACAAATAAGCTTATTTGGATGTTTTGGATTTAGACTGAAGGCACTGGATGATATAAGCTCAGCAATCCACTAGGCGCTACAGCTGAAATAATATGAATGCATTCCTAAAGCGTTCAACAATCCCGTTCAATAAAACATGAGGAAAATGCAAGAGGCACTCAAAAATTCACAGTGATGTCATTACTGCCAACTCAGCGTATGAGTAGCATGGTTCGGGTAGACATGTGGTAGGTAATAGGAACTGACTACAGGTGTGGTGCTCAATCTTCTTAGAGCCCTAGACACAGTTGTTGCTCGGCTGACAATAAGCCACTCCGACCTACTTACTTACATTAATGCTGAAGTTATGTTCACCTAAAGTATGTATTTCACAGTGGGCATAGCAGCAGCAGTAGACTGGACATGTCATACAGCATCATCGCTTCAACTATAGTCACACAAGTACAGCACCTTTCCAAAAAAATTGAATATCATGGAAAAGTTGGTTTATTTACACAATTCCATTCAAAAAGTTTATCTTTCATAGATTATAGATTCACTGCACACAACAAATTTCAAGTATTTTTGTTTTTCTTTACACAATTTTAGTAAGAGAAATTATGAAAATCTGGGAACTAAATCGTTACCAAGAACTTTCTTCATTAATGTGTTTCTAAAGGTGTCTAATAACATGTACTAAGAGATTGAAATTCAATTCCAGGGGGAAATTTGAGTTATTAGCATAATATGTGATCATACCCATAACATCCTATATATGCCAAAAAAGTCCAAATGTCATCATTCTTCAAGTACCATGTGAAACGTATATGAAACTTTTTCATGATTCTGAATCCATTCCGAGCATTAGTTTTGCACAAAAAACACTGCTTGGGAGGAAAACGGCCATAGCCGTCATCACAAATGTGATGAGGTGGCCGAATTAGTGTTGTTTGTGCAAAACTAATGCTTGGAATGGATTAATAATCATGAAAACCCCCTAGTTTCATAATTATGTCACATGCTACTTAAAGAATGATGAAATTTTGACTTTTTTGCCTTAGGATGAGGGTATGGTCACATATTATACTATTAACTCAAATTTCCCCCGGGAGTTGAATTTCAATCTTTTAGTACATACATGTTAGACACCTTTAGAAACACATTGGTGAAGAAATTTCATGGTAACGATTTTGTTTAGAATTTCAACAAAAAATAATACTGTGAAGAAATGACCATTTACTTAAATTTTCCATTTTCCATTAACATTTGTTTTGAAAGTACCATATTTTGATTGATTTGATGTGATCCTCATTTTTTTATGTGGCATTCAGATTAAAACATTCATGCCCTGCAAAGGAGGAGTAAATGGTGATTTATTTACAGTATTCTAATTTTTTGAAATTCTGTTTTAGTGGGTTTTATGAGCTGGAAGCCAAAATTGTGTAAAGATAAACAAATATATAATTAAAATCATTTACGTACATCTATAATCTATGAAAGTTAAACTTTTTGAATGGAATTATGGATTTATTAGAAAGGTGCTAAAATTACAGCACCAGATTCTTTTTACCTTTCAGCTTTAAAAAAAACTGTTTTCTGGAACATTCCCTTTCATAATGTGCAAGTTTCTTCATTACGGTGACAGAGTGGAATGGAAAGGGACAGCAAATAGATTTAAAGCACAAATCATTAACTTCTTAAACGGACTCATAAGTGCTCATAAGTCCAACCCCAAACACTAACCATAAGCGCATGCAGGCACCATGGGGTGAGTGTTGACCCGGCCACGTCATAGTTGGACTAACGGTATGACGGACTAATGCACATTCCCTATATAAAGAAACGCTAGATGACAGCATTTGAGATTCTGGTTCTCACACATCCAGACAAGGCTCTTGATGAATGGGGACAAATCCAATCCTGAAATGTGCCATGTTCTGTGGACTGTGAGCTCATGCAGACAAGCTTAAAACATTGCAGCTGGTTTCAGAAACAAAGAAGCACATTATTAAATAATATTGAAATCAAAAGGCATCAAAAGTTTTGGTTTTCAAGAATGATCAGGCATAAATCAGTATGCTTCCTTCAGTCCATTCTCAGACCTTTGTTCTTCTGTGTCTACTCAACACAACGGCCTGAGGGTTACTTAGTGCTTGTTCTGTGAGAAACCCCATTACCTCTGGCTATCCAGAATCTACTTGAGGCGCTCTATCATTGTGTGTGTGAGGCCCAGGCTGAGCAACTGTAGAGTGGAGAGTTGGTCAAGGCGAGGGAAGGCTTTGAGCAGCTTCTCCCAGGTCAACTCCAGGAGGCTGGGGACAACCAACCACACCTTGTACAAGGAGCCAGTTCTCCGATTCTCAGACATATTCACTACACCACCATGAACGTACATACAGCCAGCCTGAAGGAGAGAGGAAGCAGTTGTTTATGTTGAAAAAACAAATCTATATCTTGCACAGAGGGCTGTTTTGTTGTACTCATCAGTAGACGACAGTAGACGATCAGCATTACTGGTAACCAGTGTAAAAAGACGTGTATATCCGAATAATTGTAACCGAAATATATCCGAAAAAGTGTCATATAATCCCATGAGGGATGGGCCACGAGGTGGCATGACACTTAAATAAAGTCATTAATTCATTCATGCACAAGAATCTTGCAAAATAGACCCGTCTGAAGTGAGTGGTGCTGTACTGTACTCCTCCCTGGCCTCTCTCTGTGTGTGTGTGTGTGTGTGTACGCTACGGGCCACTTTAGGTGTTGCAGCCACGTACGTACACATACTCCGCATAAGAGTGGCTAGCACCACTCAAAAATGCAATAGAGCTTCGCAGTCCCGCCCCCTTTCATGACGACGCCAGGCCCAGGAAATAATTCCCAAAGCATTTTCAAAAAGTATTTATTAAGACCTTTTAAGCGTCATGACAACAAAGCAAGCAAATCATGACAACAAACACAATATTTTGGACCAAACAAATAATTACAAAGAAGAAAAACAACAAAAAAAGTGTTGTAACCTGCCAATGTTTTCTTCTAATTATTTGTTCGGCCCAAAACATTGTGTTTATTGTCATGATTTGTCACGACAACAGTTGGCTTTGTCCGTGGCGTAGTAAACGTCTTTAAATAAATACCTTTTGAAAAATGAACGGGGAATTCTTTTCCGGGTCTCTATAGACGGTAAACACACAGTCCTAAGGGGATGATTAAACCAAGACCTGTAGCCAGAAATATGTTGCCAGCTAAACCATTGTTTTCTTATAAAGCATGCCTAATATAATACGCTCCTCTCTTCCACTGCATGTGGCATTTATTTAAATCACACACGTGTGAAGTGAGGGGCGCGCTTATCATCATACATAATCTCATTCTGGCCAATCTCAATTTGAGTAATCACTTTTGTCTTTAATGTTTGTGTTTACAGACTTTTGTCTCCAATGCTTCTGTTTACACAGACCCTTAAAGCTGGACATAGCGCCCCTCAAACATATTCTCAACATTTAAGCACAAGCTGTGAGTCGCACCGCTCGCTCCTGTTTTGATGCCGGCAGATGTGTTGGAACGGTGGGACAATGGCAAATGCAGTCGGAAGTTTTATATTAGTCTTAAGACTCAATCAGTATTTCCCCCTGCGATTCATTATTTTGATCACCCGTTTACGCACGCAGGCCCACTTCACAGGCACATTGCGCGTATAATGGAGTGGAACTGACACAAATTGGAAATACACATAATGTACCAAGTGTGCCTTTGTTTGTACACATACTGTAGTGTACTAACCGGAGTGACTGCAGCACAGTGGAAGTAGGCTGGCTCTGGCATGAGAGCTGGCATCCTGGTCCATTGGAAGGTCTGCAGATTTAGCTTCCACAGGTCAGACAGGATCTGCTCACCATTATAACCCCCACATATAAACACCTCTGGTCGGGGAGAGACATAAGAACGATATCCACAAATATTTCACAGGCAGGTCCAAGTTTATGATCACTGAAAAAAGAATAAACTGTCATTTGTTCGCTTACCGTCTTTGACCTGAACACAGCTGTGACAGCGGCGTGCAGCAGGATATCCTGGTGTAGATGACATATTACACATTGATTTCAAAGCATGGGTCTTTCTTTAATTCTGCACTGCCATGGTAAAACACCATATGGATGCATAACAAACCTATTTTTTCATGAGGTCTGGTGGTTATTTCCTCCCAGTAATTTGTCTCCAGGTTGTATGCATGAATCTGGCAAGAGAAATTTGAATTAACCCAATACATAACAATGACCATTTGGCCAAATAAGTTCCTCTGCATTGTGTACAAAGCAAGCCCTGCCATCTTGTACCTTTTCTAGGGGGTATGAAGTCCAGGACGTGCCTCCTCCTAGAATGTATATTCTCCGTCCATCGTGAGCTAGCTCATGTCTGTACCTGAGGGAATAAAAGTTAATTAATATTGCAGGGATTCCCTAAGGGTTACACACACACACACACCAGACTATAATTAAATTACTCCACAGACTGACCTCTCCTCAGGCAGATCTGAGGGAGCATTGCTGGGCTTGAGGTGGGTCCACTCTCTGGTGGCGAGGTCCAGTCTGTGTAAGTCTGTACTATAAAGATAACCAGTTGTCCCTCCAAATACGTAGAGGTAGCCATTTATAATGACCATAGCCTGGAAGTGGAGATGGTGAATAGAAACCTAAACGTGTGATGAGATAAGGTATGACTGCATGTACGTATGACTGAATTCACAGAATAACTTACCTGCCCATAGATTCTGTTAGGTTTCTTCCCTCTGCAGTTGAGTAAGTTCCAGCGTTTGTATAATACATTGCAAACATGGACATCATTGCCATTGTTTTCGCCAAATGGAATCCCAGTGCCACCAAAAACAAGCAGGTTGTTCCCATGCAAAACAGCTAGGGGACAGAAGAAAATGGTATATAACTTAAAAGTAACATAGATAGTTCTACCCATATAGACATATAAACGTAGACGCCTGTCACACCCTTTGATCATGAAGTCGTGAACGATGAACGAGGCAGTTTGTTTGTAGATACTGGAGGCTATATTTTATGCCCAAAAGCCTACGTCAAACTGACGAAACACACAAAAGAATAAATCATGATTAACATGAGTATCAAATTAAAACGCATAACGAAATAAATCATAACGTAACAAACAAATGCTCAAAACAAACGCTATTTACCTCACTGGCTGCCCATAGCTCAAAGGGCATGCGGAGAGGAACCATACATGAACATGAACATCATAACAACCAGGACTTTCATTGCGACATGCAGCGCTCCGTAACAAGCGACTGCTCCCGTCTCACACTAAAGTGTCACTGACAGACGGAAGCGCGATGACTGTTCTGTGAGGCGCCTAGTCTACGCCCTATATGCTGACGTAACGGAAATGGGCGTCATATAAGTGAACTTGAACTCTTAAAGCCTGGTCATTATAACGATAGTGTACATAGTAAATAGATAATATAGAAACGTAGTAAATAGATAATATAATGCATAGTAAATAGACAATATAGAAAATATGGCAGCCAAACTCCCACCAAAATCAGAAATTTGATTTTCCAGAATAACGCATTTTTGATTTAGACCTTAGTCTGCTTCCACTAGGACCACAATCTTGTGTACTGGTCTGTCCAGATAAACTGGTTTGTTATTCCGTTTTCCCTGTTGATCCAAGGTTGAATCTCCGATTAGAAGTTTGACCTTCCTGACCGTGCCGTCAGGGCTAGGATAGACTTCGGTGACTCTTGCCACCTTCCAATGATTCCTGGGAGAGTTCTCCTTTAACACTTACAGCACGTAGGACGCCTGAGAACGTCATAGGATACCGAACGTAGAGTTCTAAGGACGTCTGAGGACGTCCTAGCGACATCCCAGCGATGCGGGGCGAGATATTAATATTCAGAATTTTTCCTATTTATTTTTTTGGCATTTCGCTTTTCGCTTGCCGTATGCTAACGCTCAGTGCAACTATTAGCTTATTATTGACTCCCACGTTAGCGAGACGGAAAGAATGACTCGTAGCTCCTAATCCAGGGCGCTCTCCGTGGTGATGAATAGAGCGATATGCTGGCGCTTATTTTCTGCTCCTCATCCGTCTCTCCCGCAAAATATGAACGCTTTTTGGAGCGTAAAACAATATATTAAGATGATCGGGGATGTTGAGGTCACTTTGTAAAGTCAACTTTTTTAGGAAAGTGTTTCCGGTTCATGGCTTTCAAAGTAAAAGCGATCAGACACCTCCGGTATTCTATAGCCTATATTTTGAAGGCAGTCGGCGTACTCAATGTGTTAAGATGACAATGTCATTGGTTTTAGTGTTTCTCTTGTCCTTCTGCCATATGTGTCTTTGTTGCAAATTGAGGAGATATTCCTTTTTCCATCTTATCCAAAACTCATTAGTCATGAACTGTACTTCTTTTGCGTAGATATACGTCCCGACTGATGAATTGACCTGGAGGAGGCATGATGATACTGGATTTCATGGTGAGTATATGATTAGGGGTGAGTGGTTCGAGACTGGTCGGATCATTTAAGTGTTCTGTCGTTAATGGTCTGCTATTTACGATTGCCATAACTTCATATAAGAAGGTCCTTAATGAAGTACAGTCGAGTCGTTGGGGTGATTTATCAAGAATGGCCGTTAGAACACTTCTGATGGTTCGGATCTGTCTCTCCCATACGCCTCCCATGTGACTGGAAGAAGGAAAGTTCAGGATGAACTCACAGCCGTATTCTTTTAACTGTTCCTTATTCAAATCCTCTCTTTTTGCACCAACAAAATTGGTGCCCTGATCACATCTCAATTGTCTGACATTACCACGTATGGCAATGAACGTGCGTAAAGCGTTAATAAAGGCATCAGTGGTAAGGTCATCCAGCATTTCAATGTGTATGGCGCGACAACACATCCACGTGAACAGTAACCCGTATCTCTTTAGCTCCTTTCTTGCTTCTTTCACATGGAAAGGGCCAAAGCAATCAATGCCACAATAAGTGAAGGGCGGGGTCATTTCCATTCTTTCTTCTGGCAAATCTGCCATCTTTGGTTCCTGAGTGGCTCTTCTGTACCTTCTGCATTTGGTACATCTGTAGATGTGAGAGGCAACTGCATTGCTGCATCCAGTGATCCAGATGCCACTGGATCTTAATTCGTTCATAGTTATACCTCTTCCTTGATGCTGTACCTTCTCATGATAATGTTTGATAAGTAAAGCAGAGATATGACTTTTCTTGGGTAGAATAAAGGGATGTTTAACATGAGGATGGAGAGAGGACCTGGTCAACCGCCCTCCAACCCTGAGAACGCCATATTCATCAATAAATGGGGATAGTTTATGCAACTTATTTCCTTCTGTCTTGAGCCCTTTGCCTTGATTCACATCTTTGATTTCGGTGCTGAATCCATCCCTTTGTGCCAACTTGATTATGAACAGTTCCGCTTCTTTCCGTTGCTCGATACTTGTGGCTCCATCTGAGAGTGTGAGACCCTTGATTCTTTGAGCATGGCGTTTCAGACAAGCGATGGCTTTGACAGCTCTTTTCCAATCAGAGAACTTATTCAACCGGTCGAGCAACGTCCTTACTTCCTTTGCCTCTGTCTTATATACTTGGGCCTTGCGAAGTTCCGGATCGTCAGTGATCTCTTCCAACATGGTTTCTCCTTTGGGTAGCTCTCTTTTCCACAAGAAGTCTGGGCCAGTGAACCAATCTGAAGCAATAAGCTGATCAGCAGTTAAGCCTCTTGATGCATGATCTGCAGGATTCATTCCAGATTGGATGAAGTGCCACTGCTTTGGATCTGTAAGAGACTTGATTATTTGCATTCTGTTGGCAACAAATACATGGAATCGTCTTGCATCGTTGTTTATGTAACCAAGGACAACCTTCGAGTCTGTCCAAAAGTATTCTGTCAGACCGTCGATCTCGAGCTCATTCCTGAGCATAACACTGATCCTTGCTGAGACAACTGCAGCAGATAACTCAAGTCGTGGTATGGTGGTTATCTTGGTAGGAGCGACACAGGCTTTCCCCATAACTAGTGAGCAATGGACGTCTCCATTGGTGTTGATAGCTCTGAGGTAAGTACATTCCCCATAACCAGTTACACTGGCGTCTGAGAAATGGTGAAGCTCGTACTGCTGTACAGTGAAATCTGCTGGAACAAAGCATCTCTTGATCTTAATAGAAGACAGTGTCTTAAGGTCTTGTAGCCAACATTCCCATTGGGTTCTGAGCTCTTCTGGGAGTGGATCGTCCCAATCAAGTTTCTCTCTGCACATTTGCTGCAAGATCTGTTTACCCAGGAGGATAAAAGGTGCTACAAAGCCCAAGGGATCATAAACGGAAGCTACCGTGGAAAGAATACCTCTTCTGGTCAATGGATGTGTTTGGATCGTGACTCGAAACTGAAAGTCATCAGAAGACGGGCACCACTGAACGCCAAGAGCCCTCTCCATAAGTGGTTCTCCAAGGTCCATATCCAGGTCTTTGACGCTTTCTGCACATTCCTCCTTTGGGATAGATTTGAGCTGTTTGAGACAAATTTGTGCAGTCTTAGTTGACCTGTGTGACAAAGTGCTCTTGCTTCTTGTATGAGCTTGATTGCCTCTGCTTCAGTTGAGACACTCACGAGTCCATCGTCGACATAGAAGTTCCTCTGTATGAACTTCACCGTGGATGGGTCGAACTGCTCCTGACCGTTGGCTGCAAGATGCTTAAGACCAAAGTTGGCACAGCCCGGAGAAGAAGCTGCCCCGAAAAGATGAACCTTCATTTTGTAAACTGATGGTGGAGAATTAAGTTTGCCCTCCTCCCACCATAAGAATCTTAAATAATCTTGGTCTTCAGGTTTGACGTGGAACCTGTTCTGTGAGGCGCCTAGTCTACGCCCTATATGCTGACGTAACGGAAATGGGCGTCATATAAGTGAACTTGAACTCTTAAAGCCTGGTCATTATAACGATAGTGTACATAGTAAATAGATAATATAGAAACGTAGTAAATAGATAATATAATTACAATTTAGGCATTTAGCAGACGCTCTTAATCCAGAGCGACTTACATTTAAGCAAGAACAAAAGCATGGGAATACATCACATAAAAGCATTTATCATGAAACATGCGTAAGCTAAGAAGGTAACAGTGGAATATCTATATGATGAAACTATACATACACTATACATAATAAACTATACATATTCACTACTATGCTATACATATGTACTATGGCGTGCTATGACTATATACAATACAATTATAGTGCTGTCTACATAACATGCTATAAGTCTGTGTCAAATGCTATCTAAGCCAACAGAAATGCTATCTAAGGGGTTAGGCCGGTAAGTGCTATGGGCCATGATGGAGTCTGAAAAGGTGGGTTTTCAGGCTACGGCGGAAGATTGGGAGTGATGCTGCAGTTCTGACTGCAATGGGAAGTGCATTCCACAGTTTTGGAGCCAGAAGGGAGAAGAGTTTGGGACGTGTGGAGCGTTGTCCCGGCGTTTTTAGTGAGGGTACTTCCAGTTTCCCTGCGTTGGCTGATCTGAGTGCGCGGGAGGGTTTGTAGGGTTCAATCATACTTGTAAGATATGGGGGAGCCATACCTTTGGTTGCTTTGAATGCCAGCATCAGAGTTTTGTATTCTGTGCGGGCAGCGACCGGGAGCCAGTGGAGGGAGCGGAGCAGGGGGGAGACATGTGAGAATTTTGGCTGGTTGAAGACCAAGCGAGCTGCTGCATTTTGGATCAGCTGGAGAGGCTTAAGTGCACAATGCATAGTAAATAGACAATATAGAAAATATGGCAGCCAAACGCCCTTTCCGGCTCTGGAGGATATGTGCTCAAGGGAGGGCAAAACTTTACCGAGATTCCTTGCTAAGCCCCGCAGAAGCATGAGCGTGAGCGTGCGTCACAGAGGGCATGTTCGGGTCTGTAAGTCCCGGAAAAGATGCGCTGTGATTGGCCAGTAATCACTTGAGTGGCAGCGTGACGTAATGTGCCTTCCACACTTCCGGCGTACTTCCTCTCCCAGTGTAAATTCTTCCGCCCCTCCTTCAACACACATCGCTCCAACGAACTGCAGCGGCCAATGAGGCATCTATTCTTTTAATATCTATGGTTCTACCAATGTCAGACATTTAAAAAAGAAATACAGCCATTCTCCCCTCTGCTACTAGGGGCCACTATAGAGCGTCCCAGTCCCGCCCCCTGCGAGGTCACCATTAATTTTGTTTCAATACGTTTCAAAACGTATTTCTTATTATTTTACGATTCTGAAAATAATTAATCAGTTAAATCCATTAAAGATTGTCCATCTACTTCTGTTTCAACAGTTAGTTTCAATTAATATGCACACACACAACACAAACAGAAAAGAGAACAAGAAAACACCATAGACTACCATTGAGATATGCATAACATGGCATATTAGTTATATGTCTTGGACATACAAAAGCAGGCATGGCTGATTTTATGACCAGGGAGTTTTTTTTTACTGACAACGAATGGTTGGAACGGATTCAGCACCCCAAAAAAACCCTATTTACACACCTCATATTGGCCAATTTTAAAATGTCCTGCTTTTAGCCTAGGGCTAGGCCCTCTGGGTACCCCAACTTTGATTGGCTCCCACAAATTTCCCAAGGGAGTTGGCTTGGAGGTACACATTTTTCTGTGATAGTAGTCACCTTTTAAGCATTTTTTGCAGATTTGCCACAACTTTTAACTTTTTTTTTTTTTTACCTAATTATTTGGACACAATCTATAGCAAACACAGAAAGACAAAACGAAAACAGATAGACGGGTAAAAACGTAATCGCCTGCCTTTGGCCATCCGACTGACAACCGGCCTGGTGGAGATTAAAAAACAAAGTATTTATCTTTCAAGGATGATCAACTGAACGATGCTTCACTATTGCATCAATTTGCCTGTGTATATGTGTTTTTATTTTGTCAATGTTTTGTTGTCTCTTTTAGTCACAATGTATTTGCGCTGGCCGCTGGGTAACTACAGTGATAAATGGACAGAGGGTGATATCTGATAACCCCTTTTGGGTTAATAACTAACAGTAGCTGACCAATCAGTGCAAGCAAGAGTGCCAAGTGTGCTCAAATGTCACAGTGAGTGACCTATTACACACAAGACACGTCATGTCAAATATGGCCACAACAGTTGATCAAATGCTTACTTCTCATGATTAAATCAAATCAATTAGCCTTTCGCTAAATCCCACCCCAAAAAGTGATTGCCCAATGACAATCCAAATAGTTTAGCAACTGTTTAGCTTTCGCCACCTCATAGCTGTCAGTGTTATTTTGCATGGCTGTGTTGTTGAACACATACACAGCTTAACGTCGACAAAGTTACACGACTGACCCACCCAGGTGATGGCAATACTACTAATGACCGTAGTCTTACCGTGCAACATGAAAACAACGGCCGGGTGGTCGTTAAAAGTTGATTTCTCCCTCTGTCATTTATAGTTTTTTTAATAATGTAATTTGTCCAGTGCATAGCCTACAGCAGGCCTGGTTGACTAGATTTAGAAGACATTTTGAAGGTTTCGCTACCGAAATGATCGATTATTTTATATGGAGAAATCCCATAATTTAACATCTCAATGGCACAGCATGCCCTGTCTCCTCGCTGCTAACATGCCTACAATTGGACAAGAACAGGTTGGGGAGGGACTTAGCGAAGGGTTAATTGTGTATGTCAGGGGTTTTCAACTGATTATGAACCAGGGACCACCACCCTGACTAATAATCAACCTGGGGACCACCACCCTGACTAAGAATCAACCTGGGGACCACTGTTGAGTTGGGTGAGGGGATATTAAAATTAATATAAATTTTAATCAAGCCCTTAACAGTCAGTAATTTAACTGGAATATGCTAGTCGTCCGGAGCTATTCCTTTCCGATGGTTGGCTTACTCTGTTCTCTTAACCTTCCATATTAAACTCATAGATAGCAGACACATGCGATTGCATGATTATATGGGCACATTTGACATTTCCTAATAGACTCAACCAGTCAATCCGGTTCACTTTCCATTGAAATTCAAACTCCCTTTCTGTGGAAGTTCTTGACATCCGACTTCCCAGTAACTGACATTGATGTCATCATATCACCAGGTCACTTAATGAACTAGTTCGTTTCCCAACTAGTGGTCGATAAAAAACATACTAAATGCATGGCCAGGGACCACATGCAATACCTTCACGGACCACCAGTGGTCCACGGACCACCTGTTGAAAACCCATGGTGTATGTGACAAATAAATGATCAGCCCGGCATTTGTGCTTGCCCTGTAACCAACATCCAGACGCTGTATTTCTCCCTTCGGTTGGATAACCTCGAGATATCGATCAGTGAAACAACCATTACTACTTACTTGACATTGAGGCAAGCTCGGTGGGCATGTAGCCCTCAGTCCGGACCTGCTGCCAGGTGGCTGTGGCAAAGTGGAACCTCCACAGTTCTCTGAACAGTGGGTAGTCTTCATTCTCGGAACCACCTGCCTCATTAAAGTCTGGGTTGTAACCTCCAAACACATAAAGGTTGGCATTGTCTGCAACACAGCGATGCCCACTCCGGGCAGGAGGTGCACAATGTCCTGGGGAAGAGAACAGCACATTTAACACAGTGAGGTGTTTTCAGCACAGATTAAATATGTAAAGCCTGAGTTGCACATGGGGTTCCCCATCGAAGAATATCCGATCTACAAGCTCAATATAAATAATGGTATACAGTAAGCAAGCATTCCCCACTTCTCATGCAGCTCATTATTGTTTATTACTGGGCCAACATGAGCCTTCAAAGGCATAAAAAACAACTACAATTAGATAAAATAAAGGCTAGCATTACAACATATATTTTGCTGAAACCTTTGTTTTAATATCTGGGATTTATATAGGCTTTTTGTATTGCATTGATTCCCAAGAACAGTGTCATTCTCATCAGGGTTCGTAACACTGTTCAGAAATCACTTCTTTAGGATGTTGATGATCGACAATATTCATCTTATATAATTATGAAAATTATATAGTATATTATATATACTGAAATATGCATTTGGATCAGTAAGATAAATAATTAAACAGAGAGGTAAATGCAGTTGTTGGGTAGATTTTAAAAGGTTAGTCTTTGCACCGTCTGTGTTGGACTTGGCCGCAATTTGCTTTATAATGGGATGAATCTAGAGTTGCAATATCCTCCATTGACTACTTTAATTTAACTCATCTAATTTGCGTTTGCGTTAAACTCACCAACATTGCAGCTCTAGGACAAACTTGAATTATCCTCTTTCAATCTGCCGAGATTTCTTTTCATAAAAATCCACCATAGACGTGTTATGAGCTACTTTCTGTCAAGAAATTCTGTGCAGGTGATTATTTTTCTAAGTGTTTCCAGTTTGGAAGCACTCGTTTTTGTTAACGGGTCGCGCTCCTGCCTCCTGCATTATGTGTAAATTCGAAACAGGTGTGTGCTTCCAAACTCCAGCCCTTTGCAATCACCTGCACAGAATTTCTTTGACAGAAAGTAGCTCATGTCTACGGTGGACTTTTATGAAACAAAAGCTTGGCAGATTGAAAGAGGATAATTCAAGCTTGGCCTAGAGCTGCAATGTTGGTGAGTTTAATGTTGTTTAATACAAGCAGATCACAAACGCAAATTGGATGAGTAGGGAGTCAATGGAGGGTATTGCAACTCTAGATTCATCCCATTATAAAAAAATCTAGAGTTGCAATTTGCAAATTGCGGCTATGTTGGACTGTGACAATAGAATGGGTAGAGGTTTTGTGCTGTCAACATTGGTCGAGACTGGAGACCCACCTTCTCTCAGAAACCGGTTGGGTATTCGCAGGTTGGGGCAGGAAGGGGAGAATATGCGCCGAGCCTGAAGCCACCGCACTCTTTTCTTAGAACCTGTCAGAAGATTAAAAATAAATAAAAATCACACTTGTGTGAAGTGAGGGGCGCCTTTATAGTTTATCGTCATACATGTCACACATCACATTCCGTGCTCAGCCAAATAAAATCATCTCAAATTTGGTACACAAACACACAAAGCTGGGTATAAACGCCCCTCAAAAATCACACCCATGTGAAGGGAGAGTAGTGCCTTTTAGCATGATGGTGATGTATAGACCCACTTGATCTCACATGACAGTAACCATGCTGCCACCGACTACTAACAGAAACTCAAACACACAAACCAGTACCAGTGAAAACACTTATGACAGTACAATGACCCACACACAGTCCCAAGACTAAGCCAAAACCATGCAGCCCTTTCATATTGAACTGTTTGTATGTTTCATTTGAAGCCAGGAGAGGGACAAATGTGTATTTGTACTTTAAATGAAGTGGCGACACACACACAGAGTGAGAACGTTGGCTTCCGTAGCAGGCTAGCTAGCTTTGGCTAATGTATTGGGCAAAAGCCAAAATTCTACTGAAATTGTTTCCAAAAATATTGTTAGCTGACAACCAATGCCTTCCCCAAATCAGTTCTATGCACTGCTGTCTGCTGTGTGCCAACGCGTCATCACAGCTCGTGATGCTGCTGCTGCAGTTTGCACACCAACTGCATTCCGTTTGTTTACAAACCTGAATCACGGATAGAGGGCCTCCACGATAGCTTCTCGAACTTATTCAGCTGATTGTTGTTGTTGCCACAATGTTCTCCATCTACTGCAAAAGACATTTTTGCTTAAAGCGTTGACGGTAAATAATAAATTGATAATCCAGCTTGCAGAGGCGACTTCAACTATAATCGTTTCGTGTCGTTGCATCAGACTTGCAGCCACCAAGCAAGAAACTCACAGTCTCACACAGAAACCAAAACACTACAGTTCCAAGTCCACACCTGCTGCAGCCTGGTTGTATATTTCGTCATACCACGACGACGGTGTCACGCGTTGAAAATAGAAGATTTGCAAGCTCACGGCGCCTCGCATCCGCGAAGCGTTGTGAGATTGTAGATCTGCTAAATTCGGAGCGCAACACCTTCGTACGACGGAACTTAACGTCACGGCCAGCTGGGCTGTTTGGACCAATCAGAGCAGGCCGGCTATTGTTGCTGTTCTGAGCCAATCAGAACAGGGTTTGGTCGGATGACGTCTTTATGTTATCTACAGCAGGGGTTTTCAACTGAGTATGAACCAGGGACCACCACCCTGACTGAGAATCAACTTGGGGACCACCATCCTGACTGAGAATTAACCTGGGGACCACCACCCTGACTGAGAATCAACTTGGGGACCACCACCCTGACTGAGAATTAACCTGGGGACCACCACCCTGACTGAGAATCAACTTGGGGACCACCACCCTGACTGAGAATCAACTTGGGGACCACCACCCTGACTGAGAATTAACCTGGGGACCATTGATGTGTTGGGAGTGGGGATATGGTCGTGGTGTGGGGGAAAGAAATTAACCTTCCATATTGAACTCATGTTACTGTTCATTGTAACTTACTCTATGAGTAAGCAGACACTTGCGGTTGATTATGGGCACATTTCCTTATAATGGTGAATCAACCAGGCAATCCGGTACGGTTTCCCTTGAGATTCTAACTCACTTTTCTGTGGAAGTACTTGACATCCGACTTCCCAGTAACTGACAACATCGACGCGTCATCATTTGTCACCAGATCATTTACTGTGTTGTTTCTCAACTTTCTCTAACCCTAACCCAATACAATAAATTCAAATACGAATCTACATTACCTACATTACTAAATGCATGGTCAGGGACCACATGCAACACCTTCACGGACCACCAGTGGTCCACGGACCACCAGTGGTCCACGGACCACCAGTGGTCCACGGACCACCAGTGGTCCACGGACCACCTGTTGAAAACCCATGATAATAATAATAATAATAATATTTTTTATTTTTACATTTGAAACAAATCTCAAAGTGCTACAGGCAGAAAAATGTAAAATACAAATAAAAATAAGAATAAAACGGTTAAAAACAGCACACAGGGCAGCTTAAAAGTCAGAAACAAATAATAACAAAGAAGAAAAACAACAAAAAAGTGTTGTAACCTGCCGTTTTCTTCTTCTTTCTAATTATTTTGTTCAGCCCGAAAAATTGTGTTTGTTGTGATCTACAGAGATTGATTGGTCCTGTGCATTCGATGGGTGGATCTAAGTGGATTCATGCTACATCGGTTGCACGTGCACCATCATCTATATATGTTTATAGTGTGCACTGTGACTGTGCGTATGCATAGCCAAAGGATAAAAGAAAGAATGTGTCTGTCAACTGAAGATATTAAGATCATAGATGTATCATGTTACATGTAGTAGGCTAAAGTGGGATTCAAACTTTTTGAGGGCCCTGCTCCAACATCTGCCTTTCTGAATAACATATGGCAGGCTGGCAGCCACTTTAAACAAACGCAGCCAAGTCTATGGACTTTTAATGTTTGTTTAGAGCGCTTACCCTCACTTCACACAAGTGTGATTTTGTTTAGTGTATTTTTTGTGTGGCACTATAGAGTGTCGCAGTCCTGCCCCCTACTAGGGCCCAGGAAATAATTCTCAAAAAGCTAGTACAAAGCTAACTCGAGTTGTGACAAATCATGACAACAAACACAATTTTTCGGGCTGAACAAAATAATTAGAAAGAAGGCAGGTTACAACACTTTTTTGTTGTTTTTCTTCTTTGTTATTATTTGTTTGGTCCAAAATATTGTGTTTGTTGTCATGATTTGTCACGACTCGAGTTGGCCTCGTACAACGCTTAAAAGGTCTTAATAATTTTTGAAATGTCTATGGGGAAAATGCATTGGGAATTATTTCCTGGGCCTGACGTCATCATGAAAGGGGGCGGGACTGCAACGCTCTACTAGCCCCTCCAATGCATGGCTTTCTGAAAGTACGTCATAGGCCAGCCAAGTCTATGGTTTGTTGAGAGCCTAATTATAAATATCCCAGCCAAAGTCTATGGACTTTTATTTAGGGTAAATTATGATGTAATTTGTGCTAGCCAAGTCTATGGACTTGTGGTAAATAATCAGCGATGTCATCTCACTGATACATCTTGTAGCCTAATTTATTTCATTTTTCACAGACATGAGAACATCAACATGCCCCCAAAAATCTGGGCACCCCTCACATTTCACAAGTGTGAAAATATGTGAGAGAAGGGGGAAAAATATATATATAGTCTACTTTGCTACTGTCCACGGACCACGGTAATCCCTGTCCACCACCACTGGACACTTCACTGAACCTAACCTGGCTGACACAACTCTACACCAGGATCGTACAGACAAGGTTTCCGCAAGGACCTCAGCACAGGAGAACAAGTACTGGCCCTAACCACTTTCATCGAAAATGGCTTCGAGAACAGACTAAAGACAGGTAGGCCTACTACTACTGTGTTTCATGACATCACAGCAGCCTATGATATACTGTCTGGCACAAAGGCCTCATACTGGAGCTCACAAAGGTGCTCCCTGCTTGGGCAACAGCAATTATCCAAACTCTGCTGACCAACCGGAGGTTCAGAGTCCACCTTGGACAGAACAAAAGTGCATGGAGAACACAGCAACATGTACTCCCGCAAGGCTCAGTTCCAGCTCCAAGCCTCCAACCCTGTTCAACATCTACACAAATGATCTACCCACCATGAAATCCCGCAAATTAATCTACGCAGACGACAACTGTCTGGCATTCCTAGCACCAGACTTCGATGTGCTCACCGAAGACCTCTCCAAACTGGACCAGTTCTGCAAAACATAGCGCCTAAAACCAAACCCAGCAAAAACTGTTTCTAGTGTATTCCATCTCCACAATGCCAAAGCTGCCACAGAATTAAACATCTATCTGAGCAGACTCAAACTAAAGCATGCACCCTAACCTATCTTGGTGTGACCCTTGACAGAACCCTATCCTTCAAGGAACATCTAAAAGGGACGGCAGCTAAGGTGAAGTCAGGAACAGGAACAACCTGCTCTGCAAGCTCGCTGGTGCAAAATGGGGGGGGTGGCTGCAGCCTCCACACTGCACACCTCAGCACTGGCTCTGTCATACTCTGCAGCAGAATATTGTGCCCCTGGCTGGTCTGGTCGGTCTAGGTCATCTCTCTCACACTCACACACACACACACACACACACACACACACACACACACACACACACACACACACACACACACACACACACACACACACACACACACACCAGTGGATACCCCAATTTTGCTGCAATTTTGCTGCATGTCTTTCCTGTCCTCCCTCTCTCCTATCTATCTTCACTTGAAACTATCAATAAAGGCAGAAAGCCCCCCCCCCCAAAAAAAAAAACAATTGTCGTTTTTGAGGGGCGCTGGCTCCTACAATGCCTGCCTTGGTGTGTGGCAAAGTCTATTGACTTTTTACAGAATAATTTCTTCTGTACAAACTTTCTGGCCATGTCAATGGCAAATGACGTCATGAGGCTTTGTGTGTGCCGCCTGTGACATGTGTGTGGCCAGGTCTATGGACTTATTACGGAATAATCTGTTCCTTTAATACAAACTTTCAGGGCAAGTCAATGGCAAATGACGTATGACGTAACTTCATCATCGTTTTGAAATCTCCCCAAAAACTTTATTTACCAAGGCGGGGAAAAGACCAACGTTTCGAATATACCTGACGAAAGCCACGCAGAGGCCAAAACGTTGTTCAAGCACCCGTTGAATTAGCCTGGGATGTGTGTGCACTGTGCACCTTCTGACCTCTGTGACCACCATCAATTACTGTGATGCTATACTGGTTTTGAGATCCCAAATCACTTATTTGTATCCCGGAATATTGGGGTCACAGACTTGGGGTCTCCCAAACCCCTCTGAACAGAGCCAGGGTAACTCTGGGGTCCTAGACCCTGGGGTCTCCCAAACCCCTCTGAACAGAGCCAGGGTAACTCTGGGGTCCTAGACCCCGGGGTCTCCCAAACCCCTCTGAACAGAGCCAGGGTAACTCTGGGGTCCTAGACCCCGGGGTCTCCCAAACCCCTCTGAACAGAGCCAGGGTAACTCTGGGGTCCTAGACCCCGGGGTCTCCCAAACCCCTCTGAACAGAGCCAGGGTAACTCTGGGGTCCTAGACCCCGGGGTCTCCCAAACCCCTCTGAACAGAGCCAGGGTAACTCTGGGGTCCTAGACCCCGGGGTCTCCCATACCCCTCTGAACAGAGCCAGGGTAACTCTGGGGTCCTAGACCCCGGGGTCTCCCATACCCCTCTGAACAGAGCCAGGGTAACTCTGGGGTCCTAGACCCCGGGGTCCCCAAAACCCCTTTGAACACAACCATGCAGATCTTATGCATATGCCACCCAATACATTCCCAGAATATACGGTAGGCCTACTATGTGTGTGTACTGTGTATGTACCACATACCAAAATGTGATGCAGTCAATAGTTATCTAATCTGACTGTTGAGAGAGCAAATACCAATGTAGGCTAGTAACTATCACAGACAATATTCAACACCAGCACCATTTTCATATAGCAGAAACATGTCAAGGACTTATATGAAACTTATATGTTAGATGTGGCATATGAAATTGGACCCCCTGAACATATATGTGCATATGCACATATAAGCACATGTACATATATGTATACATATATGTACATATATGTATATAAATAATACAATAATACAATAATAATATAATTGCAACTATTTTATTTACACATACACAGAAATGTTTAGGAACCAGTGTTGTAGCCTATTATATGTAAATTACACAATCTATTTTATCTTTCTGAATACAAAAATATTCAAATATATGTCAGAAAAGAAGACCTCAGAGATGTTTCTTGGGAGAATAAACATTTATTGACTGCCCCATATAAAAATAAATCATAAATAAATAATGATTTGGTCATAAAAATATACATTGGAGGGGTGGGGGCTCCAGGTCACCAAAGTTTCTCTTGGGCACCACAAGGCTAAAATAATAATTATTGTAGCGCCACCATGAGGCTGATTTGAAAACTGTCAAGTGGCATTTCTTCCTCAGCCTATAGTGGGAATAGTCATGCACGGCTTAGGAAGCCGTGGATATACACGGCTTGTGAAGCCGTGGATATGCACGGCTTGGGATACACTGCCATGTCTTCCTTCTCAGAATGCATTTCTTTCATGTGGATTCCAAGGTATTCGATTTCCCAAAATGTGCGTAACTGATGTGACAGTGCCTCTTCCTCTCCGTCGGTGGCAGTCGGTAGTGCTGTCGCCTCACAGCTAGAAGGTCCTGGGTTCGATTCCCGCTGGGGACGCTGTGGGTGCTGGCGGCGTGTTCTCTCCTCCATGTCATGCCTGCAGGCCCCACGTCCTAGGTTGTGAGCAGGGGGGCAGTCAGACAGATATTTTGTGAAGCCACTAAGGAAATCGGGACATCCTGAAAGTTCATATAATGGCCTGTTGTGGCGCTGTCATTGGGCCCAAAAAAACCCATAGCCCCATAGAGGCCCATGTATTTGGGCCCAACTTCACCTAGACTGTATTACCTTAATAAACATGGTCATGAATACTTTCTGCTTCCAGTCACTAGTTTAAAGTCTCATTTCTCATGTCATATTATTCTTTTTGGAAAATTATGGTCCCATTTATTTAAAAAATGACCATAATGTCGCGTATGTTCTGAGGGGCGTGGCTACCGTTACAGTCTATGATCGGGAGCCACCCCCCATTCGAGTCAAAATAAAAACCAACTAAGAAGAAGGGGGGAACTTGGGGAAGTCCCGCCTCATTGTCTGGGCCAGCCAATGGCCAAGCTGGGCCCAAGCGGATCTAGAAAGATGGCGATTTACAATACAAGGACTGACAGGCTTCATTTTACGTCCATATCAGGTCTATGGTTGTGAGCTAGCAAATATTTCTTCAGAATAAGCTATAGTAATTAATGTTTTCTAAAAGTCATACATTTATTTTAAAAATGCATTTATGATATACGTCTTTTTAAATGTAGAGTACTTATATGTGCCCTAAAAGGTTTTTTACTGATTTAAAATGGCTATTGATTGGCTGCTTGGCACATTTTCCTACTATACCCTTGTGCTGTGGACAGTCCACAATGACTTATTACGTCAATGATGATGTAATAAAGATGTGGATTAAACTGAGTTTAATCCACATCTTTATTACGTCATCATTGAGAGCTAGTTATACAGATTTATGTAATCTGGCACCACTGCCGTATCAGGCACAATTTGCTGGGACGGTGCATACGCATCAAAATTGGCGGGACGGCTGGGACGGTGCGTACGGCGCAAAGTAACCACAGTATACCGCTAATCAACTTACAAATTACATATACATAGTATATGTATATGTATATGTATATGTATATGTATATGTATATGTATATGTATATGTATATGTATATGTATATGTATATGTATATGTGACAGTGCTAGTTACTTGCGCAAGCAGAGCGCGCAAGTAATGTGATCGGCCTGGTCCATTTGTCGTGACAGCCGTTCCGCCATTTCAGGACCCCCCCAGAAAAACATCAAATCTGTGCCCGTATTGCTGGACCAATGATGACGAAATGACCATATTTCTTACGTCATCATTTAGAGCTAGTCATACACGTATTTCTTACGTCATCATTTAGAGCTAGTCATACACGTATGTGTATGACTAGCTCTAAATGATGACGTAAGAAATATGGTCATTTCGTCATCATTGGTCCAGCAATACGGGCACAGATTTGATGTTTTTCTGGGGGGGTCCTGAAATGGCGGAACGGCTGTCACGGTTTTTGGACCAAAGTGACCACAGAATACCGCTAATCAACTTACAACTACACACTTTATACAGTATAGAGTATAGAGTATATATGTATACATATATAGTATATGCCTATATACTATATATATACTATATATATTTCTTACGTCATCATTTAGAGCTAGTCATACGTATACTATATACATAATCAATAAAGAATAATTTACCAAATTGTGCCTGATCTGCTGGGACCAGAGTACGTGGTGTGTATGTAAGAAATATGGTCATTTCGTCATCATTGGTCCAGCAATACGGGCACAGATTTGATGTATGACTAGCTCTAAATGATGACGTAAGAAATACGTGTATGACTAGCTCTAAATGATGACGTAAGAAATATGGTCATTTCGTCATCATTGATCCAGCAATACGGACACAGATTTGATGTTTTTCTGCGTAAGCCTCAAATGTGTGTGTATGTGTATGACTAGCTCTAAATGATGACGTAAGAAATACGTGTATGACTAGCTCTAAATGATGACGTAAGAAATATGGTCATTTCGTCATCATTGGTCCAGCAATACGGGCACAGATTTGATGTTTTTCTGGGGGGGTCCTGAAATGGCGGAACGGCTGTCACGGTTTTTGGACCAAAGTGACCACAGAATACCGCTAATCAACTTACAACTACACACTTTATACAGTATACTATATATATACTATATATATTTCTTACGTCATCATTTAGAGCTAGTCATACGTATACTATATACATAATCAATAAAAAAATAATTTACCAAATTGTGCCTGATCTGCTGGGACTAGAGTACGTGGTGTGTATGTAAGAAATATGGTCATTTCGTCATCATTGGTCCAGCAATATGGGTACAGATTTGATGTATGACTAGCTCTAAATGATGACGTAAGAAATACGTGTATGACTAGCTCTAAATGATGACGTAAGAAATATGGTCATTTCGTCATCATTTTTTTTTTTTTTTTTTTTTTTTTTTTAAGATATTTTTTTGCGGCTTACGCCTTTATTGATTTTTTAAGGGATAGAAAGTAGGCTGACAGGAAACGGGAGAGAGATGGGGGATGACATGCGGTAAAGGCCGTGTCGGGTCCGGGAGTCGAACCCGCGGCACACCGCGACTGGATCACCAGTCCGGTGCCCAGACCGTTACGCTACGGCCTGGGCCCATTTCGTCATCATTGATCCAGCAATACGGGCACAGATTTGATGTTTTTCTGCGTAAGCCTCAAATGGCAGAACAGCTGTCACGGTTTCTGGACCAAAGTGACCACAGAATACCGCTAATCAACTTACAACTACACACTTTATACAGTATAGAGTATGGAGTATATATGTATACATATATAGTATGCCTATATACTATATATATTTCTTACGTCATCATTTAGAGCTAGTCATACACATACACACCACGTACTTTTTTTTCCAACACATATAAATGATTTATTTGTCTCTGAAAAACAAAAAAGGGATCCAGAATATATCTACAACAATAAAACAGTATTTCTTATATAGATAGAAACTAGAATCATACTTAATACTAAATGTTTACATGTATAGTAGGTAGCAAATAATTACATCTAAACATTAATCATTTCAAACGTTCGTTCACAGAGATACTGAGATTTGACAGTTTACAGCGGGCGAAAACATTACATGCGCGCTCTGCTTGCGCACTAGTTGGCCATTTATGGCCTACTAGTGTGCAACAAGCAAGTATGCACTCGACAGAGTGCAGTTCTAGTTTGTTAATGTTATTAACTGTCATAAATGTTAATAAAAATAAAACATATTTTGTTTTGTATCTTTTCGTTTAAATACTGAATTCATTGTTTTAATGTGCAAATGTATCGTTTTTGTTAGCGTGTACTTTTATTCTGAAGAGCTCGGCCACCAGAAGTCTTATATTTGCTATACCTTATATTTGCTGCCTTGACACTTCCTGGCCATCAGTGGCCATACCCGAGGTGGGGTTGGGCATGTTTCCCCATGTCAACTAGGTACCCTCACAAAAAACATGCAGTAATCCTGGTCTCTAAACTGCCTCCCCCTGGCCAGCCGGGGCGCCTGATGGAGGCGAAAGGAACTGGTTAAACTGGAATAACGTGTTCCTTCCACGCGCTATGTCCAACCAGGGAAACTCCCCCCTGTCAGGTGTAAAGGAGTAACTTGGACACTCATGCATATATATATATATATATATATATATATATATATATATATATATATCTTTTTTTTTAATCAGTTTTATCCCACGATTTGTCGAGTGTCCAAGTTGCTCCTTTACACCTGACAGGGGGGAGTTTCCCTGGTTGGATGTAGCGTGTGGAAGGAACCATAGAGTTATAACTCTATGGAAGGAACGCGTCATTCCAACCAGTTCCTTTCCCCTCCATCAGGCTGGCCAGGGGGAGGAAGTTTAGAGACCAGGATTACTACAAGTTTTTTGTGAGGGTACCTACCTACCCTAGGCGACACGGGGAGAACATGCAAACTCCACACTGCAGAAGGGCCCTTTCGCCAACCCCGCCTCGCGTATGGGCACTGATGACGTGGAGGAGGAAGCACGCCGCCAGCAACCACAGCGCCCCGAGTGGGAATTGAACCCAGGACCTTCTATAGCTGTGAGGCGACAGCACTAGTACCAACTGTGCCACAGTTGGTATATTTGATAACTTGAATGCAAATAGCGTTAAACTTGTGACGGTGAAATGTGATAGTCCCCAGCATGAACCCTATCATTTTGGTGACCCCATGGCCTTTAGCACCTCCCTGGCTCCTTCAATTATGCCTAAATCAAGCTTGCACAGAAGAGGACAATTACATATAGGCACATAGGTACATAAACATGCTCACACGCAGGCTATAGTCTGGCAGTCGAGGTGGACGGGTGGGAAATTTGGTATATAGTATTTTTTTATTGGCCTAAAATATTGTCTATACATACATTCATGAATCCACTTGCTGACCGGCTGAAAGTATTGGGCAATTTTTTATAGGCGTTTCTTGTGACCCTACCATTAACATCCTATGGCAGGCAAAAATCATGATAAATGTGATGAGGTCAGCACATTTTGGGAACATTTCGGCAAGTGGCTATGGCTGCTTTTAGCCCAAGGAGTGTATTTTGTGCAAAACTAATGCTTGGAATGGATTCAGAATCATGGAAAACCCCTATAAAAAAAGATTGCCCAATAACAGCCGGTCAGCAAGTGGATTCATGAATGTATAGTATATAGACAATATATTAGGCCAATAAAAAATACTATAGGCCTATAGTATATACCAAATTTCCCACTTTAAACAAAATAAGTTATTTTGAATCAGAATCACTCAAGTAGACAGAAAACAACTAAGAAAAACAACGGCTCTTGTTCAATACAATAAGGCTGGGCTATTCAATAATTTAAATGTAGGCCTACTATAAACGTATTAGAACAATCGTTATTCCACACGTTTGGTTCCAGTCGCATATTCTACACTCCGAGCAACTGTACTGCAAGTTGCAACAAATGTGTTTTTGCACACGTGGACGGTGGAACTCCGTTTATCATCACAAATGTTCGCGTTTCATAAAATAATGACGGCTTCTATTTTAGGTCGCGTACTTCTATACTTCGGCCCCTCCTCTCGCTACTAGCCTGGTCTAGGTTGATGTCATTCGCAGAGACGCTTCAGGACAGACTAGAATAAAAAATACCAAGGGATTGATCAGTGACGTCACATACAAGCGGAAGTGTCTAGTGAGAGTCCACACAGCAACTACTACACTGACTGCATGCTTTAGTAACTTCGCGTCACCACCAGGCTTTCCAATGTTTCCATTGCTTACCGTAGTCACAAGTTACAACTCATAAGACGGTTTAAGACCCCTTTCGAGGGTACTCGACAACAACAACAATGCGTATCAATGCGTTCAACTGAGAACGCGAAGACTCAAGGCAAGGCCGCAAGGGTGGGTGGGCTGATCGAGCGATTCGAGCCCAATCGGCCCATGGAGCCGTTCTGTTTAGCCCGAAGCACGGATTTCCATTTTTCTGTTCGGTGGTCCGTGGTCAGATCCGGTCTAGAGCCCGCCTACACGCACACACGCACGCACAGTTTCCGTATCCATTCTAGGTCGGATCTGTAACTCCCGAGGACGCTTATTTATGACATCATTGTCGACACCTTGGTGTGTAAATTGCAGACTGTAGAGAAAACAGGACAGAACTAGATGGGTAGGGGGTTCTGAATCTGAACAGCAGACAAACGTTTTTTTTTTGTTTTACAGTTGACAGATGAGTAGCTGACGATGTTCCACCTGGGATCTGGTTTATGGATCAACTGGGGAGACTGTTAACATTATTCCAGTCGTGTCGAGTTGTCGAGGTAGAAGATTAACAGTAGGCTATCATCATAACCGAGGTTTCAGTTCAGTTCACTTCTTAGAGGGAATAACGTTACGAAAATGTCGTCTCCAAGTCCGGGCAAGAGGCGAATGGACACGGACGTGGTGAAACTGTATCCTTTTATCATTATAATACAACAACAACAACGCTGTGTTCATGATGACGTACTGCATGTCTGCTGCTTTTATCCTAGCTGGCAGCTCTCTGGAACTGCTGCCACGACTGTTGTTGCGTGTCGTAACATGAATTATATACAAATGATCGTGTAGAATTGATGTTTTAAGCGTTTGATGTTTTATGATTAACATACTCATACTGTCATCGATATTTATTAGTTGAAAATAGACATTTTTTTTGTTGCCCTGCCTGTTCGGATGCTGTGGTTGGCATAACATTAGCAGGCTAAACTAGCTTGGCTAGGGAGCAATCACTATCAGGCTGTTTGTTTTTCTCCCTGGCCCAACTAACTGGATTTCTAGTTTGACAAACCAGCCGCTGCCTCATCCGCACTAAGTGATCACAGAACAAACAGACACTTGATCATATTGGGCAGGGATTATAAAAAATGTCGTCAAATAACGTAATATGTTAAGCAACTGGTTGGCTGATGCAAACATTGTTGGCAGCCAACATGAAGCTAACATGAATTTAGCTTACGTTATCGACGACAGAGATCAAACGTAGTATATTGTACTAGTTATACGACGTGTAATTTGACCTGTTATACTCATTGGTGGGACAGTACAAGTAGCGCAATGCCTTGCTAGAAAGGAAAAGGGCCCCGGGGACTCATTTTAACGTCGTTAAAAATTTCACGGTTGGCGTGTTTTTCCACGAGACTTGCAGTGTCTAAGACGCGGTGTCACTGTCTTCTCAGTTTTAAGAACATAGTTCGTTAAGTACACAATTGAAACTTAAAACACTACTTTTTCTAATTTCTTTTTTTTACAGGTTTATTTTTGGTTCAAAATCCTTTGACAATACAACGTATGCGATACCTAACGTACTCATTTAATATAATTGCTCTAAGTAATTATGAATATATAATATTATTATGCAACAGATTGTATGTTAAATTGGCCTTATAGGTCCAGACAGCGTGAGCTGAATTGTTTTGTTTTTGTCCTGCAGTAGAGCTCGTAGCCTGATTGGTCTGCCTGTTACTATCCGGAAAATGGTAGAGGGCGGGGCTTGAGAGACAGCTGATCGAGAAACAACAAACGTGCTGTACTGAGCACATGCAGGATGGGGGTTGGGATTATACGAACCAACATGCTGAAGACCTCCTGCCTTGAAACTATATGACACTTCTTAATCACTGTGTCATTTTACTGGTTGATTTTTATTTATTTAACTTTTATGGAATTATCTTGTAAATTATAATGCTATACAAAAACCTATTTTACATGCCAACTTGATAAAAAAACAGGCACTCAAATGATGGTTTCATAACGTTTGGATTTGGACTTGCTGTAAGTCTGATCCGCCAAAACATGGGGAGTGTATCTAGGTCCTGGGGTCTATGTCCCCCGCTTATAACATAGAACCCAGAGAACATGGGGATGACCCCTAAAAAATGTACTAGGCAGATGGCTACTTGGCTAGTGTTACTTTCCCTGTCTGCGTGTGATACTACAGCAATGGATTTATGCCTAAATCAAATAGGCTACACTTGAACCAATTTGTTTGACCTCAGATGATAGGTGACTGACTGTAAAGGCCATGTTGGTGCTCTGGACTGTTGTCAACTTGCCATAACTATGGGAAAATTCTTACTCCTCTTTTCCAGCATCACAGATTCCTTGCTTATGAAGTGGAATTTTACCTTCACATGACACATTTGTGAACAGGTTAAACAGAAGAGCATGTAAAAAAATCAGTATTTTATTTGCTCCCCTACTTTATCTCTCTTTAGCTTCACTACTCAAATATGGATCATGTAAGCTGTAGCGTTTACTTTAAAGCTGTGTTCAGACCTGAATTGATACATGATGCTCGGTTCGCCCTGTTTGTGCCGCATCTTCTCGTCTTTGTATTGACTTTGTATGTAATCACGCCGCTCTAACCATCCAAGTCTGAACACACCTTTAGACATAGCTTGAATGGATTAATAATAGGTTGTTTGCCTCTCCTCAAATCCAATGAGTAATGACCCAGATCCCGGATATGAAGACAGTAGCACTTCTGAATAAAACAATACATAACTGTCACAAATAGTGATTATTGCTTTGGGTTTCTATGGACAACAACTTCAGGGGGAAGAAAGAAGAGAGATGACACATTTCACAGTGCCGTTAACAGGCTTAATCACTACATGCCCACTGCTTTAGGTCACAAGATATATCCCAGTTAATCAACGTTGATGTTATAACCCTGTTATAACATCAAACCTGTTAACTGCCTAGTATTATTTTCTAGTTATAGCTTTTGTGGTGTCGTGCTCCGCCGAATAAAACTGTGTAAATAAAGTAAAAGTTGGTCTCCCCCATCCCCAAACACACACACACATACACACACACACACACACACACAATTATGTTTCTTTGTGACAAACGCATACATAGGCTGTGGGTCAATTCAAACATTCAACACAGTGTTGTTTCTGCCTGTCACCACACCCGATAATTATAACACATCCTCCCTACAGAAGTCACCCCACCCCCATCCCCTTTAGTGGCTATGCTACCTATACTTGGCTAGTGACAGCTAGAAGAAAGTACCCTTCAGCCAAGTGCCTGGCTGGCTGGTTGGCTACCTGTGTCTGAGCACGGAAATTGCATTTGGTTGGTTTTCAAAACCAAGTGTCACTGTTGTGCAGCACACACATACATATTAGCATGATGATTTCAGGTGTATCGGTACAGTACAGTAGAGGGACCCCCACATGGTAACTGTCATTTCTCAACCGTTTCGGACGCAGGGTGGCTCGCCGGAACCGGGCCGGCACCCTGGGCCTGCGGGTCTGGAAGTTCCTGGGACCCCCCAGGGACCCCCACACAGACTTACTTCACACGGGTGTGATTTTGGTTACCATACACTAGCTCTGTAATCTATGGTTCAGAGGCTTACGCATATTTTGCCATAAAGCTGAAAGACACTGCAATGTTCATTTGAATAGTATTTTATATTTTTTGTTCACTCCGTAGCATTTCTTATGAGAAATGTTAACCCTTGGACTACCAGTCCCAATTTTTTTGTTTGGGTAACAAATTGGCATATTTTTAATTAATCGTTTTAACATACAAGAAAGATCTGGTGGATTGAAGAGATGTTTTTCTTTTTTCATTCATTGCAAATGTATTCTCTCGATTCGCCACCAGATGGCGGGAAAGCATCATTATGCTGATTTTGGCTAAAATAGACAGATCTTCCTAAGTCACTTCCGGTTCAACGATCAACAACAACCTGTAGTATTTTGACCCTAGTCAATAGCTTGGCTGGTCCGGATTGCTAAGCTAATGCTATATTTTTCATAACTAAGTCAAATTTACCTCAAATCAACCCCAAAAGATCGCAAAATATCACATTTTTTACAGCGACGCACATAGAGACGGCGCGCGTGCACGATAGCGCACGATCACGCGGATTTCGGCCGTTTTTTGGTAAATTACATCCAACATTAGTGATATTAGCGAAAAAATATTAATTTTTGCTCTTTTAACCCCGCGATAACTGATATTGATTGTCATTCCGTTTTTTCTGTTAACGGGAGGTTTAGATTTTTCGATTAATTCCGTTTTTTCCGTGAATTGTAGGCCAAGGGTTAATACAATTTTGGTCAACCTGTTTGTATAGGTTTATTTTTTTCTTTCTAATTTAGAGTAGCCAATTACCTTTTTAGTACCCCCTTGCCCTCCCCAATTTAGTCATTAGGGCCTTTCTCGGCCCCACCCCTCTCCCATTTGTTTATATTGTGTTAAAGATCCAAGATGACCGCAGCACCAGGAGGGGGTGGGGCGGAGGTGAGCGGGTGGGCGGGGTCGACATATACCCTTACTGGGCTGCATTCAAGACACTTGCCTTGTGTCTGACACCTGACTTGTGACTGAACACAGTCAAACCATATGGGCTTCCATTGGAAATGCTTTGTAGCGGCCATTAAACACAGACACAAGACTGTGTCTGTGTCTTAAATGTGTGAACGCAGCCCAGTAAGGGCATATGTCGACCCCACCTGCTCACCTCCACCCCACCCCCTCCTGGTGCTGCGGCCATCTTGGATCCTGAACACAATATAAATAAATGGGCTGAGAAAGGCCCATATTGTTTCCACCTCACACACATTTCTGCGTTGTCACTCACTGCTGTTGTATCCTGTTGACTCACCTGCTAAGTAAGGAGCCCCCACCGGGACCGCGTAGGGCCTCCCACCCAACACTCCCTGCTGACAGGTTCCATAAATATCACCCTCCCTGTTCGGCTTCCTTCCCCCGAACACGGGCCAATTGTGCACCACGGTGGATTCAAAATTTCGAATCCACAACCTCTGTGTTGGTGGGCAGGGACTGCACCACAGAGAGTGCCAAAAATGTTATAGGTGGTGTGTAAACTAGGACTTTCCCCTCTGATAATACCACTAAAACTTTTCAATTCTGATCAGCATAGGTTAACCCATTCTGAACGGGCACCCATTTTGGCGTTGGCATCATGTTATGCTTTAGCTATTGAAAAATAGCAGATCTACAAGCTCATATCGCGCCACCGAGTGGCGCGATACGAGCTTGTAGGTCTGCTATTTTTGAAAAATCGAAGAACGACTGACATTTCTAGAATATGATCTCAGGTCAGAATGGGTTGATCAGACCAGTGTGTGTCCAGCGGAAACCTTGTGTGAATCTGATCTCAGGTCAGAATGGGTTAAGTGCAAGAAAAGTAAGTTGAGCTGTTGGCTGAGCAGGTCAGACTGTGGTCACTGCATTATTGATTATTGATCTCAATGCCATGGCTTATTATTAATGCTGTGTTTGACTGTTCAGCGGTTTGACCAAATTCTTTTACCTAGATGCTACATTCCAATTTTTTTGGATGCCAGATGGTTTTCACTTTATCCCACATCTCAGTTGAAAAGAATGTGTTGTTGACTGAGTGAGCTCCCTGTTGCACTTATTTCCATGTGGCCTGTTTTTGGTATGTCTTTTCCTTGACCAGAGGTCAGCATCGAGAGCAAGCATGAGGTAACCATCCTTAGTGGACTCAACGAGTTCGTGGTCAAGTTTCACGGGCCACCAGGAAGTAAGTGTGTAATTTATTATTTTGATTAAGGTTTCAAGCATATTTTCCCTAAAATGTATTTGGAAATCGATTTTGTAGTGGCTTAATTCAAGTGTTTTTTTTGTTTCAGCACCTTATGAGTCTGGAGTGTGGAAGGTTCGAGTGGACCTTCCAGATAAGTACCCATTCAAATCACCATCAATAGGTATGTTTGTACAGTGCTGTGTTTTATTCACAAACAGTAAGACGTCAATGAAACTATCTGTCCACCATCACCATCATTTAGACTAAATATAATTTACATTTTATTTTACAGGATTCATGAATAAAATATTCCATCCCAACATCGACGAAGCGTAAGTTGGTCAATCATGATCTATTAATGATTCATCTGTCATTTGTGTAAATAAATACATAGATCTGTTTTGTTTAACTCTGTTATTTGACCTGGCAAGGTAAGGAGAAATATTTTTTAAACAAACTATTGCTAGTGGAACTAGCAATTATTTCAGGACATAATTTTACTGATGTTTCTTTACAAAATATGTTTACACAATTTGGCAATAAATTGATAAATATTATTACTGTAAATGATGAAAGGCTTGAGTGTTAAGAAGCTCCCTGGCCTATTTTGCCATGACAGACTCTGCAATGTCCCCACTCTGCTTTAACAGTGTTTTTCATTTATTAGGTCAGGAACTGTGTGTCTAGATGTTATCAATCAGACATGGACAGCTCTTTATGGTAAGAACTGCTACATTATCGTCCTTTCTAATAGTTGTACTAATCAGTTAACTTGGACTGACTGACATTAATAGTCAATGATGAAACCGACAACATAACTATTATTCCACAGTACAACTTCACAGAAAACATCTAAGCTTAATGTACTCTCATTTCAACCACAATTGAATTGACCATTCATGAGCCCCAAGCTCTGATTGTTAAGAAAACCCAGAGCCTGTAAGATAACAGAAAATCGACTCCACATTTGAGCCACATTTTTTTCCGGTCGGCCGGTCCGTGGATAGGTCGGCCGGTCGTTTGATAGGTCGGCCGGTCCGTGGATAGGTCGGCCGGTCCGTGGATAGGTCGGCCGGTCCGTGGATAGGTCGGCCGGCCGGTGTTTTATTTTTATTTTGTTTTGGGGGGGGACCCCCAGGGACCCCCAAATGGTAACTCTGTCATTTCTCTACCGTTTTGGACGGGGGTGGGCTCGTTGGAATCGTGTCGCCCCCCTGGGGTCTTTGGGGGTCTCAAGGTTCAGGGACCCCCAAATGGTAACTCTGTCATTTCTCTACCGTTTTGGACGGGGGTGGGCTCATTTGAATCATGTCGCCCCCCTGGGGGCGTCTTTGGGGGTCTCAAGGTTCGGGGACCCCCAGGGACCCCCAAATGGTAACTCTGTCATTTCTCTACCGTTTTGTACGGGGGTGGGCTCGTTGGAATCGTGTTGCCCCCCTGGGGGCGTCTTTGGGGGTCTCAAGGTTCGGGGACCCCCAGGGACCCCCAGGAACCCCCAAATGGTAACTCTGTCATTTCTCTACCGTTTTGGACGGGGGTGGGCTCATTTGAATAGTGTCGCCCCCCCCTGGGGGCGTCTTTGGGGGTCTCAAGGTTCGGGGACCCCCAAATGGTAACTCTGTCATTTCTCTACCGTTTTGGACGGGGGTGGGCTCGTTGGAATCGTGTTGCCCCCCTGGGGGCGTCTTTGGGGGTCTCAAGGTTCGGGGACCCCCATGGACCCCCAGGAACCCCCAAATGGTAACTGTCATTTCTCTACCGTTTTGGACGGGGGTGGGCTCATTTGAATCGTGTCGCCCCCCCCTGGGGGCGTCTTTGGGGGTCTCAAGGTTGGAACAAATGGATTCTGCCCTCGCTGGATGTTGCTTTGTGTGATTAGTCAACATTTGTACACCTATGTGAACATTCCAAATGAATTTCGAAGCCTTTGTGGCTGTGACCAGTTAGCATTAGGCTAGCATAAAATGCTAAACTTCTATTAGGTGTTTTATTATACGTTTAACAATAATTATGTGGTTATATGTTAATTATTTATCAGCAGAATGATGTAGTGATTTTTAAGAGTTTAACTGGTATTATAACATGACAAATTAAAACATGTCACCACATGAAAGTAGAACTTTATCTCTTTAAGTAGGAAGCTGTTGGATGGCATTTCTAGGGACAATTATATTCAGCTGTTGGCTGTTTTACAGTAATTGGTCACTACAAGCAAGCCCCTCTGTCCAGTCAAATGGTTTTAGCATAGGAATTGCTGGGAACCTTCTGGGCCCAAGGTAGTGATAATGTCAATGTCCTTTTTTTCTCTTTTCTTTTTTTCATCTGGTTCATTCAGAACAGAACCAATATACATAGTAACGTTTCCTTTCTTGCGTTCCATCCCTGTTCCATAACATTCCTAAACCAGCTCATACCTTAACACTTATCCAGGGTAGATTTGTGGAGAACAAGTGCTCTTTTTCAGCAACACCCTGTTTTACAGTCATACAGTTATGCACATTCACACCCGGGAGGAAGCTGCCCAGTACAAGTCTTACACTGTTGGTCACGGAGCAGCTCCCCTGGAGCAGCTAATGTATGCGATATGCGATTATTTATGTGTTGCTGTTGGCACCAATAATAAAATTGATGTCAAACAGGCTAAACATAAATGACAAGTTCATATTAAAATGTTCCGCTTCCAAATCTAACTCGACTGAGTCACACATGGGATCTCACCAAAGTAGGATATAAAAAGAGAACTACACAAACCCATTAATCCTACCATTTGACCCAGTTCTGATGTATTGTGTATGATACTTGAAACTTACTGTAAAGGTGTACTGTAAAGGTACTTGTCTGAAATGTCTTTATTAGGAACAATCCCTTGAGATGAACCATCTCGTTTTCAAGGGGGTCCGCAAGAAGTACACTTCATACATAGACACTTCTTTTACAAACAATTCAACCAGACAAAACAAAACAAGACAAAACAATACAATTCCTAGATAAACAAGAAACGAACAACAGCAAAACAAAAAACAAAACAACATTTCACATAACATGGACATAACGTAGACATAACACATGGATCATTGCATCATGGATCTGCTACAGTGATAATTAGTGAAAACATGAACAGGTAGTCTCAAGATGAGAGGACAGCACAGTTTTAAACAGATGAAAAGATGTTTGTAAATATTCATATTTGCGGGTACCTTTAGTTTGGGCTTATTTCTGAAGTGTAGTTGCTTATTTGGGCTTGCTTTCAATTTAAGATTATTTTTGAAAATAGCTGATTGCGAACGCAGTGAGCCACTTACTATGACAGCAAGGGCTGAATGTCTGTGTGTGTGTCTGTCTGTCCCGCTGTTACACCACCCGCCCGCCACCAGAGGGCGCAGCTGTAGCACACACACACACGAGCTGCGTTCGCTTCCCGCGTTTGCGCGTCTTACTTGTTTAATAGGGCTCAAGTGATGAAACCGGTCGTTTCTTTTGAGCTTGTTTTCATAGACCTGGACATTGGTTTCACGCACAGAATCTGGTGTCTCTGGAGATACAGAGACACGGGTGTCTCTGGAGATACAGAGACACTGGTGTCTCTGTATCTGAGACCAAAACACCTTTCACTAGCCGACTGGCCGACTAAACATGTGCAGTTGTCTAGCGACGGCCGACTAGAAGTCTCAACCAGGTCCCGACCCGCCGATAGCGTCGTGCTGACGAGAAGTTGTCCGTTGTCGGCAAGACCTTCTGACCTTGCTGTATCTTAAAAATGATACCACAAAATACAAATCCTGGCTAATGCATTAACACACTGTTTCCCAAACAGTGGATCGTGGGTCGGGACCTATATGTTTGTTGCGGACAGATTTTTATGGGTTGTGAGTAAATGCCCCTTTTTTAATTTCCTATATATTGTTTTTAATTATTATTCAAAAGTTTTTCAAATAAACTTCCCAGAAATTCTCTATTTTTCAAAGTTAAAAACAAATTCAAACGTTTTTTTCAAAAGAATTCCATAAAAAAAAGAGAAAAGAAATCCATTAATTATAAATACTTTTAAGAACCTCACAACACGTTGTGATGTGACGTGTTGTGAGCTTGTAGTAGATCTACTATTTTCACTACTTTGGCAAGTTTGGGACCCGTGGAGACGGGTCCCAACATATTCCCTTATTCCTATGACCCTGATTAGAATCTAGCAGAGTGACCTTGGCTTGCATGCAGGCATACTGGTACCATCATCACAAATGCAGCTTGAACAAGAATGATCTAGGTCTGTCTGTCTTGTCTGTCACATAGCAGACAACACTTAACACTTATGATGCTGCCAGAGTTTGTCAAAATAAAGGCGCTAGAGTGCCAAGCAGATGGGCAGATTTCGCCCCAAAACCGGGAGGTATGATCTTCCTACCTCGCGCTGTCAAGTCTCATCTCTCTTTAGAAGCGTTTATATTCCAAACGAGATGCTTGGTTAAGTCAGAAATTCGGACAGAACATTGCCGTGGATTGAGAGATAATAGACAGTTTCGTCCACCTGTAAACAAGGAAGTGAATGATGTACGCATGCGCAAAACATGTCCAGGAGCGCTGAACAAGGCGTTGCCTAGCAACGGGAGCTGTCAAAAAATGGATTACAGCCGTCACTCGATCCTGTAGGTTTACACTCTATAACATTCGACGAATTAGACCCTTCCTCACCCAGGAGTCAGCCCAGTGCCTTATCCAGACGTCATGTCAAAATTTGACTATTGTAACTCCCTCCTTACTGGCCTACCGCCATGCGCACTTAAGCCTCTCCAATTGATCCAAAATGCCACAGCTCGTTTGGTATTCAACCAGACAAAATTCTCACATGTCTCCCCACTTCTCCGCTTCCTCCATTGGCTCCCGGTGGCTCTGGTCGCTGCCCGCACAGAGTACACAACTCTGATGCTGGCATTCAAAGTAACCAAAGGTATGGCACCCCCATATCTTTCAAGCCTGATCGAACCCTACAAACCCTCCCATGTGCTCAGATCAGCCAACGCAGGGAAGCTGCAAGTACCTTCACTAAAAACACCGGGACAACGCTCCACACGTCCCAAACTCTTCTCCCTAATGGCTCCAAAACTATGGAATGCACATGGATTAAGAGTGTCTCCTAAATGTCAAAATTATAAATTGGATTACAGCAATCCCGTTTTATATCATTAAAAAGGACCTAAAGACCCCTATACGCGTCCTTAGCACCCCACGGTTTTTATTGAGAGGACGTGAGGAGAGCAGGAAACGTCTTTAGCACAAAAGCTGTTAACATAACACAACACATATTTTCATTTTTAGATGTCCCACAAACATAAAATCCTCTTTTGGGTCATTGTAAACGCCTTGCAAAAAATGGCTTTCTCAAGTGCAGAAAGACTAATGTCTAGTGCACTATAGTAGAGGCAGCAGCTTGGCTGCACTCAAGGAGCATGCATTGATAGACTGAAGGCACACCAAAGTAGATCTAAAGACATTTTGGACAGAAATATTTGATTAAATATGATAATCATAATGTGTAGAAATTGAAATAATGTGTACTTTTTACTCTCATAATTGAAACACATTGACCATTTTCCCATTATGGCCAAGTTTGGCAAGAACAGTCGCACACAAACTTCTGTGCACAATAAAGAGAACTAGACAAAGTGCCAATCGGCACAGGTCTCCACCAGGGCAGGTCAGGTTGTGGCCTCATGGTGGCGCTATAACAGGCTGTTGAGGAAGATTTGGGCCGGAGGTTCGTGTTGGAGGGATGCAGGTACAATGTTTTTCCATGTGTGCATACATAAGTTGTATACAGATCGATGCAGTTATAGCTAAAAACAGGAATTGGCCTGTTATAGTGCCACCGTGAGGCTGATTTTGAGGAAAGAATTGTGGCATGTCGTCCTCGGCCTAGTGAAAATGTGCGTGTATAATTTAACGGAAATTGCACACTGTGTTTGTGATTTGTGGCCTTTTTTCGAAATGGACGAATCGTGTGAGCTTTGGAAGCCAATCTTAGCCAATCAGGATGGAAGATGCGAAATGGTGCCGCTCCGTGTTGATCACATGACTATGGAGATAGTGTATACCGATTTGCGTGAAATTTGGATAAAATCTGAAGGAGTAATAATAGAAAATGTGTTTTACATATGTCGGCCTCCTGGTGGCGCTATAAAGAGCAGATGTGAAAAATTCCAGGCAAAGGTTTTTCCTTGGCCTCTAGGGAGTTGGCATACAAAGTTATCCACAGATCCGTGCAGTTAGAGGTAAAAACACTTTTCGGCCAGTTATAGCGCCACCTTGAGTCTGAGTTGAAATTGTTCATGTGGCATTTCGTCCTCGGCCTAGTGGAACTGGGAATGTGGGTGCACAATTTCATGGAAATCATGCGATGTGTTCATGATTTGCAGCATTTTGTTTGAAACTGAGCACTCCTGTGAATCAGGATGGAGTGTGAGAAATCTGAAAGACCGGTTTCGTTGAATGGCTCTAGAGAGACTGTGTACCAATTTGTGTGATGTTTGGACAAAATCTGTAGGTGTACTGTGCAAAAACTTGTTTTGCACAAAGCGGCCTCCTGGTGGCGCTATAACAGGCCGTTCTGGAAAGTTTGGGGCAGAGGTTCATCGTTGGCATCCAGGGAGTGTGTGTGCAAAATTTGGCATTGACCGGGTTAACTGTGGCCGAGATTAGCTGCTCACGGACACACGGACGGACACACGGACGGACGGACGGACGGACGGACACACGGACAAAAGTGCAAAACATACTCTCCCCACATGCCTTCGGCCTGGTGGAGACAATGAGTCATGCTTGTTGTTGCTGGGTTTTTTTGTTTGTTTTTTGAGGGGGTGGGTGGTGATTTCAAGTTTTAGTTGACCAGGGTCCCTGAGTACTCTATGGTGTAGCATAGGCCCTCTCCTTTCCTTCTACGCCCAATTTCTTTGCTTAAAATAGCCCAACTACATGCTCAAGACATGCTTTGACCTTTTGCATCTGCTTTTTCACTATCTGTTTCCCAGAATACAGACGTTATGGTTCTTGTGGTTAATAATGTTTCCCTTTACATAGCAATAGCAGCATCAGCAGCTGAATATTGTAAAAAAAAAAACCAATCTATTGATTCATTCATATTCATCATGTTATATCTTTCTCTCCCTCTGTATCTTCCAGACCTCACCAACATCTTTGAGTCGTTCCTCCCCCAGCTGCTAGCCTACCCTAATCCCATCGACCCTCTGAATGGAGATGCAGCTGCCATGTACCTGCATCGGCCAGAGGACTACAAGCACAAGATCAAAGGTTGGTGACGATTCTGACAAATCTGTAGTCTGCAGTGTTGGACTACAGACTGGTAGCAAGAAAAATCATACTAATCTGAGATTATGTGTCATAGACAGCTCTGTCAGGCATAAATTGTGGGTTGTTTTTTTATGTGTAGATCTGACCTACACCTGTTGGTAACCTGTGAACTCAAATATGCTTCCTTGTGGGGTTTACAGTTCTATCACAAAACCTGCCTAACAGCAGCTGATTCACGCCCTCCTACATGTATTTTCAAACGTCGACTGTATGTGTGAGTTAGTTAAACAACAGGATTGACAGCTGTTCTTGTGTGACTCTGAGAAGGGTATAAGTGACACATTTGGATGGGGATCAGTGGACAAGCGAGGCCCAAGTGCCAGTAGGCAAATCTGACCCACCGTAGTTCTCATGAAAACTTTGAGAGAGCTGCACCGGCACATCAAACCCAGGAAGTCTCACCACATAATGCCACAAGTGTAGGTTTTTGTGCTTGTGTTTTTACTTGTGAGTGAGTAGAAACAGGTTGCAGTTAATGCAGTAGACTTCATATTGACCAAACGATGCATCTTTCTCCCCCTTCCCCTTGTCACAGAGTACATCCAGAAGTATGCCACAGAGGAGGCCCTAAAGGAGCAAGAGGACGCAGGTGGTGACTCCTCGTCTGAGAGCTCCATGTCAGACTTCTCGGAGGATGAGGCTCAGGATATGGAGTTGTAGGGAAGAGGAGCTGACCTCTACCACACAGACTATAATTTCCTAAAAAAAACAGAAACTTGCTATTATATTCATATTTAAACGAGACTATTTTTTACGACTAAAACGATTTTTATCGCTATATGTGAAGCTGCAGGATTATATTGCAGTATGTCACTCTCTTCTAGGAACTCATTGCTATCCGTTATCTCCCCGTTCGGCTCTCAACCCCCGAGACCCTACCCACAGCAGAAAGGAGGAGCATTATTAATTTTCATGATCCATTGTGGCTGCTGTCCCTGCCAAGTCTTTGCTGTTTGACCTTTGCTCCCCAGCCAGTCCAAACAAGACAGGGGCTGGACGCCTCCCTGGGAGAACAAGGCTGGGAAGATGAGATGAGATAGATTGCTATTACCACAACAAAATGGAGGCAGACTGTTTACACTCAATATCCCAGCTATGTCCCACAGCCACACCTCACCAGTCACCACCTTTTATTGCGAAGAGTATTTGTTTTATTCTATATTTTATTGGTTCATCAGACACGCTTGTTTCTCCCTTTGCCATCGGATTACTGCAGGATGACAATCCAACTTTTCTGGCCAGTCACACAAGAGTATGCATTACAATTTCTGACCCTCCACTTTCAGTTGAATGAATACCATTGCCTTTACCTTGTGAATCCTTGGGAAGTTGCCATTACAACAATCACTTCCGAGGTTGCAGATCGCAAGGCCGTAAACTATACCGGACTAGTACGGCTGCATGTGACCTGTCTAACTACCCTCTGTGAGGCCCAAGGGCCAGTATGCAAATCTCCTGACCCACTGTAGTTGTCACCCCATGGAGATTCACCAGCACATCAACCCTGAGAAATCACACTATGTAATGCCACAATGTATCCTTTTTTTTTTCTTTTTTTTTTTTGCACGTGTGTGTACTTGGGTGGATGAGTGCATGGGAGTGTGAGTGAGTGTGTTTTAACTAAGTAATAGACAGATCTGTGGCTTAGCTATACCCATTGCGCATTGACCACTAATGCCCAGCAGATGTCAGGAGAGGAGGCTCCCGATTCTTCCTCCAGCTCCTCCTCTCCGTTCTAGGAAAGTATTTGTCATTCTCCAAGTATCTTTTTGTATATTGTGTGGCATGACACCGAAGTAAATTTGTCTAGGGCTTTGTGGAGCTACAGTATATGCTGTTAGAAACGGGAAGGACACCTCTAGCCTAGGCGCCCTGTAGAAACAGGAAGGACACCGCTTTAGCCTAGGAGGCGCCCTGTAGAAACAGGAAGGACACCGCTTTAGCCTAGGAGGCGCCCTGTAGAAACAGGAAGGACACCGCTTTAGCCTAGGAGGCGCCCTGTAGAAACAGGAAGGACACCGCTTTAGCCTAGGAGGCGCCCTGTAGAAACAGGAAGGACACCGCTTTAGCCTAGGAGGCGCCCTGTAGAAACAGGAAGGACACCGCTTTAGCCTAGGAGGCGCCCTGTAGAAACAGGAAGGACACCTATGTAGCCTAGGAGGCGCCCTGTGAGTTCAGGCGGTGTTGTGTGGGGCTGGCCTTGGTGTTTGTGCTGCGGGGAATAATGCCTGATTTATACTTTGTTGTACGACAGGGTCGTGCGGAAAATTGCAGATCTACAAGCTCGTGCCTTGTGAGCTTGTAGAGTGGCTGTTTTCTCCCTGTGACTCAATCGTCCGAAGAATAAATAGAGCTTAAGTGGGTGGGGGTGGGGGATTATCCAGGTCCATGTTGAATCGTTACATTTCTTAACATTGCCTATTGCTTGTGTTAAACTATACTAGGTGTTTGACTTGCGTAGGGATAGTTAGTTTTTGCCAGTGGTAAATATTATCATAATGTATGGTTTTAATACTTCTATAACACGCTAGTTTGGAATCTAATTGTCCTGTAAAGATGAGGAGAATTATACATCTTTATTTTCGCTTTTGGACGATTTGCTGCTTTTTGTTCAATCAGATTCTCCACTCCAAAGAGTTGTTACACCTTAGTCTTTCTTATGCAAATGTGTCCACCTTTTATTGTCAAGCCTGAGGTATACTTGTTTGAGTGTGGGTGTCGCATACTGAAATCTAACCACATCTACCCAATCTACAAGCTTGCATTTTGGCTATTTACTGAGTGCAACACCACGTGTAACAAAGTATAAATCAGGAATTATTGTCAGTGTGCAGGTGATCTCTTCTCGTTGGAAGTGCTTTCCTGTTCCTGATTTTGACCTATACTGTACCTACTTGTATTGTCATACAGAAGTGCTCTTGATTTTTGCCATTCAACATTATAGAATGATACCTTCTGTTTTTTCAATGAGTGGCACCGTTAATGTTTTAACAAGATAACCTAAATGGTGGGACCAAATTCTGACAGATCTGCATCCCATACCTAAAAATAGATTGAATCTCATACATATTTGATTTAGAGTTAGTTAACGAAGTTGGAAGTTGTGGGATTTTGGCGGAAGTACCGCTCAAGGAAATTACGTGTGATTATTAAGTGTTGTGATTGGCCGAAAAAATATCGTATCCGGGGGAAATGCATCTGACGGATGTTCCGGCCTGACACTTCCGCCGATACTCTGCCTTAGGTTGTGACCAGGCTTTTCTCATCTCAGATGAGTAAGGCTGGGGCCGAGGCTAAGGGAGACTCATGCACCTCCAAGAAGCCCTCCCTCAGATTACTTTAAATTAAGATAATTTGTATAATTGTGTTCTCAATGCAGGTGATCACTCTTTAAAATCTTGTCCAGTAGGCAGCAGGCTATATGTGCCTGTTAACATGAGGTTTGACCACAATGTTGAAAATGAGGGCAAGAGGACATATTACCATAGCAGTGAAGATTTACTATTATAACAAATGTCGTCGTAATGGCATAAAGCGTATTACATGTTTGTAGCGTGTACTCATCACAAAATAGCTGAGTTTCTATGATTGCTTATTTCTTTAAGAAAGAAATTTGTTCCCTAACCATTAAATTTGTGTATTCTCACCTTGAGAACATGTAAATCAATCCAAACTGAATTAATACCTTGATTAGTTGCTGACGGACTGAGACCCAAAGAGATGTTTAGCTCATGAAAACTATCAAATTGTCACCTCAGTGGTGCAAGGATTTTCCACTTGCATTTGAAATTTTAAATTGGCATGTGGTTGTCAAAAGATGCAAATGTATTGTCATTGACAATGCATGCATTAGTTTCTAGTTTATAAAATAATTCTTGCTGTAGTTCTGAATACTACATGTCTCTAGGAATAACCTTGTTTTGAGATATCCATATAATGAGAACATTTGACAATAACCAAGGTGCAGTGTGATGCCATCATTTGGATACCTTTATTTTAATGAGAGATATATTTGAATTATAATTAGTTTTTGTTTTTTGTTTAACCCTTATGTCAAGGATATAAGTCAACATCTCACATTTTAAAGGCAAAAAATAAATGTGCTTCCCTTGTACCTTGAATAAAGAAATAAAAATATGAACTATATCTGCATACCTCTGCATACTAACTTATTGCTAAAAGAACATTTGTCTGTGAGTCATACTTTTAGTGCCTGTGATTGTACAATGGTAGATGCAGTATCCAATCAATCTAAAATAGTTCTTGCCAACTGAACAGAATGGCCTGTATTGAGGCTATCCTTGTTTTCTATCCTTTCCACCAGATGGCAGTCATACGTTGCGGTGCTATAAATGTAAAATACCAGGACTGTAGAGGAGTCTGTTTGTCCAAATCTAATTAAGCAAATGATATTAAGACTGTCACTGGACAGTACATATTGTAAAGAATAGCACCCTATGCCACCAAGCTGCACAAACTAATCCAATGTAGCAACCTGCTTTTCCACATTATATCCTCTGTCCACATCGTCTTCTCAGACATTTCAGGTTTGCTTTTACAGACAGAGAAAAGAAAAATGTTCCTGGTCCAGATGTGGAAAACCTAGTCGATACAGAGGGCCCATCACTTCACGTATCTTGGAAGTAACATCTCAAGCACAGGAGACGTGGAGAAAGACGTCAATAACAGAAGTGTTCCAACGGCTCCGCAACATTTGGTCGTCTAAAACCATCACTACGGCCACCAAGCTAGGCCTCTATATGTCAGTGGTCATCCCAACAGCGACCTACGCCTGTGAGACGTGGACGAAGACAGCCAACACCACCAACAAGTTGGATGTCTTCCACCGACGATGCCTCAGATCTATCCTGAGGATCTCATGGAGAGAACATATCACCAACGAGGAGGTGATGAGAAGGGCAAGGGTAGCACCACTGTCTGTCATTGTCGATGAAAGGAGAAGGAGAATGGCTGGACACGTACTCCGACTGCCAAGAGAGAGACCAGCAAGTGTGGCAATGGATGGGATGCCAGAAGGTGGAAAGAGGAAGAGAGGGAGGCCAAAGAAGACATGGAGACAGACAGCCAAGGAAGACCTAAACGAGATCAGCTGGCACGGAGCAAGAAGGGTTGCCAGAGACCGGAGTAAATAGAGAGGACTCGTCGCCCAATGTTCCAATAGGAACGGGAGGAACTAAGTACTAAGTAAGTACTGTCCCATTGTGCAAGTGAATTAAATTGAATAACATTTGATTGTGGGTTAATACATGTAGGCCTAGACAAGGAGGTTAAATGGGAGGCTATTGTGCAGTCAAAGTTACCAATACAGGCTAGTTAATTCAGCATTCTTTAATTGACCGGTCAGGCCGGTATGGTAGGCCTCAGGCCTACCATTGCGTGGCACATCTATGCACGGAATATCTATGTTCACAGTGAAAGGGGTTGTTGTTGAGAAGAACCACACGCATACTCACAATGCATATTTCATTCAGGAAACCCAGCCATTAGCCATTTAGTGTGTCAAGAGAGCTGGAACTTCAAGAGCAGCATGCATGCTCAATTTGCTCACCCATGACAGCAGCCATGCAGACAGGATATTGTCACACTAGCCCAGGCAGCTGTTCAGAGTGGAATGATGGTCAACTGGGGGTGTGAATAGGTTCCACAGATGATCAGTCAGCCACCAGCTCCAATACCACCATTGCATGGCCCCTCAGGGGATGGGGCAGCTCAAGAGCAACAAGGGCCTCTTGCCCACACTTAAGGGACAAGCCTTATACTTGTAGAAAAGCTTGACATCGTTGATGCCCGTGATGACATGACATGTTACCAACAAGAATCTGTATGATGGATTATTATTATTAAGAATGAGATAAAGACACCAAGGCATGCCCTATCCATCTTCACCCATGGCAACAGCGGTGTAGGAGATGGCACAGGCAGGCCGCATGCCCGCATCTGACCCTCTAACTCTGGGCCACACCGGTCATCCTGGTCTGGAAGAAAGATAATACATGGAGGTTCTGTGTGGACAACAGTAACAAAATATATAATTATATATATACAGTATATATATAATTTACATTTACAAATTTGTATTGATACTGATAAAAATGCCCGTACATGAACATATTTGTATACCTGTAAGCTTTAAAAAGCTTGAGAGCTTATTTTGATTGTGGTCCTTTGAATCTAAATGTATGTTTAAACTGATGGCCATTCAACTAATTGGTCGTTATAACTTTTCTTGAGAGAGACATTTAGATCCTGCCATGTGTCTAGTCATAACCTTTTACAGGGTCCTGTTTCTGCTTTGACACAAATTTTGACCTGAAGATCAAAATTCAATTTGTTCCCCAACCAAGCAGATGGGCTCTATTATCAAAGGTAAAGATCTCAGCACTTGCACAGGCCACAAGGGCTGAAAGTAGTCCAACAGGAAAGTTACATAGTGCTGCTTTAAAGTTTCACTACTATTCAGCCAGCTCTTTAAGAAGGACTTGAGTTAACAGTTAACAACAGAGCTAATTGAAAAGTTTGCATGATAACCCGGGCATTCCACATAAATGCCACATGAATGTAGAGTATAAAAACGTGTCCTTCCCTCTTTCGATTACATTACTAACCTTTAGAAAAGTATTTGAATGACTAGATATTTGTATACCATCTTATGTACAATCCCAGGGACCATACACATTTTAAAGGCAGTGCAACATAACTTTTTAAATGCTGGATATTCAAATAATTATGGGAAAAACATTTTCATAAACAATAAATATGTTTTATAAATATGGGAAACAACTAAATCTGCCCCAAGATTCAGTTGAGAGTTTTGTGTTGTCAGGAGTGGAAGAAATCTAGTACTATATCCACTTAAACTATACCTATAGCCGGCCTTAAGGATACTTATATTATCAATGTACAATAACCTTTAGTAGAAATGCCTCCAGGCTCCAGAGCATTGCTAATAATTACTTGCGCAAGCAGAGCGCGCAAGTACTAGTTTCGCCCGGGACTCGTATGCACCGTCCCAGCCGTCCCGCCACTTTTGATGCGTATGCACCGTCCCAGCAAATTGTGCCTGATACGGCAGTGGTGCCAGATTACATGGTGTGTATTAGGGCTGTTCCCGACTAAGGATTTGTATAGTCGACTGATAGATGAATACATTTGCTGTTAGTCGACTAATAGTCGACTGAGCTGGAGATTTGAACAGTCAGAATGTTCAAATGTGTTTATGTCCCCCACAGACCTAGTGGAATAATACAATATTTTTGTATATATATATATATATATATATATATATATATATATATATATATATATATATATATATATATATATTATTATTTTTTTAATGAACATCGACTAAGAGGTGGTCAGTCGACTGAGACCCGTTCCGATCGATTAGTCGACTATTCGACTAATCGAGGTCAGCCCTAGTGTGTATATGTATAACTAGCTCTCAATGATGACGTAAGAAATATGTGGATTAAATGACCCAATGCCAGAGTGTAATTGGTTTTCGATGGTGACGTAATGACGATATGTTTTAGTGTTGGGAGGATTAAAGGTAATGCTCCTATGTATACATGTATGTAATCTGGCACCACTGCCGTATCAGGCACAATTTGCTGGGGCGGTGCATACGCATCAAAAGTGGCGGGACGGCTGGGACGGTGCGTACGGCGCAAAGTAACCACAGAATACCGCTAATCAACTTACAAATTACATATACATATACATAGTATATGTATAACTAGCTCTCAATGATGACGTAAAATATATGTGGATTAAAGGACCCAATGCCAGAGTGTAATTGGTTTTCGATGGTGACGTAATGACGATATGTTTTAGTGTTTGGAGGATTAAAGGTAATGCTCCTATGTATACATGTATGTAATCTGGCACCACTGCCGTATCGGGCACAATTTGCTGGGACGGTGCATACGCATAAAAATTGGCGGGACGGCTGGGACGGTGCATACGGCGCAAAGTAACCACAGTATACCGCTAATCAACTTACAAATTACATATACATAGTATATGTATAACTAGCTCTCAATGATGACGTAATAAAGATGTGGATTAAAGGACCCAATGCCAGAGTGTAATTGGTTTTCAATGGTGACGTAATGACGATATGTTTTAGTGTTGGGAGGATTAAAGGTAATGCTCCTATGTATACATGTATGTAATCTGGCACCACTGCCGTATCAGGCACAAGTAGTCATTATTGAGATTTGACAGTTTGTAGCGGTCGAAAGTACTTGCACGCTCTGCTTGCGCACTAGTAGGCCATAAATGGCCTACTAGTGTGCAACAAGCAAGTATGCACTCGACAGAGTGCAGTTCCAGTTAATCCACTATATCCACTCACACTGTGAAGTTCTAGCCTGATACCACTAGGGTCACCTTTTTAAAAGTCTCATTGTCCGCATGTCGGACTAGCGTCTGCTCCCGTGCTTGCGGTTATGGTTAGGTTAGGGTTTGAGGTGGGTTGTCGTTTGTCTGACCAATGACAGAAATGTCCGTCCCTATGTATGTATGTATGTATGTATGTATTTGGTTAGAATGGGTAGGGTTTAAAAAAAGGCAAGAATTTGCTCTGGTGCACTGGCCTAAAAGTGGGTCCTTAAAAACTGCTAAAACGTCTGAAATGTATGTATGTAGGTATGTATGTGTGTGTGTATTTTAAAAGGGGGGGGGGCCTTTTTGGTAAAAATCCCTGCCCGCAATACCTTCATATATTTAAAATGAGTCCAAAATAGGGTTACCAGTGAAGGGCCAACTGCCTATTCACTGGGGACTATGCAAGGCAGAGGCGTCCACCCCCCTGAGTCCAAGTTTAAGCTAGACCGCATACCTAATGTATGTATGTATGTATGTATGTATGTATGTATGTATGTATGTATGTATGTGGTTAAAATGGGTAGGGTTTAAAAAAAGGCAAGAGCTTGCTCTGGTGCACTGGCCTAAAAGTGGGTCCTTAAAAACTGCTAAAACTTCTGAAATGTATGTATGTAGGTATGTATGTGTGTATGTATTTTAAAAGGGGGGCTTTTAGTATTTAAATATATGAAGTTGTCCCTTATCCGTTGACCTACCAAAAGGATGTTGTAGGCCTATACTCACTCCTCCACTCTAAACAACTTGGGACTAATAAAATCAAAAGCATTGAGAACTGAGAAGATGAGTTCTGGTTGGAGTAATATCAACCTAACTTAATATATCTTTACTGAGAAGATGAGTTCTGGTTGGAGTAGGATCAACCTAACTTAATATATCTTTACTGAGAAGATGAGTTCTGGTTGGAGTAGGATCAACCTAACTTAATATATCTTTACTGAGAAGATGAGTTCTGGTTGGAGTAGGATCAACCTAACTTAATATATCTTTACTGAGAAGATGAGTTCTGGTTGGAGTAGGATCAACCTAACTTAATATATTTTTATTTTTGCAAAGTCTATAGCTTCCAAATTATGATCAGGGATATAACTACAGGGAGCATCTCTTCTGTACTCTAAGAGTACGTGTCTACTGTATGTGTAGACATAAGAATTAAATACAGTGTTCAATATTGTCCAAATTGATCTGCACCACGTCTCTGTACGTGCGTGTGTATATCTGTAATGCACGTAACTCGAGTCGAGAACCATTCGTCCCACCGACTTCAAATTCGACACAAGCGTTCCACACCCCCACAGGGAGTGCAGTGCCCGGTGTCGAGTCGTTCGGACCCTCTGCCCGGCCTCTGCCCAGGCTCTGCCCGGGCTCTGGACAGGGCCCCTGCCCAGGCTCCATATGGAGCTGGCCTGTTCTGACATCACAACACTCCATATTTGGGCATGTCTGACATATAGAACTCCATAGGAATAAAGGGACACAGAGAGACAAATACAGAAATCTCCATATATGGAATAAAAGGGACACAGACAGATGGGTGGAACAGGTGGCACGGGTACAACGGGTAGGCTATTGCAGCCGGGTGCGGCATGGATCTCCAACTTCCATCGTTACAGACTCTGTGCTCTACAGCATGGGCGCCGCCAGGGGAAGGGAGGGGCAAAGGTAGGGACGGCGGTCCAGGCGTGGTACGTCCTAGGACAGGACGTGACAATAAGATGTTTTCTTGATAAAACTCAGGTGTTTTTTCAATGTACAATGTACATTATTTAAATAAATTAGAAACGTTTTGAGTAATATTACATTGGTTGGAGGCTTTGCTTTGGCACTCAAGGACATTTAAGTTGTGTGACTATAGTAGCCTACAAATTGGCTATACTATAGTGTAATAAAAGTTGACAATGAAAGTTGTAATTTAGAAATATAATACATCTCAGCAAGACATTCATGTCTCTGATTGATTGATTGATTGATTGATTGAAAAACATTTTGCAGGAAAAAAGCACATGCAGGAAAGTAGCCTATTCAATATAAGGTCTGAGGATTTAAGAAAGCAGTATGGCTTGTTTCCAATTTCCATTAGGGTCCTTCATATTCAATTAATTTGAACATTTAATGACATACCGTATACAAATATACAGTAGGCTACTGAGCAATTACTCGAGTAAAGTTATTGATAATAGTGTTCCTCAAAACAGACACCATGCACCATGCAGTCATTACAGTAATTGATCCTGAAATAAATAAATATATATTAGTGATTATTATCTATTTATTATAGTATAGTATATATTAGTATATATTAAGTATAGGCTTTATAAATATTATAGCGCCTGCTAATTAGTGTTATATCAACATTTTAACATTCCTCTTTAACATTGCAGTGCACATTTAAATTGAATTGCAACAATTGGCTGCCTATGCCCTCTATAGCCTATAGCCTACTACAACTACATTGTTCCTCATCGTATGGCAGCTCTGCAAAGGATAACGTATAGGCTACTGCCTGCAGACATGACAGGGGTCTGCTAAAATACGCATGCTGCACGCAGCACCATCATTAGGTCGTCCTCAATAGGCGCACTTCTAATTATCTTGTGAAATATTTATAAACATCCCTTTCTTTTGTTGCCTGCGTGTCTTTCGCAGAATATTCGGGGTTGAGTTTCAAGTTGTGTCTAATTTGGTTGCCCTGCGCTGTGAGTGTGAGCGTCCGGGCGTTCAGCCTGTCTGAGGAGGGTGGCAACGTCGAGCTAGCCGGCTGCGACTCTTTCATAATGTATGGAAAGGACAATGGGCGCATGGATGGATTTCAGTGCAACTTTACCAGTTTGAAAGAGACGTAATCTAAACCTATCCCCTCTGACGAATTCAAATCAACTGAAAGGATGATGCTACTTTTTCCACCGAGGCCTGGGCATCTGTCTAATCACCGACAGCAGGTAAATGAGCCCCGGAGTAGAAGAGGGGTGTATGCGTACCTGTATATAATGAGGAGTAGAGGCCTCAAAGAAACTTATTCACAGACCTGAAGGACAGCCTGGACCGCCTGGTTGTTGAAAAGAGTTGCAGAGGACATGATGCCACGATGACACCAGCACACCTATGACCTATAGGTAGGGTAGGCAAACTACTTTTGGTATATAAATATGTGGGGTAATAAATGTAGAAATTAACCAAATAGGCCTATTATTGCCTATTGGCATAATAACATTTGCAGCAGCCCAGTGACTGTACTCACTGCAGTGCAGGCTATATGTTAGTCAGACCAAAACATACATTTTATGACTCTTTAAAGTACAATATATGTACATAATATGAGATGCGTCTCTAGTGTCGAACATCATTTGATGGGGCTTTTGTGTTGCAGGTCACTAAATATGGGCACAATAAGTAGGCCAAGTAGGCCAAGGTGCATCACCGTGCATGCTAATAATGTATTTTACTCCATCAGCCCTTTAGCCTTTATGAATCAAGTAGGCTATAGTCTCCCCGCTGCGCGCGCGCGCCCCGTGCGCAAAAAGAGGTGAATTGCTCGAGGCCTCTGAGCACGCGGCGGCAGACGGGAAGGGACAAGGGAGGAGGGCCGCATGGATTACTACAGCCCACTGCCACTGGGTTAAGATGCTTAGTTGCTTACCAACTAATTACCTCTCCACATGAAAATCCAAACAGATGGAGGTATGCGAGGTAAACGGACAGTGTGGATAGGCCAGCTATAGCCTTCTCTCTTCTGAAATACGATATATAGAAAAAGATATAAACTCCTGGATCATCAAGGCAAATTATATAGACTACATTTTTCGTTTCCTTATAGGCTATATTATACTATAGATATCAGCCTATACAATTAAAACATTTAGATTTTTGTGATCGCGTGAAGTTATGACGAGCCAGGGAAGAGAACATTAATCGAAGGTAAGATTGTGACTTTCTAGAAAGAAAAAAACATATTAAAAATATTGGTATTCTTCGAAGTCGAAGCTATTTCATATAGGCTTATTAAAAGTAATTATAATGACGTGGTATAGTGTCCGACCATGTTTCATAATTTTGTTGTAATTGTGGACATAATTTCTAAAATGAAGAGGAAGAGCTGTATGCATGCCTGCATGGTTTTATACTAAAAAGACCGTATTAAAGCTCACTTGTTATGCAGTGTTTTTGACCTGTCTTCTTGCAGGTTATTTTAGCGGGTGGCAGACCTGCTAATACTAAATCGGTCCAAAAATAACTTGCGTTCTAATCATCATCACAGACGAGATTAACACTAGGCTACAAGGACTCACAATGGATTGGACAACTGCAAAGATGTCAGCAATTAGACAATTAATTAGTCATTCGTCGCAATAATTCAAATTCAGATTTAGAAAAATTTAGAAAAATTAGGCCTAGTGTTTGTTTTAGACCAGAGGTATACATTGTGTAATATATGGCTTCTAGACACCCCACCCTCCTCTCTCTCTCTCTGAAGCTTTTTACGCTATTGATCTCTCCCGGAAATGGGAAGATGAGCCCTGCTTTGGGACCCATTTAGAGCGTCTCAAAAATCACTTAGCCATCATTCCGTCTATAGCCAGAATCAATCCACACTCTGCGATGCTGTGCGCAATAAGCCTACTATACCGCTCTCATCAGTGATGTCTTGTGCATGGAGCCCAAACACCCTGGTCCTTGAGTAGCCTGCATCTTACCAGGTAGTTGACTTCATTCACCTGGTGTCTCAGTCAGATCTAATACTTAAACTAAAACAGCTAGGATAACCACAAATGCAATCTACCTACAGTATACAATCAATCCTGTGTGTTCATTTGACTCAGAGAGTATATAGTATTATACAAATTGATAACTGAATACTGAGGATTTTACTTTAACAAGTATAGGCCTACTGTGGATGGCAGTGTGAATATCACATAGGACTTGCTTACGCAAATAATCTGAATGATTGTGGAAAGGCATCCATTGAGCAGATGGCATGGCTGGATTAATTTATCTAGGCTACAATAAACAGATCGGTCAATCCATGTTTTTTACTTGGGTCCTGTTTGTTTGGTTACCTCCGACCCTGACACTAATAAGAAAGGCCGCTCAAAACTCAAAGTTTATTCAATGGTTTTACGAGTCGGATGAAATAAAATCGCTGAGGTCGGCAGATGAAGCTCATTGGATGCATCAGTTTAGGAAAGCTAAAACAGACCTATATGCTTATCATGCTTGTTCTTTCAGCCAACGTGGGTCAAAGCAGTGCATTGTGACTGTGCCGTATCTCCTCCTGTTCTGTGTATGGCACTGGTAGAATTCACTGTGACAGCACACGATCAGTGAATTACCATAGGGCCATAAACAGAGTAGAGAAAGAACCACACACCCTTAATATGCACCTGTACAGCAACTTACAGTTTCCTTTGACCACCAACACTCGGTCAGGTTGCCACATCTTCAGCTGGTCTGGCCCGATCCACTTTGCCCATTTTGGCACTAGCACATTTTTGCTTTGTTCATGTCTGTTTGAGCAATCATGTGTAGTGCCAATATGGGACAAGGTAGGCACTCTGCTGTGGCACTCCACAATATCCAATGACTGTATAGCTATTTCTTTAGTTTGCTGAATAATAATAATTGTATCTCTCTGCTATTCTTTTCTATATGGTATGTGTGTGTGTGTGTGTGTGTGTGTGTGTGTGTGTGTGTGTGTGTGTGTGTGTGTGTGTGTGTGTGTGTGTGTGTGTGTGTGTGTGTGTGTGTGTGTGTGTGTGTGTGTGTGTGTGCGTGCGTGCGTGCGTGCGTGTGTGGTAGGAATCTATGGAAGATTAACTACGGTATGTCACTGCAACATCATCAGTGTTCATTTAACTATAAGGGCTTTATATTTTCATCCATGCTAAACCCCTTATCCCTAAACTACTTTGCCTTTTTTACTATTTTGAAAAACATGTTTGAATAGTTAAAATAGCCAATCTACAAGCTCACAACGTGTCAATGTAGATTGTCTATTTTAACTATTCAAAAATGATTTTCAAAATAGTAAAAAAAAAAAAAAAGGCAAAGTAGTTTAGGGATAAGGGGTTTAGCATTGACAATCCATTTGGGTACATTATTACACTCTCAGAGTTAAATGTACACTAAGGGTTTTACCACAGTGATCTGATCGATTGCGTGAGCCCGCTCACATATCCCTGGTTGCCATGGAAGCCCACATTCTATCTGTGAGACGCTGCCTCATGTAACCTGACTCTCGGTCCCGGACTCGAACACTGTAACTGACAGCTCTACTGTATCCGCTATCGGCTTCTCATCCACTTGGTTACTCTTCTCGGCTACTCTCCCACAGTGTTTGGCAATGGTAGAACTCACACTGGTGAGATAGATAGATCCCGTGGTTCTAGACTTGCCAACAACTGACTGAGAGCTTTGACTCAGAGACTCATCGCAAGAACCTTTGGTGACTCACCCGTTCAACGATATAGTGCAGGCTAAAGTGTTCTCTGGTCTCCCGTGCAGGCCTGTTTGAATCCCACCCACACACATGCAGCGTTCATACACCGTCTCAGTAAAGAGTAAAGGCAAAGACAGTGGACAGCCAATTCTCCTTTCAGAGAAAACAATTAAACGTTATATCCTTTAATTGCCAGCAATCCACGATGCTGTTGAGGTTTAGAAATACACAATGAAAATGTCAACAATATGACAGCTGCAGGATCAAAGTTTGATATTGTTAGTCACCTCTGAGTGCTAAGAAAGCTTGCAGGTGGTAGGCCTGTATATCCTGTGTGCATGCAGCAAGGTGTGGAGTGTGGTTGTGTGAGTGACTGCAGGTGGAGCAGAGAGGGGATTTAACTCACTATCCCCCCATGCACCCCTGCAGTCTCAGAACACCATGCACTCCACAAGGGGCACTATTTTTGAGTTGTAAAACCGAGTCTGTACTCTGTATAGAGATGTATTACTGCCAGTCTGTGCTTTGGCAGACATGTGACATGTGAATTGGAACCCATCTATCTAGATTCTACATGTATAACTCATGTGATTCCCTTCTTTCTCCTCTCCTTACACCCCTGTCTGTCTGTCTGTCTGTCTGTCTGTCTGTCTGTCTGTCTGTCTGTCTGCCTGCCTGCCTGCCTGCCTGCCTCTCTCTCTCTCTCTCTCTCTCTCTCTCTCTCTCTCTCTCTCTCTCTCTCTCTCTCTCTCTCTCTCTCTCTCTCTCTCTCTCTCTCTCTCTCTCTCTCTCTCTCTCTCACAGGGACCCCAGACAAGGCTCTCAGCAGCAGTATGGATGCTATCCCTCTGGGTAATCTTGGTCGCAATTAGCTGATGATGACATCAAACACCGAGTGTAATGTTACACTTCAAAGCCAGAAGGTATAGGCAAAAGCAGACAGGCGACTATTGGGGGATAACACATAAATCCATATGCAGGCCATTAAGCATTGACTTCACTATCAGCGTGACCAATCTGCCCCAATCAATTAATCAATTGTATTCATGGGGGGGGGCATGCTCCAGGCAGAGATGAGATGACTTCAGCAAAAGGGGTGTTTATAGAAGCTGCAGGTTAGATTATGACACAAGTCTGGTGTGGGGTACTAACGAAAATAGCCGATCGACAAGCTCACATGTCGTGATGCGCAACGTTGTGAGCTTGTAGAGTACCTATTTTAGCCCAGTCCCCAGGACTTTTTTGTGTTATCCTTTTAGCCTTAATGTACTGTACCACATGCTGTTTACATTTCTGACTAATAAAGTATTCAACAAAAACAAAACATTGGAACTAAGGGTAGTAAGGGTTTTGGACATTCAAGGTTTACAAGAAGACACCAGGGCCTGCTGTAACTCCTTGGGTCAAATGTTAGTGTAGTCTATGTTGAAATTGACATATGTGCTGCCACTACTGTATATGAGCATGAGATGATGCTGAAATATACAGAGGAATGATGACAGTAAAGGAAGAATTAAGAAGCAGTGGAGAGGGAGAAGGAGAGAGGAGGTAAGGATATTATAGAGAGACAGACTACTGGAGAGGAAGAAGAAGAAGAAGAAGATGTGTGTTTCTCATACGTAAAGGCCTATATTCATACTCCAGTTATAGTTATAGGTGATAAGGTGACCACCGAAAACTACATCATGATGTCATGCCGCGGTGGTAAGTTCTAGCCTTCACCGCTCATCCAAACACATCTATCTGTTTTTACTAACCACCATTTCGGTGGTAAACTTATCACCTAAACTGAGTATGAATAGGCCTATAAATTTGCACCCAATGTGGTATTAATTCATGCCGGAGCTCAGGTTCGGAATCTGCCGCTTGCGCTCCGGTACCTGTAGGACACTCCGCTACCCCAAATCATATATTTCACATATTTCCCCTCTCCACAATACACTCACTGGTACTGAAAATATCTATAAGTTCACTCAGTATGCATTGCATCCATCAGTGTTGTTAGCTTTCAAACATCTGTTTTGCGTGTGTGCATACATTTAAAATGAGGAGGTTGATAGGTCAAAAACAGGGTGGGTGGTGTTTTGAATTATCTGAATGTAATAAATTATAATTGGGAGCTATCATTGGTCAATCAACAACAGGTTGACGTAATTACATCAAGCCGGCAGCCGGAAGGTGAGCTTCAAACAAACTTGATGTTGTGTTTAACTGGAGTCGAAAGCTGTATGTTTTGAGAAACGACTAAACAAATTGCACAAGCCACAAACCAAAACGTATAATTTCCACAAAGAGGATCACTTTTTTGTTTATATCAAGGCAGGTTTATTACAAATGGACAAGAGTCCAGAAGTTGTAGGATAAATTAACGGAGCAACAGGCGACTTTTTCAGGACCAACACTAGCCCCTTTCGGGACACACAGAATACCTTTTCTGTATTTTGGACGGCACGCACGCACGCACGCACGCACACACACACACACACACACACACACACACACACACACACACACACACACACACACACACACACACACACACACACACACACACACACACACACACACACACACACACACTCACTCACTGGATTACAGTAATCCAGGGAAGGAGATTATTTCTAGGTTTTCGTGTCCAGACACACGAGACATGACACAACAGTTGAGAAAAACAAATGATGAGTAAGTACATCTTCTTAGCACCAGTTATTTTAATGGTTCAAACTCAACACTAAAACATTTAAACATTTTGTAGGCTACCTGGAGGTGCAAACCCTGCTGCCGGCAGTATCTGTTCTACCCCTCTCTATTTCTAAAATGACCTTGACCTTCATTGTGACCTTGGCCTTTGACCCAGACCCTAATCATCTCTCTTGATCATTCCCACAAAGTTTAACCACTTGTCTTAAACCCTATAAATTGTACGACATATAGCAAAAATAGCCAATGGCTCAAAGCTAGCTCAAAGCATCACGATGCGTTGAGGCCTTGAGGGTTCTTTTCTTGGAGTTTTTCTTTTCCCAATTAAGGACAAAGGTTGTTATCTTGTTCATCTTTCTTAATACATTTGTCAAAATAATGACTTAATTAAATGTGTTTGTGTTGACTCTGTTGTTTTATTTAATCTTGGGCGCCCAATTCAGTTTTATACATGCATTTGTAGACTAACTTTGTTTTGATTAGTGTGCAATGAATAAAGTTAATTATTATTTATTTTATTGATGAGGCAGGGACACTAAAATATTGGAAGGGTGCATATATTATGTAGGTCTAATGGAACTCTGAAAGAACAGGATGCTAGAAGGTCTGATTCAAATTATTTTATATGCATGAATATACAACACGTAGCAAAGCACAAATATAACAATATAATAAAGTTGTTTTTATTTTGTTGTAACCTCTGTAAAGCCCCCCCCCCCATGTAAAGTGTCTTTGGGTGCTATATAATTTTGAGATATTATTATTATTATGCACAATATCCCCCTAATAATCCTATCGTAATTCTGCAGTATGTGTGTAAACTGTGTTGTCACCTCTTCCACCCCAGAACAAAGTTAAGTAATGACTGTGGTTGAGTTAACCCCCTCACCCTGCAGATTAGCTACAGGGCAAGTCACACATCCACAGATCCATCTGTCACTGCAGTCTGGATTGATAATTTTAGCACTCATCATAATAGGAGGATAAAGGATTCTTTCTTTCTTTCTTTCTTTCTTTCTTCCTTTCTTTCTTTCTTTCTTTCTTTCAAGAGACCCTTGCCTTAAGAATAAGAACTGATGCAATTTGCCTATATATTGCCAATAAATATCACATAATCACGGGGTCTTTATGACCCCTAGTGGGTAAAATCGCTATTGGATTATTTACAGGCCCATGAGCTGACTGGACAGTTTGGACACACACCATTGAACATTGACGTAATTGCTCACAGAGAGAAGAAACTTTTATTTCAAAAGTTACAAATTATAATTTGGGAATATTTAGGATTTGTAAATTCGGTTTAAGTAAACTCTATGGTCAGATTGGTCACACAATTACAATTGCAGTGCTCTACTACTATTATACAATTGTAACAAGCAAGTTAAAAGGTAAATTAATTGGATTAAATTAATTTGAAATTGTTGCCAGAGAACCAACAGAAAACATTAGTAAAATATTGATGAGATTTGACACACTCATTCTACACATTGTATCAATAAGCATCAGACTCTAGAGGGCATCATTGCGCTATGTCAAGGCCTTGAGGTTGTGAAGCTGCATCAAGTTTTTTCCACTTTATCTCAGCCAGGCAGCTGTCTTGAAACCTTATGCCTGTGGCTTAGTACCTGTTTGAACATACATATTTGTGGTTACATAGATACAGAAGGGGAAGTGCAATGCATGTGGTTAGATACAGAAGTGGAACATGCAGGGACGGCTCCAGGGACGGGGGGGGCAAGGGCCCCCTCTGGTGGAGGCTTACCCCCCCTAAGCCCCATCTAAACAAGCCAAATTGACTGACTTCTATCATGTAAACCAAGATTCATTAGCCCCTCCCTCTAAATAGCCAGCCCCTCCATAGCACCCCCAGTCACAATTTTCTGGAGCCGATCTCTGGGAACATGCAATACATGCGTTTGTATAAATACTGTGTCAAAGGGTGCTTGTCTTCACCTATAGTAGTTGGGTTTGAAGGGCCCATACTTTTGGAGTCCCAGGTACTTGGCCTGTTCGTCAGTCAACTCTGTGAGGTGTGCGTCAAATGTTGGTAGATGGAGTCCCGCCACATATTCATCTGAAATGCATTTACCCTCAATAAACTCCACATCCACTATATGTGTTTTCATATATGGTCATTTATTCACTAGAATATGGTCATTTATTCACTAGTAGGCCTATATGGACATGTATTCCAAATGTCAGATAAGTGTTACGGTGTCATGTTGGCTCGACTTAGTTCAGGATCACACAGCCATATCCTTCCAGTCCAGGCAGCTCCTCTCTGTTTTCTAATTCCTCTGTCCTTACCTATACCTTTCTCTCTTCAGTCTTCTGTTCCAGTAAAGAAAGAATGCCAAAACATAATCCCCAAAAAGTGAAAAACACATTGCTTC